>NC_061863.1:2169839-3399839 GCF_907164915.1 Impatiens glandulifera
ATTGAAATGACCCTCATGTAAACCCCCCATACCCACCCATGAGAAGACCGTCTGCCGTTCATGAAAATACACTTACACGTCCATGTAAAGACCGAATTCACAGTCATATTATATTTACGTTTTTTAAATATTTGTTTAATTTATTAAATAACACAGGGCAGCGATATAATATTCGCTTCAAGTAATTCAATCTTTTATTTTCTAGGATTTTATATTTTTCTTTTATTTCATTTTTTTTTGCCTCGCGAATCTCTGGAGCGAAGATATATTTGCCTCAATTCATTCTAATAAAAACCTCATGTAAAACCCCCCTAGGCACCCATGTGAGACCGCTTGCCTACCATGTAAAGACATTTACCCGTTTATGTGAAGACCAAAATGACATGGATTCTATATTTCCGTTTATTAAATATTAATTCAATTAATTGAAGATGACATCCAGCGACCGAACAAATCTTCGCCTCAATTACCGGCTTGTTTTCTTTTCCCATTTTATTTTTATTTCATTTTTTTTGCCTCGAGGCTCTCTGGAGCGAAGATATATTTGCTTCCAATTAATGTTAATGAAAACCTCATGTAAAACCCCCCTACCCTCCCATGTAAAGACCTCTTGCCTACCATGTAAAGACACTTACCCGTTTATGTAAAGACCAGAATGACATGGAATTTATATTTCCGTTTATTAAATATTAATTCAATTAATTGAAGATGACATGCAGCAACCGAACAATCTTCGCTTCCATTCCTTGGCTATATTTTTTTCTTTTTTTCCGTTTATTAATAAATGTTAATGTAATTAAATTAAATTGGAAATCAGTAAACGACCAAATATTCGCTGAATTTTTTTTTCGAGTAGAAGATGAAAGCGAAGATTCTTATTTTCAAATAATTTTTAGCCTGACGTTCATGTAAAACAACCTCCCCTCACATGAGAAGCCAACTTGCCTGTCATGTAAATTCACTTACCCGTGCACTTTACATTCCACGAATAAATCTTCGCTTCTATGAATAGTTTTTATTTTACAGTTATTTTTATCATTTTTTTTATGAATTTTACGATATCGAACGAATATTTTATTCGCTTCCATGACTAGTTGATATAATTTCAATTTCCCGCTACAAGCCGACTATCCCTCAATTTCATTTTCATAAGCAACTGTTCATATTCTTCTCTCTCTATCTCCCGGCGAGAATCCAAACACTGAACGTCGAAACCCTAGATATTCGTTTATACTAGAAGGATTTCTTCTGAACATGTCGGGTAACCAAGGCAACAACATGGAAGTGGATCATCCCATCGACTCCCGAGAGGTCGTCTTGCAAGTTTGTAGGAGCATAACCGAAAACGAAACTGCACCCACTCCGGCATCCAACGTCAATCCCAGCACTAAACCAGAGAGGTATGTTCATCTTATTGTGTTTATACTAATTTTACACATGTTTATTCAATTTATTTCGTTGAATACTGATTTATGCTATCCCACCCAAAATAATGACTTCGAGGTTTAATAACTTTACATATGAAAGGAAGAGGAAGAGAAATCCGAAGACGAATACTAAGTCTTCATCGACTGCTGAATCAGTTTCCACAGTTGCTGTCGAAGCTACTGATGTTGCTGCAGGTACTGATGATATTTTACCACCACCTTTTCCCCCTAAAAAAAAACCAAATGTTATTCCTACCTCCAATCCAACAGTCGATGAAGAGTTACCAGAACCACCCCCAGAAACCACTAATATTTCTCCGTCTACTACCCCATTCGATGAAGAGTTCCCCCCTCTCCCCAAAAAACCAAAACCCGCAAGAAACGTCAGTGACATTTCTAACCAGATCATCACCTCATGGCCTCGCTCAACTCATTCCTCAATTGAGCGTAGAACAGAGGGAAGCCGTTAAGGAAATCGGGTTTGGTTCTCTTCTTACAATGGGCGTCTCCAAGTGCCTTGCTCATTTTTCCAAACATGTAATCCAATCTTTTGACCCGGATAAGAGTTCTCTGTGTAGTTGGCCAACGGTGATGAGAATCCGTATCGATGAGATCTCGTACAGCTCGTGATGGAACCTCCCTAGTAGGCTCAATGAACGTAGTCGAGTCCGTTGGGTTGGACAAGACGAAGGACCCTGCTTATTTTAATTCTTGAGGGATTGGAAGACCAGATGGACCGGGGAAGACTCCAAAGCTCCCGAAACACTTCTATGATCCCAAGATATTAAGTAACACAAGTGCAGACACGATGTTCAAATAGACTTCGTTGTCTTGGTTGTCTCTAGTTTTTTATGTCCGTTCAAAATTCACGGGCCAGGTAAACCTGTATTCAAACCTCTTATATATCTAATTGTATTTTTGAATACTGACAAATGTATTTTTTTCATTTCAGGGTTCAAAATTCTCAAATCCTTAATGGAGGTTGATAACATAAGGACTGAACTGGTGCACACTTACACTTCACGATGAGTTGACAGTGTAAGAAGTTGGAAAGTAAAAAGCAAGTAAAAAAAAAATACCATATTTCGATGGACCGTATAACCCTTTTATCGTACGTATGTTGCCTCTCTATATACGATTATAGATAGTAATATTTTCTAACATGTCTCCCACCTCCTTTACTCCAGATTTGCTACCTAGATGGTGTTTTTGGGAGGTGAACGTATCCCTACGAAGAAAATTGTCCAATCATCTCCTGTTGGGATGACGTCAGCGTGTTGGAGTTTACCAACTTAGAAGGTCGTGCCGGTGGGTTTTGGGCTTGGCAGGGCAAGGGCGCGCACTAGCAGTTAACAACCCGAGAATCCAGTGACTCGGTTGAATTAAAAGAAGACGATAATGAGGTATGTGGAAACAATAATTGACTCCCATTGTTCATTATTAGCCTGTTTCAAGATTATGAAGTCTGTTTTCATAATGTACAGTTGCTGACCGCCAAAATCCTGCAAAAACTTTTAAAGATAACAGCCCAACAGCTGAATTACCTATCCGGGGAGTTGGAGAAACGCAACATCGATCCGAAGCCCTTTTTTGAGGCCGGTTTCCTGAACCTCAGAGAGTCTGAAGGGTTCATGAAACACTTGAAGGTGGTGATCGATGGTCCGGTTCATGTAGGTGTGGAAGATCCTACAAGGGAGGCACTGTGGACACTTTACCGTGTGCGGGCTTGAAAGTCATAGTCCCCGGGTTGATTACACATGTGAGACTGCATTGGAGGACATGCAGACAATCAAACAACACGGGTTGAACAGAATGATTTAGAGGATGCAGTTATGCCCCATCAAGAAAATCGTTCAGATCAGGTGGAACCGAATGATCTCGATGATGCAGTTCTGCACAATGAAGATCAGTCACTCCCTCTTGAACGAAAGATGTTGAGGATGTAGGTCATGACATTGACGATGAATCACTCCTTGTTGAACAGGAAGTTGTACAGGCTGCATTTCAGGCCCATTCAAGCCAAGTCACCCCCTTTTCAAACGGACGAACCTGAGGGATGCAGTTATGCCCCATCAAGAAAATTGTCGGATCACGTGGAACCGAATGATCTCGATGATGCAGTTCTGCACAATGAAGATCAGTCACTCCCTGTTCAAACCGAAAGATGTTGAGGATGTCGGTCATGACATTGACGAAGAATCACTCCTTGTTGAACTGGAAGATGTACAGGCTGCATTTCAGCCCATTCAAAGAAAGTCACCCCCTTTTCAACCGGACGAACCTGAGGATGCAGTTCTTCCCAACAAAGATGCCTCACCCCGTGTTGAACCAACTGATCATGATGGCGAAGTCAAGGAACCGGATGAGGTACCCCCAGTGCAGACACCCACTCTTGAAGACGATGATCAGGGTGAAGGGAAGGAACCCGGTTGAGGAACCCCAAAGCGCAGCATGTTGAACCAAAAATGCTCAGGGTGAAGGGAATGAACATGTTGCGGAACCCAAAATCTGTTGCACCAAATGATCAGGTTAAAGGCAAAGGAAAAGGTTGAGGCTTCTGATGGCCGTTGAATCTTCTGAAGACGAAGCTGAAGGTGATGGGGGGGATGCATCAACATTAGAGAATATCCTAAGAGGAAGATCACGAAAATTCCTGTGCACCTTCGATCCCCCTACATGCAACAAGTTGCAGATATGTTGGACCACAACATAACCATCAGGAACAGAGATAGCGATTTTGTGTTCGATGAAGACCTGCCTGAAATGTAAGTTACCTCTCATGCTTTTCGGAATTCAAATATGAAATTAGTTAGTTATGGTCTTGTAAATGACTGTATTTTGCAGGGACGTTCTGTACGTAGGTGCACCGGGTAATATCACCAGTAAGCTCTTTCAAACGTTGAAAATGGGTCGTGAAATTGCGAGCGAAGTTGTGGGACGCTTGGTCCATAATTGTGCACTCAAATGCCGTAGGTTGCCAAGGCATGAAGCACGAATAATATGTTTTTCAACAATTTTACATGTAAGTGCTTCTCTTGTTTTGTTCTAGTATCCTTCAATGTTCATGACTTTGAGTCTCCCCCTTATTTTGCAGGTTAGTCTGCAGTATGATAGGACCTTATTTGTGAATCCCTTGAAGAAGACATGAGAAACTACCATGTCACAAAAGAAGACATCATCTTCGCTGACCTGGTATGTACATATCCCTCAATTCCAAGTAACGAGACTGCCATAAAATAACAAATGTTATGTTCTTTTTGCAGATATTCCTACCTGTCGTCACTTCTGGACATTTCTTTCTTGTATGTGTGAATATTAAAGACTCCCAAATAAATGTCCTAGACAACTCCGGTCGTCCGCATAGAATGAAAATTTGGAGAAGTATGTCCAGTTGAGGAATCAAATCGATAGTTTTTCGACTTTCTTGGAAAGGCAAGGCATACAAAGATTTGCAGAAAAGGTTAAGATGTACAGGATAACGGCCCCAAAGCCTGCCTTGGCAAGACCAAACAAACAAGACCGACTGCGGTTGTATATTTAATGAGACATATGGAAACATATAGAGGAAAGATGAAGGTTGGTCATGTGACATCAACGAAAAAAATGTGAGTGTTTTTTATATGTTATTCTATGACATTTATCAATTTTAAATGTTCTTATACTTTCTCTTGTTCTTTTGAAGGCCGACGAAGCTTTGAGTACATTGAGGATAAAATATTATACAGAATTCTTATGTCTGACCACAATGTCAATAGGTTCAAGTTAAAGACTGCAATTAGATCAAGATATTAGGGTTTTGTATGTGTTACACGGAATTATACTTGTACAGTAAATCTTATGTTCACACAGGTCAATTGACCTATTTTAATGTATGGATGTATTATAATGCAATTCAGATCTTAATGTATGGAAGGCAGTTCAGATCTTAATGTATGGAGTTATAATGAATTGCTTATAATGTATTGATGTTTGATATGTATTCTTGTACCCATATTTGTGAAATCCTAGACGATGTTATTTTCTTAACTGTATCTTTGAATATTCTTAAACGAAGATATATTCTTAACATGATCAAACTGATAAACTTGCCAACCGTAATATTGACATGATGACCACCTCTTGAAACAGAATTATCTTGTTATGTCTTCTTGTGGCCCTCTTCTTAACTATTCATTTCAAATTTCTAAACGAATATCTTCTTATGTTCCTTTCGGTGCAATCCTTCATTTGATAATCAGAGACGAAGATATCTTCTTCAATATATGTTCACAAATTACTAAACGAAGATATCTTCTTCACTATATATTTAGAAATTCCTAAACGAATATATCTTCTTAATTTATTTGGGGTACAATCGATATTTCGAAACTACGAGACGAAGATATCTTCTTCAATATATGTTTTCAAATTCCTAGACGAATATATCTTCTTAATTTATTTTGGGGTACAGTCGATATTTCGAAACTACGAGACGAAGATATCTTCTTCACTATATGTTTTTAAATTCATGAACGAAGATATCCTCGCCACTAAACATTTTCAAAATCCTAACGAAGATATCTTCTTATGTTATTTGTTGGTTCAATCCATATTTTTAATATCCGAGCCGAAGATATCTTCTTCACTGAAAATTTAGAAATTCGTAAACGAAGATATCTTCTTATTTTCATTTTTTGGCTCAATCCATATTTGTAATATCCGAAACGATGAATATCTTCTTATGTTAAATTTTGGGGCTATCCATATTTTTAATATCCGAGACGAAGATATCTTCTTCGCTATATGTTTGCCAATTCATAAACGAAGATATCCTCGCAACATGTAATGCACCTACCTGTGGTATGTATTGATGTCAATTCCAGAATGAAAACTCATTTATTAACTTCAACTACTGCTGTATCAAGATCATCACTCTCATACCCTCACTCTCACTCTCACTCTCACATTACACTCTCACTCCTTCCCGAATCTCAATCTACCGTTGTCTTTCATTCAGTCATTAAGCGTAAAACTCATAAGATGGATGTAGAGATGGACCCAGACATGCTGGTTTTATCGCAGCAACAGCTGGAGCGATACTTAAGTCTGATCAACGATGACCCTGTCCCTTTTAGTGTCTATCATGTAGATGAGATTCTTCCTCTAATACGAATAAACGTTAACGACGGACTGATGGCCCACATGCAAAGCAGATGGGATACGGACTCTCGTTCTTTTGTTATTGGGGAAATGCACATATGCCCGACGCTAGAGGACTTTGCTTCAATCCTTAGGTATGGTACAAATGCACTCATGATCTTGCCTGTCCATCAAGATCCTCATATGGCCGTCCACATTTGCGACAGCTTCTATGGATGTACAATGTTTGATGCTCTCTTGTTTACCCTCCAACATGGATTTCTGAATATGACAAACATAGACGAGTACATTTGGCGTGTCCAGGAGCTGAGAGGACCATCAACCACACACAAAGCAAACTGATCATGCTTGTGGTTCTGGCTCATTTTTTTTTATGTCCGGCTGCAGGACGCCGGCCTTCGGAAAGGCTCCTGCGGGTAGTTCCTGCACTGATGGGAAACGCCCCAAACCTGGCTAGCCTGGTACTTGCTGAGACATTACTTGGTCTTAACGAATTTGTTCCCGAGGAAAACAACTATTCTCGCCGTGGATCACCTTTGGTTCTATACCTCTGGTTGTTAGACAAGTTGCATTGGTTGCCCCGTCCTTCAGTTCCCTACACTTCCTTTGCCAATCTACAAGTGCAAAGGGTCAATGGACTCGTGCCTCCGAATTTTATTTCGGATATTCACCCAATTAGGTTCATTGTTCCGTGGTATCTGTTTGCTGAAATGATGTACGAGATGAGGGGTTCTCCATTCATCATTTTGTTGGGCCTTCAGGGAACTACCTCCTACTGCACAAGTGTCATATACAGACAATTTGGCCTACGGAATCCCCTACCTTCAAATGGAGACAATCCTCCGGAGGACTTCATGTTTACTCCTCAACATCTTTACTTAGAGTACGCATCAATAATTGAAAATTCTTTGACGGTTTTCATCCCCAACCGATGGATCAATGCTGTGAACGAAGCCATTCAGCTATACATTCCACCCGTCATCGAACATGAGGTCGTGTCGCTGACAGGACCGATAGACGAGTCATCATCTCATGAATCAGACTAGAGCTTCATTTTTATTGTTGAACATCTATATTTTTGGTTAATCTGTGCAGTACTTATGTAAACGGATTATGGAATGTTTTTGTGTATTCATCAATATTATGAAGTTATGTTTGATTATAGTCTGAAGTTATATTTTACATTATGTATTTCGTTTATTCTGTAGTGATATAAATCGACTCATTGTCGTTAGCTTTGATTCATTCTTTGATTGCAATTTGGATGTCATGATCAATTCGAAGTATAATGTAAAACGACTGATCCGTTCATGTAAACCCCTTCGATTGATCAATCGATTGGATCTTCGCCTGTAAAACCCTTAAAAACGAAGATGATGTCGCATCCAATCTTTGAAGTTACATATTATTGTTGACACTTTCATGTCATACTGTAATGAATTGGAAAACGAAGATTCATTCGCCTGTAAGTTTCTATATGAAACAAAACATTGTTACGAAACGACATAATATTCGCTTGATCTTCATATTTCAGGTCGACCACATTCAACGGAAATGTATTGAAAATATCTTTCATCATTCAAAAAAGAAAAGAAGATTGTTTTCGTATAAAACACTATAAGAAATCATTTCATATCTATGGATTACTGTATGTAGCCTGTAATGACATATCAAATCGGAACAGTGTGCCGTATTGTTGTCACATCAAAAAAATTAATAAATATTGTATTTTAATGAAGTTGCAAATTATGTTTTTTTTTCAATTTTTAAGCACATGACTTCATCTAATTATATTTGAAAAGAAGCGAACATATATTCGTGTGCAGAACTAATTTGAAGCGAATAAATATTCGCTTGAATGAATTCTAGGTTGACTTACATGTGAAACGCCCAACCCCTACATGAGAATACCCTTTACACCTGATGTAAGTACACCAACGCTTGTATGTGAAGACCAAAATGATGAACGAATGTGGGAGGAAATTACACGCCGCGAATAAATCTTCGCTACAAACCATTTTCCAATTTCTTTCCGTTAATCACATATAATTTTTATTTATAATCTTTACACATCGAATCGGACCAAAACTTACATTTAAAATTATGGCAATGATATGATAATACTTTATTATTTTTAACAATTTCGTTATTTTATTAATGTTTAATGACATTTGCATGAAAATATAAATAACAAATAAATATTATCATTCGACGTACAAATTTTCATTACAAGTTTCATAAACATTTCCCCTTTTCATAAACATTTGTACATTTTAACAATATTCATCTGCATCTCCAGCTTCAAGGCATCTCCATTGAAGCAACCACAGCGGATCTCTCACGCATAACTGGGGTCCTACACCTGTTGAGTTATCTCTTGAGATGTTTTCCATCCCAGGGAATCTCCCAAATGGTACATCCTAGGTAAGCAACCACAGCAGTGTACACGAATGATCTTCATTTGATCGGTAGTTTCTACTTGAGTTACCAAGCATTCGTGTACACTGAAGATGTTTTCCACCACTTGATCTTGATTGTACAAGTTTTCCATCACAGAGAATCTCCCAAATGATACATCCCAACAAACTATATGAAAAAAACACACACTCTCAACAAAAACGCTCAATAGATATTTCATGCTGCCGACGAAGATTGTTCATGTAATCCCTACATTTATAGCAAAAAGAAAATCTGTTTTCTTCATAAATTATTTAGATCTATTGATTCAGAAAAAGTAAATTTCCCGTGATGAAATATCAAATCCGAACAGTGTGTAGTCACTTTGTCACATCATGAAAAAGTAATTTCATTCACGAAAATGTAATAACACTTAATAATATTAAAAATAATACAATATTCAATATTGTCATTCACATTATATTAGATAATAAATTATTTCAACATGAATAAACACATTTTCATGAATAATTATAAAATTATATTCAATATAATACGTAGGATGTGTTTGGTAGACAGTAGTACACTGTTATAATTATTTCAATATAATTATAAAAGTATATTTATCCCAATAGTAAAATTATAAGGGTGTTTGGTTTGGTTGAACTGGTTTTATATGTATAGTAATTATTTAAATTTATTTGTAATATTTTTTAATCTTATTCTTTTAATATTAACATTAATTCTTTTTATTAAGTTTTAATTAAAGTTTAATTATTAAGCTTTTATTATTTTTAATTTAAGTTTAATTATTTTTAATATTTGTTAATCTTATTCTTTTAATATTAACATTAATCCTTTGTTTTGTCACATCGTGCAGAAATTAGATGTCATCATTGTAAAAGAGGTGTGTTTTTTGTATAAAACCCTATAAAGAAATCATTTCATATCTATGGATTCAGTAAAAGTATTATGCATGTCATGACATGTCTAATCGGAACAGTGTGCAGTATTGTTGTCACATCACAAAAAGTAATAAATAGTATATTTTAATACAGTTTCCAATTGCACAACATTTTTCTATTTTTAAACACATGCAATCATCTAATTATACAAGAAAAGAAGCGAACATATATCCGTGTTCAGTGAAACTTGCAAATTATGAGAAACTAATCTGAAGCGAATAAATACTCGCTTCAATGGATTCTAGGTTGACTTACATGTGAAACACACAACCCCTACATGAGAATACCCTTTACACCTGATGTAAGTACAACAAAGCTTGTATGTGAATACCTAAATTATGAACGAATGTGGGTGGCAAACACACTAACGCGAATAAATCTTCGCTACAAACCATTTCTCAATTTCTATCCCCTGGATCACATTTCATTTTTATATATAATTCATTGCCGACATATTTTTGTACGTTACATCATATCTTAAACTAATCATTATACATCGAATCGGACCAGTCTTCATTATTTTAGATAGGGAACATCAATCATAATTTATATATTGTTAATTAAAAAGTTTAGGTGATGTTTGATCTTATCTTGTTACACTCATTATAGGAATCAAAAATTTATATTAAAAAATGCTGAAGACTACTGTCATAAATTAAAATATTACATTTACTCTAATTAACATTATATGAAATATTAAATTATTCACACATAACAAACCTTATATTTATTACATGAGCGTCAAAGTAAAATATATACAATGTCATTTATATTCCAAAAAAAATTATAAAAGAATTTAATTGACAGCTCAATTAAAAAGGAAATTAGTACAATGAAGCGCCAAAAAAATTACCACATGTCAAGTCAACTGTCACAAAGTCTCAGACTTTGTGACGCCGGTCAGTGAATCGCTACCATCGAATCAAACGTCATTCCTTTAGATTGGATACGATCTGTTAGATTGGCAGATCGAAGATTTGTTCGCTTATTCAGCATTGAGAATCAAATAGTTGTTTCTTTTGTGGGAATTTTTTTTCAAATAATGTGAAACATGAAAGACATGTACTAAGCGAAGATATATTCGTACAGTGCGGAGTTCTGCACGAATACATCCTCGTCTATTGTCGTATGTTACTTTTCATAATGCATAATTACCTTTCACACTACAAAAGCGAATATCGCTTCGAGTCGTACGAAGTTCATGAGAAACTCCTTATTCATGTTTGTGAAAACCGATACGGCCTCATGAAAATACATTCACACTAAGAGTGCACTTTGCATAGTAAAACTGTAAAACATCTGAAGCCCGAATTCGGCCGTAAGACACCCAGGTTATTCTACCATCTGACCTAGCGCTGTCGTCTCCGGCATTTCGACTACGAACCAATTTGTCTTCCGGTTAGTATCTTCGGCTCCAGCGAAAATGGTAAGAAGTATTTACGGTTGCATGCTTGTGTCTATTTCGTTTTCTTAGTTTAGGTCGTTAGAATCTAAATGTGACTTTAACATCTCAGAATCAGGATTCCGATATGCAAATAGTTCCATATACTGAATCCACGACTGAAGTGAACACACTAAGGTAATTACGCGAATGTTACAATTGTTAAAATTTGACTCTATTTGGATTAGGTAAGTAATCCAATTTGCTAATGATAATGTAGTGTTCAACAAAGGAAACGAAAACCCGATGCATCAGGCACGCCCACGACACCACTGGATATTCTGGCCAACGCGGCGAATGAAGCACTTAGTGAGAAGCAGGTTCAGAAGAAAAGAAGAAGGACTCGTGACCCTGATGTCGATTTCAAGAGCAGAACCTCTCCATCGGGCCTTCATCACCTGATTAACAGGTTATCTGAAGAACAGAAGCAGGCTGTGAAGGACATCGGATTTGGTTCCCTTCTGTCACTTGGCATATCAAAATGCCCACTTCAATTCTCACGGTGCATTGTGAGTCTATTCAATCCCAGAAGGAGGAGCATCGTCCTACACAGTGGAGAGGAGATGCAGATTGATGAAGAGGATGTTCAATGTGTATTGAACATACCCAGAGGTGAATTAGTTGTGGCAGAGTGTTTAGGAAATCACACGGACGACAAGGTGTACAAGGAACATCTCACGGCGTGGAGAAGGAGATGGGGATTCGAGAACAGTGGAGGTCCTTCAACCTACCAAATGCCTGACAAAATTCTACAGAACACAGAAGGAGACAGTAACTTCAAGATGGACTTCGTGGTGTTTGTTGTATCCAGTTTTTTGTGGACATCCCAAAATCCACAGTGCAGGTAAACCCAAAGAACCTAGCATTAATTCTGTGATCTCATTTAGAACTTCAATATCAGTTTACATGGCTTGAGTCACTACTTTTTTATTTTCAGATTCAAAGTACTGAAATCCCTCCAGGATGTATCTAAAATCAAAGACTACAACTGGTGCAAGTTCACGTTAGACGGGCTAGTCGACAGTGTTTATAAGTGGAAAGCAAAGAAGACATCCTATTTCCATGGACCATTAACCTTTCTTTTGGTGAGTGTAGAAATCTATTTGCTGGAGGTTGTCCATTCATAATTTTTTGATGACTATGAACGTAACATATATTTGTTCATGCTAATGTATCAGTTGTGCTACTTGGACCGTGTGGTTGAGTTCAAGGTAAACAGTAAGATCTCAAGGAGTTTTCCTATTCTAGGATGCTGGGACGAGAAGAAGATGTACGAAAGGGTTGATTATGAGGCTGCACAGGGGGGGTTTGGACATGGTAGGGTGGTTGCTCGCATAGCCATGCCGAATGAGCAACCACCGATGCAACAAAATGTGCAGCCAACACCACCACAAACTGGAGATGACCATCCAACTGAGCATGCTCCAATTACACAAAACCTGGCGTCATGTTTGAGGAAGGTTGCTGCCGCTGCCGAAGAATTGGCACAAGGGGCTAAATATCTGAATGAGATGCACCAGATAAACGCCATGGAACTTGTACAGTCTGCGTTTGAGCCCTTGGCCACGGTGCTAAACTCCAATGCAATCCTGAGGGAAGGCTTACAGCGGAGTCTGGACCAAAACAAAAAGCAGCAGCCCAGAGGAAGTGGCATTAACCCCCACACGGAAGCCACCACCCAAGCGAAAGGCAACACCCTTCCTACCAACAACCATGCCAACACCAATCCAACGGCCCCATCGAACAAGAACACATTCACCCCCTCCACCGAAACGAAGACAAAAGCCAACCACCCACCAACGGCCCCATCCAACAAGAGCACACTTTCTCCCAACATCCAAAAAAATATCAACGCAGACAACCAAGCCAAATCCAACACCCATCCTCTAAACACCCTAGACCACACACAACCCACCCTCACACCAACACCCCAATCCCACAAGAACCCCCTTCCACTCAAAACAGTTACCCAAACCCCAGCCCCACCCCCTCCAATGGCACAAGCCAACGCCAACCCCCTTCCTCCAATCATAACCACACCCACTCCAGTGGCACAAGCCAAAGCCAACCCCATTCCACCACTCAAAACCACACCCCCTCCAATGGCACAAGCCAAGCCCAAAACAAACCCCATTCCTCCACTCAAAACCACACCCCCTCCAATGGCACAAGCCAAGCCCAAAACAAACCCCATTCCTCCACTCAAAACCACACCCCCTCCAATGGCACAAGCCAAAGCCAACCCCATTCCTCCAATCATAACCACACCCCCTCCAATGGCACAAGCCAAGACCAAAACCAACCCCATTCCTCCACTCAAAACCACACCCCCTCCATTGGCACAAGACAAGCCTAAAGCAAACCCCATTCCTCCACTCAAAACCACACCCCCTCTAATGGCACAAGACAAGCCCAAAGCAAACCCCATTCCTCCACTCAAAACCACAACCCCTCCAATGGCAGAAGCCAAAACCAAAGCCAACCCAATTACTCCCAAAACAGAAACCAACACGAACCCCAGCACTACAACCACCCCAGCCTTGACTCCTACCCTAATTATCCAAAAAAATGAGGAAGCAGGACCTTCAAAGGCCTTAAATGTCCAAAGAAAAGCCCCACGAAATTTGAAAACTGATTGGTTAACCGATGTCATCAAAACCGAAACCAACAAAAACTCCCCTTCTTTGGCGCTAGTTAAAAAGGAACCTGAAGAATGCATCTCCAGTCTACCACAGCCACTTCAAACCGCCTCGTCATTGGAGACAGTGAAGAATGAACCTGAAGAAGGCATCTCCAGTCTACTAACGCCAATTCACACCGCCTATTCTTTGGAGATAGTAAAGAATGAACCGGAAGAAGGCATCTCCAGTGTACTACCGCCACTTCAAACTGGCTCTTCTCGTCCAAACATGCGAACGACAGAATGGGTTAAAGCATTGGAATTGCCTACAGCTTTGAAAACACCACAATTCAATAAAATGTTTAGGGATGACAAGAAACTAACAAACTTTCAGAAGATTTTTGTGGGTTTCGTATTTGCTGGAGGACTTGATCCAAGGTAATGTTTGCTGCAAATGCTTAATTATTCATAAAAAATAGGAATTGCACACCATCTTGAAAAATGTTTTGCTGTTTCCATGCAGTGAAATGTTATTTATTGCGGAACACCTATGTCTACACTTGACGCGCGGGGACATGCTCACAATGGCTAATGAAACCTGGGTAGACAGTATGATTATTGATGTTTGGTCATACATTTTGCACAACCTTTGTAGGAAAAATGTCAAATCTCGTTACAAGAAGATTTTCTACACAACCGTGCTCACCGTAAGTTGTACTAGCACTGTTATTTATCAATTATGTTATTCTTGTGAGACTAAAGACTGCTGTAAACAGATTTTTCGTGAAGGTGGGATAACTACGCGAGAAAAATTCAATGACAGGTTCTGTCTAGAAGGTCGTGCTTTCCAAATTTCAAAAATGGACCTCTGGGAAGTGGACCTCGTAAGTACATCTTTGGCTGTCATACCTTATAATATCATTTACCACTCAGTTCAAATCTAATGTTTTCTAATTCTATCCACAGTTGTTTTTCCCAATCATTGATGACAGACATTTCTACCTTGTTTGCTATAACTTCATACAAAGGCAATTTCAAGTAATTGATAACCGCGAGTCACCTATGCAATCGCCCTTTGAAAGAAGATATAAGAATGCACAAATCTTGGTATGACACTACAATTAAAATTTAAAACAGTTCAATTTTGGAATTCTAGTAGCACTAAAATACATTACATAATGTTGTTTGTAATGATGTATCAGGATGACTACATTCAACAATATATGAACGACGTAGACCCCGTTCTTGCTAAAAAGTATGGCGGTTTGGAAAAGACATGTCTGAAATTGCCATGGCAGGATTCAAAGAATTACACTGACTGCGGCATTTATTGCATGAGACACATGGAGACGTATGAAGGTGAGGTGAAGGGGTGGAAAACTGGCTTTGGAGTTAAAAGAAATGTAAGGAACCAAATAAGGACATTGAGGATGGAATACTGTTGGCGTGTCATTGGCTCGGAGCTCAACAAGGCCAGGAGCGAGGTCTACAATTCCTGCCGTAAATGGATAAGTCAATGATTTAGGAACTGTATACAAATTGTGTAATTAAATTTTACAAATAGTTTTAGTTCACATGAGTACAATAATGTAATCATAGACAGATGGGGTAATTAAACTATTCCTATAATTGTAATGATTTATTGTTACAATAAAGAATATGTTGTGTAATTTCAATTCTAAAAAATTGTTACTTCACATCCTCACACTTAGGAACGTGTTTACATGAAGTGTTTTTTTTATGAAATTTGATTTTCAAATACTTGTTCAATTATGTGTTAAATGAATAAATTAAGTGAAATAAACATGAGCCGCATAAATATTCGCTTCAAACACCTTCTCTTCATAAAATATGTATGTGAAGCCTCTAATTTCATGAAAGAAATATGAAGAGAATAAATATTCGCCTCTAATACATATTTTCGATGAAGCGAATACATATTCGCCTCACGTTACTGATAATGTAAAGCCACCATCTCAACCATGAGAAGCGGGATGACTTGTCATGTCACTGCACTTACCACGACATGTAAATACCAGTTTCAACATAAAGATCAATTTCATCAGACAAAGATGGTTAGGTTCAAGCGAAAACATCTTCGCCTCAGTATTATGTTTCATTTTCTCAATTTGCAACTAAAAGGATACTTAATATTAGTTGACTTGGGGCGAATAAATATTCGATTCATATAGGTGTTTGTAATTTTTTAGAAATGAATTAGTGTGGTCATTCATTTGGTATTTCATAAAACTTCGCATGCATACATTCGACCTTATTCTTTGTTTCAAATCCAACGTACATACAATACTATATACATATCAGATTTCACATGAAACTGGAATTCGATAGTTGAGATGACAAAAGAACAGTGAACGGAGTATTGGCGTCCATGCTGAAACTTTCGTCCCATTGTTGAGGAGTTGAGAACTGAGGAGTTGTCGTTGGCATTGCACTTGATGGCTGGAAAGGAAGATCAAATTTATTTAAAAGTATGTTATTATATGAATATTAATAACACAATTATTAGTAAAGAAGGGTAAGTCAGCAATTTCATACCGGAATATGTGATTCACTAGTTATTCTTGTTGATTTTCGTTTTCTTGAGTTCTTCTCCAGTCCACCTTTCCTTCTCTTACCCGACTTTGTTGGCTTCTTAGTTTTCATTCCTTTTGCTTGCACAGGGGCACCCTCGGCCGAACGTGATAAACCGGTTGGTGGAGTTTGCATATTTAAACTCTCCTGCAATTTTTTATCCACAAACGTGCACTGGCTCAGCATGATTTCTTTGACATGATTGTAAGTGTCATCTCTTTCGGCTGCCTTGTTAAATAAATGCATGGACAACCCACACAAATCTCTGAATCTTATGTTATGAAGCTCACTCGGATCAACATTAGTACTGTCCACGGTTGGATCAGTTCCAAATATTCCATCTTTGGCTGTTCTTGTCCACCTCTTCAATATCAACGCCGGAGGAATCTTCAACACGTCAATCGTTGTGAACATCTTTAGGATGTGAGCACACAAAATCCCTCCAAATTCAAATTTACAGCAGCTACACTCGATATTCTTATCGTCATTCTTATGAACTGTAACTGTATGAGAGCATCTCCTAGTGTGGGGTGTTACCTTGTATTTTCTGTGTGTGTCAACATCCTCTAACATTTCAACACCACAATCATGCGACATAAACCATTGTTGTTCAAAGCACTTAAAGACCTCTGGGGTGTAAACTTTGCAGGCATCCTTTAAGATCAAAACTGGATAGTTAAGACTTGGTTGGCTGGTAATTGATTTGAAATCAGCCTTCAACACATCATATCTTCTTTCATCAAGTAGTCTTTCAAAGTGTTTGAAAAATTCTAAAAACTTGTGTTTGTAGGAGCAGTACCTTTTCAACATACTGTTCATACTCTCACTTCTCTGTGTTGTCGTCATATCAGCACAAAACATTTGTCGTCCATACACTAATGCCCACTTTCGCCTGATGATAAACATGCGTTTCAACCAATCGTTGTTTTCAAGCCCGTAGTTTGTCAACATTTGATTCCAAGCTTCAACAAACTCTATCTCTTCTTCAAAATCATATATACACGAAGAAAAATCCTTAGAAAAATCTCTGAAATTATGGAACACCGAGCTAAGATGTATGGCTGCATTTTGAAATATGTGCCAAATACAGAGACGATGATTTGTTTCGGGCCATTGAGACGCCAAGGCCTTAGCCATGGCCGCGTCTTGATCTGTAAGAATGGTTTTTGGTTTTTTCCCATGCATAGCTTTGGTGAAAGTCTCAAACAACCAATCAAAAGTCATCGCAGTTTCATCGTATAATAGAGCTGCTCCAAAAAGAATTGATTGTTTGTGATGATTGACACCTACAAAAAGCGCAACTGGACGACCTTCATTATTCTTCTTGTATGTGGTGTCAAAACTGACCACGTCTCCGAAGTATGAATAATCGGACCGCATGTTGGAATCACACCAAAAAATATTCGTTATCAAATCGTCCGCATCAAGTTGAAAAGCATTATAAAAACCAGGATCATTGGATTGTTTGTTCTGCAAATACTCTAATACACCCCCTGTTTCCCCAAAATTACACTCTCTGGTTCTTTTCGTGCGCAGGTAATTTTTGTAATCCTCAGGAAGAAAACCTAGATTCTCCCTTCCACCGATTTGTTTAGACATTAGAGCATGTGATGACTTAGGAGGAATTCCCACGTTAGTGGCCATCTCGATATGTAAGCCTGCAACTGCAGAAATATTCCTATGGCATCTATACAGGTGAGTTTTCTTTGGACTTGCAAGAGGATGACTATGATCACTAATAAAATTTACCACTTGGAACTTTCCATTGTCTGCACGCTTTATCCTCAATTTCGCTTCACAACAGAACCGAGTCACAGAACGTCTACGTTTCACATAGACATCACGTTTGTCCTTTCCCCGTTCACCCTGTGCACTACAACAAAAAACTCTATCCAGTATTTTACCCTCCTTGTCTACATGTTTTGAACTGCGCCTTATACCAAATCCTATTAGTTTAGCGTATGCTAAGTAGAATACGTAGCCTTCTTCTTCACTCTCAAATTCTCTACCTAAAAGTGGAATTAAGTTGGATTCGATGTCCTCCAAAGGTTGGCCGTTTCCATCGAAATTCAATTGACGACGACAAGTAGCAGATTCGCTGTTCAGTTTGAACAAGTGGAAAATAAAGGTTTGTAGATTATTGGAAAATGAAAACAATATAAGCGAAGAATGCTTCACTTCAACAGTATGAAGAATGTAATATTAGGCGAACATAGTTTCGCTTCATAAGATATTATCTCATAATGTAGTAGTGAAGAGATCTTCGCTTACATGTGCACTACAAAAATTGGAGAAGTTAAAAAATGTTACCTTAAATCAATAATATCATTCTCGTCCATATCATTCTCGCTGATACGTATTCCTTCCTGATAATCAAAAAGAACATGACCTTTTCATGTCGATGATTCAAAAAACATAGAAAAGGTTGGGAAGAAAAGTAAAGGAGGTATAGATGACATTCAAAAACAAACCATTTTATAATTTAGGAAGACGGATTGATATTATAATGAAGTCTCCGGCGAAGGAGAGGTCGATGGTAGACAATGTAGTATAACTCCGGCGAAGAAATGGTCGTACAGTAGAGAGAGAGAAGAGTACAAAGTTGTCTAGCTTAGCAGCATGGCTTGCTGCATGCAGCATTTAATGAAAAGGTGGCAGGTGTTAGGTGGCGGTGAGGTGACTTGTTAAAAAAATTATTTCATTTCAATAATTAAATTACAAAAATTATTATGAAATTAAATTAATAAATCAATCAATCAATCAGTAAGCGAAGATTTCTTCACATTATTGTTTTGACAATTGTTTTACAAATATTATTTTGACAGTAGTTTTAAAAAATATTAATTATTTATCAAATTTATACTTCAATTTATACAATTTATACAGTATTTGTTAATGTTTCAAGATTTAGTTAAATATAAGGCTGATGTTTAAAAAAAAAAGAATTCGAAGAACAAAAAACATAATTCTGAAATCAAATATGACATTGAATTTTCAAGAATGCAAAATATTCAAATATTAAGTAACAAATTAAACCAACACATGTCTATTACAAAAACAAAGGCTGCAAATCACAAGCAGCAATGGATTCTAGCAAGCTTGTGTGAGGAACACCAAACACATCCAAATATGTCTTCAGAGGATTCTCTGCCTCAAATACCCAAACAAGTTCATTAACATCGTGCCTAGACTTGTCGTATACAACTATAGTTTTGTCGTCCTCGGGCTCGACAAATGGATTCTCCATTTCTTTAGTTGTACCTCCTCCAGCAATTACAAACCCCATAAGATCAAGTTTGTAAGCCGGGATGAATTCCCCTGCAAATATGAAGGTGTAACTGTCGAAGAGTTTGGGCAGCTGAAAGAAAATACAATACATTATTAGTAATGATGGACAATTGAATATCATATGGAGGAGGGAATAAGACAAAACTTACATTGTTCAAATAACGCATTCTGCCAGCTCTTGGACCGCCCACAGTCCCATGATTATCTCGCTGCACCTCGTATGGTTCCTCGTCCACGTAACAGTTGAATCTGATTGATGATTTTATCCCTGTATAAAAGCAATAGGTGTTTTTAGTTTCATATATGTGAAAATGAATATTGAGTTAACAGTAAAGGGTTAAGAATAACAGAGTCTCACAATCAATGGTAAGGACCCAACTCCCGTTCAATATGCCCTTCAATACTTTGATAGTGCGACCGCATCCACCATTAGAATCGGTGGATGCTATGACGTGGGTAACATCGTCTCGCCACCTCATTGACACCGTGGCACCACATGTGTTAGCATATTGTTGCATCAAGTGCTGTTTAAGAACAATCATAAATATTTCAGTTAAACAGGATGAAAACTTAAACAATATGGAAAAATAAGGGAGAAATGTAACGAAGAGTACTATCTCTTCACTTCTTAATTGATTTGGGCATAAAATCCAATCTTTGCCAAAGTTTTGGACGGATGCTGAGGCAGCCTGCACGTGCATGAAAATAACATTGATTTACAGTCAAGGTAACATTTTGAGAGTAGGGTTTCCAAAAGATTAAAGAGACAACAACATCACATAACAGAATCTAGTGTAGTAGTTCCATAATCCTAAATATTAAAAGCTACTAGTCAGGAATACGTACCATTGAGGAGTCGTGAAGATGTGGATTCAGGTTCGGTCGACGGGGAGCCGGTTACGAATCGCCGTGAAAAGGAGGCAGGAAGAGAGAGAGATGAATCGGGCGGAAATGATAATAAAATAATCATATTAGGGGGTATATATATTCATGTAACCTGGGCGAACATGTCTTCTTTCGAAAAGCGACTATTCATTCCATGTAACATGACACAGGGACCAGGGGCGAATAAGTGTTCTCTCGAGAAGCGACTATTCAATCCATTTTACATGGAACATGGTCTAGGCGAACAAATGTTCTTTTCCAGCGAAAAAATTGAAATAAAGAAAAAAAGTAATGAATTAATTGAAGCAAATATATCTTCGCTCCAGAGAGTCTCGAGGCAAAAAAAATGAAATAAAAAAAAATTAGGAAAAAAAAATTAGCCGGTAATTGAGGCGAAGATTTGTTCGGTTGCTGCATGTCATCTTCAATTAATTGAATTAATATTTAAAAAACGGAAATATAAAATCCAGGTAATTTTGGTCTTCACATAAACGGGTAAGTGTCTTTACATGGTATTCAAGCGGTCTTTACATGTGTGGGTAGGGGGGATTTACATGGGGTGTTTATTAAAATTAATTGAAGCAAAGAGATCTTCGCTCCAGAGAGTCTCGAGGCCAAAAAAATGAAATAAAATAAAAAAGAAAAAAAAAACTAGCCGGTAATTGAGGCGAAGATTTGTTCGGTTGCAGCATGTCATCTTCAATTAATTGTATTTATATTTAATAAACGGAAATATAAAATCCATGTAATTTTCGTCTTCACATAAACGTGTAAGTGTCTTTACATGGTAGTCAAGCGGGGTTTACATGTGTGGGTAGGGGAGTTTTACATGAGGTTTCAATTAAAATTAATTGAAGCAAATATATCTTCGCTCCAGAGAGTCTCGAGGCAAAAAATAGGAAAATATAACGAGCCCGTAATTGAGGCGAAGATTTGTTCGGTCGCTGGATGTCATCTTCAATTAATTGAATTAATATTTAATAAACGGAAATATAGAATCCATGTCATTTTGGTCTTCACATAAACGGGTAAATGTCTTTACATGGTAGGCAAGCGGTCTTCACATGGGTGCCTAGGGGGGTTTTACATGAGGTTTTTATTAGAATGAATTGAGGCAAATATATCTTCGCTCCAGAGATTCGCGAGGCAAAAAAAATGAAATAAAAAGAAAAATATAAAATCCAAGAAAATAAAAGATTGAATTACTTGAAGCGAATATTATATCGCTGCCTGTGTTATTTAATAAATTAAATTAATATTTAATAAACGTAAATATAATATGACTGTCAATTCGGTCTTTACATGGACGTGTAAGTGTATTTTCATGAACGGCAGACGGTCTTCTCATGGGTGGGTATGGGGGGTTTACATGAGGGTCATTTCAATGGGCGTGTAGATCAGAGCGAAGATATCTTATCTGGGTATTATCTGAATATTATATTATTTCCTGGCGTTAACGGGCGCTTCCGTTAACGGCGTCTTGTGTGAACCCGGGCCTAAACCCGGATTCCGGATTCTCCCTCCCTCCGTCTCCTGCCCAGATTGATTTATTATTAAATTAATAATGCTGCAATCTGATTGGTGCGCCACAGGGGAACACGGCAATCGGTAGCAGAAGATCTGATCTGGTGAAAATTCACCTTATTCTAGAAGGTTTTGTTTTGTTTTTAATATTAGTTAGGTCATCTATCTATTTATTATATATATATATATATATATATATATACATTGTATTTATATGTACCTAAACAACATTTCAAGAATAAAATAAAATAAAATAAACTTGCCACATGAAGACATTGTATTTTGTTTTTTTAGCTCTGAAAGATTTCAATATTATTTAAAAACTTGATTCATTTTCTATTGACAAACAGAAAAGAGGCAATCCCCTTGGAGTCTCACTTCTATTACCAAATCTATATATACAATGATGCTTAATTTTTAAAATGTTCGGATTGCCGGGTCGAGAGCGGTGATTAATTTGGATATATGTGAGAGTAAATGGATACTTGGGTCGGATTGTGGGTTGACCCGCCCATAAACTTAAAACGGTTAAAAATAAAATTAAAAATATTATAGGTATAGTTCGAACTTGCAACCTAACAAAACAAGTACAACCTTTTAACCAACTAGGCTAATAACACTTTATATTTTAAATTCAACCCAAAATTTGATAAACGCGTGACATTTTAACAATATAAGTTCAACTTTTTAACTAACTAATATATATATATATATAATGATGCTTAATTTTTAAAGTGTCCGGATTGCCGGGTCGAGAGCTGTGGTTAATTTGGATATATGTGAGAGTAAATGGATAATTGGGTCGGATTGTGGGTTGACCCGCCCATAAAAATTTTACCGTAATATTTTTTCACGGTTTTTTATATTATTACTCGTGCAAATGCACGGGATACATGCTAGTTATCTTAATATTCCCTACCAATTTGGGGATGATGTCTAGAAATTAAGTTGGTTTCTTATTAGGTTTTGATCTAAAAAAAATGCATTTTCAAATTGTTTTTATAACATATAATGTGTCTTTATGGATTAGGTTGGGACTACTAACTACCATTAGAGAATGATTTGTTTTTGTCATTTTCCATTATTTAATTATTTTTCTTCTTCTTCATGAAATTTCAAGCATTATAATTGTTTATCCTTGAATGAAAGGATTCTCAAACAAGATATTTGTGTTAAGTGTTGATTTTATTGTTAAAATAAGAATTAATTTATCTTGTAATTATTGGACAATACTTTATGGTTAACATCACACCCACAAATCAAACAGATGCAAAAGTCTCATTTCAGCTTACTTGTTATATATATAAATATATAACAAAAAGTCTTTAATAGGTAATTAATAACCTATGACTTTATCATCTTTGGCTTAATTTCAAAGTGTTGTGTTTGAATTGTCGGTTTAAAATACGTGAATAATTTGAATATGTGCGTGAGAATAAATGAATACTTGAGTCGGGTTTTAGAAATTAAATTAAATATGATATATATACCAGTTTAAAATTTGTAACTTTTAACCCAAATTTAATTAATTGTATACAACATTTTAAATAGACTAAGTTAATAATTAATTATATTTTAAATTCAATATAAAGTTTGATAAATGGATGTCTTGCGTTTATATAATTTTAAAATATTGTATTAATTTCTTATAAAAAAATTTATATATTTAAATAAAAAGAAATTAATTTGTTTGATTACTTTTATTTTTTTTATGAGTTTATATAAAAAAATAAATATATATATATATATGCAAAATTATAAATTAAATTTAACAATCACTCACAAGTGATATAGTGGTTAAAATGTTCACATTTTTAATTAATGTTCGAGTCCCAAATGATATGAATTTTAGAGGGAGTATTATAAAGATTAAATGGTATAACCAACTAAGCCATATGACTTTATATTTTAAATTTAATATAAAATTTGATAAATAAACGTCATTTCAATTATATAATTTTAAAATTTTGTATTAAATTCTTATAAAATTTTGTAAGACCTATTTATTAGTTTTTGATATCTTTAAATAAATAATAAATAATTTGTTTGATTATTTATACATCTTTTATAAGTTTATACACACAATATATATACATATATAAAATTATAAATTAAATTCAACCATCACAAGTTGTGCAGTAGTTAAAATATTCACATTTCAAACTAGAAGTGAATATTCAAGTCCAATTAATAGTACATATTTTAGAGTTTGATTATTTAATTATTAAAAAAATGGTAAGACTTAAAATTATTCACTCATTTTTTTCAAAAGTTTTTTTATTATTTTTATATGTATACCTCAATTACTTTTAAACTCACTCCAACTCTAAATACTGGATCCATCCCGAATTAAAATGATGATGGTAGATGTGGGTGCGATAATGAATTAAGGGAATGGACGGATATTAAAGGAGTATTATAAAATTAAAATGTGAATGATCGTTCGAATTTGATCAAAATGTCCAAAACGAGGGTGTATTGTGATTGATAATTATGAGCTAGTTAGTTTATAATGTTCAAAGTGAGAGTATGTATTAGTCGTGTAGTCGATCATGATGAATCATATAAAACAAAATGTTCAATATGAGAGTAGAAGGTGGTTGATAATATGATGAGTCACAAATATATTTGTTTGATTATTTGTCTCCCAATATAAAATTTTAAAGGATATTATACAAATTAATACATTTTCATCATCTTTTAATACATTTTATATCTATTTTACTATTAGTTTGATAAATATTTTTTTTTGATAATTTGAAAATGTCAACTAAGTTTTGATTAAAAAATTATAAATATATTCAAAATTAAAAATAATGTTTACCTATTTTAGTTATTTGATAATATTATTAATTTAATTGAATATTTATTAAATATTTTTTTAATATGTGATCTTTTGATATTAATTTTAGATTGAAAATAATTTGTTTCAAATTAGAATATAAAATGATGTTTTAGAATCCAATTTATACTCTAAGTGATAGTATACCTAATAACTTAATTAATTCAATATCTTAAGTTAAACAATTCAAGTCACAAAAACAAAGCCTATATTAGTTAAGAGAAATGATTAGGTGAAAATTTGGTGAGGGAATTTAGTAAGGAAATGACTTGGCATAATCTTATTCGCTGAACAAATCAAATAATTTCTCTATTTTCTCTCTTTCCTCCCACTTTTACATTTTACAGGTGATGTTAAGTCATTCCCTCACCAAATTCCCTCACCAAATTCTCTCTCTCTATCACTCCTCATTAGTTAAACTATTACACTACTATTTGTTTTTTAAAATATTATTTGAATAACTTAAATTATTTAAATATTTCATATAATTCTAATCAATTAAATTAATCACTTTATTACTTAAAATATATAAATATTTTTTTATTTATTTTTGTAAAAAATATTTTTTAATTAAATATTAATACATTTTAAATATTTTAACCAATAACTTAATTTTTATAACTCTATATATACCAAAAAAAAGATTATTTAAATAACTCTAAATAAGTTATTTAAATAACAATAACCTTGATTTATTTAAAAAATATTGAGAGGTGATGATTTAAAAAAAATGATAAACTTAAAAATTATTAATATATAATGATAAAATAATTAAAATAAATGTATTTTAATATTTTAAATTAAATAATACTATTGATTGAGATATAAAATTAGAAGATAATATATAAGAGAAATGATTGAGAGAGTGAATTTGAGGGAGGCAATGGGGAAGGAAATGATGTGTCGCAATTGTCAAAAACAAAAAAATAACAAAAATTTTCTCTCTTTTCTCTCTCCTCACATTTTATCATTTTTTCAACTGATGTAGTGATACATTATTCCCTTCCCTACCACTCCTCAATATATAATATATAATATATAATTATAATTAAAATTAAAATTTGAGTAAGAACTTAAACCAACCAAGCAGCAATACATATGGACGGATAATTTTTTTTTTAATTTTTTTTTTATATATATATATTTTTTATTTTTTATTATTATTATTATTTTTTTTATTAGATATGACACTATCTCTTAATTTCTTAAAATAATTTTAAAATAATTTTTAAAAAATGATAAAATTTTATTTTATTCACTTTTTATCAAAATAAAAATAAAAAATAGTTATTTTTTAAAATCTATCATAAACTATTTTCAGTCTACCTCAATCTTATTTCCTTCCCCGGTTATCTACCCAAATTATTATTATTCATTTTTTAAAATAAAGGAGGGACATATAATCTGATCAATCTGGGTGTTGCATCTACATTGCTTGAATCCGAATCCATAACAGAATTGAATCCCACATCTGCAATATCATAATCAATTTATAATAAGATTTATTTTAACTTTTATTTAAAAATAATAATAATTAATTTA
Organism: Impatiens glandulifera; assembly: GCF_907164915.1. Classification (NCBI taxonomy): domain Eukaryota; kingdom Viridiplantae; phylum Streptophyta; class Magnoliopsida; order Ericales; family Balsaminaceae; genus Impatiens; species Impatiens glandulifera. Next base: position 2,196,502 of record NC_061863.1, read on the forward strand.
ATTTATCACAATAAACTCAAACCTAATAAACTCGATCTTTCAATAATAACTCATAAACTTAATTAAAAGCTCATATGTGTAAGAGAGAAAATTAAACCTGCATCTAATCGCTAAACAACCTTGGTTACGCTCCACGTAATGCCTACATCCAGGGCACCTCTTCCAGTTTTTCCATTTCGCAAGATCGAAAAAGGCATCTTCTTTTGGATCCATAATCATTTTACTATTTTCACACGAAAAACTTGCATGCCATGATATTTTGCATTTAAAACAAAAGGCTTCCTTACAATTAGGGAAAATTGATCTCTTCACATACCCTATGCATTCCTTTATGATCAATTCAGAACACTCTAGATTAGGACAACGATAATAATCGAACCCCAAGGTGAAATCCACACATAAGAGATCACACAATCTTTTGAAAAGTTTAACAGGAGGATTGAACGAGAAGAAAGTGGGTCCAAGTCAAAATCACAATATTGTCCAAGGACATTTGAGTGATGTCACATTGTTTTCTTTCACCATGAATTGGATATACTTGATAATGCAGTCCTTGCAGAAAGTATGATTACATGTTTCTCTATTCTTAAATCTCATTTCGGATGGAAAGTTGTAGTCGAGACAATATTCCGTATGTAGAACTCACAAACTCATGGGAGGATGAACACATGATTTTAATTTGAGAATGTTTAGAAGTTAGTAGAGATATATAGTAGGTTTATTATTTTAATAATCAAATTAAAACTAACTACCTCGAAATTTTATACTCATTTTTTTTTTTAATAATTATTGTATATAAATAGTGATGGATTTGTTTTTATTTATAAAAAAAATGCAAAACTCTAATTTTGTTAAGGGAATTTGATGAAATGACCCTAATAATGGTCTTAATCGGGGAAATGAAAAATTAGGCAAATGACCACTTCCCAGTTTTCGGACGAATATATTCCGTCGCGTCCCGCGACGCGACGGAACCCCAATTCGTCGAGTGTGCCGTCGCGTGACGCGATCGCCATCGCGATGAATTAAGGTTTTGTTGCGTCGCCCGACGTTAACATTACGCGACGGGTATTTTTATCATAACACAGGGGAAATGACCGTTTCCGCAAGTTTTATGGGGCTGATCATTTCACCAAATAAGGATTTTATTAAGGTAATTTCATCAAATTTCCCTTTTGCAATATACAGAAAAAATCTGAAATGTCAATAGTTAATTATAATGTCTTTTTATAATATTGCAATAAAATAATTATAAATAATAATTTTTAAATATATATAGCAAATTCAAACAAAATAATACACAATAATATATTTCAAATTATTTTGCCATATCTAATATTATTAGTTTTCAATGATTATTAAGCTTATCAAATATAATACTTAATAAGATAAACTCTATTTTATATTAAACAAATCATATCATTTATAAAAATGTTTACTTAAACTAGTTGTTATTTGATTAAAGTTCAAATATTTAAATATCTTTGTAATGGGTTGTTCTAATCTCAAAATCAAACTAACCCTTAATAAGAAAATATATTATAAAATATTTATGTTAAGATTTTTCTCATGCAACAAAATTTAAAATGTTTGATAGGTTTAGAAGCAATAGTGACAATTTTTTTTTAAATTACATAAATTAATTTATATAAAATTAATAAAAATTTAAAACATACCTAGTAACATAGAAACAGTAATTAACTATATTTAAATATCAAGCACTTTTAAAAAATCTCTTATCAATTAATCGAAGATAACATCTCCACTTCAAACAAATCTTCAAAACTAAACATTAATATATATAGTTTTCTCAATTAATATTAAGAATGAGAATCTACTCTTTTTGCTTAATCTTGGACTTTTTACTTAATCTAGAACGTTGACTACTAATTTGAGGAGTATGAAAGCTAATATTTTATAATTCAAAATAGTACGGAATCGAGTTACTGAAAACACGTGGAATTTAAAAATAAAATTTGTGATCATATCACAATTTAAAAAACTTTAGAAATAAGTGAGAGTCAGTACACCAATATAATTTAGGGTTTGTTGAGTTTGTTTATAATATTTAAGTGTTATCTCTTATTATAGTTTAGCGGTAATAAGATGTGTATATTCTCAATCTACTTCCTTGTAATGTTTTAAGTTCGAATCTCGGTAAATTATGCGCCTAGTTAAATGTGTTTGTGGGCTATGTGATTAACCCCTTATGATCACATTTATAATGTTTCAATATGTTCTAAAACAGTTCATAATAAAATGGGTCATCCTTCTCATGTATAAAGAATATTTTTTCGAATGTTGTTTTTAATTCTCATCCATGTGATACTTGTAAAAGATCTAAAATACATACGTTACGTTGACATTTCAAAACAGTATCTCACCAACAAAAAATTGTTTTTGACTTGATGCATGCATGTATAAGATTTTTACAAAGAAATCACATAAATCAACTATCATTTAACTTTAGTTGATGACTATAAAAGATTCATAGGAACATTTCTAATGGAAAATAAAATGTACCGTATTTTAAATGATTTTTTTAAAACAAATCAAAACATAATTTAATATAAATATTAAAAAATTTAGAACAGATAATATGACATAATTTATCGTTGTTTTTGAATAAAAAATGAATAAAATATAAAAATTTACACAAAATTAAAATAATTTTTTTTTAATGAGAAGCATAAATTTTGGTGCATTAAATTTAAAATTGCATTATTACTATATATATTTATATGACATTGGTTTAAAAATAATGTGTATATACACAATTAAATAAAAGTTATATAATTTTTTTTCAAAAAAGAAAATTATATCATTTCATATTATATATTTTTTCTTTTATATTATAACAAAAATATTGTATTTGTTTTATATTAAATATTATTTTATATAAGATTATAATATTTAAATTTAATATATATACATATAATTAAATAAAGGATATTATATGAGTTCAAAATTTTAAATGAAAAATATATTTTGCCTGTATTCAGATAAGTTCAATTGCCACTTGATTGAGTTTAAATAATATTATAAAATGTAAGGATTTAATATGCTACTTAAAGTATTTTAATAGCATAATAATTTTAAATAATATGATTGGATTTAAATAATATTACATGAATATAAAATTATAAGACTGAAAAGATTAATATGCTACTTAAAGTATTATAATAATTGAATAATTTTAAATAATTTAAATAATATCATAATGGATTAAGTTTTAATAATATTACATGAATATAAAATTATAAAATGGAATGGTTTAATATGTTACCTAAAGTATTATAATAGTATAATAATCTTAAATAATTTAAATAATATCATAATGGATTAAATTTAAATAGTATTACATGAATAAAAATTATAAGATTGAAAAGATTAATATGTTACTCAAATTATTATAATAGTTGAATAATCTTAAATGATGGATTAGATTTAAATAATATTACATGAATATAAAATTATAAAATGAAAGGATTTGAATATGTTACATAAAGTATTATAATAGTATAATCTTAAATAATTTAAATAATATCATAATGGATTAAATTTAAATAATATTACATGAATATAAAATTATAAGATTAAAAAGATTAATAAGTTATGTAAAGTACGTATTATAATATAATAGTAGAATAATCTTAAATAATTTAAATAATATTACAGGAATATAAAATGATAACAAAGATTAATATATTATTTAAAGTATTATAATAGTTAAATAATTTTAAATATGTCATAATGGATTGTGTTTAAATAATATTATAATAATATAAAATTATATAATTTAAAATTGTTAAATAATCTTAAATAATGTCATAATGGATTAGATTTTAATAATATGATAGTAATATAAAATTATAATGGATTAGATTTTAATAATATTATAGTAATATAAAATTATAATTAACAAATTCAATGAATGAATGCTCAAATATGTATTTATATGAAAATATTAATCATTTGGTCCTTAAGATATAATCTCTAATACTCTTTTTCACATATTAACGTGTTATTTGAAATTAATCATGCAGGTACGTTTAAGTATTCTATTTATTTTCATTGGATTTATCTTTCAAACTCATTTTACTATCGGCGAGGATAACACCAAAAAAGTAACAAATATCCCGAGTTCTCCTATTTCTTTTACGCCTAAGAGAGAAGTTATTATTATCAATGTGACAACACCACTACAACAACAAGTATTATGTCAATATGATCCTAAGAAAGATATCGGCGAAGATAACACCAAAAAAGTAACAAATAGACATTATTTTTCTCCTATACCTTTTACGGTTAGGAGAGTAGTTATTATTAGCAATGCGACAGCACCAGTAAAAGTAAGATGTCAATCACATAACAATCACATAACAATGATATCGGTTATCACATGTTAAGTCGAGGCATGCAATTCCAGTGGAGTTTTCGAATTAATTTTTTGGGTAGTACACTATTCTTTTGTCATTTTTATTCAAACAAAAATAGAAGTGCCTTCTTTGATGTGTTTAATAATGGTATAGATGAATATTACTGCTGTCAATATATGTGTTATTGGGTTGCTAGGGAAGATGGTTTTTATGTAAGTAATGATAACACAAAATTTCTCAAAGTATATAATTGGCAGTAGTAAGTTGACGTTAATTATAATGTTATTATGAATAAAACTTGATTATTATATTTGATAGTTGGTCTAATTTTTGTATTTTCATATTTCTCTTTACATTTAATTTGAAGAATCTTATTATTTTGTTCTTTAGTATTCCGATTTCTGATATAAACAAAAACAAGTATTCTGTGACACATAATAACAAACAAACACTAATTACTTAGACAAAAGTGAAAAAAAAAATTGGAGTTTAAAAATCAAAATACAGCAGCCTATTATTTCCCTAGTGGCCCCAACACCTACAAGTCGTCTTCTTCTTCTCATTCTTCTCACTAGCTAGTAATCCTCACGAAACACCACCTAAGAAGAAGATACATGTTAAAGGTACTTCATCTCCTTCTGATGAAGAATTTTAAAAGTTAGACGAGAGATAATAAATAAATAAAAAAGAGAAATGAATGAAAAAAATATTTATTAATAATTAATTAATAAATGAAGAGAAATTGATTAATCGTGAATATTGATAAATTAATTAGGTAGAGAGAAAAATTTATCTTGTGTTTAAAGGGAACCTTCGTACTTTTGAGGTCGCGTCCCTTGTCATTACTCATATGTATAATAGTTTTAATAATAATATATATATATATTAATTATAGGAATATTTTATTAATCATATAATATTAAATTTTAATATATTTTAATAATATTATTTTTTATAATATTAATATTTATTGTTTTTATATTATTATTAAATTTATTATACTTAATATTTTATAATTTAATTATATAGTTAATTTTAGTTATTAATATTTATATATAAAAATAATTATCTATTTTATTTTTATTATAATATATATATAATATAAATATTTTGTAAATATATATTGAATAATATAACATTTAAACAAATTTATTATTAATATTATTTGTTATATATATTATAGGTTTATAATTTAAAGAGTTAAATTATTAATTTTTTAAATTTATATTATTTTATACTCTTATATAATTTAAATAGATACTAAATATTTTAAGTAATATAAATTTTGTTGGGATACATATAAATTATTTTCAGTATATATTTAAATTATTTTTCCATATATTTCAGTATACAAAAAATTGTATTTTAATTTTTGAAAAATATTATTATAAAATAATAAATAATTAATAAATTATATATATATATATATATATATTAAAATAAAACTAATAATTTATAAAACAAATAATATTTATATGATTATAAATTATTTATTTATATAAAGATAATTGACGTGATTACAAAATGAGAAATAATAACCAAAATATTATTTGAAAAAATTATAAATAAATAAAAAATTAAGTAAAAAAAACATAAGGTATAATTTTAAATAATAATTATTGTATATAAATAGTGATGGATTTGTTTTTATTTATAAAAAAAAAAATGAAAAACTCTAATTTTGGTAGGGGAATTTGATGAAATAACCCTAATAATGGCCTTAATTGGGGAAATGACCAGCGCCTAATAAAAATTACGCAAATGATTACTTCCCAGTTTTTGGACGAATATATCCCGTCGCATCCCGCGATGCGACGGAACCCCAATTCGTCGAGTGTGTTGTCGCGTGACGCGACCGCTATCGCGATGAATTAGGGTTTTGTTGCGTCACCCGACGCTAACATGACGCGACGGATATTTTCGTCATAAAACAGGGGAAATTATTATTTCCGCAAATTTTATTGGGCGCTGATCATTTCTCCAAATAAGGATTGTATTAAGGTAATTTCATCAAATTTCCTTTTTGCAATATACATAAAAAAAAAAAAATTGTGTTTAAATAATATTATAATAATATAAAAATAATTGTGTTTAAAAAATAGTTATGTAAAGTACGTATAATATAATAGTAGAATAATCTTAAATAATTTAAATAGTATTACAGGAATATAAAATGATAAGAAAGATTAATATATTATTTAAAGTATTATAATAATTAAATAATTTTAAATATGTCATAATGGATTGTGTTTAAATAATATTATAATAATATAAAATTATATGGTTTAAATTTGTTAAATAATCTTAAATAGTTTTAATAATATCATAATTGGGTTTAAATAATATTACACTAATATAAATTATAAGATTAATATGTTGACTAAATTATTAAAATAGTTGAATAATCTTAAATAATGTCATAATTGATCAAATTTTAATAATATTACAGTAATATAAAATTATAATTAACAAAGAGTGATAGGGGGAGAGAATTTGAAGGAGGGAATGAGAGATAGAATGATGTGTCACTACATCACTGTTGAAAAAAGGATAAAATGTGAAGAGAGAGAAGAAAGAGAAATTTTGTTATTTTTTTAACTAATCAAAATGTGCCACATCATTCACTCTCTCATTCTCTCCCTCAAATTCCTTCTCCCAATCATTTCTCATTAACAAATTCAATGAAGGCTCAATATGTGTATTTATATGAATAATTAATCTTCTTTGTTCCCTAAGATATAATCTCTCATATTCTTTTTCACATATAAACGAGTTATTTGAAATTCATCATGAATGTACGTTTAAGTATTCTATTTATTTTTATTGGATTTATCATTCAAACTCATTTTATTATCGGCGAGGAGAACACCAAAAAAGTAACAAATATTCCAAGCTCTCTTATTTCTTTTACGCCTAAGAGAGAAGTTGTTATTAGCCATGTGACAACACCACTCCAACAACTAGGATTATGTCACTATGATCTTAAGAATGATATCGGCGAGGATATCACCAAAAAAGTAACAAATAGCCATTATGCTCCTGCTCCTTTTAGGCCTAGGAGAATAGTTATTATTAGCAATGTGACAGCAACAGTAAAAGTAAGATGTCAATCACATAACGATGATCTCGGTTACCACATATTACGTCGAGGCATGAAATTCTATTGGAATTTTCGAATTAATTTTTTGGATAGTACACTATTCTTTTGTCATTTTTATTCGAACAGAAAAAGTGCCTTCTTTGATGTGTTCAATAATGGATTAGATGAATATTACTGTTGTCAAGATATGTGTTATTGGGTTGCTAACGAAGATGATTTTTATGTGAGCAATGATAAAAACAACTTTGTCAAACTATATAATTGGTAGTATATAATTGGCAGTGATAAGTTGATGCTAATTATAATGTTATTATGAATAAAACTTGATTATTATATTTGATAGTTGGTCTAATTTTTGTATTTTCATCTTTCTCTTTGCATTTAATTAATTTGGAGAATTTTATTATTTTGGTCTTTAGTATCCCGATTTCTGATATAAATTCAAAAATTTATAAATGCAAACCATATATACATATACAACAAAAACAGGTATATTTCGGTGACACATAACACATAATAACAAAACACTTAATAAGTGTAGGCAAATGTGGAAAAAAAAATCGGAGTTTAAAAATCAAAATACAGCAGCCTATTATTTCGCTGGTGGCCCAAATCGAACAACACCTACAAGTCTTCTAGTCTTCTTCTTCTCGCTAGCTAGTAATCCTCACGAAACACCACCTAAGAAGAAGATACATGCAGAAGCAAATTAAAGGTACTTCTTCATCTTCCGTCGATCTAAATTTCACAATTGTTTTCGCCGCAGTTTTTGATCATGATATTGTTAATGACAATTACTGGTTTTTGTTTATTTATTTCTGATTGATTGATTAATCGCATGCATGACTAATCACGGATCCATGATGGATTGATTGATTCTCTTTAATTAGATGCTTCATGATTGATTCATGATTGTTGTGGAATCGTTTTACTTTATGATTAGTTAGTTAATTAGCGAAAGTGGATTAATCGTGGTCCTTAGAAGAGTATAGATAGATTATATAGAGAGGAGGCCTGGGAAAATTAATGGATTATCATCATCTTCTTTATCATTCATTCATTCATGCATGATTCACCAGCTGCTTTTATATCATTTTCCTCTGCTTTGTGGCTCTTAATTTCATACCTATTAATTCACATCCAATAGATTGAATTGGATTGTTTGATCTTATTTTATCTCAGGCCTGTCCAAGGCCAAATGCAAATTCAAATTTTGTTGCCTCCAAAATAAAAATAATTATAACAGTGATACATTTTATCAAAAATTTATTAAATATACAAATTAAATATATAATTAGATCATTCATTTCAAAAAAAGAAAAAAATATTTGTAAATAAATAGGATGAACATTTTAAATTCAAAAATAAAATAAAATATTAAAGATGAAAAAGCAAATACAATATAAATAATATTAATTAGGGTAAGTGATATAAAACGAAGAGAGAAAGAAAATTAATATAATATGGATAGAAAAAAAAATATATATTTATATATTATATATAATATAGAAAAATAAGTAATATATATTATTATATAATATTGAGTGAGAAAAAAATATATTATTATATATATAGAGTAAAAAAATTAACATATTATAAGAAAAAAAATATAAAAAAAATATAATATTATATACTACAAAAGTGGGGCTTACCTGACTTCTCCATTTGAAGTATTCCAAAATCTGAGTTTGAAAACTCCTTGATAGATTGTTTATACAGAATAATATTAAAGGTTAATTTTTAAAAGTTATATTTTTATAATTAAATTAACATTAAATCAGTTTAAAGAATAAAATAAAATAATTAAAATTATAGAAAAATATATTCAGAGAAAAAAATTATTAAAATTGTTAATTAGTTGGTACATTTGATTTTGTTAAAAAAAGATAATAATAACTTAAGTAAATTTAATTTTAGAAATATAAATTAAAATTTAATTATTTAAAATTATTATTATTATATAAATATATATTTAATTTATATAACAAAATATTTATTTTGCAATATATAGCAAAAATATCTCATAATTTTTATTTTCCTAAGATTCAAAAACAAGATATGTATATAAAATGGGCTGGGCTCTAAGACCCCAAGAAAGTAAGCCGCCCAATATATTCATAAACCCAATATATATTCTTTCTTTCCTCTCCTTCCTTCCTTCCTTCCTTCAGTTGCCGACGCCCAATTGGATCCATAGAAGCTCTGATTTCTTCTCTTCTTCTTCAAGGTCAGTTTATATATATAGGAGTATTAAGGAATTAAAGCTATAGTATTGGATTACAAGATAATGAAATGAAGTATTCTAAAGCTTATAGAGTTATTATAGTTTCATAATAATCCTTATATGGGTTTAAATTCTTGTATTAGATTATGCTGCGTGCGATAACCTAGAAATCGTGTGTGATTAGAAGATTTGAGAACTATTTTGAAAATTCCTAGTTATCATATATACTATTGGTATTCATTCAAATGATGAAAGTCTTGATGTGCTGCTTTGAATGAATCTTGATGCTTTAATGATTAAGATTATTGAGTTTATATGTTTTACCTTGATAAAGTCATTATCTTTGATTGACGATGATTATCCATCCATGATAATTGCAAGCCCAGGTTGAGTCTAGGAATTGAGCCTTGAATTGCTATTTTCAAGTATGCTTAATTACGTATGATCATTGACTGAGATTGAGGTAATGACTAGATGTAGGGCTACTAATGATAACTTGAGATAGCTCTAGCTAGGTTTAGCCCACTTCCAAATGCTCGGGAGAACCTCATTCTTTGGAAACATCATTGAGAGGAGTCGTCAAGAACAATCTCGAGGATCAATCACTCGTTTGGAGTTTCACAATTGGGCTTTGTTCTTGAGGCTCAATCATCATTCCTACAGACAATTAGGCCTATTCTATCTCATTCTGAAACCCATCAGGCTCAACTCGAATATGTTTCACTCCTTCCATTCCCTTCCTTATTCTTCGAAATCCATATAGAATAGAAATTGAAAGGCAAATAATACAAATTGAACTAGCAAAGATTCAAAATAGAAACTGTCTTAGGACTGGCTCTCTGGTTTGCATGACTTGTGATTTCTTTTCTATTGTCCTGGTTTCTTATAGAGAAAACAGTGGTTGTGACACTCAAATCAATCAAAGCATTCATTTCCGACATTTTCTACCATTCCCCTTGTTTTGCTTAATCTTTCGCTTGGGGTTGTAAAACACGCTACAAGTTTAACACTAGAAGGTTTAGAAAGAAGATTCATAGAGAAAGTTAATGTTTCAGGTCACTTTTTGCAATGACAAGTGAAGAAGGTGGGATTGAGAACAAGCCATCTACAGATCCCAAAAATCCAGCTATGAATTCATGTAGGAAAAAGAAGAAAGATGAAGCAAGTTTCTTGGAAGATGTAAAAGATCATATAGATGAGTTTATCAATGCGTCCATGGATGACCACAAAACTTGCTTCAACAAGACCATCAAGAAGGTGGGTCGGCTCCCTTTTTTTTAACTAACACAAAAATATACGTCGTTTACTTCTTTTGGATCATAATCTTTTGCATTTTGGTTACTTTTTTTCTTTTAAGATGTTTGGAATGTCTAAGATCGTTGCTGAGAGGAATGCAGAAGCTAAGGAAGTCGAAGTTTCTTTGCCACTTAAAACTGTTTTTTCCGATTAGGTACGCCGCTGCCACAATCATTATCTATTCTCAATCCTATATTCCTAGTTTTTTTTGTAAAATGATCTTCCATTTGATTTAATAATGAGAATTTCATTTGTAAATCTTATTTTCTATCTCAAAATATAATGTGTACTATATTAGATGTGTTTCACATTCTCAACAAATTATTCCAGACTCCCTAGTTAGGCCAGGGTGATTCAACTTATTCGGTAAACTTTTAAATACAATTGATAGTACTCAGCTTATTCGAAACACGCCAAAGTCAACAAATTTGTTTGATATGTTTAATTGCTCCAAATTATCATTCTCATTTCTTCTATGATTAGCGAAATCCTCGTGCTCAATTGTCAAATGAAACTAGCCCTTAATAGTGAAGAAGCGGCATGGGAACTAGAAAGTGTTTTTCTCAAATAATTTGAAATATCATTATTCGATAATTAAAATTTAAGCTACCTGTTGAATTTGGTAAGTTTTGTTATAAATGATAATTTTAGCTTTATAAATTAATCAAACTACAGTGTTATAAAGATAAAATAGTTTTGAATTTTTTTAACATTTACTTTATATTTTATTGAATTAATTTATATACTTAATTCAGTTTATTTACCTTTTATTTTTTAAATAAAAAAATAATTTTAAGAATTTAATTTTAAGTTGTAACAAAAAAAAACACTTTGTTTATATGAATGTAAAATCTCAAATTTTATTTGAAATCTTAAATTAACAAACTTAACTTCAAATAATTTATAACTTAATTTTTTTTTTGACGAGTTTTATTGATTTGACAAAACTGTTGTAATTAATCTTTGCAACTCAATATGAGATAATAGTGGATCTAATAACTTAATTAATTCAATGTAATAGAAGTTTGATGGACATTTGTTGTAATGCTAAAAGGCTCTAGTTTATCTTTTTTTTAAATAATTTTGTTTTATATGAAATATTTCTAAATATAATTTTTTTAATATTCTAATTAATTAATTTAAATAACAAATTATTTAAATAATTCAAGTCACAAAAACAATACCCATAATAGTTAAACCATTACATTACTCTTTGCTTTTTAAAAGATTATTTGAATAACTTCAATTATTTAAATAATTCATATAATTCTAATCAATTTATTAACGAAAATATATAAATATTTTTTATTTACTTTTGTAATAAATATTTTTTTTATTAAAGATTAATACATTTTAAGCATTTTAACAAATAACTTAACTTTTGTATAGTTCTGTACTAAACAAAATTATTTAAATAACTCTAAATAATTTATTTAAATAATATTAATCTTAGTTTATTATATAATATTAAACAAAAGTATTAATTAATCATTTTTTTAATATATAATGATAAAATAATTTTAAAAAGTAAATAAATAAATATATTTTAATATTTTGAATGAATTAATAAGATTGTGAGATAAAATTAAATAATATTTAATTATAATTAAATTTCAGTAAAAACACAAACAAACCAATAACTTGTTTGGTTGAGTTATTTAAATAATTCAATTCAATCAAATATTTTTTTCATTTTGTCTCTCATTAATCACATCACTTAATTCATTACCAAGAATATTAAATATCATATATTTTAAATTACTATTTATTATTTTATTATTATATATTAATATCTTTTAAATAATTTTATTAAAAATATTCTCATCTCTTCAAAATTATCACTAATTATTATTTATTTTTTTTCACTAGATTATTACAATAACTTTGATCCAAATAATACCCAACCTAAATCCGAATAATTGTTATTATTAGCATGGAGATTATTACTGCTACTAACCAATCAATTTTGAAAAGACATTTAATATTGAAAAGACATTTAATAAAGTAGGAACAAATATATAATTTCCAATCAATCAGGGTGTTCTTGATGTTGCATCTGCAATTCTTGAATCCGCAGTTATAACAGAACCGAATCCCACATCTACAATATCATAATTATCAATTAAAAATTAAGATTTATTTCAATTTAAAAATAATTAATAATAAATAATTTCAAGTATCTTTTAATCAATTAAAATATTTATCTTTTGTTTAATTAGAAAAATATTTTTCATTAAAATTAATAACCTTTAAAAGCTTGTTTAGGTTTTATTTATTTTTAATTCAATTATTCTCATCAATAAAATTAATTAGGCATTGTTTAGTTGGAATTATAAAGAAAAAAAATTATGACGGTAATGATTTTGAAGGGTAAAGATGCTTTTTTTAAGTAAAAATTCTTAAATGTATTTGATATATATAAATAAAATAAAAAAATAATAATTTAAAATATATAATATTTTAGTATTTTGGTTAATAAACATATTAATTTGATATATAAGAGATAAATCAGTAAAATGATGTGTTTGATTATTTTGGGTTATTTGAATACCAAAAAACTAAACTATGTTTTAATTTATTAACTAAAATATTTAGATCTTTATCATTTACATTTTTAAATAAATTAGGTTTATGAACTCAAACCTAATCAATTCTAACTCAAACTTCAAAACTCAATGGAGAAAATTAATTATACCTGCATCTAATCATTTGATTAGAACAACCTTGGTCATGCTCCACATAATGCATGCATCCAGGGCATTGCTTCCAGTTTTTTCTTTTCGCAAGAACATAAAAGGCAGTTTCGTTTGAATTCCTAATCAATCTATTTTGTTCACACGAAAAACCCTTATGCCATGATATTTTGCATTTAAAACAGAACGCTTGCTTACAATTAGGACAAATAGATCTATTCACATCCCATATGCATTCCTTTATGATCAATGCATAACACTTTAGATTAGGACAATAACAATTATCGAACCCCAAGATGAAATCCTCACATAAGAGGTCGCACCATCTTTCGAAAAGTTTAACAGGGAGGATTGAACGACAAGAAAGTGGGTCCAAGTAAAAATCGCATAATAGACGAGGACATTTGAGCGATGTCACGTTGTTTTCTTCCACCATGACTCGGATATACTTGATAATGCAATCATTACAGAAAGTATGATTGCATGTGTCTCTGTTCTTGAATCTCCTTTCCAATGGAAAATCATAGTCGCGACATATTCCGCAGGTGGAACTCACAAACTGTGAGTAGGGAACGGAGGAGCACATGAATTTAATATGAGAAAGTTTAGAGGTTATTAAGACATATATATAGTAGGTTTATTTTTTTAATGGTCAAACTATAACTAACTATACCGAAATTTTATCTCATTTTTTGTCTTAAAATTTTGATATTATCATTTCAAGTTTATTAAGATAATGTTATATATTTTTTTCAATTTAATAGGATTATTTTTCTATGAAGTAAGATAGTAGTTCACATTTTTTTTATGGTTTGAATATTTTTAATTTTGAAAATGTAAGACCTATTATGTAAAAATAATTGAGCTAATATCTATCGATACAAATCTCCACATATCCATTACATCCCCTTCAACTTGTTACAAGATTATGATTGAATATATATGTATGAACTTTAATTTATTATATATTAAATAAAAGTTCCAAGCATAAAATAGTCAAAAATATTGTATATAAGATGAATAAATATATATTTTGTGACCCTGGTTGGGGTGAAACCTATCAGAATGTAACACGTGGTACCTAAATGGTCACAAATAACCTAATTATACTTTTGCTTAAAAAAATATACATTTCAGCTATTTTTTTTTAACTGGCGGAAAATTCTAAGGTGACCGGTTTATTTGTTTTTTACGATAAGAATGAGTAATAAAGTGTTTTGAAATATACAGTAAATATGCAAATATTATATAAATTTATATATAAGCTAGTTGGTACTTATAATATCTACCGGGAAAATTGGATTGATGAAATCAAATTAAGAATTTGTGATTTTATAAATGAGAATAAAATGTTTCCAAAACTATATTACAATTTTTTCAATATTTAAATATTATTCTCAAAAAATTTATGTACAAAATATACATAATTAATCAACCTACCAAAATCTTGATAAACAAAAATAATGTTTCTACCGAAGGTTGCCGTGGTGGACAAAGTTATATTTTAAGATAATTAAATAAAAATAATTATTTATTTAAATTAAATCTTAATTAATTTTTAAGTTAATATTTCTTTAATTAATATCTCGTAACTTATTATAGTTTTGATTCTCGTAGAAAGTGACGAGTAATCGAAATTATAGATTTGATTAAAGAGTTTTAAAATAATTTTAATAAATTAATTTCAAATAGTTAATCTATCAATTTATTTAATAATTTAAAATTTGAAAACCAAATATATGTCTGAAATTTTGAAAAATAATTGATAAACAAGAATCCAATTTTCTCAAAATAAAATAATAATAAAAAAAACTTGTAAAGTAAATAACGTTATTTACCAGGCATATATGATAACGCGAAAATATTTTCTGAGTATAACCAAATATGAACTAAAAAAGAATCTTTGAAATTACAGTTGTATACATAAAATCAATAAGGATAGGGATCATCAGAGCTCTCGACAGAAACAGGTCGGAAAATTCCAATTTGTGTTTAAAGGATTGTAATTAAATTCCGAACTTATGAAAGGCTTCCTAAGACTTATTAGAATTAAAACCAATTCGTTAAAACAACCTAGGATATGTTTTGATTATTTTAAATTTAAATTTTAAAACTTTATTTTGAAATCTCAAATTCGGACAAACTTGCCTCATTTGGTTTGGAATTGGTTTGTAAATGTTTCTAACATAATTTAAAATATGCTAGGAAACTTTTGACATGATTGTTCTTGAGTTAAATATCAAGAATGAAAATTCGATTTTTAAATTTAAAATTGTTTTTTTTATATTTAGATTGATTGATCCAAATTGATTTTCACATAAAATTTTCAATTGATCTTATGATCAAATTCAAATAAAGAAATCAATGAATTTTGTAGTATTGAAGAGCACTCAAACTTAAATGTAAAATTTTTCAATTTTTGTTCGTAACATTAATTAAAATATGAATGAAAACTTATCATGAGTTGGAAAACACTCTTATACTCTTGTTAAAACTTTTGGATATATTAGAACTGACTTTAGAAGCTTTGTACAAGGTTTCCAAAAAAAGAAATCTTGCTTGAATTATTTAATTGCGGATTATGAATGAGCTTGGTTGATGATGTCTTGCTTGGTTCTTGTTCTTTGTTGATGTCGTGACATTCCTTTTATAGTCATCCAATGTCAGTTGATGGCCTAAGTCGGTTGAATTTGGACAAAGGTCATTAATGACAGCCACTTGCTCGGCCGAATTCTATCCATTTATGTCATGATTTGGACCAGGATCATAGGCGAACTAATCGCGCGACTAAGGCGCTTGTTTGGCTTTTTGTTTCATCTAATTTAGTTTAGCAATGATAAAGTTTGAAATCACGTTTGTTCTTATCCGATACCACGAGGAAGAAGACGAACTAGGCAAAACGATGTCGTTTTTGGTTAGACCTTTCGTCCGGCATCCATTAGCTGGTGGGGTGTGTTAGCATATGTCCAGCTCTTTGGCGCGTTAATTGACCCGCATCTTAGGCATATTTGGTTTAGGCCAAACGGTTTATGGCATGTTTGGCCTTCTCCTCTTCATTTTTTTAAAATATGTTTTAAATACTTATACGAGCTTTATTTTTAATTGTTTTGATATTTAAATAATATAATATTTTTTTCAAATAATTATTTAATTTATTTAAGATATAAAATTTTAATTAGTTTTAGATTAATGGATATAATATTGTTTCTAATCATTATTTATTTTTGTTTTTAATCAAAATTTAATTAACTTGGGATTATTAAATCCAGAAAAATCCCAATCAATTATTTGAATTATTTTGAACTCAAATGAATACAACATTGGTTCAAAATAATTTATTTAATTATTTTATAATATATTATTTATCTAAAATAAATATTTTATTAGAAATTTTTTTAAATAAAATATTATTGTAAAGACTTAAATTTAATTTTAAATTATTTTATTAATTAAGTGAGACAAATTTTAATCTCTTATTATATTATTTGTTTAAAAAAAAAACTCATTCAATCTGAGAAAATTTGATCAAATAATTTTATGTAACTTGATTTAAAAATTATCAAAAACCTATTATTTTTTATATTTATTCTTTTTATATAATTCATGAATCACATCTTTCATATAAATGCGTAAATAAAACAACTCAACAGTGATATGAATATTTAATTTATTTATAAATATTATGTACCTAATAAGTTAACGACGACGTTAAAACAAAATCTTGTTTTGTATAATTTTAACGATGAGTAATTCAAAATTTTAAGGTTTAATGAAGAGATTATCCAATAGAGAGCCCTAATTTGATAATTTGGCCAATTTTTAAAGGTAATTGTAATTATAATGTAATAATTTTCAAATAATCATTATATAATATTTTTATATAAAGACTCTTTTGTTTTTTATTTGTACAAGTAAGTTTATTTTCTCGATAGAATCCATATTTATTACTGAATTTTAATGGCCTGATCATCACTCCAATACATATCTAAGGCCCATTTTCTTATTCTCACTCTATTCATTAAACTCGTCAATAGGTTCAACTTATATTTGTTTCATATTATTCAACTTATTCAATAAAAGTTTAATATGTTTGATATTTTTGTTTGGCTAATCAAACTAACCCTTAATTAAAAGGTTCCTAAATAAATAAATAAATAAATAAAAGGCTTTCATGACATTAACTTATATAGAAATATTATGTCTGTTCTCCACATTAACATTTAACTTTTCCTACCTTTTTGGTTGTAGGAAACTAGCTAATTTACTCAAATTATTGTAAATTTGAAATAAAATTTCAAATATTGTTTGTAATCATGGACCTGATTTTATTTAAAATTTTTAGAATTATTTTTTTAAATGACTCGTTTTAATTTTAGAAATTTTGAGAATCATTTTTTAAAATAACTCATTTTAATATGTTGTAATCTCAGTTTTCTCAACTCCCGAAAATTTCAAAATTGAAACACTCAGACCTTTAATGGATTTATTCCTTCTTGCTAGTTCTAAGGTGAGTTGAGTTATGGGGTCATGAATATGTGAGGTGAGCACTGCCTAATATATCATAAATGCTAATTTTGAAGTGAAACATTCTGTCTATCCATTTTCTTTATATTTCTAATATATTTCTTTACTAGACTTGTTAAACAAATCTGTCTATCCATTTTTTTTTTATATTTTTAATATATTTCTTTACTAGACTTGTTAAACAAATTATTGATTTTTTAGACACCCCATTTTTATACCTCGGAGTTTTATAAATAATTCAACGGAATTATATATATATATATATATTAGTTATTTAAAAATTTGAACTTTTATTGTCAAAATGTCCCGCGTTTATCAAATTTGATGTTAATTTAAAATATAAAATCTTATTAATTTAGTTGGTTAAAAGTTTGTACTTATTTTGTTATATATATATATATATATATATATATATTGACAATTAATAATCTTGACATGATATCA
The DNA here is from genome assembly GCF_907164915.1 of Impatiens glandulifera. Taxonomy (NCBI): domain Eukaryota; kingdom Viridiplantae; phylum Streptophyta; class Magnoliopsida; order Ericales; family Balsaminaceae; genus Impatiens; species Impatiens glandulifera. The sequence goes on from NC_061863.1 coordinate 2,215,162, forward strand.
TTCTTAATGAGTACTCTTTACTGCAAAATTTTATAACCCTAACCAACACCTCTTCAAATCACTTGGCGTAAACCCTCCTCCGATGAAGACGATGACACCACACAATTGAGTTGTAGCTCAGGCCGAGAAAACAAGACAAGAAGTTATTTCTTCCGATGATGAAGTAGGACAACTTTCAACATAAATATATAGATAGATAGATTAGTTAGTTAAATATTTGAACTTATATTATTAAAATGTCCCGCATTCCTCAAATTTGGCGTTGAATTTAAAATATAAAGTTTTATTAGCCTAGTTAGTTAAAAGTTTGTACTTATTTTTATTATACAATAAATAAATATATATATATATATAATTAATGACAATTAATAATCTTGGCAGGCCATCTTCTAAATGAGTACTCTTTACTGCAAAAGGTTATAACCTTAACCAACACTTCTTCAAATCACTGGGCGTAAACCCACCTCCGACAAAAACGATGACACCAAACAATCGAGTTGTAGCTCAGACCGAGAAAACAAGACAAGAAGTTATTTCTTCCGTCGACGAAGTAGGACAACATTCAGCGGAAGTATATATATATTAGTTAGTTAAAAAATTGAATTTATATGGTTAAAATGTTCCGCGTTCATCAAATTTGGTGTTGAATTTAAAATATAAAGTTGGTTAATTAAATGTTTTGTACTTGTTTTGTTATATATATATAATGACAATTAATAATCTTTGCAGGCCATCTTCTTAATGAGTATTATTTACTGCAAAAGGTTATAACCCTAAGCAGCACCTCTTCAAATCACTCGGCGTAAACCCTCCTTCGACGATCTTTGTCGGAGACACCACACAATCAAGTTGTAGCTCAGGCCAAAAAAACAAGACAAGAAGTTATTTCTTCCGACGACGAAGGACAACATTCAGCGGAAGTATATATATATATAGATTAGTTAGTTAAAAAGTTGAATTTATATTATTAAAATGTTCCGCGTTCATCAAAATTGGTGTTGAATTTAAAATATAAAGTCTTATTAACTTAGTTGGTTAAAAATTTGTACTTGTTTTGTTATATATATATAATGACAATTAATAATCTTGGCAGACCATCTTCTTAATGAGTACTCTTTATTGTAAAATGTTATAACCCTATCCAACACCTTTTCAAATCACTCGGCGTAAACCCTCATTTGACGAAGACGATGACACCACACAATTGAGTCGTTATCATCCATATCATCGCAAAAACTTGTGTTTCAAGTTTAAATAACAAATTGTAACTCGAAGAAAATATCGCACAATTTTACAGTTATAAAAGTGTTTGGTCCAAGTCAATAACTAATTATTCAACTGGAAAACATATTTTGGATGTCTCAATGTTGTTCGATATATATACAAATTTGAGACGTGTTTTATATAATAAATTAATCTTTTATTAGGGAGTTCAGTCATGTTGTTGAAGATGTAATTTTTCATTTTTTTTTGATTAAATAAATTGTTTTTTTTTATTGTTGTTTAATATTTTAATGTCTTAATTAGGTTGTTATAAATACAAATAAATTTGGAGATACTCGCTTGAATGACGATTTACTGTGATGAAAAAAATAAAAAATTTAGTTTCTCTTTGTCATCTTATATTTTCTAATTTTGTTTTATGTAAGTGTTTTTATTTTATTAATATACATTAACATGTGACAATTTAGTTCAACATTTGTGTCAACTTAATTCAACATTTGTTATTTTTTATAATATATGATTGGATATCTTAAACTAAAATGTTAAAAAATTATAAATTTCTTTTAAATTAACAATGGTTCAATATTGTCTTTTAATTCTTATATATGGTCGGTTAGAATTACAATGGTGACTAAAATTTTTCAACTTAAATTTTATAAAATTGAGATAAACTAAAAATATTCTCTTTTTCTGTGCTATAGTATGTTCTATGGGATGTCTTTTATTATTATTATTATTATTAATATTAATATTTATAGGTAAAAGATTTCGTTTATGTTTTACCCTTACATTGTATTATATTAACGTTTATAATATCATTAAAAATATTCAAAATGATCAAATTTGATGTATAAAATTGTGTCTATAATTGGATGTAGGAGTAATGGTAGTAGTAATGGTAAGAATATAATTATTTTTTTAATCAAATTTACTCTATAATCATAATTTTAACTTTAATTTAAGACATTTTTAGTAAAAAATTGAATTCATGATTTTTAATGTTTTAAATAATATTTTTTGAGTTACTCTATATATATTTATATATTATTTATTTAGTTATATTTGAAACTTTAAGATGTTTTATAATAGTTTGATATTTTCTTAATAAAACAAAATAATAAATTCTCTATTCTAAGTGAACATGGTCACATTTTAGTTGGTGAACCACAATGCATTCTTATTTTTTTAACTGTTTATGTCATCTTCACAACTTTATTTTTATTATAATTTATTAATTAAAAAAAAAACTAAATATATAATATATGGGATTTTTTTTTAAAAAATAGCCAGCTAAAATGTGTGCTTACGTGGATGCATTTCACCCATCCCATGCACATGGCCTAACAAGAATAGGTCATACAATTAAGCCATCAATATTGTGTACCTAATTGTTGACCAAAATGCTCTTATTGGCTCAATCACTAGCTTCCTTTTCATTAATAATTAATATGCCATTATCTTTACTTTTTTTTTTATGGATTATATGATTTTTGTTTGAAATTTATTATCTGAAAAAGCCTAACTTAAATCAAAGCACACTAATTAATATATTACTTTTCTTCATTTAATCAAATTTGTTTATATGATTAAAAAAATAACAAATGCTATATTTTTTTAGAAACACGTAAATTAATATTTAGAAACACATAAATTAGTGTTAAGGTCGTATGAACGAAAAATGTCAGCATAAATATGTATATTTAAGTTATATTTCAAAACATTATCTCATATAAATCATATTCATATAAAATATTTCGAGAAAAAAATGTGAATAAATTAGTTCAAACTCATTTATCTCCAATTTTGTTTAGGATGAGTTTCCAAATACAAAAGAGAGGCCAAGTGAAATTTAGACACAATAATAAAAAATGATTTGATTCCTAATTATTTTGTTTTTAACCACTAAAGTTCATATTCTTAGGAGATATTTTGAAGGTCATCTCTATCCTATAGTAAATAGGTCACTTAATATTTATGTTTTGAGATCCCAAAATTTGTTATTCTTAATAACATTATTTCCAAAACTAATATTCTTCCCATAATGAGATATAGATCAAAAGAGAATATGAAAACATTGTACGTATTTTATATTTTACACACACACAAATAATAAGAAAAAATGGGCAACATTAAGAAAGATATTCAAGAAAATTAAATGATAAAAACACTTTGAGTTGCAACTACTCATATGCAAAGATAAATACATTAAAAGGAAAAAGAAAATTAATAATAAATAACATATTAACACACAAAATGTTTCACATAAAAATTTATTGTAACTAAAAAGAGCTAACCATCTTATTATAGTATAAACGAGAGTTAGAAGCCTAAATACACCATTTGTTTCTTTACATTAATTAAATATTTCAAAAGTTTAAAGGGCAAAATCTAACAAGTCAAAATTTTGAGGGGTAAAATTTGAAATATTTAGGTTTGATGTAACTAAAAACAGCTAACCATCTTATAATAACATAAGGAGGAGGAATGACAGGTAATAGACAAAAATAAATATTTATAAGAAAGTTGTATAGAATGATAATAATGTGTTAAAGATTTTCAATTCACTAAAAAATGGCACATAATTTTTTGTTAATATTTTTTCGCTCCCTATCCATTCTCGTAGTATAAACCGAGAGTTAAAAGACTAAATACACTATTTGTTTCACATAAAAATTTAATATAACTAAAAAGAACTAACCAACAAGTCAAATATGTTTGCTGTAACTAAGAATGGCTAACTATTCAATAGAAATATATGGATCAAGGAAAATAAAGTTGAGACAAGTGATATGTTTTCTTGAATAAATTGATTTTTTTTAATAAAATATATAATTTTTATATTTTCAATCCGCTCAAAAAAATGACACATAATTTCGTCATCTTTCTTCTAAATATTTTATATTGTAGTATGAATGAGATTTAAAAGAATAAAGATACTATTGTTGATTTACATTAATTATGAGATGAAATCAAATATTTTAAAAGTTTAAGAGGCAAAATAAAACAAGTCAAAAGTTGGAGGGGCAAAATTAAACATAATTAGGTTTGAATGTTTGATGAGTAAAAATGTTTGAAAGAATATTCGTGATTCCATTTTAGCAAAAATAAAAATAAAAATAAAATAAAAGGAGGGCCATCTGATTGTGGCAAGAAACCAAAAAATGATGTAAAATTTACGGCTACTAAGAAACATACTAGTCGCGTTTACAGAAGATTACAGCCCAACAACATCGATATTTTCCCATGTCCATTCCACGCAATTTTCGCAACCGGCAAAAGCAATCTCTCGATTCCAGTGAGCAATATAAAGAAGCTTTCTTCTCCCGCGAACGAGACGAACCGTATTTGGAAGGCATAGAGAAAGGGCTTAACATCTAGAGAGATAAACACTGGAGTCGACCGTTCTCCGTCCGTGGCGACTTAGGTTATGCCGTTACTTCCTCGGGTATCATCTTCATCCTTCTCTCCAACTCTCTTATAACATCGATCATCCGATTTAGCTATTGTTGCATCAGAATTTTTATGTTGATCGGTTGTTTATGTCGTTAGAGGCAGGATTAGGCTTGGAATTAGGTATATATTGACGATTTGAGTTCCTTTCCTGTGATTCGGTCGGTTTTCACCTGCTTTTGGAGAGTTTCGCATCATTTATCCTTTCGTTTCTGAGATTTCCTATGGTTTTTAAGTATTATTGATAGTTTTGTCTTTGATATTAGAACATTAAGCTGCGTTTGGCTAATATTTTCTGTTATATGGATATTGTCAGTCATATTGTTTATGCTTGGTAATTAATTAGGTAGAGTGTATTCTTGGTGTTAACATGTAGCTCAAGTATGTGATCTTTAGTTTTCTGGCATTTTTTTTTGTACGAGTTTATAGATTAAGCAGTGATCATGTTGTTGCTGAACATGTGTTTTTTGTTATTTCATCATCATTGATAAACCTCTCTTGTGGGATCTAAAATGTTAGATTATCATTTTCATTTGCTTTATTTTGTTTTTGGTATTGATTAACTTGTGATGTTAGGGTCACTATTTTCATTTCTTATTTTCTCTTTTTTTATTAGGTTGCCTTGGACTTTGATTTCAAAGGATTTGTTTCCTTTGATACATCATGGATGAAGTGTGCCATAAATCAGATTGCATCCAGAGCCTGGTCATTTCGTTCCAGGAATTTGTTGTCCGGCGTTGTCTCAGCCAGCCTTGGAGATTTTCATCTTGTTTCCTTCATTAACTGCATTAAGTGTACCTAATGATCCTGACACTTCAAACATATTGAGGAGTAAGTTCATGTATTTGCATACACATGTATCTTTGCATTTGGTTATTGTTCTCACACAAGTGTATCATGTGCAGTGCATTTTCTGTATGTATGGCTTTCAGCCTTGATCCTTGGGAAGCCATATTTTTGGTATTTTTTTGTTTGTATTCATCAGTTCCCATTTTGAATGCCTTTGTCTTCCAAGATATGGGAGCTAAGATTGGAACTCGTTTTTTTTCCTGTTTCACAGGGTTAAATGTTGGGAGTTTGCTTTCGTTTATGTTAATAAGAACGTTGCGATGCATCAGGAAGTTATATGAAGAGTTTGCGAGTGTTGGTATCTTGTCTCCTCCACAATTTTAGTCAGATTAATTAGATGTTACTAGCTGAAGAGTTTTAAGGGATTCTGTGTAACATAGTTGAGATAACTGCTATCAAGTTTGTCGTGTTAGTTGGTTAGTTTAGCCTGGCAACTCCTTTGCTTGAGTCAAGATGTTATGTGGTTTTGAACCATTTGCACTACATATCCTAATTTTCCAGCAAGGCTCCCAATCTGACTATTTGTCTAAATCTGATAAGCCCATCACAAAGTCATTGATTCAATGAGCATACCTAGAAGGCTGTAATGGTGATTCAGCTGGATCATCCTGGAAGTAGTTTTCCTTATTGAAGTTTTGGTTTTGCCTATTAAATATCAAGTGATTTCAAGGTTATTTGTTGCTTGAATAACAAATAAGGAGTTGAGGATCATAAAGTAGCTGAATAATGGAGAGGTAAGATTGTTTTGTCTGGGTTTTTTATAGTGATTTTATGTTCAATTTAAATGTATTCAGCATGATCGTTTCGGTGTGCAGGTATAATTTAATAAAAGAAGTTGGTGATGGAACATTTGGCAGTGTCTGGCGAGCTATCAATAAACATTCGGGTGATATCGTAAGTGCAGAACAAATAATCTAATTATGAGACAAACATAGATTCTTCTTTTTCAGGTTGATTATCTATTTTCTAATAGGTCGCTATCAAGAAAATGAAGAGAAAATATTACTCCTGGGAAGAATGTATAAATTTGAGGGAAGTTAAGGTATGTTTCATTGATTGACTGAATTGGATTATTTGAACACCATTCCTTAATTTGTTAAACCTGCATCTGATTTCTATTATTTTTTAAATCTAATGTTTCTCTTCATTTTTGCAGTCATTGCGAAAAATGAACCATCCAAATATTGTGAAACTGAGGGAGGTCATTCGGGAGAATGATGTATTATATTTTGTATTTGAATACATGGTCTGTGGCCTATCTTATTTTTCTGGATAATTTTTCTCAACATCTTCTTTTGATATGCCTAAAATAGAAATATTTCACTTTCAGGAGTGCAATCTTTATCAACTAATGAAGGACAGAGATAAGCCTTTCTCAGAAGCTGAAATTAAGAGTTGGTGCCTTCAAGTGTTTCAAGGACTTGCTTACATGCATCAGCGGGGATATTTCCATCGTGATCTAAAGCCAGGTTAATAACCTTTTCTTAGAAGGATCCATGATGCCCTGAATTATTCAGCCAGTCACATGGATCCATAAAGTCCTTGCTTCTCTTAAATACCATAGTTTCTCAAATTTTATTTTTTATTTAGATTGTCAGTTTGTGGTTTTCAAATGATGACATTAAAAAGAGGGAAAATTCTGATTTTTGTTTCTGGTTTAGGGAGTTGTTAATCTGTTATGCAATATGAAGAATAAAAAATGTTGGGACTATCGATGATAAACCAAATGCTGTTTCCTTTTATAATTTCCATGGGTTATGCTGGAATTGCCTGTCCCAACATAAGGCAGGGAAATCTTTTTGTCACTTCTTTACGTGTTGTCCAATTTGTTTGTTGAGCTGTATTAGCTGCTTTAAAGAAATTATTAGGTAACCTAGTTTCCTCGTTGAGAGGTTCAATATCAATTTCAAAGCTTTTGCTACATTCTTTTAATTTTTATAGATATGGAAATAGCCAATTCCATTGCACTAAGATCTTAATTAGTTGATGTATCTAAGAACATACCATAACAGTTGCTCACCTTTCCTAGTTGAAACTGGTTCGTTTTGATATATCTTTAAAAGGGTTTTATCTTGTCGCATGACTCACACCATTGGTTTGGTTCATGGATAACTAGGGATTATCTTTTATGCTGTCCTGATGTCTAAAGATCAATTGGAGAGAAGTTCACTTTACTTTAGTTAGGCAGGCGGTGTTTGATAACTTATCACTAAATCTGAAAAATAAGTCACTTAAAACCACTTAAATTCTTTAAATTAAGCAATAATCCCTAGCTTAATTTTATAAGCTATGAATGACTTAAATCGGTAGTATAATACGAGCATACAAAGGACAATTTTAACATTGAAAATTAACTAATTACATCATTGTAAGGGTAAAATGGTCTTTATGTATCCTCCATTAGTTTAACATTTTATCAAATTAACTTGTTAGTTGTTACTTAAAATTCAGTTATTTTTCATTTAGTTTATTCAACATTTATTTTTCAGAAACTTATCTAATTCGACATTTAAAATTCAATATTCAGCATGGAACACTTAATTTTCAGTTTTATCAAACATACCCTAAAACCATCACATGTTTCTCGCTATGTGGTATACTGGTATTATTGCTCTTGCTGTGTGATGGAACTATTGGTATCTGTAAAAGTGTTGGATTCTGCTCTCTTATTTTAAGAACTATGTATCTACTTGAGCATTGCCTTTTGTAACCCTTCTTGAACAACTCTTGAGAAAAATCAGCATTCATTTCCATGTAGAGAATTTGCTGGTGTCCAAGGATATGATTAAAATTGCAGACTTTGGTCTTGCTCGTGAGATTGATTCTCTACCACCGTACACTGAATATGTTTCAACACGTTGGTAAGTATTGTATTTTGGGATCCATTTGTAAACCTTGTATCATGCTGATCTTGTCACTTTTGCTTGTCCATTTACATGACAGGTACCGCGCTCCTGAAGTTCTGCTTCAGTCTTCCTTCTATGACTCTTCAGTTGGTGGGTACACATGGTTCTTTTGGTAACTGTCTTTGTATTTTATATTCCTACTTACTGTATTTGTAATCTCTGTTTTACCCTCCAGATATGTGGGCCATGGGTGCAATCATAGCTGAATTGTTTACACTGCGTCCAATTTTCCCAGGCTCAAGGTAAGCACTTTTATTCGGAATAATTGAGAATAAACTGGAGTAGGGTTAGATTTGTTTTTTTATATACTAGTGTTTTAATTTGAATTTGAGTAGTTATTCCAGATGATGAGCTTGTTTGATCCTGGTTTTTTCTATAATTGTTTCTTAAAAAAAAATACTGTTTGATGTAAAGTGTTTTGTTTGGGGGTAAAATGACCCAAATATGCTTATAAATAAACAATAAAGTATGGATGTTTTGGTATTTTTAGTAGTTGATGATTTGATGTAAGAAGTGATTGATGATGGGATAGTTTAATCCAAATAAACCACATCAACCAAGCTGGATGTTCACATATTCCCGTCTCTCTTTTTACTTACTCTTTTCTTGTGTCTTCTTCTCACCCTGTTGCTTGGTTTAATTACTTCATTGCAGTGAAATGGATGAACTTTACAAAATATGCAATGTCTTAGGAACTCCCACTAGAAGTGAATGGGCTGGGGGGATCAAACTTGCAGAGGCTATGAACTACCAATTTCCACAGGTTTGTTGTTTTCCATAAAGCTTGATTCAGTAGGCCAGATTCTACAAGCATAATAATATTTTGTAGGCTGGATATTAAGGTTAAGAATTCAGAAGGGCCACTTCCTACTGGATAAACTGTAAAAGAAAATATATTTTTTCTATTTATTAGCTGTGTCCCTAATTGTTTTTTTTCAATATTCTTTGGTACAAAGCATTAGCATATTTTCTCATCTAAACGTGTCTTCAAACTGATTGATCTTCCTTGATAGCTTACTGGTGTCAACCTTTCTGCGCTTATACCATCTGCAAGTGAAGAAGCAATCAGTCTTATTTCAGTAAGTGTCATCTATGCTAACTCCGTAACTGCAAATTTCGTCATTTTCTCTTTTCCGACTGTCAATTTATTTTTATGACTGCCAAAAAAATTATGTGGACCTAAAGTTGGCTGAATGATCAAATTAGGATATTATGTTTAGCTTAGGTCAAAATGAGTGTTGAAGTTTGAGATAGTTTCAAACAGAGTTATTCTTGACTATAAATCTACACTCCATTTAAATTGAAAAAAAAAAACTCTTGTTAGTTTTAACTGATTGGAGCTGGTTTGATATCCATATAACCATCAACAATCTATTAATTGATCACATCATTCAAAATATCAACCAAAATACCCTTTATTTTAAGTTTTAATTTGTTCATTATATATTTACGTCCCTGATGTCTTTTTTATTCAAATAACCTCAGATCAAATAAGGCCTTCGATATCGCTCCTAACATTATATCTTCATTGAATTTTTCTCTAATCTTAGAATTTTGTTTGAACAAAGCTAAACATCAAGTATATCTTCATTGAATTATAGTATTTGAACATATTTCTTTCGAAGCTAACCATATATGATAACCCCTTTTTTTCAATACATATTTATTTGGATATATGAATATAGTTGCTTTGCTCGTGGGATCCCCGTAAGAGGCCTACTGCATTGGATGCACTCCAGCATAAATTCTTTCAGGTTAGATGTTTATACTTTCATGTTTATGCATGCCCTTTTATAGTCATGGGGCTTGTTTAGTGTGGTTTATTTGGATTTAGTCCAAATAAATCACTATCCCATCATCAATCACCAATTAAAATACCAAAACACCCTTACTTTAAATTATAACATTTAAAAGTTCTAAATACTAAGGATATATTGGACATTTTACCCAAATAAATCACTTTTGACATCAAACAAGATTTAAAAATAATAATATATGGTTCATTTACAAAAAAGAAGATCAAACAAGCTCTTGATATTTGGGACTGAATTGCATTCATCCATCATCCTGCAGAGTTGCTTTTATGTCCCACCATCACTTCACTTGAAGACTGCAACTGTGAGAGCACACTCATCTGGTTAGTCTCACGACATATTTCTTTGCACAGAGATAATGTAATGTACCGTCAGACCTAACACGTGGACCTTTGCAGGTGAAATGAAAGTGGCAGCAGTTGAGCAAAATCCAGCTAGAAGGTATTCTGGTACCATGGCTAATTCGAAGGTGCAGAGTAACTTTTCTTCTGCAAACACGCATGTTTCTCCTTGCTCAGGTATTCAAGTGGGTGAATTTATTTATGTAGCATCCAGTTTTAATTAACCTAAAATCTTAAGCTTAATTCTCTCCAGCATCCAAAAGACAAATTTAACACCTGAAAATTAATCAAATAACGTACCAGGACTTAATATTTTAGAATATTTTTATTTGGCTGAACTCATTTGGTACTTCAAATTCAGTATTCAACATTCTACCACTTAAATTAAGATTTATCAAACCCACCTTAAAAAGTATTTCAGATAAGATTATTTATTTTGAATATATCCATTTTTCATCAAAGTTTAAAATATCGACGTCTTCTCAATGTTTGTTCTAGTGAAATTATTGGCCCTTTCAGAGTCCATCTTTGTGACTCGGTTCTTTTGTTGTGTTGATTATTACAGGTTTGCAGCGTACGATGGAAATGAGCAATAAGACGACGGTAGATACATTTATACTCGGACTTTGTTTTGTTTTGTGTTGGTCTTCCTTTATACATTTATACTCGGACTTTGTTTTGTTTTGTGTTGGTCTTCCTTTTGTTATTGGGGAATAATATACTGTTTGTTTTTACACCTAATTTTCTTATAATAATAATAATAGGATGCAATTAAGAATGACAAATCATCAAAGCAAGCAGCATCAGCCAAACCACACCCAAGATATTGTCCTCCCGCAAGGAACAACCATAGTAAGCATTTTTTCATCATGCTTCTTAAATAAGTGATTATATGAAAAAGTAAATAGAATACCTAACTTAATTCTGTAAGTTATAAATTACTTAACTTTGTACTATAGTATGAGTATAAAAAAACAACTTTGGCCCTTGAAAAATAATAAAATTATGTCATTGTAAAGGTAAAATAGTTTTTAATTGCTTTCCTGACATTAGTTTCACCATTTATCAAATCGATTTGTACTTAAAATTCAGTAACTCGGTAGTAGAGTCAAAGAACTTATGTTCTCTAATCATTTAAAAAATAAAATCAGTATTCAACATTCTAACACTTTCATTTAGTGTATATATATAATATTTGTAGTAGTTTTGAACATATATCAATGACATTCTTTTGGTTTGGCTTATGATCAGCGATCCAAAACAATGATTTAAAGGCTGGACAGGGAGTGGTTCAGAAGCAGCAGCTTGAACAGATGATGAGTGTCGGTTTTGGCAACCGACAAACGATTCCAGCACCAATAAAGGCTTGGGGTGGAGGTTGGCGAAATAATAATAATGCCCGAGGAGGAGGAGGCAATACTAGTGTGTTGGGTCGGGTTTATGTTAGAAAAGTTGCGGGATGATGATGATTGAAGCTTTATAGAAAAGAAAGAAAAAAAATGGAAAATAAGTGATGTACGCTCATATAGTTGTGTTCTGGGGAGAACTGCATATGTTAATAATGTGAGTTTATATTGTTTTTTTTTGCTTGTTTGATGGCTTTCATGTGTGTTATATGAAAGAATAAATAAAATAAACCTTATGATGCAATAAAATGTTGAATTTCTTATAATAATAATTATAACTATTTCTTCTCTTCCTTTACTTGTTTGATTATGTGGTGTTATTTGATCATCTTCAAATTGAGCAGAACAAATAAATTTGAATTTGGAAAATTCATTTTGTTAACCATCAAAATTAATCAAATTTTTGTAAATATTTTAAAAAATATTATTTAATTATGTTTACTTAAAATATAAAATTTCAATCTAAATAAAATGATTTTTATTTTTTGTTTTATTATTTTTTTCACAATTTTTTCTTCTTCTCAAATTATTATAATTTCAAATATTTGATGAATGTTTTTGTTATAGTTTGTTGATTATTTTATTAATGTTTTTTTAATTAGCTTAGTGCTACATTATTTTACAAGTTTGTTTTAGATATTAAGTCAATAGAGACTTAATTATTTTACACAAAAATTGGAATTCATATTTTCAACAAAAATATAAGAATATTTTTCATGAGACCGAAACAAATCTATACCAATAAAACAATCAAAAAGATGTATTTTTTTTAATTGTGAATATTTATTTTAAGATTATAATGCTTTATTTATCATATTCTATATTTAATTCAATATTGAAATTCTTTTACCTAATCAATGTGTTGATTTCTCTTTCAAAATACGATTAATCTCGGAGTTAAATAATGGTCCTAAAACAACATTATTAAACTCCAAGCAATTAATAAATAATCCGGTCTAAAATCCAAATCAAAAAGCCAAAAATCAATTCAATATCTCTATTTTAAAAATAAAATAAAATAAAATAAAAATGAAGATCGTCTTCATCTTCTACAACATCTACCTACTGTCATACATTTGAATTCGATGATTCCTGTTGTTTTTGTTCTTCTTCTTCATTAATATTATTAGGTCCTCTGCATTTCTCCCCCAAAATAATCCTCTTCTTCCATAATGAATCTTCATGTTTTATTTCATTCTCTCTCTTCGCCTGCATAACCTTAGTGCCCAAACTCGTCAAAGTAAGTTTCTTAGAACTCGCCGACGCCGCCGCCGAAATCGACGCCATCGATTTCGTCCTCATTTTCTTATAATCCGCCGGTAATGCAGTTGCTGTCGCCATCCCCGGCGGCAAAGGTAACGACGACTTTTGCCCCTCATCTTCGTTTTCCTCATTTTCAGGGGGTACTGGTGGAGAAGACGGCGAAGCTAAGGCGAATTGATCATCGTCGTTCGCTGTGTTTTGTTCGCCGGCGTCGGCGTCGGCGTCGGTGAGATTGTTATTGATGGGTGGTGGTTTTGATTTTCTCCAAACGGCGCAGAGAGATGAGAGTAAAGCTATGGCGGCCATGGAAGTTATGAGGAGAGAGAGGGAGATGATTGGATGAATTATTAGAGGATGATAATTGATTTCTTCTGGAAATTGTCTTCCCATGGCATGGCAGAAGAAAGAAGGATTGATAGAATTTCATTGTTTTCTTTGTTGGGTAGGAAGTGGAAAATTTTGATCCTTTGTTTTGTTTGAATGGATGGAGAGGAAGACTCTATTTTTGGGTTCTATATATTTTCTTTCATTTAGTAATATTTTATAAAAAAAATATGATTTATTCTACGGAGGAGGATGGTATTTAACTCTAAAAATAATAACAACAATAATAAAATATAATAAATAATATATTTTATCTACATCAAAATTAAGAATTGCAATTTAAAACCGCCCCGCAAAAAAATTATCCTATTTGGGACGGTTTTTCCTCAAAACCGAACGGGAATGGAACGAGGATGGTATTTGTGTCCCCGAATGGGACGGTTTTTATAATTTCTTTATTTAAAAAAAAAATATTTTATTAACCGTATTTCACGAAAATTCCTCTAAACCGAACAAAACCGAACGAGACGGGAATGATATTATAAAATCTCCAAAATAAAAACGGGACTGGAATAATATTAAAAAATCTTCGAAATAAAAACGGGATAGGATGATAAATGCATTCCGCATTTCCGTCCCGAACCGCCTCATTACCATCCCTAATCAAAATTTTTTGATAGGGATGAATAAGTTGACTAGGATAGTTGACTAAACTATATAGTAATTGAGTTTAAAATTACATTCTTTTAACTATAACTTGATTTGTTTATTTATAATTGTCTATCCAATTAATCATGGAAACTAGTGAGCGAGTAAAATAGGACAAACACACAATTAATAATAATAATAATAATTTAAAATAAATTTAAAAGGTCTACATTATTATGTCATTTCAAGTTAACTCGATTTTAACCAATTTAATAACCATATATCGACATGATTTCGACCCGAACCCAAAAATACAACCCCTATTTTTATTTTTCGTGTTCAATTCGATTTTTTGTTTTTGGTAAGAAATTGCTGGTCCTAATGTCAACACAATTATTTTTTATAAAATGTTTTTTTACTTAATTATAATGTCATAAAAATTTGTAAAGAATAATTTGTTATAAAAATTAAAAATTTATCAACTATAATTTGATACTAGTTTCAATTGTTGCTTTTTTTAGGTAAAAATAAAGCTAATAAAATATCGAGTTAACTCTTAAAATAATAAGATTTTACAATTTAAGTTAAGATTAACTTGTCTAATTTTAAGTACCTTAAATAGATAAACTTTTACGATTTTACGAGTTTATAAATAATTTCAATTTTACAATTTTATACTATCTTATATTACCAAAAACAAATTTATATTTATAAATAAATAAAATTTATTATTTATTCAAATAAATAAATGAATATAATTAATTTTGTAAATATAATTTTTTATTGTGTTATTTACCTATTATTACTTTTTAATTAATTTACATTTAAATATATAATTTTTTAAAGGGGCTAGATATAAAATATATAAATAATAATAAAATATAATTAATATTTTTTAAAATTAAAATCTTACAAGTTTAAGAATTTACTACTATGTAAAAATTGGAAAACTATTATACAGAAACTTCAAAATAGTCAAATTGGGCTTTATTATTGTTATTGTGTCATGTCTGTTTATGGGTTGGGTCCGTTTTGTTTAGATTAGGTTAGAAAAGAAATCCAATAATTTTGTAGCCCATAGTAGGCCCAATACCTAACCTAGCAAACTTCTCTCCACATTCTCTCTCTAGAACACGCACAAGTACTCTTCTCCAGCGCCTCCATAACTCCGCGGCTTCGATCCGAGGAGTTTTGGGAATCTCTAATCGTACCTGCATTCTCTCTTTCGTTTCAAGATTTCCATCGATCTCAGGTATATGATTAACCGATGTTCCTTTGCTGAATCGTTTGTAATTCTTCGTTTTGTTGTTTTTCCTGTAAAAGGCAGAGTAAATGCATTTGATTCGATTTAAGATCTGCTACTTGTTTACTGTTTTATCAATGGAATGATTGATTTAGATTTTAACTTAATATCTGCATTTGATTCGGTTCAAATCATTGATCAGACTGTGATGCATAATAAACATAATGAAAAATCGTTTTGAAACATGTAGTTGGTGCTTTTGGAAATTAATAAGCTATCAATCACTCTAAGTTTGTTTTGAATTGCTATGGCTTTGATGAGATTGTATGATTACTGGATAGTGTTAAAAAGCTTGCTTAATATGTTTTAGACATGGTTTCAAATGACTGAAACAGTTCATATGACATATAATCACAATCTCTTGTAGGATTATCATAGCATATCTGTTAATGTATTGCAATTCTGCGTTTTGTTGTTTTTCCTGTAAAAGGTTAATGGAATGATTGATTTAGATTTTAACAGATCTCCTTTTAGGTTCAAATCATTGAAAACCTAATGAAAAATCGTATTGAAACATGTAGTTGTTGCTTTTGGAAATTAATAAGCTATCATTATCAATCATTCTATCTTTTTTCGAATGACTATGGCTTTGATGAGATTGCATGGTTACTGGATAGTGTTAAAATGCTTGCTTAATATGTTTTAGAAATGGTTTCAAATGGCTGAAATAGTACATATGACATATAAACGCAATCTCATGTAGGATTATCAAAGCATATCTGTTAATGTATTGCATATTTCCTCGTGCAGAAAATGGCTGTTTCTGTTAGTGAACATTCCCAGTTTGATCACAAGCAGTTTGATGCAAAAATGAATGCTTTGTAAGTTGTGACCCCTTGTTTTTGTTTTGTATATGACCTAGCAGAATAATACTTTTATTTTTCTCAAATGTTTACTTGTTTTGATTTTTGGTAATTGATGGTTGTAGGATGACAGAGGAGTTCTTCACATCATATGATGAGGTTTCTGAAAGCTTTGATTCCATGGGCTTAGGAGAAAATCTTCTGAGGGGAATTTATGCTTATGGTGCAAACCCTTAAATTGTTATCTTTGAATAATATTGCAGTTGTTCGAATAATTTAGTGATGGACTTTATTGTTTAAATGTAGACTTGCTGATGATTTTGATTTCCTTGAAGGATTTGAGAAGCCATCCACAATTCAGCAGAGGGGGGGACTTGTTTCATTCAGCATAGGATCTGGAACTGGAAAAACCTACTCTGGGATTCTTCGGCAGCTCGGATATGGGCATGCTGAAATCCAAGCCTTAGTCCTTGATCCTACATTCCTCTCTAAGATTGCTCCGCAGCGCTTTTATGAAATGGTTGGACGTGAGGATTTAGTCCTCGCTCCTCCTCCTCGTGATCTAGCACCTCGCTGGAAGATGGTGGCGCCTCACCAGAGGAGGTGTTCTGACAAAGGGTGGCGCAGTAAGAAAATGTTTAGTCGCAGATGTTGAATTGAATGCAGCAGCATCCAGTGACTGATTGGTGCAATAGATCGTATAAATATAGTTAACGTCTTCTTTAGCGATGATGGATATGAGTCGATGTTTGATCTCGAAGCACATAGATTCATGCTATTTGGAAGCTTACCTTCCACTTATTTAATTTTCAACCTCTTTTGGAATGGATTATTTGAAAATGTCTCCTTCTCAATAATTACAATATTACATGACTAACTTGATTTATTTTATTCTAAGTGGTTTGTTAATGTTCAGCTTATTAAACTTATTTATTTTTTATATTTGTAATAATATTTAATAATTAATATTATATATATTTAAATATATTAATCACTTTAATTTTTAAAATATTTTCATATAAATCAGTAATAATATATAACTCATTACGAATTCTATATTTCTAAACTTAATATCTTTGATTTAAAATAATTTGAATTTCTTATTAACTTAATTTAAAATATGAATCAATTACTTAAATTAAAAATAATTTAATTTAAAATAAGTTATATTAACATATTAGTTTTTATTAATATATAAAATAATGTTATGGGTATGATTAAGTAAATTAAGTTATGACGATACTTTTCGGTCGAAAGAACCATGAATATTTTTTTTGGGTCGGAAGGCAAATAAATTTAATCGTCACTATTTTTTTAGTCGAAGGACAAACAATCAATTACTACTTTTATCTGTTGGATGACAAACAAATTTAATCATGTTAACATTTTCGGTTCGAATGATAATTCTAATTATCTTAGTTCGAATGACAAACAACATTTCTCGATTTAATTACAAACTGGGACGGATTTATGTAAGGACTTCATCACCTTTATGTAAGGACTTCATCACAAAAAAATTAATTTGTATTTTTTTACGGTAAAAATTTGACATTATTCCATATTAATTTTTTAAATATAATTCATTATTTTATTTATTTATTTATTAAAAAAATAATAATAATTACATTTATTCACTTATTTTAATCCAAATTTTATAGTTATTTATTTAAGTTTACCATAATTTTTTTTTAAGTCTATTCTATCTTTGAATCTTAATCCTAAATCAGTCCCTTCATTCTTTTGGGTTTTGGGAGATCTTTAAGGAAGGACTACAAGGCATGTGATACAATTATACTGCAATCAAATATTAATATGTTTTTTCTAATTTATTTTTTTTATCTAACAAAATTATAATTAATAATTTAAAAAAATAAATAATATTAAATTTGTCTACAAATGTATATTTGTGTAAATTTAGAATGAAAAGGATATATAATATATATATATATATATATATATATTTAAATTTATGTTTTAATATTTAAATAAAAAAAAGTGAATGAAAAAAGGCTTATATGTTAATGGGTCGGATCCGGATTAGGGCAGAAACGGAATCCAGAAAATTTGGGTATACCTAACCTAGCCAGCCCACTTCATCATATTCTCTCTCTACATTACAATACTCTTTTTCTTCTTCATCTTCTCCAGCGCCTCCTCCATAACTCCGCGGCTTCGATCCGAGGAGTTTTGGAAATCTCTAAGCGTACTTTCAATCTCTCTCTCTCTCTCTCTCTCTCTTTCGTTTCAAAGATCTTCATCGCTCTCAGGTACTTACTACTTCTCCTCTCTCTCTCTCGATTCTATACGCCGATTCGTATATATACATCTGTTTTCTTTGCTTTGTTAATCAACTTATGTTGCTTTCTCAATCCATTGCAAGTTTGCGGTGTGTGTTTTCTTCTTATGATAAAGGAGTAAAACTCATTTGATTCTATTTTATAACTGCAATGAGTAAACGGTTTATCATTGTTTCAGATTTTGGATGCTTATGTATTAGAGCTTTTCTAGATCGGTTATTGTTTGTCCTGATTCTGTAACTCATATTCTCTTTGGTTTAATCGATTGATTGCGCTGGAAATTATCTAGCTTCTCTGTTGGATACTTTATGATCTGTGGTTGTGGAGTTTTGGCTGTGGATTTTTATGATTCGTTATGCTGTTTTTTTTATAAAGCTTTTAAACTGGTGAAAGAATCGCCTTTTTCTTTGAATGATGCCTTTTATCTGTTTTGTTCATTGTGTATCATAGCATGAGAGTTTTTACACTTGGCTCAATGTCCTCTTTAATCTGCCTTTATGCAAAATGTCGACCTACCATTCTGTTAGACTTAAGAAAGGTTTTCTCCCCTTCTATGTATGACTTGCTTTAACTGAAATTATATATCTCTTGTACGATATTGAAAACATATTTGTTAATGTATGGCATGTTTTTTCTTGCAGAAAATGGCTGGTTCTGCTCCTGAAGGTTCCCAGTTTGATCACAAGCAGTTTGATGCCAAAATGAATGATTTGTAAGTTGTCAGCCCTTGTTTTGTATATGACCTAGCAGAAAAATATTATTTATTTTTTGTACAATGGAGTTGGGTTTCATTAAAGTATTTTACCGTGTGTTGTTAATCTTTTTTTCTCATATCCTTCCTTGCTTACTACAGTACATTGATTTTTAGTAATTGATGGTTGCAGGATGGGAGAAGAGTTCTTCACATCATATGATGAAGTTTACGAAAGCTTTGATTCCATGGGCTTACAGGAAAATCTTCTGAGGGGAATTTATGCTTATGGTACAAACCTTTATTAATCTGTTAATAATATTGCACTTCTTTTGAATAATTTAGTGATGGGCTATAGCAGTGCTCATCACATGGATACTTTTTTTTCCTGCTTAAATTATTCTACAATTCCAGTTGACTTTTTTGTTTAAATGTTCATTAGCTGATGAATTTTGATTTCCTTGAAGGTTTTGAGAAGCCATCTGCAATTCAGCAGAGGGGAATTGTTCCATTCATAAAAAAGCTTGATGTGATTCAACAGGCTCAATCTGGAACTGGAAAAACTGCTACTTTCTGCTCAGGGATTCTTCAGCAGCTCGATTATGGGCATGTTGAATGCCAAGCCTTAGTCCTTGCTCCCACTCGTGAGCTTGCACAACAAATTGAGAAGGTTATGCGTGCACTTGGTGACTATCTCGGTGTTAAGGTTCATGCCTGTGTTGGTGGTACTAGTGTTCGCGAGGATCAACGCATTCTTCAGAGCGGTGTTCATGTTGTTGTCGGAACACCTGGTCGTGTATTCGACATGCTTAGGAGGCAATCTCTCCGTGCTGATCAAATCAAGATGTTTGTGCTGGATGAGGCTGATGAAATGCTTTCCAGAGGATTCAAGGATCAGGTCTTTTTTCACTCATTTTTATTTACAAGTATGTTTCAATATATGATTATGATGATATGATTGCATTATACATAAATTATACCTAGCCGAAACGGTTAATAAATAAGTAGATACAAATCTATTTATATTTTGTAATATGAAAGGTGTAGTTAAATAACTCGTATGTTTATTTCCAAATGCTTTTATATGTTGATCTTGGCTAGTCTAAATTCATACTCAATTTCTGATGTTTTTATAATCTCTGCAGATTTACGATATCTTCCAGCTATTGCCACCTAAGATCCAGGTGGGAGTGTTCTCCGCCACAATGCCCCCGGAGGCTTTGGAAATAACAAGGAAGTTTATGAGCAAACCAGTCAGGATCCTTGTGAAACGTGATGAACTTACTCTGGAAGGTATCAAGCAGTTCTACATAATGGTGGACAAGGAAGAATGGAAGCTGGAGACTCTGTGCGATCTGTATGAAACCCTAGCCATAACCCAGAGTGTTATCTTTGTCAACACTCGACGAAAGGTGGACTGGCTAACAGACAAGATGCGTGGCCGAGACCACACAGTCTCAGCCACCCACGGTGACATGGACCAGAACACCCGTGACATCATCATGCGCGAATTCCGATCCGGTTCTTCTCGCGTTCTCATCACCACCGATCTGTTGGCCCGTGGTATTGATGTTCAGCAGGTGTCCCTTGTTATCAACTTTGACCTCCCAACTCAGCCTGAGAATTACCTTCACAGAATCGGTCGAAGTGGAAGGTTTGGGAGGAAGGGTGTGGCTATCAACTTCTTGACAAAAGAAGACGAGAGAATGATTGCGGATATTCAGAAGTTTTATAATGTGACGGTTGAAGAGCTCCCCGCCAATGTTGCTGATCTCCTCTAAATTCTATGTGAGGTTTTTTTGAAATGTAGTGATTTATGTTTATTAGTAATGTCTTTTTGTTTGCCTAAATTAAACATTTACTTGCTGCGCTCTCTGAACTTGTAATGGTGGATAATGCGTTTCTCCAAATTTGGGCGTGTTAGGAACCCCTTCCTTTATGTTGCAAATTTTGTTGTTTTTTCTGTTCTGTTTTCTATAGATTGATTCTGAAAAATTTAACATTATTTATCAGGATAACTTTTCTTTCAATTCCTGTGTAATTTGTTTTTTTAACATTATTTATCAGGATAACTTTTCTGCCTTGTTTGTTTTTAAATTCTGACAAGTAATATACAACTTTAGGTACTTAAAATTGTATTTAGATTTTTTTATTTTTTTATAAATAAATTATTATGATTTTATCATTTTATTATGTGAATTTTTTTAAATATAATTTTAAAACACTCTTTGATTTTGTACTTTGATTTTATTGGTGTTTATTTATTATTATTTTAGTCTGTATTATATAAAGAGATTCAAAAAAGTAAAGTTTTCTAGTTTGATAAGGAAACACTAGGTATGGTAACGGTCTCCTACCCCGGTGGGCAGCAGATCAGATCTTCTGCTACCGAATTGGGTGTTCCCCTGTTGCGGACCAATCAAAATTCAGCATTATTATTATATTAATAAATTAAAACTGGGTTGAGGAACCCGTATTTTATTCCGGGTTCAGCAGAAATGGAAATGAGTGAAGCTTCCTTGGAAATGAGTGAAACTTCCTTCGTTTCACTCTGTTTTACATGACCATTGAAGATACAGTCTACACTATTTTACATAAGGTTGTCTATGTAAAACTGATTGATATATATTTACTCAGGTGAATATAAAATACGTTCATGTAAAAGCAGTTTATGTGATAGAAGTGAAACAAACTTCACTTGATATTAAATTTGTAAGATATTTAAATGAATTTACTTTAATTATTTTATATGATTATATATTAAATATATATATATATATATATATATATATATAAACATGTTCAATTTTTTTTGTAATATATTTAAATAAATATGTAAAACAAAATATTTTAAAATTTATTTATAAGATATTTTTTAAAAAAATATTTAAATTATTTTATATTTTATATAATTATATATTAAATATATGTAAATGTTCATGTAAAACCACTAGCACATTTATGTAAAAACATTTATACGTTAATGTAAAAGCATTTATGTCTTCATTTAAGTCTGCAAAAAAATATTTAAAAAAAAAAACAAGCGCTACCAGGTGAAGCTAGCTTCACATGAGTATTTACAGCGCTCAAATGAGTGAAACAAGCACTACCAGGTGAAGCTTGCTTCACTCAATATTTATATCGCTCATAAAAGTGAAGCAAACTTCACTTGATATTTACATTTTTAAGATATTTAAATTATTTTGTAAATATATTTAAATGAATTTGTAAAACAAAATATTCAATTTTTTTAATATATTTAAATAAATTTGTAAAACAAAATATTTTAAAATTTATTTTTAAGATATTTAAAAAATATATATTTAAATTATTTTATATTGTATATAATTATATATTAAATATATATAAATGTTCATGTAAAACCACTAACATATTTATGTAAAAACATTTATACGTTCATGTAAAAACATTTATGCTTTCATGTAAATCTGCAAAAGAATAAAAAAAAAACAAGCGCTATCAGGTGAAGCTTGCTTCACCTGGTAGCTTGTTTTTATTTTTTATATTTTTTGCAGACTTATATGAAGGCATAAATGTTTTTACATTAACGTATAAATGTTTTTACATAAATGTGTTAATGGTTTTACATGAACATTTACATATATTTAATATATAATTATATAAAATATAAAATAATTTAAATATTTTTTTTAAAAATATCTTACAAATAAATTTTAAAATATTTTGTTTTACAAATTTATTTAAATATATTACAAAAAAATTTGAACATGTTTTTTTATATATATATATATATTTAATATATAATCATATAAAATAATTAAAGTAAATTCATTTAAATATCTTATAAATTTAATATCAAGTGAAATTTGCTTCACTTCTATCATATAAACTGTTTTTACATGAACGTATTTTATATTCACTTGAGTGAATATATATCAATCAGTTTTACATGGACAACCTTATGTAAAACAGTATAGACTGTTTCTTCAATGGTCATTTAAACAGAGTGAAGCGAAGGAAGCTTCACTCATTTCCATTTCTGCTGAACTCGGAATAAAATACGGGTTCCGAGTTCTCTTTCTTCCTTTCAACCCAGTTTTAATTTATTAATATAATAATAATGCTGAGTTTTGATTGGTCCGCAACAGGGGAACACCCAATTCGGTAGCAGAAGATCTGATCTGGGTGGGCAGTGATTCATTACTCATTTCCGAACCTTCATTTTCACCACTCTACTCTATCGTGTATATCTATTTTTATCTCATTTTCGATTTGTCGGATATCCGATTGGGCCAATTCCCATAGGTACCTAATATTCAGTTTACTATTTATAAAATTGTAAGGGTTGAAGAAAGAAAAAATATAACTTTATTCAATAAAAAATAATTTTAAAATTATTAAAATCTAAATAAAAACATTATATATATATATATATATATTTTGAAAGTAGATTACTATAATTCAGAAAAAAAATTAATATGTGAAGAGAAAATTAAAATTTTGTTATTAAACAAAGTTGAAAATAAATAATAATGAATAAGAGAAATAACTGTAGGAATATTAAATATAAAGTTGGAGTATATTCTGAATAAGAAAAAAAAACAAATGAATGATAATGTTTGTATTTATGTGACATCTGAAATGTTATATTCAATTTTAATAAAAAAAAATATCATTTTATTTTTAATACAAATATAATGGGTCACAGATTTAAACCCTCCCTGTCTTCCTTTTCCATGCCCAGATGAAATATTAGGTGGTTGATTAATCAATTTACTTAATTAATATATTTTCTTTTAAATTTAAAATATTTTTAATAAAAATACAACTACATGGTATATAAATATAACTAAATCAATAAACAAAATATACATATAAAATAAAGTAATATTAACCTTACTTCTCTATTTTATTTTGTAAAAGTTATGATAAATATATGTATATGTATTTAAAGATATATACATATAAAACTTAATCAGTGATATCATTTTGAAAGTGTGGTATTGAGTCTTCACTAGGGGTGAGAAAAATTACCGATATTAAAGGTATATTGAAAATATCGTACCGTAATATATAGAAAATATCGATTTTTAAGGTATACTATAAAATAGGTAAGGTATGATAACGATACCGAAATTATTGGTACGGTAAATGTATGAAATTTTTAAAATTTTGGTATATCGAGATATACCGAAATAGTATTTATAAGTTAAAATATATATATATATATAATGTTGGAATTTATAGGGTCACTAGTATAATAAATAATTATGCAAATGTCATATTTAATATAATCCAAAATAATATGAACTAATGTGATTAAGTTTATGGCTTATGAGTGTATTTGTCATAAATATAAACTGAGGATACCTAAGTGACATTTCTAATTTTATGAAAGAGTTTAATTAGAAATAACCTAACTATAATAACTAATTTAATGTTAGTTATATGTAACGGTAATGGTCCCCAGTACGACCAATTCTTCTTTGCGTCCCCATCTCATCAAATGGAAGAACCATTCCATATAAGATTTCATATAAGGAAAGTTCAAGGAAATAGATTAAAAGAATCATTCAATCCATACAAAATAAAAAAGAAGATTCATGATTCATCAAATTAAGGTACACTTCCTCCGCATTTAGATTTTAATTTCTCACACATTAAATTGGATCTAATTAAGATAAATTCTAATAATTAGTATCAGTGTCATCCTAATTTAATTATGTGAGAAAATTATATCGGTCTAGATATATATGGAATATGCATCTAATTAGGAGTATATATATATTTATCTTTCACTAAGATTGATATATCTTCAAATTAAGATGGTATGATGTTATCATGAAGATTGATACAAAGAGATATTTGAATTATCTCATAAGATCCCAAGATTTAGGAATATTTATATTCTTTCAAATGATGTTTTCGGATTATATATATATTGGTTTTGATAATTTCAAACCATAATATTAGAAATATATATTGATTTTGATAATCAATTTGATGAAGAATATATATATATATATATATTAGATTATGAAAATTTTAATTGGATTGATATATCTTTCATTAACATTCATATATTTTGAATATATATATATATATATATATATATATATTTTGATTTTGATAATTTCAAACCATATATTAGAAATATATATTGATTTTGATAATCTAATATATATATATATATATATATATATATATATTAATTAGATTATGAAAATTTTAATCGGAATGATATATCTTTATCTTATTCATATATTTTGAATTTTGATTAAATTTTATGATGTTTTGATAATTGATCTTATTAAGATATATATCTTAAATTTAAAAATTTTAATCGGAAAGATATATCTTTTATTAAGATTCATATATTTTGAATTTAGATTAAATTTTATAAAGTTTATAATGAAGATTGACGATAAATTAAGGAATATTTGAATTTTACCATCATTAAGATAAAATCTCTAAAATTAAAAAGAATATTTGAATTTTCTCTCTTATGATTTCGGGAATATACGGATATATTGATTTTCGATAATATAGAATAATTAAGTAAAGATTATAAAGATTTATGATATTATTTAATAATTTTTATTAGATTTATGGATAGTTAGATTCTCGTTTAGATTTCCTCAACATCATTGATGTAGTATGAAGAGACTTCATCAAAAATCACATCTCTCGACACAATGCTTTTGTGGGTTGATGGATCCATACACCTCCACCATTTCCTTCTCTCGTCATAGCGACAAACACACAATTGACTGCATTTGTGCCCAATTTATTCCTTCTCGAATATGAAATATGGACCTAACAAATATATCAAAAAACTCGATAATACGTAACGCTTAGTTTAAAATCATAAAGCACCTCAAATGAAGATTTGAACTTATTTGGACTAAGCGGAACTAAATTTATGACATGGGTATCACAACTCAGGCCTTTCGCCCATAACTGTTTTGGTAGATTCTTCATATGCAACCACGATTTACATGTGTCTATAAGGTGTCGAATCCTCCTTTCGACAATCCCATTCTGTTGTGAGGTCTATAAACATGAGAGTTCTCTTTTTATGGAACACTTTTGAGCAAAAATCCCCACCATTGTAAGTCCATAATACTCGAATTATCCTATCTTGTTCTCCTTCTACTATCTCCTTGAACTCGAGAAATTTATAGAACACTTCAGACTTCTCTTTCACAAAGTACACCCAAGTGAACCAATAAAAATCATTCAAAAACAACAACATATATTTACTTTCCGAGTATGAGACAATCGAAGTTGGTATCATCAAATCACTATGAACTCGATCCAAAGGAACCTTGCTTCTCGATATAGAGTTGTCGAATGAAAGTCGATCCTTCCCATGTTGGCATCATTCACAGTGTCTCCTTGATCCTCATATCTTTAGGTAGACCTTCAAAAAATTTCTTTCAATACATAACACTAAAACTTAGTCATATTGAGATGCCCAAGCCTTGCATGCCAATGAAAGGAAGTGCTTTTGTAGTTCATATTTTTTATGTATGAATTTGATGCTAAAAGGAAAAAAAGATCATTTATCAAAATTCTAGTGTGAACCACATCCACATTAATTTCTTTCACGTTCTTCAAAACTTCACATCATGTGGACCAAACAACACAAGATTTTCAGGGTCTACAATATTTTCTAATGAGAAAAGGATCTTCCGAATTCCTAGAACGTGGTAGACATTATTCAGAGTAATAGGTTCTCCATTGCTGCTATTAATGACAACTAATCATTCCTTTTTAACTTCATGAACCGAGTTATATGTCGTGATAATTCCATCACCCCCATTATGAATATGACTTGGCGAGAGAACATAATCATCTCCAAGAATGTGATGTTCGCACCCTGAATCAACGATCAACCTTTGATCGATCTCATGTTTACCATGAGACACATGTTTTTTCCCTTCGAAATCACTAAATTGACATGAAAAGCCTTTTCCCAGTCCTCTTTAAAACGCTGGCCAAACTTTTTTCTTAGATTTGAACTAGCAAAATTTCCATCCAAATTTACTCGACAATTTTTCTTGAAGTGTCTAGTCTTTCCGCACCTGAAAAACTTAAGGGGCTTCTTAGGAATATTTGAAGAATCCTAACCTGTTTCTTCCTTCTTCGACTTCCCATTTTTCCAACCCGATTTCTTCACGAACAACGCACTGTTCGACTCCTCCTTTATACTCATTCCAGCCATTTGTGCGGCCAACAACTCTTGAGATGACAAGAGATTTTCGAACTCATCGATCAAAGATTGTTATGCCAATCCTAGAATTGAGATGATAAATGGTGTATGCTCGGGTCAAAGTCCTCAAATAATATACCTCTTCGTTCGAGCCTCTGAAAATTTCTCATATGGGTTCAGTAATGAAATTTTTGAGCATATGTTCTTTACCTTAATAAAGAATTTTGAGACAATTCTAATTTGCTTTGCGGGTGCCAACTCATTTTCAAGCATCTAGAGACGATCCTCATTATTCTTGTTGAAAAGATGATCAAGTGTTTCCTAGATCTCACGAGCAGATCCACAATCGATGATGTGGTCAAACAGATTGTGGGAGATTGATCTCTTCAACACAAATTTTGCCTTCACATTGAGTTTCTTCGACTTCTTCGATGCTTCCGCATTTTTAACGACATCCTTAGGAGCTACATCATCGTCGTCTTCGACGATATCCCACAAGTCTTCCTTGACAAAGTACGATTCCATACAAGTCTTTCATATCCGGTAGTTTAACTAATTTAACAACTCTAAACCAAGTCCGGCTACACGATCACCATTTTCTATATCGAAAAATGATATCAAAATTTTGGTTACATTCGTGAAGAAGGTATCGTTGTTCTATTTCTCCTTAACCATAGGAGAAGTGGAACAACAATACATTCTTCACGAATGTAACCAAAGTTCTAATACCATGTTAGGACTTCGATGATCGAACCGTGAAAAAACTTATTAGAAAAGGGAATAAAGACTTTAAAGAGTGAAACAAACTTGAATGAAATTCTTTCTGTTGAACCTTTTGAAATAATGACATGATTACAACTTATATATAGTAAAATAAAACCTAGACATTAAATAAGAGACTTGAAGAGTCTCATTTATGATAGATAATTTCAAAAAAATTGGATAATTTAAGAGACACTTGAATAATGAAAATACACATTATTATTATTATTTATTATTATTATTATTATTATTATTATTATTATTATTATTATTATTATTATTATTATTATCACTTTAGTTTCTAAGTGTAATAAAGAGGCAATCAAGATAGTCTAGTTGGATCAAGAATTAATGATTGATTTTTTTATGACAATTTTTTATTTCAAAATATAAATAATCATTCTATCTTGTAAGCACTAAAATTTCACTTACCCAATTTAGAAGTTGTTTTGATTAAATAAAATCAAAATGATTAATATGATTAATTATTATAATAATTAAATCCTAATTAATTGAGATAATGACCCAGATAAATAAATAAAATAATTTGGAATAAATATTATACTCATTTATCTTATTAATTTTAAAAAAATAAAGGGGAATTAAAATAAATAATTTAAGATAAATCTTGTACCCATTTTATCCAAAATAAATTATTTATTAAACTACAAAAATATAAAATAAATAAATAAATTGGCAAAATAAATGTCATATTTATTAAAAATATTTGCATATATTTTAGGTTGAAAATGAAGTAAAAAGGATTGAAAATATCAATTTTAAACAAGCTCCAAGGTTGAAAAATGGCCGGAATCTACTGTAGCAGACTTTCCAGCCATCAAATGAGCGCTAGATTGTCATCCAATGCCCAAAAGTTAGCTGTGTCGCCAACTACAACAGAAGAGACGTGCGTTCGCGAAACAGCAGATCAACTTACGCGCGCCTCAACACCGTTAGCCTAGATACAACAGAACACTCAATCACCAACAGAACGCCCACATAGCGTTAATTATTCGATTTTTCGCCCGAAACAACATCGTTTCTTGTCTTGTTTGTCTTCTTCCTCACGAAGAAGAACTAGATAAGAACAGTTCCATCTTTACTTTTTAAAAGATGAAATTTTTTCGTTTCTCAACATTTTGACTTCGTTTAAAAGGTGAAATGATCACCCTACTCCGGTGATTATTTCCCTTATACATTGAGGCATCATCACGGCCTACACCAACAACTGGCCGATGATCAAATAAAAAACCATCAATGGTCTTTTGACTTAATTTGACCCACTTGGTCGATGAACCGACCTTGAGAGGCTTAAATAGTCTATTCTAGGCAAACCGAAAGGAGGAGATCCACTCGTAAACCCTCAATCACCCCCAAATATAAATCACATTTAAGTGCTTCAAGCTTTTCTAAAATTTCAAAAATTTCGTATAAGGTTGTAAGGTTCTAATTCAGGGATTCAAGAAACTTCCTTATGAGTTAAGGAGTGTTCTCCAACTCTAAATAAGCTTTTAATCACACTGTAATTAGAATTACCAGTTTGAATTGAAATTTTTATAATTCAGTTTTGTCAATTTCATATATTGCCTTATTATCTGATTTCTTGATTAAGAAACGATCATAAGATCATTTATAAACTTTCTGTTGAAACAAAACCAAATAAATCGACTTAAATCAGAAAACCCCAAATTTGAATTTGAAATCTTCAAAATCGAGTTTATGTTATTGAGTTATTTTTCAAAAACAACAACCCAAAAAACTACCCAACATGTTTCTAGAGATATTGAGAACATATTTGAGCCAATACCAAGCCATCCCGATTATATTTAATATAAAATTAATTTTTTAAAAATAAAATTTCAATTTTTGAATTGGTTAAAATGAACAACAAGTGTTCATGTTTTGGTTTCATTCAACCATATGAAGCATAATAAGCTATTTACAAGCTCCTTACGTTTCATTAAAACCTAAAAATCAAAAATTTGCTTTTACCTCAAAACTGTTTGAGTTGAATGAGACATCATCCCGATCAAATGACACATCGGGATGATTTTATTAATGATCATAAGAACTATACGAAGCTTCCCATGCCTCTAGATCATAGGATCAAAGCCTCAAACGAAATCATCAAACCTGTATTTTGAAGTCCTTGAGGACCGAGAAACCTAGCCCAAGTCTAACCTAGGACAGAGAGTCCTCCACACCCAATACCGATAAAAGTTAGCCCAATGCTAACCTTGAGTCCTCCATGCCCATGATCAATAAAAGTTAGTCTGGGGTTAACCTAGGACCGAGTGTTCTTCACACTAAGGACCGAAGGAAGTTAGCCCAAGGCTAACCCAATATCAATGACTCCCACTCTCGCACCCGACCAAGGATCCCCACATCCGACCAAGACCCTTCTACACCCAGACTGAGGACTCCAGCACATAGGACCAATGACTCCCGCACTCGATTGAGAGTCTTTAGGAACTCGGCCAAGACTTCCCGTACCTCGGCCGAGGGCTTTAGCCTGGGACCGATGGGAATCGCACTCATGACCGAGAACATCGATCCTATGCCTATTTGGTACAACTTTTAATATTTTAAAATTATTTTTATAATTTTGGAATCCCAAACAATTTTCTAAAAATTTAAAAAAATTAAAAATGATTCCAAAATATTTTTAGAATATTTTCACAAAAGATATTTTGGATAAGGACCTGTTTGAGATTTATATATAATTCCTAACATCTTTTAAACTGATATTTTTCACGTATTTTCCTCATCAATCGTCGACATTAGCTACATTTACCAGCATTTAAATATTTTTTTACAATTTTAAGTACAAGAAAACATGTGTATGTCTAGGTTCTGAAAAATAATTAGTTAAATAAAACGTAATGAAACCATTTTTTAAAAGTCAAGATATAAAATAAAGACCGTTGTAAACAGGTACGGTGAATATAGTACGAAAGCCCCTTTTAGAGTATCACCAAATATCAAACCAAAAAGAGACTATAGTTAAATATACGTTTGCAAATGTATAAGTTTATTTATTTTCAAAATCAATTGACGATTCTTATCAAATAAATAATCTTTTAAATTAATTATTTTTAATTAAATTTAAATACAGATTTCTTTAATCAAATTTTAGTTTCATTATTATAAATTTAAAAGATGATTTGAAATTTAATTAAAATAAATTATTGGTATAATTTATTTTAAAATGTTAGGAAATATTTTTATAAATCATTTAAAATCATGTTTTATTTAAAAAAAATTCCTTATATGCAAACTAGTGGTTAAAATTTACGAACGTCCAGCTTTTTCCAGGGCAAAGGATTTTATGGGTTTACATATCCAATACATCATCTATCAACACCATATCATTTATCTCACCCTCTCTCAAAATCTAGAAGATGATTGTCTCGACATTTTACTTTGAATGCGCTGATAGTTCATGTATTTGGTCAAGTTTGTTGCGTAGTGATTCAAGTGCTGAATCTCTATTAAATTCGTTGTAAAATGAGAGACATACATTTACGATAAACTTCAGCACGCAGAAGACGATTTAAGATAAATTAATGTGTCTAACAAATGTTTCGAATCATCTCTTTAATTCGGTAATTTTGTTTTATGTATATTATAGTTCATTTATTGTTCTTTGAAACATCATATTTATATATATTCGGTAATTTAAAGACAAAAATAAATACTTAAAAATAAGGATGATTATGCAGCAAATATGTTGGCTATAACATGTGATAGTCTCATTTGCTCTTTACATGGTGTGAATGCTCTTAAGAGTTTCTCACTTATCTCCTATCCTCAATTGTGAGATTAGGATAATGAAGCAACTATAGTTGAGGTTTCTTCTCCAATCAATTATTGTAACAACGGACATATATACAAAGCTGTTGTAACTGATCAACATATTTTTTCTCCTCATTGCGATGAATGAGTAATCGAAAGGTTTTCAACTTTACTATTACTCATGATGAGAAGATGGGGTAGTTTAATTTGTTGGGTTATTTGTTTGGACTCCTAACTATGTAATAAAGTCCAGTCTATTTAGAAGTCTATTTGTGTTAAATAGGGACATGCTTGTCTTATTGATGAAAGAATCTTAATCTATCCTCGTTCTGCTATAAAAGTTGGAGTAACTGGTCTTATCAAAACACTTTTAAGAGACATTTAATATACACTTATAGAGAGATAATGAGACATCTTCTTTGTTTAGCTCTTATTTTTATTTGTTTTGTATTTAACATTTGATATAATGAAACTTCTTTTAACTAAATATGTATTTAACACTTTTTGATTAAGTGTTATAATGTTTTACAAATAATGTCATAATATGTATCTACTTGTTGTCTTCTAAGTGTGTATATTCCCTTCAACACCGAGCAATAACAAAAGAAAAAAGAGATATTAATCCCAATTAAATGACGTTATGTGTTATGCACAATACTGTTAATGTTAATTTAAACATCTATTTACTTTTAAGATACATGAAATATTTAGAAACTATTTTTCTTCATATATATTAGCAAATGTGAATCTAAAATAGAGTAGGTTTGCAAATAAAACTTAATCAAAAATATATTAAAAAATTTATTGACTTTTTATATCAGAAATATTCAATTTCAGAAACCAAAATGTAAGGTGTTTTTAAATGGGTCATTTTGACACACATAACTAGGTGATACACTTTGTTTCATTAGTCATATAATTACATATCTAATTGGTAAATTAATGGTAATTGGTAATATTTAAATGAAATGAAAATTATATTTTTAGATTTTTTTTTTCAGAAATTCAAAACTCAGAATTAGAATTTAAAATCAAATAAATTCATTTTTTTATTGAAATTATATTTATTATTTTAAGTTAACAAACAAACAAACCAAAATTTGAAATTAAATTTCAATTTCATTTTTAATTTTAATTGCATTTTAATCAAATAATAACATTATATTTCCAATTATGTAAGAATTATAGTTTAAATTAAAATACAATTATTATGTTAAAATTAAACTGATTTGAATTGAAACATAAAAATTCATAGATCCATCCATTAAAATCATAATTTCAATTTTAATTCCTTAAGTCAACAAACAAACAAATAAAGGACTTGGATTGAATACTATTCCTTAATTAATCTTCTTTTCATCGGTCTCATAGAGCTGCACATTTGACAACATAATTTTCTTCATTTTACATATGACACAAGCAACACATTTTAACACTAATAAAATATACTTTGTTTTACAAACAATCAAACATAATATACTTTAATTTGTCTTACAAACAATTAAACATATAAAAAGACATACAACTTCAAGTAAAACATATATTAAAAAGATCCCTCAGTCTTCGAATAACCTTTTCTGCTTATGAACCGGTGACTTATCATAAACCTAATAATAAACAAACGAGTTACAAATTCAGTAAAATATTAGAATCAAAATCTCATATGTATATGTATGCACGAATTGTAGATATGGCATACCTGAGCAATGCTTAGGTCAAAATCAATGTCAGATGAGAGTTTTTGTTGATCTCAAATAGTCGAGTTTCATTTCGAAACTCACCAACTCCTTTATTGTCTTTCGAACCTTTCCTTGGAGTTGAACCTGGACGGCTATAGTGTCTTCTAATTTCACCTTTGAATATCATTGATTTATAAATGACGTCTTCTTTTTTATTGTCAGGCACCTTAGCTACCAGGATACGATTCCGAAGAACTTTTTTCCTATTTTCCAAATAAATGCCAAAATGTATTAGAGGAGAAGCCAAAAGAGTTTTCTAATTTTGTTTTAGGATTTTCCTTCTTATTTTTGCCTCAAAGTTTACCTTATTTGTGACCCATCATTCTAAAGTAAAGCTGAACGTCTTGAAAATTTTCAATGAGAATCAAACTTGAGACCTTAAAATGATAAGTTTTTACAATTAACATTTTGTCACTAAGTTGTGTACCTGAATAGTTAAAAAAAAAGTTAATGAATTATTAAAAAAAATAATAATATGTGGAATCATGAAATCATTGAAAATCAATTCCAAATAGATATTATGAAAGAAATATTATTTATTTGATTAAATGGATAAATTAAGATGATATTAGCATTTGACCTCATTCAAGCTAATTATGTACATCATAATTCCATAGCAGAAATGCAGGTAATGAATGTGAGAATAGAAATACTTCAATGCATAATAATGCATAATATAGAGTTTAAAAAATGTAGAAGGAATTATCAGAATTCATTATCTGGATATAAATGCTGGGAAATCATGTTGGTACTGTTCAAATTGAAATTATTAGACAAGCACATCATATAATTGGCTCAATCATTGAATTTTGATTAGATTACAATAGTATCATACAACAAAGTGTCATTTCAAAACACTTAGGCATATAAATAGATTGAAAACATATTTTTTTAAACAACTTAATTGATCGACGACACACATGCACAATCAATCTAGTTGCTCACCTGCAGCGATTGCATCGACACATGACAACTAGAGTGATCGACTTTAAGTTAGAGGTGGCGGCGACTTAGGTTTTGTAGTGTATTGCCTCCCTTGGAATATGTGTGTTTAGGGTCTTGGGAATGATCTCAATTTATATAGATCACTCCTCCCGAAAACCTAATTTTCTTAATGGGCCAAAGGCCGATTAGGTCATTCTTCAACATATCTAGATATATCTAAAGGCGTTTTGACATTCAACTTTCGAATATTCTCACTTACATCATTTAAATCTTGATTTTCCATTTTAGTTGTCCATGATTATTAAATTTATATCTTGTTTGGAAAGACCGGAGTTTGGCTCTAAATTCCAAAATTAATTTCATTCTTGACTTCTAGGTTTAATTAGATCTCTCAATAAAATTAATGAACTCACAATTTGTACATGACTTGTCAAAGTATTCCATATAATGTTTGTTTATATAGAATAATCTCTTGCATTCAAATTATAAAAAAAATGTAATAATAATAATAATGTGTACTTGTATTCCTTAATTAATTTATTAAGGGAGTAATCCTTTAAATTAAACAGGACTGAAGTCAATATTCTAAATAAATATACAGATGAATGTGTTTGTATAACAAACTCCCAAATAATTAAGAACCAATCTATAATATATAATATATATATATATATAATGATACTTAATTTTTATAGTGTCTGGATTGCCGGGTCGAGAGCTGTGGTTAATTTGAATACTTGGGTCGGATTATGGGTTGACCCGCCTTTAAATTTAAAATGGTTAAAAATAAAATTAAAAATGCTAGAGGTATGTTTCGAACTTGCAACTTAACAAAAAAAATACAACTCTTTAACCAACTAGGCTACTAAGACTTTATATTTTAAATTCAACACCAAATTTGATAAACGCGAGATGTTTTAACATTAATATAAGTTCAACTTTTTAACTAACTAATCTATATATATATATATAATGATGCTTAATTTTTAAAGTGTCCGGATTGCCGGGTCGAGAGCTATGGTTAATTTGGATACTTTGGTCGGATTATGGGTTGACCCGTTTTTACCAACTAGGCTACTAAGACTTTATATTTTAAATTCAACACCAAATTTGATGAACGCGGGACGTTTTAACATTAATATAAATTCAATTTTTTAACTAACTAATATATAATGATGTTGAGTAAATGGATACTTGGGTCGGATCGTGGATTGACCCATCCATAAACTTAAAACGGTTAAAAATAAAATTAAAAATGTTATCCGTAATTTTTTTTCACGGTTTTTTATATTATTACTCGTGCAAATGCACGGGCTAAATGCTAGTTATTTTAATTAGAGTACTCTGAAGCTAGGGACCACTAATCACCAAAGTGACAATGTTTGTTGAAATTAATTCAAGATAATTTTGAATGGTAGTATTGTGTAATTATGTGATTATATTATTTGGCCCGCTGATAATTAATTAACAGAATTGCATTAATACTTGTGATGGTAAAT
This sequence comes from Impatiens glandulifera, assembly GCF_907164915.1. Lineage (NCBI taxonomy): Eukaryota > Viridiplantae > Streptophyta > Magnoliopsida > Ericales > Balsaminaceae > Impatiens > Impatiens glandulifera. The sequence goes on from NC_061863.1 coordinate 2,251,418, forward strand.
ATGCAATAATTATAAAGTGTTATTTATGCGAATAATTAATTCATCCAAAGATAAGATTAATTATTTGACATGTTATTATTAATGTTTGATCATTACACCAAAATACTGTTAGTAATTAATATTACTGTCTAAAGACTTGATATTAATGTTTCATTAAGTATTTTGAGATGAGATAAATCATTATTTGAATTTAGTTGTTATTTAAGTTTATAATAAATGTGAACAACTATTTTATTGAATATTCTAAATGATTAAGAGCTATAATTTTTATTATGTCAAGTTAAAGATAGATTTTTTTAGACGAGACTGCAATATTTTTTTTAAGGATATTGAGTTTGAGAGGAGAAATAATTATGTTTTTAAAATTGATTTAGATCAATAAATCCTATTGTGGAAGATGTTGATTTATATCTCAAGTGTTTTTGACATTAATAAAGATTTTATTGATATTGATGATAATGTTCAAAAATCAAGAGTAACAAGATAATATTGATCAAATTCATTAAGTACAAACTCAACAACCTCAAAATTAAGTGTCTTTATGACAATCTAGTTTAATTGATTTACTCTTTAAGAACAATTTATGGTAATCGTTGCATATTTTGATACGAAGCTTCATCATAATAGATGTTAAGGGATTTTTCAATAAAGACATTGAAAAACAATTTGGTGCAATGAGAAAACTTTGTGTCGAGAGACCAAATTAATATAGTTTGCAAATTAAAAAAATTCATCTATAGACTTAAAGAAGCGTCTCGTTAGTGATACCATAAATTTAACAAAATAATAATTCTCTCTTTTGCTTTTGAGGTGAATTTAATTGATTATTTGTGTATCACAAGTCCAGTGGGAGTACACATCCATTTATGGTTTTATATTTGGGTGACATTTTGTTTGTCACAAATTTTGCATTACATTTAAGTAGCCAAGAGTTATGAGAAATTTGAAAAGAACTAAGAATTAAATGCTCACATATAGCAAGTCGGAAAGTCTTGAGATCATTGAGTATTCTGACTCCGATATTACGGAATGCCAAAATAGTATGAAATCTACTTCGGTAATATTTTTCGCTAGCTAATTTTGTCGTTTCTTGAAGAAGTGTCAAACAAACACCTATGGCGTCATCCACTATTATAGCGAAATTTATGACATGTTACTAGACATCAAATTAAGTGATTTTGACATCAAGCTTATTTTATAAAAAAAATGATACAAAGTGGATAGATTTTTATAATATATATATATATATATAAACTCTATGGTTATGAACCTCTTGGCAATAGATTTATCATCTAATTTCTTTTATGAGGATATTGCTCGTATGAGTGTCGTAGAGATCAACGATCTCTAACTTCAGTAGGAGTTTGTAATTTTGACATTTTCCAGTTTAATTATTTTATAGATATTTATAAAAATTTTATTCTGATCAGAAATTAAGTATTTTTCAGTTTCTTACACTTTGTATAATTATGTTTAAAGTATGATCTCACTAAAGTCAAGTAGGACCAGTTGAAAATTGACATGAAAAGATCACTTTGCATGGAATTTTCATTTCTCACATTCACGATAGGATTTGTCAATTAATTATATTGATTTATGTGATCATTGTTGGGTCTAGTTGTGCTTAAATACAACGACGAGCTCTTTGGTCCTATATTAATATAATTAATTGATAAAATTGTTTATACAACATATGATTGAGTTGACATTAAACTTCAGGCGCATTATGGTTGATACATTTATTTTTATACATACGTGACTCAGTGAGAGATTGTTGGAAATTTTAGGGTCACTAGTATAATAAATAATTGTGCAAATGTCATATTTAATATAAGCCAGAATAATGTAATCTAATCTGATTAAGTTTATGGCTTATGGGTGTATTTGTCATGAATATAAACTAAGGTTACCTAAGTGATATTTCTAATTTTATGAAGGGACTGAATTAGAAATAACTTAACTATAATAACTAACTTAATGTTAGTTATATGTAACAGTAATGGTCCCCATTGGAAGTACGGTCAATTCTTATTTGCGTCCACAATCCACATCAACAGAGAGAGAAATCTATTGACGTATTCATCAAATGGAATAACCATTCCATATAAGATTCCATATAAGGAAAGTTCAAGGAAATGGATTAAAGAATCATTCAATCCATGCAAAGTAGAAAAGTAGATTCATGATTCATCAAATTAAGGTACGCTTCTGCGGCATTCAGATTTTAATTTCTCACACATCAAATTAGAATCTAATTAAGATAAATTATAACCTATAATACTTATAAGAAAATAATTAAAATAAATTTGATATTAATTTAATTATAGAAATATAATTTTTGAATAATATTAAAATATAATTATACCGAAATATTATTCAATATATGGAATCTCTAACTTACCGATATGATTGATTTTTTTAAAGTTAATATGTTTTCTAGGTATCAAAATAATATTACCGATACCGTACCAAAATTAAGGTATACCGAAATTAAGATAAAGTAAATGTATGAATTTTTTGTGTACCAAAATTAAGGTATATCAAAATCAAAGTAAGGTAAAAATTAACATATTTTGCATACCGAAATTTTAAGTAAAGTATAAGATATAGATATAACATACTAATAACTAATTTAAAACTACTATTGTTTATAAATGATGTATCATTCATATAAATGTATTGAAAATTTTAAAAAAAATCTCAATTTTAAAATACCCATAAATTTATGCATTTAATATTAAATCACACAACATATAACTTAACCATCCAAAATAGTCTATGAAAACACAATGACACAGAAATTAATATTCTTCTTTGATATATACAGAGTAGAGTTCCAACTCTATAATCTCTAATAAAGCAAACATAGCTATTAAAAAAAGTCTTCAGCAACTGCTAAGTATTATGAATCAAAACAAATCCATTGAACCAAAAATAAAAATAAAAATTCAACACCTTTGATCTGATATTAAGCTTTCTCTTTTGATGATGGAGATGCCATCAAATGGTGTAATGTTGTTGTGTGAATAATGGCACTTGGACTTGAATCGCGAGAAGCATGTACAGATCCTGGTCTACTTCTACCACCTCCGAAATTCCTCTCACTCCCATTTTGCACTAACCGCCTTAAAACCCTAGGTAAGTAGGGTACCAGCTTCGACGATAACACCAATAAAATCACACCCGTGATAATAAAGAACCTGCACATCATTTTTCAATCTAAAAATCCATCTTTCATTTCCTCGAGAGAAGGAAGAAAAAAAAAACTTACCATCCAAGCAGAAGCAATGAGCATGGGACAGGAGAAGACGGTAATTGTTCACCTAGTACAAACATACCGGCGAGTACTCCAGTCATAATTGATGCCACAGCCGCACATGTAGAAACTACGATTGCTCTCCCGTGCTTCAAGCCCCTTGTCTGACACGATACATTAATTTTTATTATTATAAATCAATTACTTTCATCTGATGGGAACAACCAGAGGTTTGTCGAAATACCTGGTATACGAATCCAGTACCACTACAGCATATACTGATTGAAATGCAAATGGGAATCAACAATTTCGAGAATCCTTGCTCAACAAAAAGAAATCCCATCTTCGAAATTACAGCCGCCATCCTGTACTTGCAAAAGAAAATTGATGCAGAACATTCGTGTATAAGAACACACATCTACTCAACAATTAATCATACTAAAATAACCTCTCTTTACTTCTCAACATTTTTGGATTAATTTCAAATAATCCACCATCCAATTATCAATCCCCTCCTCAATCACATTTATTTTTATACCCCTATATTATTTACCCAAATAACTGGCTTTTTCAATAAGCTATAACGAACAAAGTTATTTGGAAATAACCCATAATCAAAAATATCCTAGATGAATTTTTACTCAAATAATCATTAGAACAAGGTTATTTGACAATAGCCACTTGGTTATTTAAACAAGCCTTTAGATTACAAATACGATTGGGAAAGGGCAGACTTTAAACCCGTAAAATGGTAATTAAAAGGAAAGAACTGTACCCAAATAAAATGCCAGATTCCAAGCCATATATAATTTCTTCAGTCACTTCAGACTGCATCTGTATGCAAAAGAATATGTATATATAAGGCCAATGTTAATAAAATAAAATATCACAAACAGCAGAAGCAGAAATATACCAGCTCCTGTTCTCTTCGTTGACGTCTATATATATGCAACCATCCGTTTAGTAATACCTGTATTCAGAAGAATTCTGAAACACTCAAATTCTTATAAGATTCATAAAGCAATGATTTTTCATATGCCAAGAAAAGTTTAGAAACAACATAAAGCAAATTGAGATTCAACTTAAATGTAACATAAACGTAAAAACTAGTAAAAATCAGTATTTTTTTTGAATCATAACATGTCAACTAGCTAAATAGAAAAACAATGATGCAGAGGATAGAATACCGACAAACAAGAACACGACGATACAAGCCAGCAAAGGCAAATGGAAAATCGAAACTGGAGCACTCTTTTGCTCTTCTCCTCCCGCCCCAACCCCTGCAACACCAAAGTTTTCAGCAATCGTCAGTTATCCCTTCCTTCATAAACAAAGATTATGTCATCAAAAGAAATATGGATTTAAGTTTTGTTGCACAACATCCCAACGCCCAAGTTTTGTAATAATTTGAAGAAACAAGACGAGTGAAATAATTTGTGTTGCTTAAAAAAGACTAGGGTTTCTAAGATTTGACCTAATACAAGAAATAATGGTGATTGGGTTTCTCTTTTGTTGAAGAAGACAGGATTGAACAAAAATAGGTCCTTCCCAAGGACTTGACCTATGCATAGAGACTGAGTTAAAGAAAGAAATATCCTAGTTTGACATGAAGAAATGAAGTGCTATCTTGAAATACAACAGAATTTTCATAAATTCATTTATCATAAGGTATGCTTTCAAGAGTAATATGTAAGAAACACTGTACCTATGGTGCCAATACCAGCTAAGGCTATACCAATCCAGTCAATGGTATTCATGGTTTCCTTCAAATAAAAATGGGAAAAAACTGAAAGAACTGCGAGTCCACAACCAGAAACCGGTTGAATGACAGATACCTGAAAGTTCATGAAGACGATGCCATAGTTATTACTTATTAGTAAAGAAATATAATAATGACACTGTAATTTGGTGCAAAATGGATGCACAACTTACAGGAGCTTGAGATAATGCTTGCAACATCAATAATGCCCCAAAAATATCCATAATGAAACCTGCAAACCATAGTTTGTTGAAAATATACGCCCTAATGACCTGAAATCATTCACAAAATAAGGGTTCATCATGCATCCAAATCGAAATCAGAATCAGAATCAAAATTCAACAGCAACCCGATTCATGATTCCATATCAGTCAACATATAGATATATATATATATATATATATAAGTGATGATTTATCAAATTAATATCAGCTAAATTCTCGATGAGGGTTTCGCCTGTACAAAATTGATTCGGAATTAGATACCTTGAGCTTGAAAGAGAGAGGAGGGAGGATGATGGTGCCCTTCTTCTGGAGGACTTTTCCGATGTTGTTGCCGGCGGTGGCCGCCACCGTCAGGCAGATCGATTCCCACATTTCTTCTCTCTATGGAAAGTGAAAAGGAAAAGAAAAAGAAAGTCTTTTTCCACCCCTCTCTTTTGTTTTTCTTGCAACAATCGCTGTCCAGGGAAGAGGGCGGGGTCTCCGCTGATTCTCCCTCGCCTATTCTCTCTCTCTCTCTATCTCTCTCTCACTTAACTGTTCTATAGAAGAAGGTTATGTATGTCTTAAGATAACCTTGTCCCTAATTTTTTGTTTTCATTATTTTTCTCAAACTTAGCTATAATTAGCTTTGCCTTTTTTAATCTCATCATATTAATTTTTATTTAATTGTTTTAAAACTAGGGTTTAATGTAGAGCATCCAATTTCTGACTCGAAACGAATTCACAAATTAAGTTTAAGTTATGTATTTTTAGGGTTGAGACAACCCCCAATTAACCCGGTTAAAAACGGTTAAAATTGGATCGGCTTAATAAAACAAAGTAGACTTGTTTAACCTAGTTTCTTTTGGTTCCTTTTCGTTCGATGTTAATTTGAAATAAAGAGACGTGATTTGTTTTAAAAATAGGGTTTAATCTAAGGCAGTCAATTTCTGACTCGACATAAAAATACAATCTGAATCCAATATTAAAAGAATAAATAAACTGGGTTATGTATTTTTGGGTTTGGGTTGACTCGTTTAAACTGATTAATAAACCGGTTAAAATTGGATCGACTAAACGACTTAAAGTACATCGTTGAATGTATGGTTTCTTTTGGGTTGATGTTAATTTGAAATAAAGAGACATTGTATTAATTATATCGGGTTAAATTAAGTTAGTCAGTTCAATTGGATTAATTAAAATTAATATATTAGGTTATGTTATAAATTTTGATATAAATTACTACACATGTTAAGGTTTGAGTTAGTATAGTTCAATCGGTTAATCTGAACCCGTCAACACAAATTCGACATGATTTTTCACCCGAGTTTAACCTCATTGATATGTTCATTTTCACTCCAATTATTTTACTAAATTTCATTATCCCATAATTATAATATTGAACCATGTCTAAGATACCAAAAATTAAATTTAGATTCCCTTTTAAGTTGGGTTAGTAGTAGGTGTACTAACTTTATAAATTAAAAAAAAATGAGAATTATTAAAATATGCCTTACAAATACCAAAATTCCGAGAAAAAAAATTGATGTGAGTTAATATTATCTTAAAACCTTAGTTTGAGATTCTTATGAGGCTATAAGTGTTTGAATAAGGATTCTTGAAATTGCTCAAATTCAGTTGAAATGATTCGGTAGCTCATAAGACTTATATACGAGTCAATTATCACTTATAATGTCTTAAATTAAAATGTATCATAATTTCTAAGAAACGTGATAGTTTTTAAAACTTAAAAATAAAATTGAAATATGCATAGCAATGAAATTCTTCAATCAATTTGCTCATTTTTTTCTTGTTTTTTCAAAAGTTATATTTTTTTATTTACTAATTATTAATGCTTTTAAACTGTGTATCTTTTTTTATTTTAATTTCATTTTTACTTTATTTAATAGTAGGGATAATATTATATTATTAAAAGTCAAATTCATGACAACTCATCTAATACAAAAATTGAATATTTCAAACCTTTTTTTACTCATATTACTTACTACCTTTGATTTATATTAATACTTTAATTCAACAGAACCAATGACATCCTTATATTTACAGATTTACCTAACCTCACTATAGAATTCACATAATCCACTTTATAGAAAACAATAAAAAAATGATTTAAATATGAATTTTATTTGAATAATACTGAAAAGAAAAACTCATTTCATTTATCCATTATTTTTACAAAAGTAAAAGAATGAGAGTGTGAAAATCAACTAAAATCGGTTAGTATAAGTTAACGAGTAGATATATCATAATTTTTTAAAAAAAAATAAAAAAAAAATAACAAAATATGATATTTTTAGAAGCTCCTGGATTTAAGGTTAGTATCCAAAGTTTTCAATGTTGTAAATTGTTTAAAGTTGTGACCAAAGTTTTCAATGTTGTAAATTGTCAAAGTCTCAATTATTCGTGTCTACCATGTTTCAATTTATACATTTGAGACTATATGTTTTTATACTCAAATCTTTAACATATCTCATATCTTATATGTGATATTCCTAGTCTATTTTTAGAATTACCTTGTATGATCTTTTCTATTAAACTATTACTTTATATGATTCTGCCTACAATTGTTGAATTGCAACATCTAATAAAAAAATATATATTTTGATAATAAATTACAAAAAAATAAACAAATTAGATAGATGGCTTACTAAAAACAGTTTTTAAATTCAATCTAGATAATAAAATTAATAAACTGTAAAATATTTAGGTATAGGGTTTCTCCAAAAAATTGACCTGCAATCCAGTGTTCCAAATGTATTAGATTCTAATACAGAAGAAGAAGAACAAGGTAAAAACCATTAAAATACTACAAATGAATTGAAAGAAAATAAAATAGTCTTAAAACACAAACACTAAAATAAAAACCAACAAAAAAATTGCAACATTAATGTTTCCTAATCCAATCTGAAATTAGTGTAGACAAAATCTAACAGTAAACGGTGGTTTAATTTAGGCAACAAAAGCCCCTAACTGAAAAATAGAAAGAACAAAAGATAATAACTTCAAAAAAACACATTAGTAATAAACATGTTATAGAATCTTCAAAAACTCCCTTAGAATTTAGAGGAGATCAGCAACATTGGCGGGAAGCTCTTCAACCGTCACATTATAAAACTTCTGAATATCCGCAATCATTCTCTCATCTTCTTTCGTCAAGAAGTTGATCGCCACACCCTTCCTCCCAAACCTTCCACTTCGACCGATTCTGTGAAGGTAATTCTCAGGCTGAGTTGGGAGGTCAAAGTTGATAACAAGAGACACCTGCTGAACATCAATACCACGGGCCAACAGATCGGTGGTGATGAGAACACGAGAAGAACCGGATCGGAATTCGCGCATGATGATGTCACGGGTGTTCTGGTCCATGTCACCGTGGGTGGCTGAGACTGTGTGGTCTCGGCCACGCATCTTGTCTGTAAGCCAGTCCACCTTTCGTCGAGTGTTGACAAAGATAACGCTCTGGGTTATGGCTAGGGTTTCATACAGATCGCACAGAGTCTCCAGCTTCCATTCTTCCTTGTCCACCATTATGTAGAACTGCTTGATACCTTCCAGAGTAAGTTCGTCACGTTTCACAAGGATCCTTACTGGTTTGTTCATGAACTTCCTTGTTATTTCCAGAGCCTCTGGTGGCATAGTAGCAGAAAACACTCCCACCTGGATCTTAGGTGGCAACAGCTGGAAGATATCGTAAATCTGAAGGGATTATAAGATCATCAGAAATTGAGTATGAATTTAGACTAGCCAAGATCAACATATAAAAGCATTTGGAAATAAACATACTAGTTAATTATGTTTCTACGAGGGCTAAATACTGTATTGACCTAAGTACACCTTTCATACTCCAAAACATAACTAGATTTGTATCTATTAATTTGTTGGCGGTTTCTGGCTAGGTAGAACCATTAACCGCCATACTTGAAAACAATTATGTATATCTTATGTTCGTCATCATATAGGGAAACATACTTGTAAATAAAAATGAGTGAAAAATGACCTGATCCTTGAATCCTCTAGAAAGCATTTCATCAGCCTCGTCCAGCACAAACATCTTGATTTGATCAGCGCGGAGAGATTGCCTCCTAAGCATGTCGAATACACGACCAGGTGTTCCGACAACAACATGAACTCCGCTCTGAAGAATGCGTTGATCCTCGCGAACACTAGTACCACCCACACAGGCATGAACCTTAACACCGAGATAGTCACCGAGTGCACGCATAACCTTCTCTATTTGTTGTGCAAGCTCACGAGTAGGAGCAAGGACTAAGGCTTGGCATTCAAGATGCCCATAATCGAGCTGCTGAAGAATCCCAGAGCAGAAAGTTGCAGTTTTTCCAGTTCCAGATTGAGCCTGTTGAATCACATCAAGCTTTTGGCAGAATGGAACAATTCCCCTCTGCTGAATTGCAGATGGCTTCTCAAAACCTTCAAGGAAATCAAAATTCATCAGCTAGTGAACATTTTAACAATACCGTCAACTGGAATTGTAGAATAATTTAAACAGGAAAAAAAAAAGAATCCTCATGTTGAGCACTGCTATAGCCCATCACTAAATAATTCAAAAAGAACTGCAATATTATTATCAGATTAATAAAGGTTTGCACCATAAGCATAAATTCCCCTCAGAAGATTTTCTTGTAAGCCCATGGAATCAAAGCTTTCGTAGACCTCATCATATGATGTGAAGAACTCCTCTCCCATCCTGCAACCATCAATTACCGAAAATCAATGTACTGTAGTAAACAAGTAAACATAAGAGAAAAAAAGAGTTGACAATAAATATGAGAAAAATAAAAGTATTCTTCTGCTAGGTCATATACAAAACATAAGATTAAAACTTACAAATCATTCATTTTGGCATCAAACTGCTTGTGATCAAACTGGGAACCTTCAGGAGCAGAACCAGCCATTTTCTGCAAGAGGAAACATGTTATACATTAGCAAATATTCTTTCATATCCTACAAGAGATATGTGATTTTCAGTTAAAGAAAGCCATACATAGTAGAATGGGAGAAAGCTTTTCTTAGGTCCTACAGAATGGTATCGTCTAGGGCAATGATACTATCCATATAGAAACCATACAATGATACAATGAACAAAACTGAAAAAATGCATCATTCAAAGAAAAAGGCGATTCTTTTCACCAGTTTAAATGATAGTGAAGCGAAATAATCTTATCAAATCCACAGCCAAAACTCCACAAACACAGATCAAAAAGTCTCCAACGGATAAGCTTCATAATTTCCAGCGCAATCAATCGATTAAACCAAAGAGAATACAAGTTAACGAAACAGGACATACAATAACCGATCTAGAAAACCTCTAATACATAAACATCCTCCAGAAATAGATAATCAAAATCTAAAACAATGATAAACCGTTCACTCATTGCAGTTAAAAGATAGAATCAAATGAGTTTTGATCTTTTATCAGCAAAAAAACACCGAAAACTTGCAAGGGATTCAGAAAGCAACATAACACAGCTAAGACAACAGATATACGAATCAGCGTATAGAAGAGAGAGACAAGTACCTGAGAGCGATGAAGATCTTTGAAACGAAAGATAGAGAGAGAAGTTATGGAGGCGCCGGAGAAGATGATGAAGAGTGTTGTAGAGAGAGAATGTGAAAGAATTAGGTTAGGTGTACAGAAGCGTGTATATCTATCTATCTATTGGTTCTCCTCTACCCATCCAAATTTTCAGGATTCTGTTTTCGCCCTAATCCGGATCCGACCCATTAACCTCTTTGGGCTTAGTTTAACAATATTATATATTTTTTACTTTTATAATTGCTACAAAAATATTCATACCTAACTATACTGCATATTTTTTATTTTAATTAATTTTTAAATTTATATATTAAAATAACTTATTGAAAATAATATATTCATATAATTTATTTTTAATATTTTTTAATTTAATTAATTTATTAATATTTAAAATTAATTTAATAAAAAAACATATTATTTTAAATCAAATACATTAAATTTATAAATATATAATTAAATAACGAGTTAAATATTATTAATGATTTATATAAAATTTTAAAACAATTAAAATGATTAATTTTAATAATATAAATAATATATATTCAAATTTTTTATATTAAATAATATAAATAATATTTTGATCTAATATATATATAAATATAAATATATATATATATATATATTAATTTAAGATATTAACATGTTAGAACTAATATTTTGTTATGTCAAATTAATATTTTAATAAAATAAATAATATATATTAAAATTATTTTAATTATATTTTTTTTTCAAACTATGTAATTGTGATTAAATTATAATTTTATAATTTTTCCAAACATATGAAAAAAATTGAATTTAGAATTTCAAAGTCAATTTCAAATCCACCCATTCTAAACAATTATATAGAACCTTCAAGAAACAACAATAAACATGCAAAAATCTTTTTTTCAGTTATATACAAATATAAAGATATCATTAGTGTTTTTGCATTAATCAAAAAGGTTAAGCTTATAACAAAATAATGTGATTAGTAAGATATCATTAGTGTTCTTGCATTAATCAAAAGGTGGAGCTTATAACAAAAAAACGTGATTAGTGATGCTTCATATGCTATCATAGATGAGCGAGTGAACCCATTCCTCTCTATGCTCTTCAGGTAGACCAAAGAAGAGCTCAATTAAATCCTTGCTGCAACCTATCACACGATATGCCTTCATGCGATCTCTACATATCAACCCAACTAGCTTTAGAAGCTCACCATTCAGCAAACCCCTTTTCCTACGCACTTCAATGTCGGTAATTGCATTACAAATCTTGTCAGTTGCATTCTCAAAGCCAGCCACTATTGTTGTTGTGTTGTCCCTTAGTACCTCAACCAAGTCGACATCTTGGGAAGCTTTTCGCTTGCGGCTAGGTTTTCTTCCCTCTGGCGAGCTTCTTTCAGTAGTAGGCTGGGAAACAGGTGTTGAAATATGGTCAGTAAAGTCATCTTCAAGATTACAGCCCAACTGCTCATTCCCTCGATTGACATCATCCTCAACTCGGACATAATCGACAGCGCCATTCTCATTGGCACGATCCACTCCAAAAATGATTGCAAGTTCATCGAAGTAGCGAAATGATTTGTCCTTGAATGGAGCGGCATTCTTATGAATACACAATTTCCAAATTACACATTAAACATATAAAAGGTATAATGTTATCAATGAAGAATATAACAACTTTACAAGTGTTTGAGTACCTGCAGATAAGAGTCACAAACATGTTTATCAACAACAACACATTTTCGGATGGGATCCCAACCAAATCCGCTTGTTGACCCGTACAACATGTCGTAAACTGTGCCGAAATGTGTTCTCAATGTTTTAATTCGTGCGTAAATATGGGGATCAGCTCGAATCCCACAATCGGGCATCCTTTGTTCAAATTCTCTTTCGGTTGCCTTAAATAGCCCAGGCTTGAATCCACAATTTGCTTTGTACTTTCCAGTGCTATGTAATTCAAGAAGAATCTGGATAAGCAATGTGTCCTTTTCATCGGACCAACATCTTTTGGTTCTGGTTGAAATCTTCCCATTCACACTTTCCACATGCGAACTCATAATTTTCCTTAATTCCCTAATTGTAAAATTAGAAGAAAATTTGATAATAAATCATGTAGATATCGTTTTCACAAACCCTAAATAGCTACAACATACAACTAAGAAAAAATTAAGTATGGAGAACCACAGCTGAGCAGAGCGAATATTTACCGTGGAGAGGAACGACCTTCTTAAGCTGAGCAAAGGGAACACACCTTGAATCTGGCACAATATTTTGGGCGGGATATGTTCACTAAGGCTGGAATAAGGTGGAGTGATAAAGTAAAAGGAGGGTATTTTGGTAATCTAACATCAAGTCCAAGTCCAGTTTTTATATGTACCAAACATTGGAAAATTATTACTGGGTTTATTTCTGATTTCTTACCAAACATAATATTATAATTAAAATACGAAATCTACCTATTTCTAATCTAAATCCAATTCTGATAAAAATTCTAACATGACAACTCTGTATACCAAACACAACATTAAGGATTTAGGTGTACTTCAACTCACTCGAATATTTTAATTACTAGACACGGGCGGAGGTGGGATTAATGATTGCAATTTGAAACCACTCTGTAGTAACCGAACTAAATTGTCCAGTAGGGGGCAATTTCACCTCAGTTTGATCGATAATTAATCGGGAATGGGGTGAAGACGGTATTTGTATCACCCGCTCTAAACCGCCCCGATTTCACCCCGAATATTCCATGAATACTAAAAAACAATTAAATATATAAAATAACCAATATATTTATTTATTATATTTTATTAAAGTTTTAAGTTTATTTCTTTATAATAATATAAATTTTTATTATATGACAATGTAGTATATTAAAAAATGCGTTTATATAATTTTATTATATAAAAAAATTATTTATTTTTGATGCTCGTAGGGATTTTCCGAAACCGAATTGAAAAAAAATGGTAATAAAAAATCTATGAGGCGAGATGGCTATCTCCAATGTCTAATTGTGATCCTTAACTATATTTATATATATAAACAATTAAAGATTTGTATAGATGACTTTGGAACTTAACTGTATCAGGACCGATCGTCACACCCTTCATTTCATAAAATTTATTATAATTTTAAATTTTTATTATATTTTAAAATATAATAATAATGTTATTATTATTATTATAAATTAATATAACTTATATCTATATAATTTAGTTGTAGAACTATTTTATAATTATACTATTTTAATTTTAAATATAATTTTATTAAAATAATTATTAATAATATTTAATTTATACCAACAATGATTTTTAATATACAAATATTTATAATAATACATAAATTTTAATTAATATATAAATAAAATATATTTAAATAAGTTAAAGTATAAGAAATTATTGATAAAATAATAGTATATAATATGATAGTATAATTTATTTTAAAACTACATTTATATTTATATAAATATGATAATTATATATTATTTTTTATTAATTTTAATATATAACTAATAATACAAATTACTTATAAGATAAATATTAAAATAATAATTTATATATATATGAAAGTGAAATATTCTTTTATATTTCTTAATTTTAAAAAAATTATAAATTAATATTAAAAAAAACAAGTTATAACAATTTGGTTTTGGTTATTTAAATAAATTGATATATTATTTATTTTTTCAAAACGGTTTACAGGCATTATTATTATATAATCGTCTTATCGAGTGTTTATTCACTTGATAATCTGTTTTGAGATTTTATTTTGTTTTTTCTTATATTCTCAACAAGTTAGACTGAAATTCACTAAATTAGACTTTCATATTTTCTTTATTTATATACTTAGTTTTCAATTATTAGTTCAAACATGCGAAAATGGAAGCTGAACGAGTACCGCCGTTTTCAATGACCACTAACATTTCTCATCGTAAATAGTCTCTATCATCACTACTTTATTTTGGTGTTTTCAAATGTAAATGTTTTTAACATATTTATTCAATCAATATATGTATGTTTTTAACTGTGCTACTTGTATAGGGTCAACAACCATGAACTTCAAATACCTCATGATGAGCGCTGATTTCCTATATTATCATGTTGGAATGACATTAAGTTGAAGGTTATGTTGGAAATGGAGTTGGCACATGGAGGATTCGGATGTGGAAGCGATGTTGGACGCCTTTCACTTCCACCTCTTCAATATTTGATAGATGAGGTGGAGGATGAGGAGAATGAGGAGATGCATCAACATGGGACAGTGGCAGATGGGAGGATACCTCAGAAGAAAACAATGATGTTGATTTTTAATGATGCAGATTGCTACATCTACACAAATTATTGCAAAAGCCACAAAAGTGTTGACGAATTTAAGTGTTGGCTGGGACATATCGTCATTATATGACAACTCAATTCACGTCTTATACAATGCTATGGACAATGATAAACGTCTTAGGGATGCCATCCACAAAGACTTCAAAGATCGAACACCCACTGCAGAATCCAAGACACTTGAAGCGGTGGTACAAGAAGAGGAGCTTGTAATTGAAAAAACACCCGAAGTGGTGGTACCCAAAGTGGTGGTACAAAAAGAAGAAGTGATGGTACAAGAAGAGGAAAATCGTTTACAAATGGTAATTAGTGTTGTAAATTAAAAGACCTGAATTGGTGGATGTAGAAACAAAAAATCCTTTACAAATGGTGATTGTAGATGAAGAAGAACATATTCCAAAAAAACGACTAATAAAAAAAATCCCCAAGGAATTTGAAAGTTCCGACACGCCTTCAATCTCTGTATATGGTTACCAACATTGAAAAAAAAAATTCCTTTGACAATGTCAACATAGATACCCAAGATGAAATCATTGTGGAATTCGTTTTTGCAAATGAGGAGAATAATAATTCTTATAATGTTGATTTCTTCAATAATTATTATAATATTGATTTCGGGACCTGAAATGTGTCATTTCTGAATATTTTAGGACTCGAAATGTTACATTTTGGGATGTTTCGGGACATTTCGGGTCCCGAAATGTGTCATTTCTGGGCATTTCGGGACATTTTATAGACCAATGTGATTTTTTCGTTTTTTTAGGAAGAAAGTGTTATACAATACGAAGCATACCTCGATTAATGTAGGGCATTTTTTTTCAATGAAAAATCAATGTCATGTTGAAAGTGGTATTATTGATGAACGTGCACACCTTTTGAATTATTATAGTAAAAAACATTCCGCTATGAGAATTGCATTTTTGACAATCATTTCCGTAAGATGTTTTATGGCTTTTTTTTATAAATCAATAGTCTTATTGTGATGTTAATTTAATTTGCAGGAGATGTATGCAAATTCATAAGTTCTTTTTAATCAAATTAAGAAAAAAATGAGAATATTCTAGATAGCACCGGAAGAATTGATACAGGCTCAACTTGTAAGTCCAATATTTTAATATCATCTGAATATTTAAAGACGTTTCATATATATCATCTGAATATGACTTTGTAGATCTTCTTCTCAATTATTTATACCAAAATCACTTTTATAATGTTTGCATCAATATGAAAAGTAATCTAATCAAAATCATCGACAACTTTTCATTACAAAAAAAATGACATGAGAAGATAAATATGTCACAACTCGACAACTGATAAGTTGAACTTTCTTTATGTTAAAGTGTTTTTGAAATCTATGTTAAATTTAACTTAATTGGTAAAACAGATAGTTTCATTCTAGAAGTTGTTCAGCACTCTCGACTAAAAAATCGCAACTAAAATAGTTAAATTCCTTTTCAAAGTTTTAAAATTGAATTGATAAGAAAATAATATATGAGATATCTGCAAACTTATACAGACAATGCAAGGTGGGAATGTCATTTAAAAAAAAATTGTATGTTACAATTTTAATATTTTGATTATTTTATAATTTTTTAAGAGTAAAATTATGTAAGTTAGGTCATTATCAGAAAGTTTGACTATACTTCACACCCAAAGAAGACTGAAAATGAAATAAGTGGAAGATAAACTTCCACGAAGCATGATAATGAAATATGGGCAATTTTCTCTGTTTTGGAAATCGATCATCATCAACATCATCATCATTCTAATGAAGAACTTTTGGGCATTAGCTATATTTTCTACTCTCTCATCATCGATCATAGGATCTATTGCTCAATCAGCAGGCACTGGATGCTGCACTCAATTCAAAATCTGCGGCCAAACATTTGCTTACTGCGCCACCGGCTGTCAGATCCAATGCACCTCCGCCGGCGAGCCCCCCCAATCTTCCAGCGAGGGCGATATGAACATCACCACA
The DNA here is from genome assembly GCF_907164915.1 of Impatiens glandulifera. Lineage (NCBI taxonomy): Eukaryota > Viridiplantae > Streptophyta > Magnoliopsida > Ericales > Balsaminaceae > Impatiens > Impatiens glandulifera. Next base: position 2,268,504 of record NC_061863.1, read on the forward strand.
CTAATCTCGAGAAACCTCTTCGACCAAATGTTGAAACACAGGAACGACGACAACTGCCCCGGGAAAGGGTTCTACACTTACGACTCTTTCATTGCCGCCGTCAAATCGTTTAACGATTTCGCCTCCACCGGAGACATCAACACAAGGAAGAGAGAAATCGCCGCCTTCCTAGCCCAAACTTCGCATGAAACTACCGGTGGGTGGATTTCAGCGCCGGATGGTCCATATGCTTGGGGATACTGCTATATTCAAGAACAGAGCGAAACTCTTGCCTACTGTGATGAATCAGCTTCGAAATGGCCATGGGCTCCGGGGAAGAAATATTTTGGGCGCGGCCCGATTCAAATTACTTAGTAAGTTTGTTCTTCTAATAACCTATCATTCGCTGTGTCTTAAGATCTATCTGGAATTTGGCAGCAATTTCAACTATGGGTTGGCTGGTCAAGCTATTGGGATCGATCTCCTGAAAAACCCAGATTTGGTTGCGACGGACGCGATCGTATCTTTCAAGACGGCGCTGTGGTTCTGGATGACGCCGGTTTCGTCTAATCGGTCGTGCCATGACGTCATGACGGCGGCGAATACGGCGGATGGAATGGTGGCCGGATACGGTGGGACTACGAAGATCATTAATGGTGGGACCGAGTGTGGAAAGGGAGGGGCGGCGGCGGCTCAAGAGAGCAGGATTGGATTCTATAAGAGATATTGTGATCTTCTTAAGGTAGGTTATGGCAATAACCTAGAGTGTTAAGTTATGCTTCTTGTTTCTTTTTTTGATATGGCTATGTAATTTTTATTTATGTAAAACAACAAATCTACCCATATAAAATTAGTTAATAATAATAATAATGAAAACATATAGTGTAATTATTTAACTATCTTTATTATAGGTTCGGTGATTTTTAACATTTATTTGTGTGACTTGGTTAGAAATTTAGAATAATATTTGTGTCACTCAAATCTCTAATAAATATAATTAAATTTATAATATTATTGATATTTATTTTAATATTTTATAAGTACTTTAAGTTTATTTTTGAAAATTTTAATATATTATATATAAAAAATTATATATTTTTTAAAATAAATTATAAATAATGTCTAAAAATAATTCTTCAAAACCGAATCAAACCGGAAATTAGTAGTAAAAAATATTGAATAGAGATGATAAATGAACTCTCCATTCAACTCAATGCCATTACTTGAGTGTAAGTGGTTTAAGCTTGAATCTCAAATCATAATACACATTAATTGGAGTAAAACAAAGTTTGATTTGTACAATTATTATTAAATTTATTAATATATACATAATTAAATTATATTTCATAACATTATTTTATCAAAATTTATATTCCAACAACAATATATATATATATATATTATTTTTTCCTTTTATTAAATTATTATTTTAATAACTATCAAATTACTTGTTTTCATAAACTAAAATATTCATACTTTATTTAAAATTAAAATTTTAAATACAAATATACATTTGAGTAATTAACTTAATTAAAAACCCAAAGTTAAAATCTTATCAAACAATATTATAAAATCCAAAAACCAAGATCAAACAACTTTAATATAAAATATTATACTTTTCAATATAATCACAAATATTTTTGAAATAAAAAATAATAACAATTTATTTTTTTTCAGATAACTAGTGGAAGGTAACATTATATATTTCCTTTTTATTTTGCATCACTCTAAAGTTAAACCCCAAAGTTTGACTCTAATCATGGGCTATATTATGCAAGCCATTTCATCTCTTAACAATAAATAATTCTTCATCCTAGTTATTTTTTTGACTTTGGTTGAGATTAGAATTAAACATTAAACCTTAAAGGACCTGGGAAATTTTGGATCTGGTTGAAGTTCATTGTAAGTTAAAGTATAAGAACATTGTAATACTATTAACCTAAACATGTACTCTTGGAGAAGATGAATCATTGAAGGAGAAAACAACACTATTAGGTAATGTAAATATCCATATATAAACATTCTTCCAACAAATTATAGATATATATCGTTATAAAAAAGATAAATTAATTATACAAAACATATTCAAAATGAATATAAATTTAAAGTCCATCAACAAACAAGCCAATACTTAGTGTTCTTATGTCATTTCAATTATGGGGCTTCGAACTTGGTTTATGTTAACTCCGTCTATGTTTTCCCTCTTGACCCATTTCCAAGCTAATCTCAAGGCATTGCCGATGAAAACCAATGCCATCACTATGCACCAAACAAGAACAGCCACCACCAATGTTCGTTTCAACGAAGCCACATTCTTTTTTGGTGTCAATGCCGAAAGGACAAAAGCATAAGTGAATCCCATTGCGGTTATTGTCACCCACATCACAACTTGCAATGCCCACATGTACCTTCGATGTCTAAGAGGCAAACCACTTATCATGATTAGGATTATGCTGAGTGACGACACGTAGGCTATGGTGTTGGTACGTATATAGAATTTGTACAAGAGAGGGTAGTTGTAAGCAATGATGGCCTCTCCCGCTCGATGTGGAATTTCGTACTTGACACCCCCACCATTATCTTCCCTTGAAAGATGGTCACTCCATACACCACCAGGTGGGGTTAACCCTGCGGAAAATGCCATAGTAGCAATAAGCGAGGCTACTATCATCAACGAGTCACGCCTCTTTGGGAGCCAATCCGTGCTTCCAAATATGCTATTTTGAGACTCATGGCGAATTTGTTCGATTGAATTTGCGCCCGAAAAGGAAGCTACATTGTTGAAATATGATTTGCTTTTGGGCATAGAGGAATGGATTTCATCTGCCTTCATTGCTCCTGCTTGACGCAAAATGTCTCTAATCTCAAAATCATTTACATTGTTTTCTTGTAATAGAATGTCTAATGGAGTGAGCCCCATTGCATTTGTAGCATTTATATCTACCTTGATTTGTTGGGTAATTAGATAATTAATCATCTGCGTAAATAAAATAAAATAAAACAAAGGCATAAGTACTGATGTCACATTTTCACAAGAATAGGCTCAGCTTTGAACTCTTTTAAAAATTTCAAAATTTGTCTATAATATAAATAATTTACACCAACTAAATAATTATTACCTCCATTTTAATTAATTTACACATTTTTAGCTTTAATCCAACATAAAATAAATTTTACTTAAACTAACATAATGAATTTTTCTTATATATAAATAATTTATATCAAATATTAAGCAAATGAACTAACCTAAACATTTGTTTTGTTTGAAAATATTTAGAGTTAGAATGAAAAAGTTATATATATATATATATATATATATATATATAATTAAAATATATTTTAGATTATTATTTTATTTAAATCAACATTTAAATAAAATATTAAAAAATAAAAAGTTTAAAATAAATTTATAATCTGTTTGTTGCTCTAATCCAGTTCGAATATGGTATTTCCAAAACAAATAAACAAATACATTATTTATATATAAAAAAATAAATAAATTCAAATATTAACTATTACCCATTTTATATATAAAATCACCAAAAGAAATAATAAAATAAATAATTTGTAGTCTTGTATTGACTTATTCCAAGGTTGAGACTACTACTCTTGGTCTCCTCAAAAAGATATTTTTATAAGAGATTCAATTTAAATTATTTTATATTTGTAGAATTTAAGTATTTAACTAGTGGGTTATAAACTTAAAAAAAAAAAAAAATTAAAAAATTATATATTTTTTTTAAAATTTAGAATCAAAGTAAGAAATTAGAAAAAATACCTGAATTCTTTTATACTTGACAGCTTGATGAAACACATTATTTCCATCATCAGTAGCATCCTTAACATTAACAAACTCAACATCCTTAATCTTCTCCAACAACAATTTCAAACATTCAAACCTATCATATTTAACACAAATTCCAACAATACCCTCTCCCGAACCTGTTCTATCCCGAACCGCCGCGTTCCCAACCAACACCAACAACATCTCACTCAAAACCTTCTCCCGACCCATAACCACCGCCAAATGAAACGGATTCCTCCCTTGATCATCCAAAACGCCGCACATCTCCGGCGACGACTGTATCAAAACCCTAACTACATCGCTCCGCCCCTCATACGCCGCCACGTGGAGAGCAGATCGTCGCCGGCGATCGAGGATTAGAGAGAGATTTGGGCGAAGACGGAGAGTTTCTTCGATGAAGGGGAGATGGCCGTGGAAGGCGGCGATGTGGAGAGGAGTTTTGATTAAATCGCCGATTTGGAATTTATCGAGGGATAATGGATCTTGTGCTAGGGTTTGGTGGAGTAATGATATGTTTCCTTTTGTTGATGCGTTTTCTAGAATTGGATCCATTGATTTTATTTGATTTCTCTATGTTGATAATTCTGAGATCTCAAAACTTAGACCTTTTATTTTATCATTGGAGAAGAAGAAGAAGAAGACGACGAAGACTTAAACTTAATATATCAAAGTGGTGACCCCTCAACTTTTTATGCTCTTCAATTTTGTATTTTATTCAATTTATTTCCAAAACTTTTATATTAATGTATGAAATTGACTGGGTTTCAGAAAAATATTATTATTATTATTATTATTTAATATTTTAAATAATGATAATATTCTCAAATATAATTTGATTATGTAAATATTAAAAAAAAATAATAATATTTAAATTCAACCCTACTTTAATTTTAGGTGTTTTCAAACGGGTCTATTATTTTCTTGAAAAAATATAAAATAAAAGTAATTTGAATATTTATTATTTATATTATTAAAATATTTTTTTTTCAAATAGACCTATTTGTGTACAGCAATTTTTTTTAGAAAAATTAAATAAGAAATGGACGCAAAATGCATTAGATATAAATAAAAACTCAATCTAACTTATTTTTATATATGAAAAAAACAAAAGAGAAATCAAATTAAACCATATTTATTTATTTAAAATCCAAATGAAGAAGCTCAATTTGTCACCATTTGAAAATTATTTATTTAATTTGGAACAAAAGAGCTTGTATCATTTGATTACGGAAGATTAAATTTAATCTCCTTTAAATCATTTTTTTTTTTAAAAAAAAACAATTTAGAGCAAAAACTACATGAATTTATGAATTAGAGCAAAAACAAGCATTTCTCTAATTTTCAAATACGGACTAACAAAAACAAGTGAACATCACAGACAACTTATACAAAAAAATAACTCAAACAACATCCCTTAGTTTATAAACTAGCTATAGCAACATACTAAACTGCGTAATTTCATTGTAATTCATGCTCCAATTTCGACATAAAGATCAATTTTGCCCGTTCTTCGAAATTCGCCTTCAAGTACGAGTAAGTGAGTTGCAATAAACCGTAATACTCCTCCATACATCCTTAACGTCACCTCCTACCTTCGAAAATGATCTTGAATGGTTTTTTTGCCCATACATCATAAACAATATATGTAACCCCACATGATAAACAAATACCTTAAACCATATTTATTGACCTAGTTTCACCCAATCTTCTTTGATTTGTGTGTCTATGCCTCTCCAAATAATCCATACTTTTTCCTTTGACCCACTTCATAACTAACCTTATGCCATTTCCAAGTAAAACTAGTGCCATCATAAAGCACCAACTAGCGATGGCCCATATTAACGTCTTTGTCAACGACTCCCTATCATTTGTTGGCGTCACCGCGACAAGGGCGTACGAATAACAGATTGCCACCGCTGTGATTGTCAACCACATTATAATTTGTAGTGCCCACATAAACTTACGATTCTTGAGAGGGAGACCGCTTATTAGGATCAAGATTATGCTTAGTGATGAAACAGAGGCTATAGTGTTGAATCGCAGATACCATTTATACGAGTCCTTATAGTTATAAGCGACGATGGCTTCTCCTGCTCGATGGTGGTCTTTTTCTGTATCTTGCCAAACACCACCAGGTGGATTTATCCCGGCTGCAAATGCCATAGTTGCGATCAGTGATGCCACAACCATCAAGGAGTCGCGCCTCTTTGAGAGCCAATCAATATTTCCTAAGATGTTTTTTCTCTTCGCTCCGACTTGCATTAAAGTGTCCCTAATTTCGAGATCTTCAGCAATCATGTGATGGTTTTGTTGCGATAATATGTCCAAAGGGGTGAGTCCCATTGCATTTGTAGCATTTATATTGACTTTCGTGTTTTGGTTAATAATGCATCTAATGATCTACAAACACCATAACATATTGATAGAACTAAGTGATTGTTATTTGTATAATCATTGATGAAATAGTTCTATATATTGATAGTAATCATATAATATATTCCTAGACCCATTCAAATTATAGAAATGTTGATTTATCTTCTATTTTTTTAAAAAGAATTAGTTGCCAGGTCAGTTCATAAAACTAAGAACACTTAATTTATTTTATTGACAAATTATGAAAATAGATCATTAATGTTAATATTCTAGAAAGTCTATTTGTGACTATTTTTTTTTTATGTCCTCCATTTGGTCTTTAAATAATATAGAAAGTCATATAAAAATTAACATAGATGTATTTCTCGTTATAGATTAATAACTTAAAATCTTATGTGTTATGTACGGAATTGTAGTCTTAACAATCCAAATTTAAATAACTACACTCTTTAAAAGGATGAAAAACTCTAAAATATCATTTCCAAAAGAGGGTTACAAAGTCGTGTTTACCAAAAAAAACAAAAAAATAAACATTTTTAAGTTTTGTAAAATTGTATATATTTTCATTTTTATCTTTAGTATATGTTTTTCACCATTACATGATTTTTTCCATCTTGTTGGCTTGGTATTCAAACTTCATAGTTTGGATATCGATTTTAATTTTGGAATAGAAAATATCATTTATAATTTAATGTCTAATTAAGTTTTATTTAGAGATGTTATCTCATCAAGGAGTGTTTATCATGCAATATCTAAACCTAAAAACGTGTTTCTAAATAGGATATATACCTGGATTTTCTTGAATCTCACTGCTTGATGCAAAATGTTGTTTCCAGCCTTATCCATAACATTAATAAACTCATGATCATTAAATGTATTTAACAACAATTGCAGACAATCCTGTTTGTTATGTTTCACGCAAAGGTGGAGAATGCTCTCTCCACTTTTTGTCACCTCCAAAGCTACGTGTCGTCGAACCTGAATCAGTTCGGCCAACCCTTCCCTCCAACCCTTGATGGCCGCAAGGTGAAGGGGATTGTTCCCATCCCTATCCATCACCCCACACATATCGGGTTCAACCAATAGTAGAGCCCTAACTATATCAATGTGTCCCCGCAACACAGCTAAGTGGAGCGGGGACCATTTACGATGGTCAAGGACAAGAGCCAAGCCCGGGCATTGTTGAAGGATCAGATTGACAAAGGGACTGTGGCCTCGAAAGGCGGCCATGTGGAGGGGAGTATGGACTAAGCCGCCTAGTTGGATTCGCTCGAGTGCCCATCGGTCTAGCGTTAGTATGTGGTGCAATTGCGCAACGTCTCCTCTTATGGCCGCCTCTTCTATTGCTTCCATTCTATTCCCTCTATTTCTCTCGTAGTTGATGTGCCATGACAATGAAAATATATATATATATATATTAAGGAGATGCTAGAAGATGACTTTGATTATTTCAATCCTCTTGATGTATATATATATAGTATTTTAGTACACATAAATGCATACTCATTCAAAGAAACATTCAATTTTAAATGCATATGAAAAACAAAACAATCAAACAAAATTAACTTCAGGTTGTATCTAGATGAACATGTAAGAATTATTCTAAATAATCATTGTTATATAATTACTCTAACCTATATATTTTTCTCATTCTACTAAAGTATTTTAAATGTTTTATTAGTTCATTTGATATTGTTTTTTTTGGAAAAAATGATTTTTTAGGGAAAAAATGTTTTTTTAATTAAAATCAGTTTGATGTGATTTGAAAAAATTGGTTTTTAAGTATGAATTATCAAAATAGCCTATATTTTGTAAATATTTTCATTCATATCTTTTTTAATAAAATTATAAAACATTTAAATAAAAGATAATTTAATTTTTTTTGTTTAATAAATATAATGTTTTGAATAATAAAAAATATATTAAATGTGATAGATTGGGTTTTGGAATAAAAATCTTAAATAACACGTGTAAAAGCATGTTAAATTATTTCTAAATAATCATTCTCATAATAATTATTTCAACCTATGTATTTTCTCTTTCTACTCTTTAATATTTTAAATATTTAATTAAAATAATTATATTATTGTTAATTTTCACACATATTTATATTTGAGTTCTAGATTATTTTTATTCTCATCGTTATATTTTGTTCACTACATGTCTATCCATTTCATATTATCGTTATATTGATAATCTAAAAAAATATATATTATAAGTTTAACACCATTACGATCATTTTAATTTTATTAGGTAACCAATCGAGGAGTTGCACAAAGACTCAATTATATCGAGCCGACGGGTTCTTAAGAAGAAAAAATCTTGGAAATTATATTTCTTTTCTTTTAAATCATTCTAGAAAAGGAATAATTGGACGGATTCATTTATTTGGTCTGTGCACCCGTATTCGCAATGTCATAATCGCGCACTCGCGACGAAACAAATGACAAAAGTATTTTTAATAGATTAAGATCACAAATAAATTATTATATATCAAATGATAGTTGTCTAACCTGATGACCGAAATGTCCCATTTAGAGGATAAAATTTGTGTTAATTTACTTAAATTTCTTTTAATTGATTGTATACTTTGACCTTTTTTTAAAAAAAAAATTTAGCTTGGTTTTGGAATTTAGGACTTCAAATTATATTTTTTGTTGGATTTTTATTATAATTGTATGATTTAAATAAAAAAATATAAACTAATGAAAGGTTTAATTATCCTTAACAAAAAAAAACACAAATATGTATGATTTATAGATATGTTCTATTACCTAATTAAACTATTATATTCCATTAAACTTAAGGACTTTAATCATTGACTTCATAATATTATTTGGAGAAATGTTGTCAATTTGTTGGGTATTATTATTTTATTAGGATTTATAATTGACCTATTATTTAACATTACTTTCATTATGTCTTCTTCATTAGTTTATCAATTACTTTAATTGGTTTAATTTTTTTTATAATTATCTTTAACTATTTGTAATTGTTAATTTATTTTTAATCTTTTAGCTCTTGAGTAATGACTAATGAGATAGTAGAATTACTATATATTTATGATTGTACGTTAATACATACTTATCAACTATGATGACTGAAAACTTAGTTAAAACGTAAGTATAAATAAAAATTGTCTTTAATAAAAAAGGTTATTTTGAATTTAAAAAGATATAATGACATCCACCATAAATTACCATTAAGTTAAGGTGTAATTAAACATTTTGGTAAATAAAGAGATTTGCAATAACAAAAGTATCATCCCATCAACTTATCATATTTATTTATTGACCTAATTTCACACATGTATGATCTTATGGGACTGATCTATTTATATGTATTTTATCCCAATAATATTTACCTTTTCCTTTCATCCACTTCATAAATAACCTTATGGCATTGCCAAGTAAAACTAGGGCCATCACAATGCACCAAGCCGTGATGGCACATATTAAAGTTCGCTTAAGCGATAATCTATCTTTTTTAGGCGTCACTGCAACAAGTGCGTACGAATAACTGAATGCCACCATCGTGATTGTCATCCACATTATAACTTGTAGTGCCCACATGAACTTACGTTGTCTGAGAGGAAGTCCACTTATCAGGATCAAGATTATGCTTAGTGATGAAACGAAGGCTATAGTGTTGAATCGTAAATACCATTTATACGAGTCCTTATAATTGTAAGCGACAATGGCTTCTCCCACTCGATGACCATTTTGTGTATCTTTCCAAACACCACCAGGTGGATTTAGCCCGGCTGCAAATGTCATAGTTGCGATAAGTGATGCCACAACCATCAAGGAGTCGCGCCTCTTTGGGAGCCAATTAACCTTTCCATACATTTTGTTTCTCTTGGCTCCGACTTGTGTTAAAGCGTTTTTAATTTTGAGGTCCCCCTCATTCATCACATGGTTTTGTCGCGATAGTATGTCCAAAGGAGTTAGACCCATTGCATTTGTAGCATTTATATCTACCTTTATGTTTTGACCTAGAATGCATTCAATGATCTGCAAACATCATTTAAAAATATGAAATAAAGTGGTTTTTAATTGTTAATGATACCTCCATTCTAATGATTTTTTTTGTTTCAATCATTATATAGTCTCTAAAAAATGTCAATATGATTCCACACAATCATGATCCCTCACTTATTTGCAAAAAGATAACATGTAAAATAAAATAAAGTATGTTTATTTTTATATTAAGAGTAGATAGTGGGGGCTATAAATCTTATATGTAGTTTTTCAAAATTTTGTATTGAGCTTGTTATTTGGTAGTTTTCAAATAACACTTTATGAAATCATCAATGAATAATAATATTTTTTAAATATTAACCTAAATAATCAATTTTCTTTTTCAAACAAGATCATTTATATATTCCAATTATTTAAAATAATTCTACTTCAAACAAGATCATTCATCATTATACATACCTGAAATTGTTTGAACTTCACCGCTCTATGCAAAATGTTGTTTTCCGCTCGATCCACAACATTAATAAATTCGGGATCATCACTAAACTTCTCCAACAACAACTTCAAGCAATCCTCCTTATCGTGCTTCACACAGAGATGGAGGATGCTCTCCCTATTTGTCGTCACCTCAAGAGCCGAGTCCCACCTAACCTTCATAAGCTCGTCTAGCACTTCCTTCCGTCCCATGATAGCGGCAAGATGTAGGGGATTGTTCCCTTCCTCATCCACCACACTACACATTTCAGGCTTTTTATCTACCAAAGCCTTGACTATTTCCACATGGCCTTTGGACACGGCCATGCGGAGTGGGGACCATCTACGGTGGTCAAGAACGAGGGCCAAGCCCGGTGAGAGTTCGAGAATTTTTGTTACGAAAGGAGTGTGTCCATGAAAGGCGGCAATGTGGAGGGGAGTATGGTTTAAGCCGCCTAGTTGGATTCGGTCGAGTGCCAATGGGTCGTGTTGTGGATCTAGTATCTCGAGCAATAGATCCACTTCTCCTTTTATGGCTGCTTCTTGGAGTTTGGACTCCATTTGTAAGCTCTTTTTTTTGTAGTGCATCATGGAAATGGAAATGTGTAAATAAATAGGGACTAGCTTGGAGATGAGTTTGATTTTATTAATGTAATCCTCTTGATGAGGAGAAATCTTATTTTAGGGTACATTATTCAAAGAATTATTCAATTTAAAAAAGGATAATATAAAAAGACAGCAATTGTGTTTGTTGGAATCTGGTACCAAATTCAATAACAAGGGCAATTAGGCTCCACTTGACAGGCTATTTTAATCAAAATACATCTAGCCTTTTTTCAAACAAAGAATATTTAATATTGTTTGGTAAGGATTCTTTAGTTCATCATAAATTAAAGGAGATGTGATGTAAATTTTTAAAGTTTAAAATTGGTAACGGAAAATATTGTGGATTTGTTTTAAGAAATAATGGGCATGTTAAATTGATCATCTTTTATACAAATTAATTTAGTGTGTTTATTAGAAATAAAATATATAAATTTTCATTTCTTAAATAATTTTTTTTCTTCACTTAAGTTAGTTATTATATGTAATGAATGTTGACTCATGTACTATGTGTAATATAAGGTCGATATTTTTTACCCAACACAAAACACGATCCGAACTCACTGGTGAAAAAAGGGTCAAAACCGAGAGTTAAAACTCTCGGTTTTGACCCTATAACTTTCGGTGAAGACACCTTACCGAAGGTTTTAGTAACCCTCGCCATCCCTCGGTATTGACACTCTCGGGACTTCCATAAAGAGAAAAACCGAGAGTTATATGAAAACTTTCGGATTTTTCTCTTTATGGAAAAACCGAGGGTTTTACAAGAACTTTCGGTTTTTCTCTTTTTGGAAAAACCGAGGGTTTTATAAAGACCTTTCGGTTTTTCTCTTTTGTGGAAAAACCGAGGGTTTTATATAGACCTTTCGGTTTTCTTCTTTTTACAAATAACTTTCGGTTTTTCTCTGTGTGGAAAAACCGAGGGTTTTGCAAAGAACTTTCGGTTTTACCCGAAGAGGAAAACCGAGAGTTATATACAAAACTTTCGGTTTTCCTCTTCGGTTAAAACCGAAAGTTTTGTAAATAACTCTCGGTTTTCCTCTTCGGGTAAAACCGAGAGTTTTCCACTAACTCTCGGTTTTCTCCTTTTCAAGAAAACCGGAAGTTATATTAAAACTCTCGGATTTTACCCGAAGAGGAAAACCGAAAGTTTTGTAAATAACTCTCGGTTTTCCTCTTTAGGATAAAAACCGAGGGTTTGTCATATAACTCTCGGTTTTCTCTTTGGCTAAAAACCGAGAGTTTTCTAATATCTCTCGTTTTTTCCAAAAAGAGAAAAACCGAGAGATTTCAATATTACTTTCGGTTTTTTCCCCTAAATTTTTAAAAATGTGCGGATTATTTTGCTCGCAACCAAAACCTAACCAAAACCTGTTCAGCCAAACCAATATATTAATGATAAAAGAAATGCAGCATACATTAAACGATCACATTAATTGATCGTGAACATTACAAAATTCGAAACCAAACAAATATTCCGAACAATCTGTTATAAATTCAACTACTATAATGAAAACATGTTCATAATCGAAACAACCTTAGCTTGTGGGGGGAGGAGGTGGTTGTTGCCTCATATATAATTCGATTCTCTCCATTCTCGCGTTCATCTCTGCCTTCTCCCTCTCCATTTTTTCGGTAATCTCTAACTTCTCCCTCTCCATTCTTTCCACAATTTCTTGCTTTTCCGATTGCAATTCTTCCATTTTCCGTCTTCTTTCTTCATCTCTCTTCTCCAGTTCCTCCAGCTTGAGCTTCATTATTTGATTCTCTTCTAACAATCGCTCATTGTTTCGCTGTGAACTGTTTCCACTACGACGATCCTCACGAAAGTGTGTGGGCCGGACGCCTGATCCCATTCCGAACACTACCCCGTGTTTTTGTTGTCCGAACACCCTCTCCGTCAATTCAAAATCTGATATTCCGGGTTCGTTACTAACAACCTCCTCCATCTCAGCCTGCACAATTCAAATAAAATATCATTTATATAATAAAAAACTATGCATATTCAATTCACTTACAATTTTCTCTTGCACGTGTTCGTCCGGGACGGGTGTTGGGTTTTCTTGTGTCGATTTTGGTGTACGGGTCCTCTTGAATACTTCAATTACAGACGGTGGCCGTCCCATTTCAATCGCCTGTTGAAATAAATTATTTATATAATTAATAACAATTTTTATATTAAGTTATTACAAATAATGAACTTACCAACTCGTCTTCAATTTGTGCAAACAGTCTACTTCCCGTTCGATGAGGGAATTTCAGATTCTTCCGGTTCTTCATATTGGTAGAACTGTGTCTCTGTATTTGAAATAACAAATGAAGTTAGATTAATTAATATCAACTTTTATTTGAATTATGAAACCGTACCTTAAATGTTTCTGTGAAGAAATGGTTGCGACACACAAACTCCCAATCATCTCGATTGTAGTCCGGTGGAGGATTAGCCAGTACCGCCGCCTCGTCTCCCTTGTGGACGCGGATATAATTCTTGTTCAAATCCGACCGCCATCTATCCCATATCTGATTGGCGTGTCCCAACCCCGTCGTTCGAAAATTCTCAATGTCACCATTAGTCGCTTCGAACGGATCCTGAAATAAATAACATCCAAATATTACAAATAATTATTTAATGACGTAATGTATAATCAAGTTATAAGTAGTACCTTGATAGCAATCCACATTGAATCCAATTGTTCTGCACTTAAAGCCTTCCACTTGAGAAGACGGTGTGAGACGGCTGCGGGGTCCCGGATAATCGACCCCACGTGTCTAGACCACCGTGTTCTTCCCACATCTGTACCGCCTGGCCTCCCATCCTTCTCTCTAAACGTTAGAGGGATCCTCGTCCCCGCTAGCCTCTTAGACAGCGCAATATTCTTGTTCTTCCCCCATCTCTTACGGGCAGAAGATTCTTCAAAATTATCAAAATCTTAATTAAATATGTCAATCAATTGAAACACTAACTAATTTGTAAACGAAATACCTGTCGATGATGGGTCGGGAGTGGTCCCGTGCTCCTCCTCGTCATCCTGCTCCTCGATAGGCTCCTCAAGTCCCTCGTCTTCAGCCTCATCGCTAGGCAGGTTATCAGCGAATGTGCTCTCTATATACTCTACGAAGTCATCAATATCGTCTTCAGTCTCGTATGTTCGGGGAGGCGCAGTAGCTATCGGGACCACAGGAATCGGTGGTTGGTCTCTCGAAGAAGATCCTCGTTGCTTTAACGACTCGGATTGGGCAAGTAGGTTTTGGTAACTCTTATCCAATTTCTTGGGTGTCTTCCTCATACTCTTCCAAGTTGTTTTAGGAGCTTCAGACATTCTTAATTCACACCATTAATAAAAATGAGTGAATATTTGAAATAAAGTAGTAATAAAAATGAATATAAAGTTAAAAACATAATTAAATCTACCTAATTAATTAATCTGAACTATATGTTTGTAAACCGCGGTTTTATTTTTGTCACAATCTTCCAACCGGGTCGGGCTGACATATCAGGGGCGTAGAATACTTGTTTTGCTTGACTCGCCAATATATACGGGTCTTGACTTTGCGTTTTCAATATTCGGTTTACATTTACACTTACGAAGCCATATTTATCCACTTTCACTCCTAGTTCCCCCGAATGTGTATCAAACCACTTACACTTGAATAAAACAACTCGTTTGTGAGAATAGTATTGTAATTCGATTATATCCGTCAAAACTCCGTAGTATGACATAGTTTCAGATCCGTTGAATCCCTCAACAACCACCCCACTATTTTGAGTTGTCAAACCTTCGTCGTGTTTTTCTGTACAGAATTTGAATCCGTTTACTTTACACCAAACATACATAGACGAGTACATACTTGGACCTTCTCCTAAGATCTTGAGGTCTCTTGATATGTCGTTAATTTCTGCTAAATGGGCGACCTATATATGTATCCGAAATGTAGTTGTTAATATGAATAAGAAGAGTTAGGATATATGGTTTGTAATTTACTCACTCGATGTTTGAAATATGCGGCAAACGTTTCTCCACTTGACTCGTTGTTATAATCTCTGCAAATAGATTGAATGCTAATTAGTAACACTCTTTAATGCTAATTAGTAACAGCAACTTTGAAACTTACATGTAAAAAGGTTCTGCTTCGGGACAATTTTTCAAAATGTAAGAATGAGCTGTCACTCGATCTATATAATCCAAGTTGTATACTTTTCCGTTGGATAGGTCTTCCAATGATGCAAATATTGAAATCCCCGAGATTTCAGGTTGTGCATTTTCTTGATCTTGTTCCTCCATATACCTGGCACATAAGCTAATACTTTCGTTAACAAGATAGCTCTCGCTTATAGAGGCTTCGGGGTGGTTATTATTCCGCAAATATCTTTTCATTGTACCCATGTAATGTTCAAAGGGATACATCCATCGATACTGAACAGGTCCTCCAAGCAAAGCCTCAAATGACAAGTGAACCGGGAGATGCATCATGATGTCGAAGATTGACGGCGGAAAAATCATTTCAAATTTGCAAAGTGTCAATGTAATATCCATGTACAATTGTTCCAGGTCCTCTTGAATCAACTCTTTGAAGCACAACAACCGAAAGAAACGAGACAAATTTACTAACGCATCATACACATACTCTGGAAGCAATCCACGAGTTGCTAAAGGAATTAGATATTCCAACAAGATGTGACAATCGTGACTCTTTAATCCCGAAAGTTTTTTCTCTTCCAAATTTACACAACCCCCGATATTTGAGCAAAACCCATCAGGCAACTTGAGATCTTTCAAGAAGTTACAAAGACGTATTTTATTTTCGGATGTCAAAGTGAAAGGCGCTTCTGGATAATGAACAACTCCTTCATCATTTATAGGATGTAACCATGATTTTATGCCTAAGAGTTCTAAGTCTTTACGAGCTTTAGGACCATCCTTAGTCTTCTCTTTCACATTCATTATTGTTCCCAACACGCTATCACAGATATTTTTCTCAATATGCATCACATCCAAATTATGTCTCAATAATAGGGATTTCCAATAAGGTAGACGGAAGAAAATGCTAAGTTTGTTCCAATTGTCTCCCCGCGTTTCATGATATATCTTGGTTCTCTTGCTCATATCCGCACTGAGAATAATGTCTTCTAGGTCTCGTGCTTGCTCATAACTTTCTTGCCCCGTTAACAATCTAGGGGGATCTCTATAATCAGTTCGACCATCAAACGACTCTTTATCCCTTCTGTATTTGTGCTTCGGTGGAAGGAAACGTCTGTGACCCAAGTAACATTGTTTGGAACCATGAACCAATCGAAGGGATACCGTGTCGTTGTTACAACAAGGACAAGCAAATTTACCTTTCGTACTCCAGCCTGATAAATTCGCGTATGCGGGAAAGTCGTTAATGGTCCACAACAACGCAACTCGCATGTTAAAGTATTGCGAGGTTCGTGCATCAAACGTTCTCACTCCTGTTTGCCACAGTTCATGCAACTCTTCGATCAATGGCTGGAGAAATATGTCAATTGCATCTCCCGGACTCTTTGGACCCGGAATTAACATAGATAAAATGAAATTGCTAGAATCCATGCAAGTCGTGGGTGACACATTATAAGGGACGAGAATTACCGGCCAAACACTGTATGATTTTTTTCCATTTGCAAATGGTTGAAACCCATCGCTTGATAAACCAAGTCTTACGTTTCGAGATTCTGAAGCAAAATCTGTATAATTTTCATCAAACGTCTTCCAAGTTAAGGAATCAGCGGGGTGTCTCAACGTATCACTATCAACTCTTCCTTCTTTATGCCATCTCATCATTGGAGCCGTCTTTGAGGACATGTATAGTCTTTGCAGTCTTGGTATTAAAGGGAAATATCTCAACACCTTTTTTGGAATGAATTTCCCGTTTTGCTTCTCCCGAACTGTCCCACTTGTTTGGTCGACTTTCCATCTTGAAAGACCGCAAACTCTGCACGAATCTTCATTTATGTCGTCCTTCCAAAATAGCATACAGTTGTTCTTACATGCGTCTATCTTGTCATATTTAAGCCCGATATCAGTAATGAATTTTTTACTTTCGTAGTATGAGTTTGGCAATTGAGCGTCAATTGGTAATATGTAGTCTTTAAGCAGACGCAGCAACATATCGAACGAAGAATTCGTCCATTGACATACATTTTTTATGTGAAGTAGTTTCAGTAGTGCCGATGATTTCGTTATTCGAGCACCTTCATACAATGGCCGTTTGGAATCATCAAGCAATTTATAAAATCTTTGCGCATCTTCGACTGGTTCATCGTTGCTCGGGACGTCATTAACGTTGGGGAACATATCGTTTATAAATTCGTGCATATAACGTTCTTCGTTCACCTGTTCATTAACTGTATTATTCATCTCATGTATCGGATCGTTGAATTCCGGCACGGCATCCTCCGATTGATCATCGTCGTCATCATCATCGTAGTCATCGGCATCTTCATCGACATCTTCATTAACCACTTGAGTAGTACGTCTCTTTTCTCCATGAAAATACCAATACTCATAATGGATATTTATTCCATAAACGATGATGTGAGTCTTCACTTCGTCTATTTCCATAAATGGCGTGTTCAAGCATTTCACGCAGGGACATTTCACAGTTTGTCGGGATGTATTCCGAACAGCATACTCGAGGAATTTGTCAACACCTTCCTCGTAATCTGGATGATCTCGACGTAAGGTCATCCAGCTTTTATCAGGTACTTCCATATTTCTAATAAAATGGAAAACAACCCGCATTATTATTTACTTAAATTTGTCTAAATTAATTAGGCTTACATAATGTTAACATAATTTCTAACTAATCTATCATTATCCAACCAAAATTACACATAAACAAACAATAATAAAACCTAACATAAATCTAACTTAAATCTAAACATACATATATTCTAACATTATTTCATTCATACACATTTCAAAACCTATTTAAATTATAATTCAACCTTATTTCATTCATACACATTTCAAACCTAATCTAATCTAACATAATCTAACATAATCTAACATAAATCAAACATAATACCTAATCTAACATACTTCAAATCTAACATAAATCAAACATGAAACTAACCTAACCATATAATAAACCAACAAGAACTAACCTTGCACAAATAGAGCGACGAAGAAGAGCAGCGAATGTAGATCGACGAGCGGGCAGCGGGCGGCTTAAATTCCTAATCCTAACCTAATAACAATAACCAACATTAATATAACCAAATATTCAAACCAATAAATCTAATCGAATCAAACTCCAATCAAACATCAATCTAGCCAAAATCAAAATTTTAACCTAAAATTCTAACCTAAACTTCAATCATATCTAACTCTCGGTTTTACCCTTATAGAACCCGAGAGTTTTATATACAACTCTCGGTTTTATAATGTTTAAATTCCGAGAGTTTTAATATAACTCTCGGTTTTTAATGTTATAATTCCGAGAGTTTTAATATAACTCTCGGTTTTTAATGTTTAAATACATTTTTAGAATTAAATTTAAATACACAAAAACGAGAGGCTTTGGTAAACCTTTCGTTTTTTATGCATATTTCCGAAAGTTATATATTTAACTTTCGGTTTTACAACATGAGAACTTGTTAAATTATTTGAATTCTCACTTTCTAATAACGTTGAACAACATTAATTTAACACATTTGATATCCTTAAAACATTTCTCAATCCATATGATCAAACATTACACAAATACATAGGATAATCAAACATAAACATTCATATACACTTCTATATATAATCAAACACATTCATAAACATTTTAGCATTAAAGACAATTAAAATTTAAAAAATAAAAACACACACTTGATTATATTAGTTAGGAGTCTAGATTGGAAGGTAGAAAACCAATGAATTTTACAATTTTGTGAAATGATAATTCCGAAAGTTATATAATTAACTTTCGGAAATATCCATCAAAACCGAAGGGTTTATATAAAACCCTCGTTCTTGAGAAATGTAAAATCCGAAAGTTTATAGAAAACTTTCGGTTTTGATGGTTATTTCCGAAAGTTAATTATATAACTTTCGGAATTATCACTTGACAAAAGGTTAAATTCTTTGGTTTTTCACCTTCTAATGACCTATAACAATATTAATTTACCACATTTGATGTATTCAAAATATTTCACAATCCATTTGTTCAAACATTACCTACATTCATAAGATAATCAAACATGAACATTCATATAGACTTCTCTATAATAATCAAACACAATCATAAATATGTGAACATGAAACACAATATTAAATTTTAAAATACAACACGAAATTGATTATATTAGTTAGAAGTTAAGATTAGTGGGTTAAAAACAAAATAATTGAACAAACTAGGTAGTCTTAAAACCGAAAGTTATAAAATTAACTTTCGGTTTTGATGTGTATTTGCGAAGGTTTTAAATATATCTCTCGGTCTTGACCTTGATCAGAAGTTTTTTGGGAATTGTTAAAACCGAAGGTTTATTTGAAAACCTTCGGTTTTTACCCTTCCCCATACTTAGAAAAAATTCTGATTTTTTTAATGTTATGTCAAAACCGAAGGTTTATTTGAAAACCTTCGGTTTTTACCCTTCCCCATACTTAGAAAAAATTCTGATTTTTTAATGTAAGGTCAAAACCGAAGGTTTATTTGAAAACCTTTGGTTTTTACCCTTCCCCATACTTAGAAAAAATTCTGATTTTTTTAATGTTATGTCAAAACCGAAGGTTTATTAGAAAACCTTCGGTTTTTACCCTTCCCCATACTTAGAAAAAATTCTGATTTTTTAATGTAAGGTCAAAACCGAAGGTTTATTAGAAAACCTTCGGTTTTTACCCTTCCCCATACTTAGAAAAAATTCTGATTTTTTTAATGTTAGGTCAAAACCGAAGGTTTATTAGAAAACCTTCGGTTTTTACCCTTCCTCATACTTAGAAAAAAATCTGATTTTTTAATGTTAGGTCAAAACCGAAGGTTTATTAGAAAACCTTCGGTTTTTACCTTTCCCCATACTTAGAAAAAATTCTGATTTTTTTAATGTTAGGTCAAAACCGAAGGTTTATTAGAAAACCTTCGGTTTTTACCCTTTCCCATACTTAGAAAAAATTCTAATTTTTTTAATGTTAGGTCAAAACCGAAGGTTTATTAGAAAACCTTCGGTTTTTACCCTTCCTCATACTTAGAAAAAAATCTGATTTTTTAATGTTAGGTCAAAACCGAAGGTTTATTAGAAAACCTTCGGTTTTTACCCTTCCCCATACTTAGAAAAAATTCTAATTTTTTTAATGCTAGGTCAAAACCGAAGGTTTATTAGAAAACCTTCGGTTTTTACCCTTCCCCATACTTAGAAAAAATTCTGATTTTTTTAATGTTAGGTCAAAACCGAAGGTTTTCAAATAAACCTTCGGTTTTGGGGATGCGGTTTTTTTTTTTAAAAAAAGATTATAAGTCAACAAAAACATAATTATTTAAAACATATTCAACCAAACCAAACAAGCATAATAACAATAATTCATAAATATTAAAACATAACTGTCATAAATCCATAATAAATCTAGAAATTAATTATTAGATGGGGTGGAAGGAGGGGGTGGTTGATTCAGTCGACTCCTCAACAATACAAGTTCCTGTTCGAGATTCTCTAATCTCTGAGACATTTCGGCCCGGTCCGCTTTGATTTCACTGAGCAAACGACCTCTTTCGGCATCCCTTAGTCGGATTTGTTCCATTTCCAGCGTCATCTTTCTTACCTCTTCCTCACGTGCCGCAATTTCTGATTGTGTTATCAGATTCTGGTAACACGGATGCAGTTTCTCCGGTGTACGCCGAAGTCTCTTCCATGTCGAATCATCACCCATATCCTAAATGCATTTCAGATATATGTATATATATATATATTAATCAAACAAAATAACGTAAACTAACATAAATATAGATCTATAATATATATATATAAACTTAAGAAATCTAAATCTTACAATAAACAAAACAAAAAAAACCAAATCAAACAAATTACCTGAAGAGAGGAGAAGAACCCGCGGTTTGGAGGAGGCAGCGGCGGCGGCGGCGGAAGAGAGAGAAAGGAGAGATGAGCGGAATGAAAAAGAGAAGGGTTAGGGTTTGTATTTATAGAGGTTGAGGCCGAAGGTTTTCATAAAACTTTCGGTTTTGATATTAGTCAAAACCGAGGGTTTATTAAAAAACCTTCGGAAAAACCAATTTCAAAAATTAGAAATTTTTTTTAAAGAGCAAAACCGAAGGTTCTTTGTAAAACTTTCGGAAATAAAATTTTCAAAAAATGCAAAACCGAAGGGTCTTTGAATAACCTTCGTAATTAAAAAACCAAGGGATTTCAAAACCGAAGGTTTTGACAAAAACCTTCGCAATTAACCCACATCCAACACTTAGAATTTTTTTGGGTTTTTTGGGAAGGTTAAAAACGAAAGTTCTACAAAGAACTTTCGGTAAAAATGAATAAACCCGAAGGTTTTACACCCCACTCGGAATCCAATTTTAATCCCGAAGGATTTGTTCCTCTCGGGAGTATTTAGGAGAGGTTTACAAAACCTTCGGGAAAAACCGTCGCTAAAGGTCCTTTTTTTACTAGTGACTGAACACGAAAAAATTAGGTTAGAATCGTAAATTTTTTTATTTTGGTCAAAATCAAGTCGACGAGTTTAATCTAATTAATAAACGATAATATTTTTCGCATGGTATTATAGTTTTCATTTTAATTATTAATCATTTAAAGTTATTTACACTTGAAATATATATAATATGATATGGTCTCATCTATAATTTAATATGAAATTTCCTAAAGTTAATGACCGATTTACTTAATCATTTATCATTGACCTAATATGATATATTTTTATTTTGTTTGGTACCATAATTATTTAAAGATTTATGAAAATGACCGGTATTATTTAAAATGTTTTTCTAACATTTTTCAAATGATTTATTTTTTAGCATTGTTTTTGTTCAATCTATTTTATATATAATGTTAATTTTTTTCTTTCTAATTTAATTCATGCTTCAAATTGATTGTGAAGTTGATTATACAATGTCATTACTATATAACACATTAGCTAGTTTTATTTTTAATTGAGTTTATTTGTCACCATTTTTTTTTCTTATTTTGTCAAAATTTAAAACAAGTTATTTGTTAGAAAAATTGGTCAAAAAAATTGATGGCTTGATTTAAAATTTTATTTAAAAAAAGTGTTTTTTTATTATTTTAAATGATAATAAAAAATTTAGATGATAAATAGATTATAAAAAAAAGTTGATTCTGATTCGTTGATGTCTACTAAAAAAAAGTGACTTAAGAATTTTTTTTTTTTTTTTCTCAAATTAGTAGTGCAATGATCCAATTTTATCAAAAATAAATAAATAAATAAAAAATCTAAGTTTAAAATAAAGAGAAAACAAAGAAGAATGAATTAACACATTCGTTTCATTCAAAATCATTTTTAGAAATCGAATTCATACTTTCACTTAGGGATGACAACATGTACATTACCCGTCAGGTAGTGAAGTACTTATTCCCGAACTCGATTTTCATTTAACTATTTGAGTCCGACCCCGATGGGTATCTTCATTTGTATTTTCATCGCTGATTTGTCGGATACCCGATCACTGCCGGATGGATATCTTTATTTGTATCTCCATCCCTGATTTGTCGGGTTCTCGATCCCCGACGGGTATCTTTATTTGTATTTTTATCCCCGATTCGTCG
This sequence comes from Impatiens glandulifera, assembly GCF_907164915.1. Classification (NCBI taxonomy): domain Eukaryota; kingdom Viridiplantae; phylum Streptophyta; class Magnoliopsida; order Ericales; family Balsaminaceae; genus Impatiens; species Impatiens glandulifera. The sequence goes on from NC_061863.1 coordinate 2,291,467, forward strand.
GGTACCTCATTACCAAATTAAATATTCATAAATTTTATATGTTAAAAAATAAAAATATAACTCTAAAACTAATGATATAAAAAAATAAAAATATTATTTACTCATATAGTTATTCATATATTTATGTTGTCGCAGTGGTCAAATAATATATAACAAAATTGTTGTTATTAGAATGGAAGAAAAAACTAGAGATAGTAAATATTGAAATTAGAGGGTAAAATGTCAAAGATGAAGAATGAAACGAGAGAATTGAAGATGAAAAAAATTAGGAGAGGTAAATAATATTTTGTTATTAAATAAATGTGAAAACGATTAGTCATGAGAAATAAATTATTTGATTAATTAGAAGTGATTAAATATAATAAATAATATATTATAATGATTAAAATTTTGAAAAATTATTTTATAATTAATAAATAAATAAATATATATATATTAATAAAATCGGGTTTCGGGTTTGACATACTCTAATCGATCCCGATCGAGTCGTCTTTTATTATTCTCGGTTCTCGACTCCAACTCCAACATTAACATTAAGTACCGACAAGCATGGGATATAACTTATAAATTATTTTAATTTATAAATAATATTTTAATGTCATCCTTAAACATATTTTAAGACAACAATGAATAGAATTACAAATTACAACTTTTTACATATACATTCTATATTTATAGACTTTATCATAGAATGGGTAGGGATGTGAATTGCAATGTTGTTAAACTCTCTTCGAGTTTGCGATTCAACATAAAAAAATTGAGTCACGAGTTATAAAATAATTCACAGTAGTGTAAAATCGTTGTTAACTCGCAAGTTGACTCGATTAACTCGATAAAATCGTAGAAATTGAACTATTGCTTATTTCTTAAAAAATTAATATCGAAATTTAAACCGATTACTTCAATTTCTTTCAAATCATTTCATATTCATCGTTTAAAAATATAGGAAATTTAAACACTTTACAAAAAAAAAAAAAAAAAAATTGATGGAATTTCAATGTACTTAGTTGAAAATATTGGAACTTAACTTCTCTTTAAACGTTTCCTTCTTGATTGAAAATATATCTAACTTTTCAGTTTTTTTTTTAACATTTGAAAGCATATAGTAATAATGAATAATGATGACTTCTGCAGAAGCCGTCTAATCTATAATTAATGTGCAGTCCTTTCTTTATCAGATTTTTTATTTTATTTTTATTAATAATAAAATATAATTTATTTATACACTAATATTATAAAGACTAATCTTTCAAATATATAATTTGATTATATAATTGTTAGTATATTTGATTTAATTATAATTTATAATTTATAATTAATAATATATTAAACAGTTATAAATAATATTAATTTGATTTAAATTAAATTATTATTTATATTTTATATATTAATTAAAATATTAAATAAATTATAAATATGTTTAAAATTATTATTACATATTTTAAATGATTTTTATTTATAGAGTTTAAAATAATTTAAAATTTTATTATTATATATTATTTTAAAATAAACTCTTACCATTCGAGTTTACAATGGTACAACACTCTTATATAAATTCTCGATTTGAATAGGTTTCGTTAATTGTACAATTCCCTTCGGATAGTGAAGCACCCCTTCCCAATTCCCATACCCAATTTTAATTTTACTAGACGACTCCAAACCCAACAAATATCTCTATTTTGTTTATTCCCGATTCGTCGGTAACCCAATACTCAAATAAAATATAAATTTTATATATTTTACTAAAATAAAATTATAAAAAAAATACTAAAGAATAATTAAACAATTACTTAATATAATAAATATAAAAAAATAAATGAAGATGAAAAGATGGAAATAAAATATTGTTGATACAGCTTTAAAGCACTACTAGCTAGGTATCTCAAGATTTCTGCAAAACAAAACATGGCTGCACATAGTCGCCGTAGAGCTCAGGCGGAGGAAGCAAAGCAAGGAAACGTTCTTCGTCCGAAATTGATTTACAATCTAACCCGATTCCCATGTCAGTTCCTGAAGCCAAGGTTGCGTCGTCTTCAAAAAAAGAAAATCGGAGATGCCTTGCATGCGGGGAAGAAACCCAGAGCTTCTAAGAATAAGGGAATTGAATCAAAGAAGAAGAAGAAGAAGAAGAAGAAGAAGCAGGACGCTGATGAGAATGTAGAATGCGAAGACGTGAAAAGTAAGGACGATGGCGCTAAAAAACAGCGGTTTCATAGGATTTGGAGCTATGACGATGAAGTCTCGATCTTCAAAGGAATGATCGAGCATGGTGAAAAGGAAGGGATCGATCCTGCTATAGTGGATAAGACCTCTTTCTACGAAGTGATCAGACATTCACTTCAGTTGGATGCTAATAAAAGTCAATTTACTGACAAAATAAAGGGGCTGAAAAAGAAGTATTTGACAAATCTGAAGAAAAGTTACAATGGCAATGATAGAATATTCTCAAAAGATCACGACCAGAAGTGTTTCAATTTGTCGAAAAAGATATGGGGAACTGAATCTAGCGCCAAGGTGTCTAGGAAAGTAGAGAATATTGTTGAGGTTGCTGCTGCTGCTGCTGATGCTGCTGCTGATGCCGAACCTTTCTGTATAGGCTCGAGGTTGGAGAAAAAAATTGAGGAATATGGGTCTCAGTTGATTACAGGTGCCAAGAAGTTAGAATTGGACAATGTTTTCAGGCAGTTACAAGTGAAGGAAGCAGATGTTTACTTGCGACACCTAAATTATATGCGTGGGAAGACAGTTCTTGTGTTGGAGACATTGAGATCCAACATAAACTAAGTAAGGTATAAACAAGTTGAAGACTTATTGTTTATGGTTTCTTTTTGGTTAGATTATTTTGTAGTCTTTTGTAGTCAGCAAGCAAGAATGGGATGTTATCTTTAAGTGATTAGTTACCAAGTCAGGTCATGCAACTAAGAACTCTTGATTTATTTTGTTGACAAATTATGAAAATAGGAAAGTCTATTATTTGTCACTATTTCTTTATATGCCTCCTTCTTCTTCCATTTGGTCATTAAATAATGTTGAAAGTCATACAAATTTCAATACCTAAGTACCTCTTTACTCTTTATAGAAAGATGAAAAAGTCTAAAATATCATTTCCAAATGAACCCGGTGGTTTCATAGTCGTGTTTAGAAAGAAACACATTTTTAGATTTTGTATAATTGTTTATACATATTTCATTTTTACCTTTAATATATGTTTTTAATCTTGACATGATATTTTCCATCTTTTTATTGACTTTGTTATTCAAACTTCACTAGCTAGGGATTTGAATTTTGGGAAGAGAAAATATCAAAAATAATTATAAACTAATGTCAAATTAAATTTTGTTTCAAGATATAGATCTATATAAAATTTTATAACGTTTTTTCAGTGCCATATCTAGACTTAAAAAAGTGTTTCTAAATAGGATATATACCTGAATTTTCTTGAACCTCGCTGCTTGATGCAAAATGTTGTTTCCAGCTATCCATAACATTTATAAACTCAAGATCATTAAATCATGTATTTAACAACAATTGCAAATAATCCTGATTCTTATGTTTCACACAAAGGTGGGAGAATGCTCTCCCCACTTTTTGTCACCTCCAAAGTTAAGTGTGGTCAATCCTTGATGGTGGCAAGGTGGAGGGGATTGTTCCACACATATCGGGCCCTATCATTAGTAGGAGGGCCCTGAGCCCTGACTATATAAATGTGTCCCTGCAACACAGCTAAGTGGAGCAAGGACCATTAACGATGGTCAAGGACTAGAGCCAAGCCCGGGCATTGTTGAAGGATCAGGTTAACAAAGGGACTGTAGCCTCAAAAGGCAGCCATGTGGAGGGGAGTATGGACTAAGCCGCTTAGTTGGATTCGCTCGAGTGCCCATCGGTCTAGCGTTAGTATGTGGTGCAATTGTGCAACGTCTCCTCTTATGGCCGCCTCTTCTATTGCATGCTTCCATTCTATTCCCTCTAATTCTCTCATAGTTGATGTGCTATGACAATGAAAATATATATATTAAGGAGAAGCTCGAAGATGACTTTGATTATTTCAATCCTCTTGATGTATATATATATATATATATATATATATATAGTATTTTAGTACACATAAATGCATACTCATTCAAATAAATATTCATCTAGCATATTTTCAAATAAAGAATATAAAATTATTGTTTGGTAAGGATTCTTTTGTTCTTCATAAATTAAAGGGAGTTGTGATGTGAATTTTTAAAGTTTAAAATTGGTAATGAAAAACATTGTGGATTTGTTTTAAGAAATAATGGGCATGTTAAATTGATCATCTTGTATACAAATTAATTTAGTGTGTTTATTAGAAATAAAATATACAAATTTTCATTTTTTAAATAAAATTTCTTTCACTTAAACTACCTTAGTGAGTTATTATAGGTAATGAATGTTGAGTAATGTTCTATGTGTAATATAAGGTTGATATTTTTATCCGACACAAAACACGATCCGAACTGAACATGAAAAAATCAAATTAGAATAGCATGTTCGTTGGTTTGGGTCAAAATCATGTCGAATGAATTTAATCTAATTAATAAACTATAACATTTTTTAAATGTTAATATAGTTTACATTTTAATTATTAATTATTTAAAGTTATTGCCACTTGAAATAGAGTGATAAGATGTCAGAATATATATAATATGATATGGTCTCATCAATAACTTAATTTAATATAAATGACCAGTATTATTTAAATTGTCCTAATATGATATATTAAAATATTGTGTTTGGTACTATAATTATTTAAGGATTTATGAAAATGACCGGTATTATTTAAATTGTCTTCTAACATTTATCAAATGATTTATTTTTTAGTATTGGTTTTGTTCAATTACTATTTTATATATATGATGTTAATTTTTTTTCTTTCTAATTTATTGTTTCAAATTGATTGTGAAGTTGATTATACAATGTCATTATTGTATAACACATTAGCTAGTTTTATTATTAATTTATTTGTTATCATTTTTTTTCTTAATTTGTCAAAATTTAAAACAAGTAATTATATATTTTGTTTCAAAAATTTGGTGGCTTGATTTAAAATTTTATTTAATTTTTTTTTAATTTATTTATTTTAAATGATATAAAAAAATTAGATGATAAAGAAATTATAAAAAAAATAATTCTGGTTCGTAGATGGCTTAATTTTTTGATCAACCAGCACTATTTTGATATTTTATCAATGAGAAAAAAAATTCCAATTAAGTTTTAAAATTGGGTTCATGTGAAGAGATTGTAGTGCAATTATCCAATTTTATCAAAAAAATAAATAATAATATCTAGGTTTAAGATAAAGAGAAAACAAAGAAGAATGAATTAACACGTCAATTTCTTTCAAAAAAATTTTTAGAAATCGAATTCATATTTTCACTTAGGAATAACAACAGGTATCTTACTTGTCGGGTAGTGAAATAGTCTTCCCTGAACTCGATTTTTATTTAACTACTCGACCCCGATGGGTATTTTATTTGTATCTTTATCGCCAATTTGTCGGATACCCAATTCTCGACGAGTATCTTTATTTGTACCTCTATTCTTGATTCGTCGGGTACTCAATTCCCGATGGGTATCTTTATTTGTATTCTCATTCCCGATTCATCCGATTAATCGGGTAACCGATTTTTGACGGATACCTCATTACCCATTAAATATTCATAAGATTTTAGATGTTAAAAAATAAAAATATAACTTTAAAACTAATGATATAAAAAAATAGAAACATTATTTACTCATAATTATAATTATGTTGTCGCAGTGGTTAAATAATATATAAAAAAAATGTTGTTATTAGAATGGATGAAATAATTAGAGATGGTAAAAAAAATGTGAAAGATGAAGAATGAAAATAGAGAATTAAATAAATGTGAAGGTGAATGGTCACATGGTCACGAGAAATAAATTGTTAGGTTATTTGGGAGTGAGTAAATATAATAAATAATATATTTATTATAATAATTAAGAATTTGAAAAGTCACCTCATTAACAAAAAAAAAAAATATATGTATATATATATATATATTAATAAAATCGAGTTTCGGGTTAGACACACTCTCATCACCGACCCGATAAGGTCGATCAAGTAATCTTTTATCATTCTCATTCTCTAGACCCCAACCCAACTATCGGGTACCCACGAGTATTGAATATACAAATATTTGTTGTCATCCCTAAACATATTTTAAGACATCAATTAATATAAATTATAAATTACAACTTATTACAACTTTTTACGTATAGACTTGATCATATAATGGGTAGGGATGTCAATTGCAATGTTGTTAAACTCACTAATTAACTCGTAAAATTGTCCGTGTTTGCGATTCAAGATAAGGAAATCAAGTCACGAGTGATAAAAAAATTACAATAGTGTAAAATCGGCATTAACTCGTAAGTTGACTCGGTCAACTCGATAAAATCATTGAAATTGAACTATTGCTTATTTCTTACAAAATTAATATCGAAATTTACCAATTACTTCAACTTTTTTTTAATCATTTCATATTCATTATTTGAAAATATAAAAATTTGAACCCTCTACAATATTTTTGGATGGACTTTCAATGTTTCTTTCTTGGTTGAAAATATAGAAACTTAGGTTTGTTTTTTTTTTTTAAGTTTTTATTTTAATCTTTACAAAATTAATTTTTCAATCAATCATTTATTATTGACCATATCACTCATTTTATTAATTAAAATACTAAAATATTTTTTATTTAAATTATTATTTTATTTATATATATTCATACATAAAAGTTTTTTTTTATCAAAAAATAATTATTACTTTCTCGATATTATCATCAGCCATCATTAAATTTTTAAAAAACCCATAACCATAACCGGACAAAGCCTTAACAACTCTCTCCAACTTTATAACGGTAAGTTTTTTTTTTAAACATTTGAAAGCATATAGTATTAATGATGACTTTTGCAGAAGCCGTCTATTCGATAATTAATGTTACCTGCTGTAGTCCTTTTTTATTTTTATTTTATTAATAATCAAATATAATTTATTTATACACTGCTATTAACTTATTAACTATTATTTCATTTTAAGACGAATTTTCAAATATATAATTTGATTATATAATAGTTAATATATTATACAGTTATAATTAATATTAATTTGGTTTAAATTAAATTATTTATTTATATTTTATATATTAATTGAAATATTAAATAAATTATAAATATGTATTTTGAATGATTTTTATTTATAAAGTTTAAAATATTTTAAAAATGTATTATTTTATAGTTAAATATTATATTTAGATAAACTCATACCATTTGAGTTTATAATTGTGTAATGACTTTACGTAAACTTTATATTTTAATCGTTTCTGTCATCTTAATATTCAATTTTTATTTTACTATACGACCCGATTTTAACGAGTATTTCTATTTTTTTCTTATTCACGATTCGTGGGTCGACGTATAACCCATTTCTCGAATAAAATGTAAATTTAAATACTTTACTAATATAAAATTATATAAAAAAAATTGAAGAATAATTAAATAACAAATAATTTTAAAATAGTAATATACTAAATATAAAAAAATAAAAGTATTAGAAAATATTAAAAAAGAAATGAATTTTTTAAAGTATTAGTATAAAGCGTATTTGATACAGCTAGAGTTAAAGCAGTATCTCAAGATTTCTGCAAAACATGGCTGCACAGTCGGAGGAAGCAAAGCAAGGGAACGTTCACCATCGTCCAAAATTGATTTACAATCTAACCCGATTCCCATGTCAGTTCCTGAAGCCAAGGCGGTTGTGTCTTCAAAAAAAGAAGATCAGAGATTCCTTGCGTGCGGGGAAGAAACCCAGATCTTCTAAGAATAAGGGAATTGAATCAAAGAAGAAGAAGAAGAAGAATGTAGAATGCGAAGAAGACGTGAAAAGTAAGGACGATGGCGCTAAAAAACAGCGGTTTCATAGGATTTGGAGCTATGACGATGAAGTATCGATCTTGAAAGGAATGATCGAGCATGGTGAAAATGAAGGGATCGATCCTGCTATAGTGGATAAGACCTCCTTCTACAACGTGATCAGACATTCACTTAAGGTAGATGCTAGTAAAAGTCAATTTATTGACAAAATAAGGAGGCTAAAAGAGAAGTATTTGACAAATCTGAAGAAAAGTTACAATGGCAATGATAGAATATTTTCAAAAGATCACGACCAGAAGTGTTACAGTTTGTCGAAAAAGATATGGGGAACTCAATCTAACGTAAGTCATAGAAATGTGGAGAATGTTGAGGTTGATGAAGCTGCTGTTCTTGTTGCTGTTGCTGCTGCTGCTGGTGGTACTCCATCCAAGGCTGAACCTTTCTGTATAGGTTCGAGCATGGAAAAGGAAATTATGAAATTAGGGTCACAATTGATAACGGGTGAAAAAAAGATAGAATTAGATCAAAAGTTGAAGCAGTTAAAAGTGAAGGAGACGGAGGTTTACTTGCAAAGACTCGATTATATCCGTGAGTATACAGTTCTTGTGCTGGAAGCAAGGAAATCCAACACAAAAACTAAGTAAGTAATAGGTTATTTTGAAGACATATTGATAATGGTTTCTTATGAATATCTTGATTATTTTGTAGTCAATTAAGTCTTTTGCAAGAATTGGATTTTTATCTTTATGGGATTAAAAATGATTAGTTACAAGGTCGGGTCATGCAACTCTTAATTTATTTTATTGCCAAATTATGAAAACCTGCATTAATGTTAATATATATATATACTAGAAAGTCTATTTGTGACTATTTCTTTATGCCTTCTTCCATTTGGTCTTTAAATCATATTAATTGAAAGTCATACAAATTTCAATACCTACCGAATTACAGGTTTAGCTATCCAGATTTCAATACCTACCCTCTTTAGAAAGATTTCCAAATGAACTCGGTTTCAACGTTGTGTTTACGAAAAAAAACATTTATATATATTAAGGAGAAGCTAGAAGATGACTTTGATTATTTCAATGGCCTCTTGATGTGTATATATAGTATTTTAGTACACATAAATTCATACTCATTCAAATAAATATTCAATTTTAAATGCATATGAAAAACAAAACAATCCAACAAAATTAACTTCAGGTTGTATATATCTAGATGAACATGTAAGAATTATTCTAAATAATCATTATTATATAATTACTCCTAACCTATATATTTTTCTCATTCTACTAAAGTATTTTAAATGTTTTATTAGCTCTTTTGATGTTGTTTTTTTTTTTTTTTGGAAAAAATGTTTTTCTTAGTTAAAACTCAGTTTTACGTGATTTGAAAAAGAAAATGTTTTTTTAAGTATGAATTATCGAAATATCCTTATATTTGGTAAAAAAAATTATTCATATTATTTTTAATAAAATTATAAAATATTTAAATAAAAGATAATTTAATAATTTATTTAATAAATATAATGATTTAATAAATAAAAAAATATTAGATGAGAATAAAATTCCAAAATAACACACCATATAAACCCTCTCTCACAAAAGAACATGTCAAATTATTCCTAAATAATTATTGTCATAATAATTATCGGGACATATGTATTTTTCTCATTCTACTCTTATTGTAAATATTTTATTAAAATAATCATATTATTGTAAATTTTGGCACATATTTATATTAGAGTTCTGGTTTATTTTTATTCTTTTCACCGTTATATTTTGTTCACCATGCTTAAATGTCTATCAATTTATATTATCGTTAGATTGATAATCTAAAAAATATATATTATAAAGTTAACACCACTATAATCCTTTTGATTTTATTAGGTAAACAATCGAGGAGGAGTTGCACAAAAACTCAATAATTTTGGTCATGGTGCTTTATCCATGACAAAAAAAAATGATCATTAATGAAAAATTATTATTTTTATTTTTAAATTAAAAAAATAATAAATAATTTTTAAATATAATAATAATATTTAATTTCTAATTTTTATACATAATAATATTTTTTAATTTTTAGTATTCAGATCAAAATCAGCAGAAGTGTTTAGATTATTGTTGTAGTTATCCATAATAATTTAGTAATAATTATGGATAATTGTAAATAAAGGAGGATAATTAGTAAGAAATTGATAAAATTGTAATTTTTTTGCTCTGAAATATAGTAAGAGTGGTCTATTTATAGATCTCAAAAAATTATGAAATTTGATATATTTTATTTATTTTTTAAAATTATAAATAATGCTAAAATCAGGTTTTAAAGATAATAGATAAAAAAAATTTTGAGCAACTAATTAGAGGCTGACAAATGGCAGCATTTTATTAGATGGATTTGGTTGTGGTTTTGTTAAAATTTGACAAAAAGCAAACCAACCAATTGGTCATGATAAACCCACACAATCAACGACATCCCGACATCCGACGAACCATTTCTTGTTTATCCACCTTTCAAACAATTTTTCCTAAATTACCCACCTTTTCATTCACATTCTCAAACTACTCACATTTCTCTCTAAATCATTAATCAACATTTTAATTACACATCTCTCACATTAAATTCATTAATCTTTTATTTTATAAATAAAAAAAAATATATTTTTTTTAATATATATAATTAAAATTAAACATTATAAATATAATTCAAATAAATATTATAAACTAAAATAAAATATTATACACTAAAATAAATTAAATTACATAAAGTTTTAATATTATATTATTTATTAAAATAAAATAAAATATATATTATATAAATATTAAAATAATACATATATTACATAAATATTAAAATAACACGTATAATTTAAAATTTATTGTAATTTATTTTATTTTAAGGTTTTTTAAATTAATACTTTTATAAATATTTTAAGATTTAGGTAATTTATTTTAAGATTTAGTTTATTTTATTTTATTTAAGGTTTATGTTATTTATTTAATTTTAATTTATAATATTTATTTTGATATTTAATTTAGTATGTTTAGTTTTAATTATATATATTATACTTATAAAATTAAGTAGAAATAAAATATATGTGTTGTTTTAATATTTATATAATATATTTTATTTTAATATATAATATTAAAGGTGTAGGTAATGATTTTTATTTTAGTTTATAATATTTATTTTTATTATTTAATTTAAATTGCTTATTTTTAATTATATATATTATAATTATAAAATTAAGTAAAAATAAAATATATGTGTTATTTTAATATTTATGTAATATATTTTATTTAATATATATTATTAATTTTATGTATATATATTTGTATTTATAAAATAAAGTAATTAGTTAATTTAATATGGAAGATGTTTAATTAAAAAGTTAATTAATGATTTAGGGAGAGAAAAGTGGGTAGTTTGAGAATTTGAATAAAAAAGTGGGTAGTTTGGAAAAAATTGTTTGAAATGTGGGTAGGAATTGGTTCGAGACATCCAATCTTAAAATAATTTAAAAATTATACATTTAAAATAATTTTAAACTTCTTGATCATTTAAAATAATTTTATTATACATTTTATTCTTTCAATCTTAGACCATTCATTTAGATGTAATCATAAAGAAAAAAAAAAAGATAGTACCTATAGGTAGTGTTTGGTATACTATATAAGTTATATAGGTATAAATTGTAAAGAAGGTATTAGAAGATATAAATTATATAGGTTATTAATGTTTGGTTGAGAGTATTAAATAAGTTATTTTGTGTTTGGTTTGTGGTATAAAAAAAATAAAAAGTGTAAAAGATTATTTTACCCTTATATTTATATATTATTTTTAATTATTATTCATTTTATAGGTAGTTTGTATTATTAATCATATTAAAATTAATATATTTATTTTCTACGTAGTTTGTATGTTTAATTATATTGATATTATTAAAAAATAATATATAATTATTATATAAATGTATTTTTTAAATAAATAATATTATTATATAATTTATATGATTTTATATAAAATTTCTTATAATTTAACTTTTAGAATTATATAAATATTTATAATAATTAATACTAAAAAAAATCACACAATATACATTATATTTTTTTTTGAAAAGATAAATGAAGATGATAAAGAAGAAGAATAATAAAAGAAGAATTGGGTTTTATATAAATATAATAAATATATATATATATATAAGGGTAATAATGGAATAAAAAAATTAATAAAGGGTTTGTAACACGTGGAATAAGTTATAATTTTATAAATAGAATAAGAAATAAATTATACCTATTAAGTTAGGGTAGTTATAAACTTACCCAACTAAATAATTAATAAATTTTTCTGAAAGTATAGTTGCACTATATCCATAAAATAAAAAATTAATTTAAAAATAAAATAAAACTCAAACAAAATTTTACAGTAATAATAATAACTAGAGTTATTTCCTTACGTTGTAGGGGTCATTCTACACATGATAAACAATTTTTTAAAGATAAATATTGTTGATTACAATTTAGAATAAGATAAAAGATAAGTGTAAATTAATTATATTATTACGTTAAAATTATAATATTATATAAATCACACCACCATTCATGAATATTATTAACAAAAATTGAGTGAGTTTAAAAAAAATGACATACTTTTATACTAATAAATTATATATTTAAATATTTCTTCTCATTTTTATAATATTAAGTACTTTAAAAGATAAATAAATCTTATTTTAAACTTTTAAGAGAAGACTCATATAATACCTTTAAATATGACAAATTATAGATATAAAAATGTTTAACAAAAAATTTAACTGAAATTAAAAATTAATAAATAATCAAAAAAATTTAACAATATAATCAAAAAAATCTTATAAATAAAATAAACAAATAACAATTACAGAATTAAAGGAGAAGAGAGGAGAGCACATGGAGTCGCTCTGGTGATGTGAGACCCAATTTTTACTATTTATAAGCTGTTTTTATGACCTTACATTTTAGAAGGTTAGCGGGACATGGGAGCCTTTCAAGATAGATTGGTTCAGTTCCTATTGTAATTCATAAGAATATATCCGAGTTTTTTCTGGCATTTTCTCTCTTGCTTATCAGCTTTTTTATATTTAATCAGTCCAAAATTTTATTATTGACCTAAAAATATTATAATTTGACATATTATAATAAATAAATATATTTATCAAACAAATTTTAGAATTAATAAAAAAAAATTAATATAAAATTTAAATAACACAATTATATTATATTACTCAACTTTTATGTGGTACAATTTAGCTTCACAATTACTTCTTGTCCTTAGAATAATTTGTCGAACTATAAAATGTGAAAATATTTGCATTGTTTTTATTATAAAAAAATAAAAATATATTTTTAAATATCTTAAATCAAAGATTATAATATAAAAAATATGATCTTTAGACACTTTTTTATATAAAAAAAAATAAAACAATAAAAATTAACTAATAAGTTTTGCTTACAAAATACAAACTACATTATCAAACTATTTGAAAAAAAATAAGTTAATTTTAGTAGAATGAGAAAAATAAAAATTAATATTTTGAATGTATGAAGCTAGAATGACATTTACCATAAATTACCCTTCAAGTTAAATTGTAATTAAACATTTCGGTAAATAAAGAGATTTGCAATAACAAAATATCATCCCATCCACTTATCATGTTTATTGACCTAATTTCACACATGTATGATCTTATGGGACTGATTTATTTATATGTATTTGATCCCAATAATATTTACCTTTTCCTTTCACCCACTTCATAAATAACCTTATGGCATTTCCAAGTAAAACTAGGGCAATCACAATGCACCAAGCCGTGATGGCACATATTAAAGTCCATTCAAATGATTTTTTTGTTTAACCATAATTTAATCTTTAAAAGATGTCAATATGATTCTACACAACCATGATCCCTCACTCATTTGTAAAAAGATAACATGTTAGCGAGACAAAATCAAAGTTGCAATATCCCTATCAATAACCAATTTTTTAAAGACCAAGATTTTGGTCATGGTGCTTTATCCATGACAAAAAAAAAATGATCATTAATGAAAAATTATTATTTTTATTTTTAAATTAAAAAAATAATAAATAATTTTTAAATATAATAATAATATTTAATTTCTAATTTTTATACATAATAATATTTTTTAATTTTTAGTATTCAGATCAAAATCAGCAGAAGTGTTTAGATTATTGTTGTAGTTATCCATAATAATTTAGTAATAATTATGGATAATTGTAAATAAAGGAGGATAATTAGTAAGAAATTGATAAAATTGTGATTTTTTTGCTCTGAAATATAGTAAGAGTGGTCTATTTATAGATCTGAAAAAATTATGAAATTTGATATATTTTATTTATTTTTTAAAATTATAAATAATGCTAAAATCAGGTTTTAAAGATAATAGATAAAAAAAAATTTGAGCAACTAATTAGAGGCTGACAAATGGCAGCATTTTATTAGATGGATTTGGTTGTGGTTTTGTTAAAATTTGACAAAAAGCAAACCAACCAATTGGTCATGATAAACCCACACAATCAACGACATCCCGACATCCGACGAACCATTTCTTGTTTATCCACCTTTCAAACAATTTTTCCTAAATTACCCACATTTTCATTCACATTCTCAAACTACTCACATTTCTCTCAAAATCATTAATCAACATTTTAATTACACATCTCTCACATTAAATTCATTAATCTTTTATTTTATAAATAAAAAAAAATATATTTTTTTTAATATATATAATTAAAATTAAACATTATAAATATAATTCAAATAAATATTATAAACTAAAATAAAATATTATACACTAAAATAAATTAAATTACATAAAGTTTTAATATTATATTATTTATTAAAATAAAATAAAATATATATTATATAAATATTAAAATAATACATATATTACATAAATATTAAAATAACACGTATAATTTAAAATTTATTGTAATTTATTTTATTTTAAGGTTTTTTAAATTAATACTTTTATAAATATTTTAAGATTTAGGTAATTTATTTTAAGATTTAGTTTATTTTATTTTATTTAAGGTTTATGTTATTTATTTAATTTTAATTTATAATATTTATTTTGATATTTAATTTAGTATGTTTAGTTTTAATTATATATATTATACTTATAAAATTAAGTAGAAATAAAATATATGTGTTGTTTTAATATTTATATAATATATTTTATTTTAATATATAATATTAAAGGTGTAGGTAATGATTTTTATTTTAGTTTATAATATTTATTTTTATTATTTAATTTAAATTGCTTATTTTTAATTATATATATTATAATTATAAAATTAAGTAAAAATAAAATATATGTGTTATTTTAATATTTATGTAATATATTTTATTTAATATATATTATTAATTTTATGTATATATATTTGTATTTATAAAATAAAGTAATTAGTTAATTTAATATGGAAGATGTTTAATTAAAAAGTTAATTAATGATTTAGGGAGAGAAAAGTGGGTAGTTTGAGAATTTGAATAAAAAAGTGGGTAGTTTGGAAAAAATTGTTTGAAATGTGGGTAGGAATTGGTTCGAGACATCCAATCTTAAAATAATTTAAAAATTATACATTTAAAATAATTTTAAACTTCTTGATCATTTAAAATAATTTTATTATACATTTTATTCTTTCAATCTTAGACCATTCATTTAGATGTAATCATAAAGAAAAAAAAAGAAAAAAAAAAGATAGTACCTATAGGTAGTGTTTGGTATACTATATAAGTTATATAGGTATAAATTGTAAAGAAGGTATTAGAAGATATAAATTATATAGGTTATTAATGTTTGGTTGAGAGTATTAAATAAGTTATTTTGTGTTTGGTTTGTGGTATAAAAAAAATAAAAAGTGTAAAAGATTATTTTACCCTTATATTTATATATTATTTTTAATTATTATTCATTTTATAGGTAGTTTGTATTATTAATCATATTAAAATTAATATATTTATTTTCTACGTAGTTTGTATGTTTAATTATATTGATATTATTAAAAAATAATATATAATTATTATATAAATGTATTTTTTAAATAAATAATATTATTATATAATTTATATGATTTTATATAAAATTTCTTATAATTTAACTTTTAGAATTATATAAATATTTATAATAATTAATACTAAAAAAAATCACACAATATACATTATATTTTTTTTTGAAAAGATAAATGAAGATGATAAAGAAGAAGAATAATAAAAGAAGAATTGGGTTTTATATAAACATAAATATAATAAATATATATATATATATAAGGGTAATAATGGAATAAAAAAATTAATAAAGGGTTTGTAACACGTGGAATAAGTTATAATTTTATAAATAGAATAAGAAATAAATTATACCTATTAAGTTAGGGTAGTTATAAACTTACCCAACTAAATAATTAATAAATTTTTCTGAAAGTATAGTTGCACTATATCCATAAAATAAAAAATTAATTTAAAAATAAAATAAAACTCAAACAAAATTTTACAGTAATAATAATAACTAGAGTTATTTCCCTACGTTGTAGGGGTCATTCTACACATGATAAATAATTTTTTAAAGATAAATATTGTTGATTACAATTTAGAATAAGATAAAAGATAAGTGTAAATTAATTATATTATTACGTTAAAATTATAATATTATATAAATCACACCACCATTCATGAATATTATTAACAAAAATTGAGTGAGTTTAAAAAAAATGACATACTTTTATACTAATAAATTATATATTTAAATATTTCTTCTCATTTTTATAATATTAAGTACTTTAAAAGATAAATAAATCTTATTTTAAACTTTTAAGAGAAGACTCATATAATACCTTTAAATATGACAAATTATAGATATAAAAATGTTTAACAAAAAATTTAACTGAAATTAAAAATTAATAAATAATCAAAAAAATTTAACAATATAATCAAAAAAATCTTATAAATAAAATAAACAAATAACAATTACAGAATTAAAGGAGAAGAGAGGAGAGCACATGGAGTCGCTCTGGTGATGTGAGACCCAATTTTTACTATTTATAAGCTGTTTTTATGACCTTACATTTTAGAAGGTTAGCGGGACATGGGAGCCTTTCAAGATAGATTGGTTCAGTTCCTATTGTAATTCATAAGAATATATCCGAGTTTTTTCTGGCATTTTCTCTCTTGCTTATCAGCTTTTTTATATTTAATCAGTCCAAAATTTTATTATTGACCTAAAAATATTATAATTTGACATATTATAATAAATAAATATATTTATCAAACAAATTTTAGAATTAATAAAAAAAAATTAATATAAAATTTAAATAACACAATTATATTATATTACTCAACTTTTATGTGGTACAATTTAGCTTCACAATTACTTCTTGTCCTTAGAATAATTTGTCGAACTATAAAATGTAAAAATATTTGCATTGTTTTTATTATAAAAAAATAAAAATATATTTTTAAATATCTTAAATCAAAGATTATAATATAAAAAATATGATCTTTAGACACTTTTTTATATAAAAAAAAATAAAACAATAAAAATTAACTAATAAGTTTTGCTTACAAAATACAAACTACATTATCAAACTATTTGAAAAAAAATAAGTTCTTTTAAGGTTAATCTAAATATTTTTAAAAAAATAAAATAAAGTTATAAAAATTTCAAAATTAATGTAATTTTCTAATTAACTTTTAATGATATGATATTTATTTTAGATTCATTATCTACCTATTTATTATTCAATTCCAAATTCAAGAAAAATAATAAAAAGAAAAAATAAAATCCATATATTTATATACATAATCAATCAAAAAAATATAATTAAATTATAAGATAGAAAATAAAAAGTGAATAAAAAAATAAATTAAACTTAAAATAATATTTAAGAAATTTTGATAAAAATAAAAAAATACAAATTTGGTACATCAAATTTAAAATTACATTATTATTATTATTATATATATCTCATGTCATTTTTTTTTTAAATCATAAAAATTTTTTGATTTTTTTTATATTAAATATTATTTTATATGAGATAATAACATTTAAATTTAATATATATATATAATTAAATAAATAAATAATATTATGAGTTTATAACTATAATTTTAAAAAAAAAATTATTTTTATTTAAGTTATTTAAACTTAAAATAAAAATTGAGAAAATTTGATGGAAGAAGAAAGATAAAATTTAAAATTACATTATTATTATTATTATTATATAAATAAAGGTTATATCATTTCATATCATTTTTTTTATATTATATAAATTTTTTAAATAAAAAATATTTTATAAATTTGTAATTTTAATTATAAAAACTATTATACCCATATAAAAATGTACTATTAACAAAAACATAAAAAATTAAATCTCACTTTAAAAAAATAATTAATATTTTTTTTATGTAGGTAAATAAAGTATATATTATTATTTTTCTTATATTAAATTAAATCTTTCAACTCTAATTTAATTTATAGACATTTGTAGATTTATTGGATGGTTCTTAATTCTTAAAGATGAGATTATTGACTCTAATTTTTAGTTACTTTTTTTTCGTCTTAATTTCTTGTGTCAAAGTGTTGTGCGAATCCTTTGAATTTTTATATAATTTTGTTGATTGTTTTTTTAAAAAATATTTTATTTTATGAATTATTGTTATACAATAATAAAAACAAATTCATAATCAAATGAAGATAACATTACTCTTCATTTTACGAACTTCATAATAAACGAAATTAGAATTCATTCTATATAAAAAAAAACTAACATAATTCAATAGTCAATACCCAATTTTAACTTAAAAAATGAATAAATATAAATAAATTATATTGGCTTAAAACTTAATTTATCTTTTGAATGATGTTTGAAAAAAAGGATTGTTATTAGACTTCTAAACTATTTTATTAAATATATTTTTTATTTTTATATATTTCTAAATGTAATTAAATGTTAGAAAATTTTTCATCACAAAAGAAACAAAGTAATTTACTCGAAGATAAGAGAGGGGATAAACTCATACAGGATGAATGATATAATAGTATATAACACATTTTACCTATCATTGATATAGTTTGATATTATAGTTCAACATTTAAATAAGTATTTATAACCAATTTTCAAAAAATCTCTTTTTTCTAAGACCAACCTAGTCCAAAAAATTTGAAAGTAGGTCATGAAAAATTTAGATTAATAAAACTCCTTCACTAAATTATAAAAAAAATTCTCTTAAATAGTATCTTGTAAAAAAGAAGATTAACCAAATGATACAAATTCTATATTTATAATCAAAGATTAAGTGAGTATTAATATATTTTTGTTCAATAAAAAAATATATCACTACTAATAATAGTAACTTAATTCTAATAATAATATTAACTTAAAAGTAAGATATATGTTTATATAATATAAAATATGTTTCGATCATATGTATATTAATTATTTTTAGTTCTTAAGGTTGACTGCATCAATTTTTTGCAATGAGTTTCAATAAATTTAGTAAAAGAATTGTTGAGACCTTTGTATTTTTCATAAAGTTAGAAGGTGTAGATATACAAGAGTCAAGACAAAAAAAAATATATATTTTGGAGATGGATCACACTCGGTTACTGTGAAGATGAAACTACATTGTAGTAGGGTAAATACCAGTATTGATAACATTCAAGAAAAATGCAGAAAAATTATCAAATAATAAAAAACTGTAATAAAAAAATATTGTACACAAATAAATAGTTTCTTGAACAACCAAATTAAAAAAATTCTCTTAAAAAAGTTCAAACTAAAAAAATAGTATTATTTAAAGAAAAAATAAGTTGGCTCAATCAAATTTTCTTGAGACCTTTGTATTTTTTATAAAGTGAGATAGTATTGATATACAAGAGTCATGACAAAAAAAAAATATTTTAGAGATAGAACTTTGTTTGAAAGTTTAAATCACACTCGGTCATTGTGGAGATAAAACCACTATAGTAGTGTAGTAGAGTGATTACCGGTATTAATAACATTAAAAAAAATGCAGAAAATTACTAAATAATAAAAGTTGTGATATAAAGAAAATATTGTTTCAAATATATAGTTTCTTGAACAACCAAATTAAGAAAATTCTTAATTTAAACAATTCAAACTAAAATAATAGTATTATTTAAAGAAAAAATAAGTTGGCTCAATCAAATTCTCTTTAGACCTTTGTATTTTTAATAAAGTGAGATAATGTAGATATACAAGAGTCAAGATAAAAATAAGAATATTTTAGAGATAAAACTTTGTTAAAAAGTTTACATCACACTCGGTAATTTTAGAGATGAAACCACGCTTTAGTAGAGTGATCACCGTAACATTTAAGAAAAAGGCAGAAAATTATCAAATAATAAAAATTGTGATATAAAAAAATAATATTGTCCACAAATAAATGATTTCTTGAACAACCAAATTAAAAAAATTCTCTTAAGCAAAATATATATATAGATTTTAGTTGAGAGAAATATTTAATATTGTTATTTAAAATATTTATTTATATATAATCACCTATTTAAAATAAATAGTCTTAACTTACCTAATATATATATAATTTTAAATTTTTATATATTATGATAAGTAGAAAGTGAAATAAAATTTAATTAAAAAAAAGAGTAATATTAGGAATTAATTAGAAAGATAAATTATGAAATGAAAAATTCTTGAATATAAAATAATGAATTAAGATAGAAATCATAATGAATTTGTGTATAAACCTTCATATTCATCTATTAAACATTATTATATATTGTTATTATATATATATATATATATATAAATAAATATGTTATGTAATATTATATATTTTATATTATTAGTGTGAAAAAATATAAATATCTATATAGTAAGAGTAAGAAAAAAAAATACTTAATAATTAGATTAAGAAAGATAGTCAAATATATATATAAAAAATTAATTTAAGAAGTAGAATAATTTATAGAGTTAATTAAGAGAGATAAATTATGAACTGAGATAAAAATAATTTGTGTATAAATCTCGTATTCATCTATTAAACATTATTATATATAATGTTATTATATATATATAAATAAATATGTTATGTAATATTATATATCTTTATGTAAAAAATATTAATAAAAATATTTTATATTATTAGTGTGAAAAAATATAAAATTTTATATAGTAAGTAGAAAAAAATACTTAATAATTAAATTAAGAAAGAGAAATATATATATATTATGAAAGATATTTATTCTCATACTTAAAATGCAGTAAATATCTTAGTAATTTATCCCGACCCAAAAACTCAAACTCAAAAGAATATTCTCAGAATATTTATTTTTATAATAAATTTTAATTTTTTCAATAATATCTATATATTTATCTAAAATTATAACTGCAACTTATTAATTCTTTTAAAATTCTCATTCAATTATTTATACAACTGCATAAAATAATAGATAATTATAATATGATAATTGAATTTTTTTATTTTTACATATTTTCATTAATTATAATATGATAACTTGAAATTTTTATTTTTAAATATTTTCATTAATTATAATATAATAACTGAAATTTTTTATTTTTACATATTTTTATATTTAATATTTAATGCTAAACTGAATTAATATAAATAAAATAATTTATAACGAATATAATATAATAACTGAAATTTTTATTATTTTTACAATTTTTTATAATTAATATTAATGCTAAATTTAATTAATAAAAAATATTAATATATATATATATGAAAGAGAAATTACCTGAATTTTGTGAATGATTGTAGAGTTAGAAGCTACAAAAGGAGACCGAAGATGTTTTTGCAGCTGCCTGAAATGATCAAATTCCTAGAAAAAAAATACAAATCAGTGAATACGGATTGTTGAAACATAACATAATGTTGTTGAAACATAACATAATGCAAATTCAATTATTAAAAACATGATATTGATAGAGAAATTGATAAGATTATAAATAGAGATAGCACACGACAAAAGGAGATCGATGAAATAAAATGCTTTGTATATAAAGATATCACTCTTCTCTCTTTAGTTGAACCTTGTTCATCTAAGATTATTTATAGGAATAAAATATTTGAATGGATTAATATATTGGTTTAGTTGTAGTTATATAGATATAATCAATATTTATTGCTAGTTGATATAATCAATATTTATTGCTAAATTCAATTAATAGATAATTATAATATGATAATTGAAATTTTTTATTTTTATATATTTTCATTAATTATAATATGATAATTGAAATTTTTATTTTTACATATTTTCATTAATTATAATATGATAATTTTTTTATTTTTACATATTTTCATATTTAATATTTAATACTAAACTGAATTAATATAAATAAAATAATTTTATAATGAATATAATATAATAACTGAAACTCTTATTATTTTTGCAATTTTTTATAATTAATATTAATGTTAAATTTAATTAATAAAAATATTAATATATATATATATATAAAAGAGTAACGGACATAGATAATTATGAAACTTAGTTAATAGAATTGATGAAAAAATATATATTTTATATTTTTAGTGAGAAAATATATATATGATAAAAAAAATAAAAAAAATAATTAATAAAGATAAATGAAGAGATAAATATATATATCTAACACAAAAAAATATATATGATGTAGATATTTTGGAAAGAGCGTGATATACACCTCCTACATTTCAAAATTAAGCGTCATTATATATATATATATATATAATAATAATAATAATAATAAATGATGTGCATCACAATAACTATTTACTTTTTTTGTTTTATTATTATCAACTTTTTTATATATAATTAGTTTTATTTATTAATATATTTGATAATCATATATTGTAATTAATTCATTCAAATACTCATGTTTTCTTTTTCAAATTTATTATTATTATATTAAGGAAACTTCATCATTACCTCTGCATCTTCATTTATTACAATTTTTAACATCATTACTTTCTTTCATTTCAATTGTCACACGCCTATCTATGATAATTTATAATTACTTCTCATTTTATGTTTTTGTATTTTTAGTTTAAACTTATCTGAAAAAGGTTAAAAAAAGGTTTAAATTGAAAATTATTTTTACCATAGATAGTTGTTATTTTAGTAAACAAATGCTTTTCAAGGAATTCGACGCACGTAGATAATATAGACACAAATAGTATGAACTATATCGAATAATCTAAAACTAAGAAATTAATATCATTTATGTTCAATTATCTCAAAAAAAAATAATCAGTACAAAAAAAAAATTAAATAAATAAAACAAAACAAGGGAGTTGTAATGTAAATTTTTAAAGTTTAAAATTGGCAATGTAAATCATTGTGGATTTGTTTTAAGAAGTATTGGGCATGTTAAATTGGTCATCTTTTATAATAGGGAATAAGTTAACATGGTCTCGATCATCATATTATCAATTTAGTGTGTTTTTATTTGAAATAGAATATACCATTCTTTTGTTTGAAAAAAAAACAACTGTTCTTTTTTTACTTAAACTATTTTAATGAGTTATTGTATGTAATGAATGTTGACTTATGCACTATGAGTAACGTATGGTCGATATTTCTAACACGATACAAAAATACAATTCGAATAAGAAAAAATCAAGTTAGGTTCATATATTTTTTTTAGGTCAAAATCAAGTCGATAAGTTTTATGTAATTAATAAACCATAACATTTTTTACATATTAATATAGTTTTCATATTAATTATTAATAATTTAAAGTTATTCCTACTCTCTCTAATTAAAAAAGTGAAAATATTATTATGATGTCTAGGGCGGTAAATGAGTCAAATTGCTCGTTAACTAATTTTGAGCCGCTTGATTAAAGTTCGACTTGAGCTTGACTTTCATTGAATTTGAGCCGAGCTCGAGCCGGCTCGTTTAATATTCGAGTCGAACTCGAGCTCATATAATGTTTGTTCGATGATTTGTCAAGTTTTTTCGAACCTAATAATATAATATATCTTATTTATTTATTTATTTAATATTAAAATTTAAAACAATGTTTTTTTTTATTTTTTTCTCTTTTCAAAGTTTATATAATAAACAGATCCATATTATTATATTATATTAAAAAGCAAAACCCTAATTTCTAGTAAATCAATCTACATCGTCTCTTTTTCTTCTTTCTCTTCTTCGTCGCCATTTCATCCTCTTTACCATTTCATTTTTTTCTTATCTTCTTATTCTTCTTCACCATTTTATCTTCTTTTTCAGTATTTACCATTTTTTTCACTCATTGATAATAGTTTAATTCAATTTTTCATATTATCATTCATCTACAATATTTATCTCATTCATTCACAATACTTTTTCTTTATGAGAAACTTATCCTAATATGATTAATATAGAAAAATACTATTAGATATTATATATTATATATATATAAACATGAAATTATATTAGAGGTTTGATAAATATATAAACATTATTATATATAATAATTTTCAATTTATATTAAGGTTGATATATAATGATTTTTAATTTATATTAAGGTTGAATTAATGATAGAAAAAATAAGTAGATAAGGATATAATAATTAGTATATTATATATATTGAATTTGATAAAAAAAAAAGTTTAATATATTATATATAATATAAATAAAAAATGTTGATATATTATATATAATAAAAAATAATTTTATATATAATATGAAGGGATAAAAAATGATAGTATATATTTTATATATAATATGTTGAGATAAAAAAATGAATTTATATAATTAATAATATATTATAATATATAAAAAAGTTTAATAAATTCTAACTATTTAAGTTATAAATTTTGTTAAAAGATTAGTATATTGAATGTTCGAACAATTTATATTATTTTGTATTTGAAATTTGAAATTTTATGTTTTAAAATTTTGATTATTAACCGTGATTTGATTTTTTTGAGTTTTGACTATCATTTTTTAAAAATTTGAATAATTATGATTATTTAATATTTTTATTTTGAAATATCATGTTTTAAATATTGAATATGTTTGAAAGTTTGATATTTTTATTTTCAAAATAAATTTTGGTTTGGTTTGAGTTCGAGTTCGAGTTGGAGTTTAAGTTTGAAAATTAATTTTAGTTCAAAGTTTTTGAGTTGAGCCAAGTTTTTAGGTTAATAGTCGAGCTCGAACTCAAATTTAAAAACTCGTTCGAGCTCGAGTTCGAGTCGAGCTCGAGCTCCAGCTCAAGCTCAAGCTGGTTCAATATCGATTCGACTAATTTGTAGCCCTACTCTCATCTATAACTTAATATAAAGTAAAAAAAAAAGTAATGACCGATTTACTTAATCATTTAACATTGACCTTTTTATTTTGTTTGGTACCATAATTATTTAAAGATTTATGAAACTTACCGATATTATTTATAGCTAGTTTTATTATTAATTGAGTCTATTTGTGACTATAACGCGAAAAATCGACAATTCTCGATAATGTGTTTTTGTTACTTGATAAACGCGCCATATAATTTATATTTTTATCAAGTATCGAGTAAGAAACAAGATGGTAGACTTGACTAGAGTGTATTTGAAAATATCGATTTAAACTAGTTTTGATTTTTTTAGAATTTCCACCTAATTACTACTTGAGAAATTAGGAAGGAAAAACAAAATATTGCGTGTTTAAATTATGTGTTTGGTTACACATGAGAAATGGTTCACGCGCTATGTCTCACGTGTCTATCACATTATCGTCTCTATTTTTATTTTTTAATCATTTAAAAGAATTTTATTATACATTTTATTCATTCGATCTTAGAGCATTTAACGAAATACCTATAATATGATGAATATCGATATCTACAAAATAAAAAGTTAATTTATAAAGAAAATAAAACTCAAACAAATTTTACAACAATATAATAATAATAATAATAAATGATGTGCATTACAATAACTATTTACTTTTTTGTTCTATTATTATCAACTTTTTTATATATAATTAGTTTTATTCATTAATATATTTGATAATCATATATTGTAATTAATTCATCCAAATACACATGTTTTTTTTTTCAAATTTATTATTATTATATTAAGGAAACTTCATCATTACCTCTGCATCTTCATTTATTAATTACAATCATTACTTTCTTTCATTTCAATTGTCACACGCCTTTCTATGTTTCTATGTTAATTTATATATTACTTCTCATTTTATGTTTTTATATTTTTAGTTCACATCTATAGTTTAAACTCAACTGAAAGAGTATTAATTTGATTATTTTCTATAAATTATAAAGAAGTGATATCTCAAACTGACTTAAGTTCGATGATCATTTAACCTTATTCTTAATATTCATTTTTAACCGGGATTTGGTGAGTATTAATTTGATTATTTTCTATAAATTATAAAGAAGTGATATCTCAAACTGACTTAAGTTCGATGATCATTTAACCTTATTCTTAATATTCATTTTTAACCGGGATTTGGTAAGTATAGACAATCCGCTAAAAAAATGTTTAAATTGAAAATTATTTTTACTATAGATAGTTGGAAATTTGGAATTTTAGTAAACAAATGTTTTCCAAGGAATTTGAGGTAGATAATACAGACACAAATAATATGAACTATATCGAATAATCTAAAATTAAAAATTAATATCATTTATGTTCAATTATCTCAAAATAAAATAATCAGTACAAAAAAAAATTAAAA
The DNA here is from genome assembly GCF_907164915.1 of Impatiens glandulifera. Lineage (NCBI taxonomy): Eukaryota > Viridiplantae > Streptophyta > Magnoliopsida > Ericales > Balsaminaceae > Impatiens > Impatiens glandulifera. Next base: position 2,318,100 of record NC_061863.1, read on the forward strand.
TAAATAAAACAAAACAAGGATGAAGCAGCTTAAAAAACACAACAATTAAGAATGATAATTAAATCGTTTGGCTTGTTTCCTATCAAATAAATGACTAAGATATAATTTTATTTTATTTTAATTTATTTAATTTATTTAAATTAGTCTAAGTTAATATTATAATATTGTGGGTTTTATATTCACAATTTTTTCTTCTTATTTTTCTCAAAAATTGAAATCAGTTATATATTTTAATTAGAAAAAATTGGTAAATAAAAATTGATGTTTTAATTTAAATTTTTTCATAAAAAATTATTTTTTATTTATTTGAAATGATAATAAAAAAATTAGATAATATTTTATAAATATTTGATGAATAGTCGTAAGAAAAATTAGATGTTTTTAATAATTCGGAATTTGAAAAGTTACCTCTTTCAAAAATCAAATAAATAAATAAATATATATATATATATATATATATATTAAATAATAATATATATTTCGATTTGACAATAAAATAAAAATAAAATAAAAAATTATATTAAGCGTATTTGATACGTCAAACAGCGTTAAGAACCCCAATCGCCCATTTTCTCTCTTTTTGGCTTTTGATAGAACCCTAACCCTAACTCCAAATACCTACAAATCATGGCTGCACATACTCGTCGTAAAGCTGCTGAGGCGGAGAAAGAATCAAGGGAACGTTCATCGTCCGACGAAGAAGATTCCGATTCGGAATCTGAAGGAAATATGAATAACCGGCCTCCACCAAAGAAGCTGGTAACCTCTCTTCCCCACAAGTCTACTGACGACTACGAAGATGCGTCCGATTCCGACAATGATTTACAATCTAACCCGATTCCCAAGTCAGTACCTGAAGTAAATCTTGTTTCTACCAAAAAGCCCAACGGAGAATCCTCCTCGCATGCGGGAAAGAATACCAGATCTTCGAAAAAGAGGCCGGCAGAGTCTTCCCCTCTAAACAAGGGAAATGATTCAAAGAAGTCTAAGAAGAAGAAGAAGAATGAACAGGAGCAGGAGCAGGACGCTGATGAGAATGTAGAATGTGAAAACATGGAAAATAAAGTCGATGACGCTAAAAAACAGCTGTTTCAACGGATATGGAGCGAAGAAGATGAGATTGCAATATTGAATGGAATGATCGACCATGGTGAAAATGAAGGGATTAATCCAGCTACAGTGGATATGTCCTCTTTGTACGACTCAATCAGAGATTCAATTCAGGTACAAGCCAGTAGAAGCCAATTAACTGACAAAGTCAAGAAGCTGAAGAAGAAGTTTTTGACAAATCTGGAGAAAAGCTACAACGGTATTGATAGAACTTTTGCAAAAGATCATGACCAGAAGTGTTATGATTTATCCAAGAAGATATGGGGAACTACTGCAGGTAAAGTAACTCTTAACGCCAAGGTGTCTAGGAATAGGAAAGGGAAAAATGCTGTTGAAGCTAAAGCCAAAAAATCTAATTTGGAGGAGAAGAAGAGTGTACCCACTGATATGGAGGTTGATCGTGCTGCTGTTGCTCCATCCAATGTTGAACCTTTCTGTATAGGTTCGTTCTTGGAAAAGAAAATTGAGGAATACGCGTCTGAGCTGATTACAGGTGAGAGGAAGTTAGAATTGGACAGTGTGTTCAGGCAATTACAAGTGGAGGAGGCACAGGTTTACTTGCATCGCCTTGACTACATGCGTAGGAAGACAATTCTGTTGTTGGAAGCATTGGGTTCCAACACTAATTAAGTAATAGGTAAATACTTTTAAGACATATTGATGATGGTTTCTTTTAGGTTATGAATATTTTGCATAATTTGGAAGTGTAGGTTGTTTTTGAAACTCTTGTCTTTATTATCTCAAGAATTGGTATGTTATCTTTATGGTATTAAGTGTAGGTTGTTTTTGGAACTCTTATCATTCTTATGTTTATTATCTCTCATAATTGGAATGTTTTTTTATGTCAAACAAGTTAAAGGTCTAGAACTCTAGTTGATCATTCTTAACTCTAAGTTGAGATAAGGTTTACTTGCAACTATTCGACTATGTGCTTGAGCAGTTGGTTCTTGTGGTTGAAATTCAACACAATCTAAGTAGTAGATTATTGATGGTTTAGGGTTTGGATGTTATCTTTAAGGGATTAAGTGTGTAGGTTGTTTTTGTGACTCTATAATTCTTATGTTTATTATCCCACCAAGAATTGGAATAATAATATAGTTGGATATAACACACTCCCATCCCCAATCCCCTGCCCATATCCGACCCCAACCCAACCGATTAATGGGCATTCTTATCTAATTATACACTTAGCCTTTATTATACCCACAGAAAACTTATTAAATGTTTGGTTGAATAATTTTATAACTACTGTAATTTAAAAGGTATAACTTATACCTTAAACTAGGTATAAAATTGTAACTCACTCTACTATTATTCTTTCATTCTATAGATGTTCAGTTTTGTTTATTTGTTGATCATCTTCTACTTTTCATATTGGTATGAAAAGTGAGAAAGAGAAGTCATTGGATTATTGTGTCGTCAATAAGCTTTGATTCCATTGTTTATTTCTTATGGCCATTGAAAAAGGGATGTTTCATTTTGTTTTGTTGATGACATGTTGTGTTAGGTTAGATTTAGTTACAAAGTGTTAGATTAGACTGAATTGGGTTGACTTAAATTTAAATATGTGAGTTCGGCTGAGTTTTATTGGAGAATTTGCAATATTAACTTTTTGTGTTAAGCTAAAATGAACAATAAGGACACAACTATGGAGGCTGAAATTGGAACTGATGATATGGATAACAAAATGTGATGGTTTTGATGCGATAATATGTCCAAATGAGTGAGTCCCTTTGCATTTGTAGCATTTAGATTGATTTTCATGTTTTTGGTCAATAATACATCTGATGATCTTCAAGCACCATAACACATTGATAGAAGTGATTGTTATTTGTATATTCATGAATGAAATGCCAAATGAAATAAACATTTTATAGAAATGTAATCATATCATATAATTCTATACCCATTCAAATTATAGAAATGTTGATTTTTTACTTTTTTTTTAAAAAGAAAATGATTAGTTACCAGGATAGGTCATACAACTAAGGAGGAACTCTTAATTTGTTTTATTGACAAATTATGAAAATAGGACATTAATGTTAATATACTAGAAGGTTTATTTGTGACAATTTCTTTATGCCTTCTTCCATTTGGTCTTTAATTAATATTGAAAGTCATACAAAAATTAATTGATATATATATTTTTCTTTGCATTATCACTTACAAAGGAAGACCTAAAATCCTTATGTTACGGAATTATAGATAAAAAAACATTTTTAGATTTCATTTTTACCTTTAGTATATGTTTTTAATCTTGACATGATATTTTCCTTTCTTATTGACTTTGTATTTCAAACTTCATAGTTTAGCTAGGGATTTGAATTTGGAAAGAGAAAATATCATATAATTGTAAACTGATGTCAATTAAATTTTGTTTCAAGATATTATCTCATCTAGATCTATATTCTGGCAAATTAAAGTGTTCCAAAAAAATTTATACAGGGCCATATGTAGACCTAAAAAAGTGTTTTTAAATAGGATATATATACCTAGATTTTCTTGAACATCTCTGCTTGATGCAAAATGTTGTTTCCAGCTTTATACCATAACATTTATAAACTCAGGATCATTAAATGTGGAGGGGGTATGGACTAAGTCGCCTAGGTCGATTCGCTCGAGTGCCCATCGATCATTGCGCGACAGTCTCCTCTTATGGCCGACTCTTCTATTGCTTCCATTCTATTCCCTCTATTTCTCTCATAGTGTATGTGTCATGACAATGAAAATATATTTATTAAGGAGAACTTAGAAGATGAATTTGATTATTTCAATGGCCTCTTGATGTGTATATATAGTATTTTAGTACACATAAATTCATACTCATTCAAATAAATATTCAATTTTAAATGCATATGAAAAACAAAACAATCAAACAAAATTAACTTCATCAGGTTGTATCAAGAAGAACATGTAAGAATTATTCTAAATAATCATTATTATATAATTACTCCTAACCTATATATTTTTCTCATTCTACTCATGTATTTTAAATGTTTATTAGCTCTTTTGATGCTGGTTTTTTTTTGAAAAAAATGTTTTTTTAATTAAAATCAGTTTGACGTGATTTGAAAAAGAATGGTTTTTTGAGTATGAATTTTGGAAATACCCTTATATTTGGTAAATATTTTCATTCATATCTTTTTTAATAAAATTATAAATATTTAAATAAAAGATAATTTAACATTTTGTTGAATAAAATTATTTGATTAATAAAAATATATTAAATGATATAAATTGGTTTTTGGAATAAAATTCTGAAATAACACTATCTCACAAAAGAACATTTCAAATTATTTCTAAATAATCATTGTTATAATAATAATTCAGATATATTTTATTAAAATAATCATATTATTGTAACTTTAGTACATATTTATATTTAAGTTTTGGTTTATTTTTATTCTATTCATTGTCATATTTTGTTCACTAAATCTTAAATGTTTATTCATTTCATATTATTGTTATAGTACAAATCTAAAAAATATATAATATAAGTTTAACATAATTACGAAGATTTTAATTTTCTTAAGTAGTCAATCGAGGAGGAGTTGCACAAAGACTCATGTCGTGCTTGGTAGGTGTTTTTTATACTTTAGAAGGTGAAAGAAATTAAAGATGGATGTTTAGTATATCATTTTAATTTTAATTGATGAACAATAAAATAATCATGGTGAACTCGGGAATCATTCTAAATGAAATTTAGTTTTTACTCTCTAATTTACTCCTCATCTCCTCTCTCTCCATTACAGTTTTTTACAAGTTCTACTTATATACCTATAATTTTGTATAAGAAAATAAAATTTTAGATTTTTTTATTTGAATTGATATATATAAATAGAGACTAACTAAGAGATAGTTTAATTTGATTATTGTAATCCTCTTGATGAGGAGATATCTTATATATTTTAGGGTACATTAATATTCCATTTAAAAAGAATAATATAAAAAAGACAAATTATTTAGGCGGCTCTTTAATTATTATGAATGCTCACTTTTAGCCTACAAATTATTTTTTAAAATAAATCGTTCTTCAACTTTTAAAAAGTTATCGGTGTCTCTTTCATCAACTTCTTGGTTAAACATAACCGTGTAAACTTAAAATTTTATTTTTTATATATTATCTTTTAATCATTATTTATATATATATATATATATATATATATATATATAATTATTAAAATCGATTATATATATTTTTTATTATTAATTTTTTATATTTATATAATTATTAAATCTTTTATATAATATATAGATAAAATATATATATTATTTATTTTTATCTATACGTATTTATATAAAATAAAATTTAAAATAATTTATATAATATATATATATATATAATTTATATATATTATCTTTAATCATTAGTTTATATATAATATTTATATAATAAATATATTAAAAATAATTTGAAGGTTAAAAAGTAATTGAATAGTTGGAGGGTGATTCTTTTTTTAGCTTTCAAATTATTTTTTAAAATATATATTATATAAATTTATATATTTATATATATAAATTAATTATTAAAGATAATATATATAATGTTTTTTTTTTATAGATATAGATATAAATATAGATATAAATAAAAATAAATAATATATATTTTTATTTATTTATATGAAATAGTTTAATTATTATATTATTATATAAAAATTAATGATAATATATATATATATAAGTATTTAATAATTATATATATAAATATAAAATTTAATGATTAAAGATAATATATATATATATATATATAATATTTTAAATTTAAACAATTATATTTAACTTTAAAAAATATATGATAATCTCTCTAAAAGTTTAAAGGATAATTTATTTTAAACTTTTATTTAAGGGCTAAAAGTGTAATTTATCTTATAAAAAACAACAATTGTGTTGGTTGGAATCTGTTACCAAATAAACAACAATTGTGTTGGTTGTAATCTGTTACCAAATTCAATAACAAGGACAATTATACTCCACTTGGTAGACTATTTTAATCAAATACATCAAGCCTATTTTCAAATAAAGAATATTAATAATTAATATTATTTGGTAAGAATTTGTTTAGTTCATCATAAATTAAAGAGAGTTGTGATGTAAATTTTTAGAATTTAAAATTGGCAATGGAAAACTTTGTGGAATTGTTTTAAGAAATAATGGGCATGTTAAATTGGTTATCTTTTATAATAGGAAATAAGTTAACATGGACTCCATCACCATATTATCAATTTATGTGTTTTTATTATGAATAGAATATACAAAATTTTATATTTAAATAAAATAAAATAAAATAACTATTTAATTTTGTTTTCCACATATACTAGAGTTATTTGTAAGTAATGAATGTTTACTTATGCAATATGAGTGACATATGATCGATAATTCTGATACGACACAAAAATACTATCCAAATCGAACACGCAAAAATCAAGTTTTGTTTATATATTTTTTTGATTTAGGTCAAAATCAAGTCGATAAATAAAAGATAACATTTTTCATATATTAATATAGTTTTCTATGTTTAATATTAATAATTTAAAGTTATTCCAACCCTCCATAATTATAAAAAAATGGCAATATTATATTTCATATATATAGTATATTTCATCTATAACTTAATATAAAATACCCTAAAATTAATGACCAATTTACTTAATCATTTATCTAATATGATGAATTTTTATTTTGTTTGGTACCCTAATTATTTAAAGATTTATGATACTGATTGGTATATTTAAATTGTTTTATACCATTTATCAAATGATTTATTTTTTAGTATTGTTTTTGTTCCATTAAGATTTTATATATAATGTTAATTTTATTTTCCTTTCTAATTTCTTGCTTCAAATTGATTGTGAAGTTATTGTATAACCAGTAACATTATCTTAGTTTTATTATTAATTGAGTCTATGGTTTATGTCATTATAACACCAAAAATCGACCATTTTTGAAAAAAAGTTTTGTTACTCGATTGTCGCGTCCCATAATTTATCCCCTCTCGTGTCTTGTGTGAGACGAAAAATCAAAATAGTAGACTTGACTATAATTTATTTAAAAACATCGATTTAAAATAGTTTTTAATTTTTTGAGTTGCCACCTAATTTAATACACGAGAAAATAAGAAAGAATTTTTTTGAGTGTTTAAACACGTTTTATAAATTATGTTATTGGTTCAGTATTTAGTTACCCATGAGAAAGGGATCACGCGTTATGTCTCACATGTCTATCACATTATCGTTTTTATTTTAAACTTTTGATCATTTAAATTTTTTTATTTTATACTTTATTTATTTAATCTTAGAGCATGTGTCTAAAAGTAACTAAAGTCTAAACATGTATATGTTAATCTTAACTCTAAACGTAACGAAATCTATATATATATATATATATATATAATGATGCTTAATTTTTAAAGTGTTCGGATTGTCGGGTCGAGATTTGTGGTTAATTTGGATATATGTGAGAGTAAATTGATACTTAGGTCGGATTGTGGATTAACCCGCCCATAAATTTAAAACGGTTAAAAATAAAATTAAAAATGTTATAGGTATGGTTCGAATTTGCAACCTAACAAAACAAGTACAACTTTTTAACCAACTAAACTAATAACACTTTATATTTTAAATTCAACCCAAAATTTGATAAACGCGTAACATTTTAACAATATAAGTTCAACTTTTTAACTAATTAATCTATATATATATAATGATGCTTAATTTTTAAAGTGTCTGAATTGCCGGGTCGAGGCCGTGGTTAATTTGGATATATGTGAGAGTAAATGGATACTTGGGTCGGATTGTGGGTTAACCCACCCATAAAATTTTACCCTAATATTTTTTTCACGATTTTTTATATTATTATTACTCGTGCATTGCACGAGATACATGCTAGTAATATAAAATAACAGTGCAGGTAATAAGTATCGAAGCTGGGGATATCTATAAAATAAAAAGTTAGTTAAAAAAAAAAGGAAAATTCATCAAAATTTTATTAAAAAACAATTAATTATGTGTTAAAATAATTATTTTACTATTTTTGTTTTATTATTATAACTTTATATATATATATAATTAGTTTTATTTATCAATATATTTGATAATCATATAATATTGTAATTAATCAATCCATAAACACACCGTTTTCGTTTTCAAATTTATTATTATTATATTAAGGAAACCCGTTTTCAAATTTATTATTATTATATTAAGGAAACATCATCCTTACCTTTGTATCTTCATTTATTTCCATTTTTAACATCATTACTTTCTTTAATTTTCAATTGACAATTTTTAACATAATTACTTCTCATTTTATGCTTTTATATTTTTAGTTCACCTATAAATCTTGTTCTCATTCGGAAAAAAAAACTTAATTAAAATTAATTTTTTAATTAATTATTTCTCAATAATTATATTTGTTTAATTAACTAAAATATTAAAATATCTTTTATAATAAATTATTATTTTTTATTTTATATATATATTAATACATTTTAAGTTTTCCTACCAAAAATAATTACCATTTCTCAAAATCATCACCAAATTATTATTTTTTTTAATTTATTAATTTGATTATTTTCTATAGATTACGAATAAGTGACCTCTCAAAATGACTCAAGTAGGTCATTTAACACTTATTCTTAATAACACATATTCTTAATATTATTTTTAACCGAGATTCAATAAAGTAACAACAATTCATTAAAAATTGTTTAAGTGAAAATTATTTTCACTATTAATTGTTCGAATTTTGACAAATAAATATTTTCAAGAATGCGTTAGGGTAAAGAATTGGATGTAGATAAGATGACACATGTAATTATATCTATGGAATAATCTAAAATTAATATCATGTTCAATTATCTTGAAATTAAACCATCATTCCAAACAAAATAAATTTAAAAAAAAAAAAAAAAACACTTGAGCAAATAACAATTAAAAATGATGATTAAACATTTGTTTGTTTATGTTATTCAAGGGAGGTAAAAATGACGATTTTGTTTGACATAGCATTTTTTCTTTTCCTACAAAATAAAAGATCAACAAACAAATTAATAAAATAGATAAAAACAATTTAATCTTGTTTTAATTTATTTGACGATTTAAATTAGTCTAAAATTAAATTATAATACTTTCGGATAAAATGTGGATGTCTATACTTACCATTTTTCTTCTTATTCTTTTTAAAATTAAAATCAGTTATATATTTTGTTAGAAAAAATTGGTAAAAGAAAATTAATAGTTTAATTTAAAATTTTATTAAAAAATTTATATTTTATTTATTTTAAAAGATATCTTATAAGAATGAGATGAATAGTAATGAAAAATATTTTTGGAAAGAGTAATATAATATGATATATTTAGGAATTTGAAAAGTTACCTTTTTAAAAATAAAATTAATAATAAAAAAATAAAAAAATAAGAAAAATATATATTAATATATATTTCGACAATAAAATATTATATAAAGAGTATTTGATACATCAAACAGCTTTAAGTTAACGCGGATCTCTCTTTACGCCTTTTCTTAGAACCCTAACCGTCTTTTCGCATTTTCTTAGAACCCTAACCCTAATTGCAAATCATGGCTTCACATACTCGTCGTAAAGCTGCTGAGGCGGAGAAAGAAGCAATGGAACGTTCATCGTCCGACGAAGAAGATTCCGATTCGGAATCTGAAGGAAATATGAATAACCGGCCTCCACCAAAGAAGCTGGTAACCTCTCTTCCCCACAAGTCTACTGACGACGACGAAGATGCGTCTGATTCCGACAATGATTTACAATCTAACCCGATTCCCAAGTCAGTTCCTGAAGTAAATCTTGTTTCTACCAAAAAGCCGAACGGAGAATCCTCCTCGCATGCGGGAAAAAATACCAGATCTTCGAAAAAGAGGCCGGCAGAGTCCCCCGCTCTAAACAAGGGAAATGATTCAAAGAAGTCTAAGAAGAAGAAGAAGAAGAATGAGCAAGTACAGGAGCTGGACGCTGATGAGAATGTAGAATGTGAAAACATGGAAAATAAGGGCGATGATGCTAAAAAACAGCTGTTTCAACGGATATGGAGCGAAGAAGATGAAATTACAATATTGAATGGAATGATCGACCATGGTGAAAATGAAGGGATTAATCCTGCTACAGTGGATATGTCCTCTTTTTACGACTCCATCAGATATTCACTTCAGGTAGAAGCCAGTAGAAGCCAGTTAACTGAAAAAATAAAAAGGCTGAAGAAGAAGTATTTGACCAGTCTCAAGAGAAGTTTCAATGGTGTTGATAGAACTTTCGCCAAAGATCACGATCAGAAGTGTTATCATTTATCGAAAAAGATATGGGGAACTACTGCATCCAAAGGAAGTTTTACCGCCAAACTGTCTCGGAAAGGAAAGAATGTTGTTGAAGCCAAAACTGGAAAAGCTAACATGGAGGTTGATAATGCTGCTGTTCATGTGGCTGCTGCTGTTGCTACTCCATCTAATGTTAATTTCTGTATAGGCTCGAGCTTGGAGAAGAAAATTGAAGAATATGGGTCTCAGTTGATTACAGGTGCCAAGAAGTTAGAATTGGACAATATGTTCAGACAGTTACAAGTGAAGGAGGCGGAGGTTTATTTGAAACACCTAGATTATATGCGTGAGAAGACAGTTCTTTTGTTGGAGGCATTAAGATCCAACATAAACTAAGTAAGGTAAACAATTAGTTGAAGACTTACTTACTGTTTATGGTTTCTTTTTGGTTATTAATTTTTAGATTACTAAGTGTTTTGCTGCAGTTATGTTTCAACAAGAATTGAATCTTATCTTTTAAGTGTAGTAGGTAGATTTTGGAACTCTTATCATTATGTTTATTATTCCTCAAGAATTGGTATGATATCTTTAGGGGATTAAGTGTAGTGGCTGTTTTTGGAACATATTATTCTTATGTTTATTATCTCTCAGAATTGGAATGTTTTTTTAATATCAAACAAGTTAGAGGTCTAGGACTCTTGGTTGATCATTTTTAACTCTAAGTTGAGATAGAGGTTTTCTTATGTGCTTGAGCACACAAACTAAGTAAATACTAGGTAAACATGTTGTTGACGGTTTCTTTTTGGTTATGAATATCTAGATTATTTGTAGAAAACAATGTTTTTTCAGTCATGTTTCAGCCAGAATTGGATGTTATCTTTAGGTAGGGATTGGTATAACGTAATGAGTATAAAATATAGAAAGTAAATATATTATTTACCTATAAAATATAGTGTATAATCTGTCTTTGGTAATGAGAATAAAATATAGAAAGTAAATATATTATGTATCTATAAAATATAGTGTATAAATTGTGTTTGGTAATGAGAATAAAATATAGAAAGTAAATATATTATGTAACTATAAAATATAGTGTATAAATTGTGCTTGGTATTAAATTATATATGTTAGGTAGATATAAATTGAGTAGGTATAAATATTAATTGAGTTTGGTATAAATTATATAAGTTTTATTATTTTTGTTTGGTTAATAATATAAAAATAAATAGTAAAGAGTATAAAAGATTATTTTATTTTTATTTATATAAAAAAATAATTATTATTTTAATATTTATTTTATACGTAGTTTGGATTATTAATTATATTAGAATTAATATATTTTTTTTAGATATAATTTGCATTATTAATTATTTTTAAAATAATAAAAATAATATATAATCATCATATAAATGTATTTTTTAAATAAATATTATTATATGATTTATATTATTTTATATATAGTTTAACTTTTATAATTATATAAATATTTATAAATAATTAATGTTATTAACTATATGTAACACAATGACAAACAAAATAATATTTCTATTGAAGATAAGTAAATAAGAGAAAATGTAAAAGAATATGAAGCAATGAAGATGAAAGGGAAAGGAAGAAGTATAGGATAAAGAAGTGAGGAATATATAAAATAATTTTGTAACAGGTTAATCTATTATAATTTTAAACCTAGTTTATGTTATAAATTATTATAGTTAAGTTAATGTAGTTATAAAATTATCCAACAAATTTAGTTAATAAATTTGATTATAATTATAATTGTACTATATATTACTCCTTAACAAATTATATGTTGCTTTTGAAATTCTATCTTTCTTATGAAAAAATTGAAATATTAATATAATCGGATATTTAGTTTTGATTTCGTATACTCTCATCTCAATCGGGTAACCATCTACCCTGCCCATATTCGACCCGAACCCGATTAATAGGCATTCTTATCTTTATACAAATTATACACTTATTTTAATAAATATTTTTATGAAAGTATGATCATATTAATATATTTTGGTTCAAGGCTAAAGAATAATGTAAGATAGGTCGGAACATTTTTATAACAGTAAATTTACTATAATCACCATACCAAAATTTTGGTGTGATACAATAATATTTACAGTATCAATATTATACCAAAAATAATAATAATAATAATAAATAACCATTCATATATGATTATCAGATTATTAAATAAACTTTAGACAAAATTAAGTCAAAAATTAAGTCTTCTCAATTGGGCATTTGTGCTAGTAAAAGGGATGTATTCTTTAAGAGTAAGGATATGATGTTCCAATTAAGTGTCTCATTTGTTTTTCAATATATATATATATATATATATATATATTTATATTGTTTTAATAAATGAGACAAATAAAAAATTATATATATTACATAAATTTTAAACCTTAAATTTTAAACCCTAAATCTTAAAAAATTATATGTCGTAAAATTTGAATTCATTCTTTAATCTGGAAAAAAAAAATGTTGTACAAGTCATAAACTAACTAAAAACAAAGTCAACAAAAAAAAATATTTTTTCATGTCTTATGCAAATTAAAAAGAATATGATGATCTCCATATTATGCTCCAAAATAAACCACAATAAATAAATCCAGAAAACTAACTAAACTATAAAAAAAACTATTCCAAATTTGTATTTAAACACGAGCCCGCTTATTGTTGATATTGGTGCATGACGGACATTTATAATGCTTGATATGCTCGGCTTTTGCAGGCGTGATCTTGACACAATTACCATGAAACCATTTCTCGCAAATATCACAACATATCCAAAACTCGTCTGATGAGTAATTCTCCCCGCAGGCTCCACACAATGTCTCGCTTTCTTCATCATCATCTTCATCTTCACCATTTTCATTTTTCAGTTGCGGAACTTCCTTGCTATGCTTTCTCAGAGTTTCAGGTTCATTACCTCTCTGGTTTTACAAAGACAATTGAAGGATGTCAACTAATGTATTCAAAACAAACATAAACAGATCACCAAATTCATTTTAATCTGGATTCTGGATAATCATATAAAGATAATCTTATAACTTTGGTCATTTTGAGTGATGTAATTGATGTTTGATTATGTTTGCATTATTTAAAAAATCTGAACCGAACAAAGCCATATGATTCAATGGGACTGTCCCATGGGAAAATATCAAAATACTATCGAATGGAATGAATGCTTAAACAAAATGATTAAACTATCTAAACCATTCTATAAAAAGTGAGAATATTTCACTTACCTTAGAACTTGACTTAGATTTGTTGCTTCCTTTGTTTACGCCAGATGATTTCTCCTTGGACTGTTTCTTGGCAGTTTCTGAAACAACTTCAAATAGTGTTGGGAGATCGTTGATCATATTGAAAAGGCGTTTCCTGTAACAAAGAATAAAAAAATTCAAATCGACAAGATCTAGTTACTAGCAAAAAAGTGGTTTCAGACATGGCTCACTTCACTTGAACTCTTTGGATTTGGAATGTTTTGTTATCAACATTATTTCAAATGATGATCATAAAAAACTACAATCTGTTATGTTTGTAGAAAAACATAATAAGTTGATCATGAAAAATTCTCTATACAAAATGAAGCAAATAAATACACTAGAATTTGCATTGTGATTAAAAAGTAAGTTGTTTACACAAAATTATCACATGATCCAACAAAAATCTTATACCAAATGAAAAAAAAATCATATACACCAAGTTGGATTAGTTAGCAAAATGGTGATCCATAAGAAAGATAGTTTATTAGTGCAATGAGAAGCTAACCATAGAAATGCCATCAACATATAATGTATAATTCACAATTTCACATCACATCTTTCACAATAATTAGATCAGATCTTTCACACGAAACTAACAAATGATAAGTAAAAGCTCGAGAAGCAAATAACTATGAATTTGAATTATCAAAAGAAAGATAATGAACTGAATCTAGTATTTACATAAGTGAAATCCCAATCAAAATCGAGAAACATACCTATCAGATTTGTCAAATCCAAATCTAGCACCAAAATAGTATGCAATCGACAGCAACCATGCATCACTATGAGCCGCTACTAAAGATAGCCAATCTTTCTCATGCATGCCATCTCTAGCAAAGTTAATACCCAACACAGGTTCAGGAAGCTCTGGTGGCACCTCTTCAGCTGGTAAATTCACTTCCCACTGCTCATTAGGAAGTCCATAAAGACAAAGATTTTCCTTATCTGTCATACATCATAATTTCAAGTTCATCTCATGTTAACATCAACATAATTTCAAATACTTAACAGTAAATATGTGATCACAATCAATAGGTCGTAAAACCCCTCTCAATTCAATTCACACTGCTCATTAGGAAGTCCATAAAGACAAAGATTTTCCTTCTCTGCAATCCATCATAATTTCAAGTTCATCTCATGTGACATCAACATAATTTCAAATACTTAACAGTAAACATGTAAAACACAATCAATAGATGGTAAAACCCCTCCCAATCTGTTTGCTAGACATTTGGCTACATTCTAAGAAGCAAGATCGTGTTTCTACTTTCTAGTAATATTCAAATCTATTGATAAATGGATTTGAACTGTTTCAAGAACAATGAACAAGAGATGAATAATTTGAACCATATCAATCATAAGATCAAATAGTCTCCTCCATCTGTACCCTCAATATGCACATATTAAATCAAATAAGTCAAATAAACTGGTGATTATCTTATCATCATCATATATTCTATTAAAAGTTGTCCCCACTATCATCCACTTTACAGTGACATGTCTTTCACAGATGCATATAACTTTCAATAGAATATATATATAACAACAAAATTGAAAAGAATAAAGGCTGATTTCATCATATATGTATAAATTTGAAGTTCTGAGACAAACAGAGATATTCACATAGCTGAATTTCATTTCGATTGACGGTTAGGTTAAACATAAATCTAACAAAAAGCGAATTAAACAAATGATGAAAGGAACAAACCAGGGTTACACAGACGGACAAATTCTTCAACATCTGCATCAAACGAAACGATGAAAATGTAAAATTAAACCAAGAAACAACAAGTGGATAGTCGATCGACATCTTAAATCAATTACGAACAGTTTTAAACGATACAGATGATAAGTAAGAGAGGAGACACAATTACCGGCGGTGAGAGCTTTAATCAGACCGGCTCTTCGTCCTTTGTAGTCTATGAAAACGTCTTCTACTGTTCGTGAGTTTACCGGCGTACTCCCTTCCATCTCTGAAAATCGGCGATATAGAGAGAGAAAGAGAGAGAGATATAGAGAGAGAGAGAGACTGTATATGTGAAAAGATAAAGGAGGGAAAGTTTGGGAAAATATTTGAGCTTTTGGAGGAGGAGATAGAAAGAGAGGAATAAACCAGATTTCACTATAGAATAGAAGATGATGTCAATTTTTATTTTTTTTAACCCTAATTTTAATATTCATTTTTATTTAAATAATAATTTATTTTTATTTAATTATATTTGCATATAGAATTTTGGGTTATGAAACTATTATAAATTATATAGTATTCAAATAATCGAACACAAATCTGATATAATTGTAGGAAATTCATGAAATTTTTTTTAAGATATACTAACTTAAGTTTTACTTTAATAAGGAAAAATTATTTGAAATTGTTATGTATTTTGTTAAACAATTTGGTTGAATTGGTTGTTTTAAAAATAGTTTAAAATATATTGAATATAAATTTTTAAATTTATAAGATTCGATATTAAAATAATTATAAAATATTGCTATTTATTTATTTTTATTTTTATTTATTTAATTTTTTTATTTTTGTATGATCCTTGATTTGGTTAATGTTAATGTATTTTTTATGTATTTGGTAACAATGTGACAGATTATTTTTATTTTAATATTGTTATTATAGATTATCACTTATATTATAATACATTAACTTTTTCATAATATAAACTTATCAACAAAAACTCATAAAATTTTGGACTATCACCAAATGCTTAAATTTTTTAATTATATGAACTATATTATAATTTAAAAATGGATTTAATGTTTAAACATCACAATTATTATTAAAAATATAATTAATTTTGTTTAATTGTTTTTTAAAATATCAGCCTTGATTGGTTTAAGGTTAATATGTAAAAAATTAATTACATATATTAAGGTTTATGTAGAAGGAATTTAGTAATTAGGAAAATAAATTAATGATGATTTTATTTTATTTTAATTTAGACATTTGTACATATTTGGTATGAGTATTGATGGTCTAGGATTATATTCATTATAAACTCAGGCAATATAAAATTTCACAATAACAATATATTTGTAGAAGAATCTAATAATTATTTCATTTGATTTTTTAATCAAATTTTTTAATTCAGAAGTAAATCGAATTTAAAATATTAAGTGTTTCAGTTTTTATTCATAATCGGTTCTGTAATTTTAATGATATTAAAGATCCTAATTATATATTTATTTAATCATTTTATATTATCTAAAAATAATACTTGAATATTTATCATATCTAATTTCATGGTCACATAAAATTTGATGTATAAAAAATTTATTTTTTATAAAATGATTTATTTCATCAATGTAAGATACAAAAAAAATATTCACAATTTAAAATATTCACAATTTAAAAAGATACAATGTAAACCAACAAATTATTTTTCATTAAAATATTAACTCCTAGCTTTAGAGATTTGAACATTAAAATATCAAATTCACTAATATACTGTACTTTAATATTGATAATCTACTTAAAAAAACTTTGTTAATGTGATTTGTCATTTCTATACTAAAACAAATTCAAAATAAAAAAATATTTTATTACAAATAGGAGTTAATAGTTAAATATATGATTATTTGGCAAAAGCTTGTAGATAAATTTGAAATTTTTTAAAAAATAATGTAAAAATCCTGCGTTGATGATTAAATTAAAAAACAAAGTCAAAATTCATTAAAATTGTTATGCACCCAAAATTTAAACTTAAATAAAGATATCTGAATAGAGTAATAATAAGATAATGGGTGTGTGAACTCAACTACCAAACATTAAATCATGAAAATGTGTAGTAAAAAGGGGCATTCCTAATTTGCATTAGAAGACAAACAAAACGCAATTACGCAACAACCTCGACTGGAACTGGTGCAGCAGTTGGAGGGGCGACAAAAATCTCCTCTTCCTTGGGCTGGTGAATAACAACCTGATCGGGTAACGGGGTCATTGGTCCTTCCTTACCCTTAGGGTCCCATGCAAGCATGATTTTCACCTTGATACCAAGAACACCCTACACAAGATTCAAATGTTTCTTGATTCAACAACAAAAATACAGTACAATTACAAGGGACATTCTAGTTATTTTACCCAAATATGTAAAACAAACCTGTCTTAGAAGAACATGTCTGACAGCAGAATCAATGTATTCTTTGACAGGTTGACCAGAAGAGATCATGTAACCATCCATGAATTTCATTGATTTGGCACGTTGAGCCCTGAGCTTTCCACTTACAATGACCTATTATCACAAAAGAAACAAATAATTAACTCGTAAAATTATTGCAACAAAGGAAATTTATTATAGTTTCTCACTAACCTCGCAACCTTTGGCACCGCTCTCCATGACAAATCTCAACACACCATAGCAAGCCCTAGAGGAGAATTCAAATCAAATCAGATTATGGATTAAAGAGGTGAAACCAAACTCAGTCAAATGAGAATCAATAATAAATAGGAAATAGTAGGCAATTACAAGACATTTCTCATCTAAATTACGTCACAAATGAGATGATAAAGCTTTTTTGGACTCCAACATTAGATGAAATTAAATATAGTCAACTTCCGACACGAGAAAGGCACCAATAACTACCAACCCGCTTTAATGATGACATGAATTTGAAGAATGAATATCAGCTAGAGGCAATCCACAATATGAAGCATATCCACATGAACATATACATATCCTAATCAAATAGAGAAATTTTTCATCTAAATTACGTCACAAATAAGATATATACTTTTTTGGACTCCAACATTAGATGAATTAAATATAGTCAACTTCCGACACGAGAAAGGAACCAAATGCAACCAACTCGCTTTAATGATGACAAATAAAATTGAAAAATGAATCCATATTGAGTATCCAATAAAATGAAATAGTTCTGCAAAATTTAAAAATTTCCCATTTAAATTACGTCACAAAAAAGATGAATAATCTTCTTTGGACTCCAACATTAGATGGATCAATTATAGTCATCATCCGACACAAGAAAGGCACAAAGAACAACCAACTTGCTATAATAATGACAGGTAATTTGGAAAATGAAGATCAACTAGACTAACACACAACTAAGAGGAATTAGAAAGAAAAATTGTAAATTTTACATTTAACTTACGTCACAAATAAGATGAGTTTTCTTCTTTGGACTCCAACATTAAATGTGTGAAATATAGTCATCATCCGACACAAGAAAGGCATAAAGAACAACCAACTTGCTATAATAATGACATAAATTGGAAGAATGAAGCTAAACTAGGATAAATACACAGGAACACAAAGCAAGTGACAATATGCTCATCATATTTAACAAACAATCCAATCAAACAAATAGAATGAATACAGAAATTTCCCATTTAAATTAAGTCACAAATAAATTGAAAATACTTCTTTGGACTCCAAAATTATATGAATCATTATATAGTCATCATCCGACACAAGAAAGGCATAATGATCAACCGACTTGCTATAATAATGACAAATAAATTATAAGAATGAAGATCAACTAGACTAAATACTAATGAACACATAGTAAGTGACATAAACTCAACCTTAGTAACACAGGAATCCAAAGGAAACTAGAGTGTAAATATAGAATTTCTCATCTAATTTACGTCACAAAGAAGATGAAATTCTTTTTTGGACTCCAACATTAGATGAATCAAAATATAGTCATCATCCGACACGAGAAAAGCACAAAGATCAACCAACTCGCTATAATAATGACAAACAAATAGGAATAATGAAGATCAACTAGAACAATACAAAGGGACACGTAGCAAGTGACATCAAAATCAACCGAATGAACAAACAAAGACATTAATAAATTTGAAAGATTTCACATCTAAATTACGTCACAAATAAGATGAGTATTCTTCTTTGGACTCCAACATTAGATGAATCAACATATTGTCATCATCCGACACGAGAAAGGCACAAAGAAAATCCAACTCGCTATAATAATGACAAACAAATTGGAAGAATGTAGCAAGTTGTTAGACAGATCAATTGGACATAAATAATCTAATTGCAAATAGGAAGCAAGTAATGGGTATTGCAGGACCAGGTGTAAAACTAATTTCATCAAAAGATAGCTTTATATAATAGATCATTCTTATTAGATACAAATGAAAATTTATATACCTGCGAACAGCAAGACCTCCAAGCAACTTGTAACGGAGTGACTCAGCTTGGGCAATTGCGCATAAACCTCTGTTATTAACCTTCTCAGCATAAAGCTCAACACTTCCCTCTGGGAATTTGAATCTCTTTTGAACAACAGAAGTTAGCTCCCTGATCCTTCTACCCTTCTCACCTATCAAGTATAAACATACAGGAATCACTACCAAATCAAAGAAAGAGACCACAAAAACCAGTTCATCATCAACTATGAGCATCAGACTTCTAACAAGAACATCTCTTTTGTCTTCTAATCTAAAACTCGAGATCTAAGCAGGTAGATTACTGTAAAGTAAAACAAAACCCATATCAAAAAAAACATATTTACAGGCAAGAAAAACAACATACCGAGAACATTCTGGGTACGGGTAGCCCTGATGATGATTTCAGTGCGCATGGGAGTAACCCTAACCTCGACGCCGGAATAACCATCTTCCGCAAGCTCTCTGGTTAGAACTTCGTTTAGTTCGGCAAAGAAAACTCCGTCGGCGACAAACTACCAATAATCAAAACCCATAAGTATAATCTAACGTTCTATTGAGATCTACCGAAGAGAGATTGGATAGGTAAAGACGGTACAAACCTTTCTCTTTTTGCTCATCTGGCTAGCCATGGTTGGATACTTGGAGTAGAAAGAAGAAAGCTCCGCGCTTGGATGTATAAACGATTGCCTGAGGTCTCTCAAACCCTACTGCCGATCTGTTACATATAGTGAAGTATCGCTGAATCGTACGGTCATGGATATAGGTTTCAGATTTGGACGGACGGGATCAAATCACTAAGTTTGCAAGTTTTACCCTAAAGCCCAAGTTAAGGCCCAATCTCTGTCTTGGGCTAAAACTATCTTACCAAAGAAATATAAAATAAAATAGTGCTATGAAATTATGTAAATTTAATAATCTATTTGTCAATTCTCTTTATTAAGACAGACTATAATAAATGAGTGTTTATTTTTTATTTTTAGAAAATATAGTAAAATGAAATATATATATATATATATATATATATATATATGGGTGAAAATGCAGTGTTTATTAATAAATAAAAAATCATTTCATTAGAAAAAAATTATTTACAATTATTAAAATAAAAATAACAAATATCAATCTTGAGACCGCTCAAATAAGAGCCTGTTCTTTTTGGGTTTTTAAAAAAACTCAAATAAAACATAAAATATAACTACAATATTAATATATAATAATAAAATTATTTTGATAGCTTAGCTCAGAAATGTAACCCTTATCTTCCACCAATGAGAAAATAAATTACCATAATATTTATGGGTCAAAATCTATATGAATTAAGGACTTATAACTGAATGATATAGAAAAACAGGAAAATTATATAACAAAAATATATATTTGAGACCCCAAAAGTTGGGTGATTAGAGTGAGACAATAATTCAGATACACATATTTGTAAGATGATTTTTAAATATTAATTTTTATTTGATCACTCAAATAGTATGTAAATTAAATATTTTTTCTAACAACCCATAATATGATTTTGAAAAAGCGGGATTTAAACAGTTTTTTAAAATATACCATGTTCTTAAATTGTATTTAGAAAGTGTCTAGTGTGTTTAGAACAACCTAAAGACATTCTAACTCCAAAAATCAATACCTCACAACCAAAATTTAAAATTTTAAAATTTAATATTTTATTACAAATATGTTTCAAACATCTAAATCAACTCAGAAACATTTAAAGCGAAACTACTTCATAATAATATGATTGAACTACTCAATATAAACACTAGATAAATAGGTCTTATGAGTCATTTTTTATAGTTTTTCTTCCAACCTGATTTTTGAAGAATTATAAAACTAACTAAGAATGGAAGGATTTTAGAAATTACACCGTTACAGATAGGTATAGGAACAATCTCTCATCCCAATTCCCATCAACCTTACGAAAAAATGTTTGTAGCCTCCTAAACCAAAAAGTTTAAGAAGCTTTAAAAGACAACCATGTCGATTTTTAGTTTTCTAGGCTCCTCCTCTCTAATTTCATATACATACTCGAAAAGACTTCGAAAAACTCTTAAACTCGGCCCAACTTCGATCTAAACAACTAACAGTGTGAATTCCCTGAATTTATGTGATTTGACATAAGTTTATTAGTCAAATTGCCTTTAGCGGATCCCTCAATTTGTGTAAGGACTTGGGAGAAATTATTAAAAAAATTTCGTGATATTTCTCTTTTTGATTAATAGAAATGGTCCACAAATGGTCGCACATGCGGAGTTCATTCCATCGTGAGGGAGTCCAGTGATTGTTGACCCAGTTTAGGGTCGCCCTTGACTCTTCCGCTTTGATCCGGGCCATCCGTCTTGACCCCTTGACTTGGGTGCTTATTTGTTGCGCTTGGGTTCAACCACGATCTTGATGTTTTATGGAGTTTGAATGTTCTGTGTTGCGTCTACCATTTTTTTACATATTTATTTATTATTATTTTTTCAACATTTGTAAAACAAAAATACAATTAAATTAAATTAATTAATAAACATAATTTATCAATTTTACTATTTTATATTTTATTTAAATTATTCTAGAATTTAATTACTTTATAATATAATTTATAGGACGTCATCTCCAATTTAATTAAATATTTTAATATCATACAATGAGCCTGTATATTAATATTAATATTTGTCGAAATAATTTGTTGTTTGGAAATATATTTAAAATTATAAAATCTATTACGATAAAATGTTGGTTTCAACTATCTAATTATTTTTTTTTTTAAAGAAATTATTGTTTAAAAATATTTGATTTGAAAATATTATTCATTTTAACCATTATAAATATAATATAGATATATAAATTAATTAATTATTTTTAAAATAATAATGTAAAGATTATTTATTTATTTTATTTTGTTTTATAATAAGATAATTATGTTAAAATATTAAATATATATTAAAAACAATATCTTATTAGACATAAAAGAGTAGTTGTCAAATGACTTGAAACATGTTGCTTCCTTTTGGAGACCTGGCGTAACTTAATTAGTTTGGTATGAATAATTGTAGCTAGACTATAAAAGTTTTTTTTTTTTAATTTGTTTTTTTTTTTGAAATTTATGAATATGATACATGTATATATTATTTATATATTAACAAATTTAATAATATTTATTCGTTCTAACTTAATGTTAAATAATGAGAAAAACATTTATTAATTTTAATTAGCTATGTTTGCACTAGAATTAGACAGATTTTTGTTGTGTGGAACTTAATTTGTGAGAAGAAGTGGACCAAATAATTATTAATTTAATAAATATAGTGTTGTCTATTATTTAGCAGTTCAGATCTTCTGCTACCGATTGTCGTGTTCCCCTGTGGCGGACCAATCAGATTGCAGCATTATTAATTTAATAATAAATCAATCTGGGCAGGAGACGGAGGGAGGGAGAATCCGGAATCCGGGTTTAGGCCCGGGTTCACACAAGACGCCGTTAACGGAAGCGCCTGTTAACGCCAGGAAATAATATAATATTCAGATGATAAACAGATAAGATATCTTCGCTCTGGGACCGTGTCAGAGGGAAGGGTGAGATGCGATGGGAGCGAAGATCTACACGCCCGTTGCCATGACCCTCATGTAAACCCCCCATACCCACCCATGAGAAGACCGCCTGCCTTCCATGAAAATACACTTACACGTCTATGTAAAGACCGAATTGACAGGGATTTTATATTTACGTTTATTAAATATTAATTTAATTTATTAAAATACACATGCAGCGATATAATATTCGCTTCAATTAATTCATTCATTTTTTTCTAGGAATTTTATTTAATTTTTTTATTTCATTTTTTTGGCTTGGAGACCCTCAGGAGCGAAGATATATTTGCTTCAATTAATTTTAATAATTATATTTCCGTTTATTACATATTAATTCAATTAATTTATATTTTTTTGAATTAATTTTATTTAATTTTGTTATTTATTTATTTTTGCCTCGAGACACTCTGGAGCGAAGATATATTTGCTTCAATTAATTTTAATAAAAACATCATGTAAACCCCCCAATCCACCCATGAGAAGACCGCCTGCCTGCCATGGAAAGACACTTACCCGTCTATGTTAAGACCAAAATGACATTGATTTTATATTTCCATTTATTAAATATTAATTCAATTAATAGAAGATGACATGCAGCAACCGAACAAATCTTCGCTTCAATTCCTTGGCTATTTTTTTTTTTTATTTCATTTTTTTTTGTTGGAGACCCTCATGAGCGAAGATATATTTGCTTAAATTAATTTTAATAAAAACCTCATGTAAAACCCCCATACCCACCCATGAGAAGACCGCTTGCCTACCATGTAAAGACACTTACCCGTCTATGTAAAGACCAAAATGACATGGATTTTATATTTCCGTTTATTAAATATTAATTCAATTAATTGAAGATGACATGCAGCAACCGAACAAATCTTCGCCTCAATTACTTCTATTGTTTTCCTTTTTTTTTATTAATTTAATTTTATTGGCTGGAGACCTTCATGAGCGAAGATATATTTGCTTCAATTCATTCTAATAAAAACCTCATGTAAAACCCCCCTACCCACCCATGAGAAGAGCGCTTGCCTACCATGTAAAGACACTTACCCGTCTATGTAAAGACCAAAATGACATGGATTTTATATTTCCGTTTATTAAATATTGATTCAATTAATTGAAGATGACATGCAGCAACCGAACAAATCTTCGCCTCAATTACCGGCTAGATTTTTTTTCATATATTTTTTTTTTCGTTTATTAATAAATGTTAATTTAATTAATTTAAAATGACATGCAGCGATATAATATTCGCTTCAATTAATTCATTACTTTTTTTATTTATTTAAATTTTTTGGCTGGAAAAGAACATTTGTTCGCCTAGACCATGTTCCATGTAAAATGGATTGAATAGTCGCTTCTCGAGAGAACACTTATTCGCCCCTGGTCCCTGTGTCATGTTACATGGAATGAATAGTCGCTTTTCGAAAGAAGACATGTTCGCCCCGGTTACATGAATATATATACCCCCTAATATGATTATTTTATAATCATTTCCGCCCGATTCATCTCTCTCTCTTCCTGCCTCCTTTTCACGGCGATTCGTAACCGGCTCCCCGTCGACCGAACCTGAATCCACATCTTCACGACTCCACAATGGTACGTATTCCTGAACAGTAACTTTTCATATTTAGGATTATGGAACTACTACACTAGATTCTGTTATGTGATGTTGTTGTCTCTTTAATATTTAGGAAACCCTACTCTCAAAATGTCACCTTCACTGTAAATCAATGTTATTTAGGATAAATTACCTATTGTTATGTTTTGGGATATTATTTCCTTGAAACCCTAGTACATACTAACAAAGACCGTTTTTTTTTTCATGCACGTGCAGGCAACTGCCTCAGCATCCGTCCAAAACTTTGGCAAAGACTGGATTTTATGCCCAAATCAATTAACAAGTGAAGAGATAGTACTCTTCGTGACATTTCTCCCTTTTTTTTCCATATTGTTTAAGTTTTCATCCTGTTTAACTGAAATATTTATGATTGTTCTTAAACAGCACTTGATTCAACAATATGCTAACACATGTGGTGCCACGGTGTCAATGAGGTGGAGAGACGATGTGACCCACGTCATAGCATCCACCGATTCTAATGGTGGATGCGGTCGCACTATCAAAGTATTGAAAGGCATATTGAACGGGAGTTGGGTCCTTACCATTGATTGTGAGACTCTGTTATTCTTAACCCTTTACTGTTAACTCAATATTCCTTTTAACATATATGAAACTAAAAACACATATTGCTTTTATACAGGGATAAAATCATCAATCAGATTTAACTGTTACGTGGACGAGGAACCATACGAGGTGCAGCGAGATAATCATGGGACTGTGGGCGGTCCAAGAGCTGGCAGAATGCGGTATTTGAACAATGTAAGTTTTGTCTTATTCCTACTCCTCCATATGATATTCAATTGTCCATGATTACTAATAATGTTTTGTATTTTCTTTCAGCTGCTCAAACTCTTCGACAGTTACACCTTCATATTTGCAGGGGAATTCATCCCGGCTTACAAACTTGATCTTATGGGGTTTGTAATTACTGGAGGAGGTACAACTAAAGAAATGGAGAATCCATTTGTCGAGCCCGAGGACGACAAAACTATAGTTGTATACGACAAGTCTCGGCACGATGTTAATGAACTTGTTTGGGTATTTGAGGCAGAGAATCCTCTGAAGACATATTTGGATGTGTTTGGTGTTCCTCACACAAGCTTGCTAGAATCCATTGCTGCTTGTGATTTACAGCCTTTGTTTTTGTAATAGACATGTGTTGGTTTAATTTGTTACTTAATATTTGAATATTTTGCATTCTTGAAAATTCAATGTCATATTTGATTTCAGAATTATCTTTTTTGTTCTTCGAATTGTTTTTTTTTAAAAGATGAGTCTTATATTTAACTAAATCTTGAAACATTAAGAAATACTGTATAACTTGAAGTATAAATTTGATAAATAATTAATATTTTTTAAAACTACTGTCAAAATAATATTTGTAAAACAATTGTGAAAATAATAATGTGAAGAAATCTTCGCTTACTGATTGATTGATTGATTTATTAATTTAATTTCATAATAATTTTTGTCATTTAATTATTAAAATGAAATAATTTTTTTAACAAGTCACCTCACCGCCACCTAACACCTGCCACCTTTTCATTAAATGCTGCATGCAGCAAGCCATGCTGCTAAGCTAGACAACTTTGTACTCTTCTCTCTCTCTACTGTACGACCATTTCTTCGCCGGAGTTATACTACATTGTCTACCATCGACCTCTCCTTCGCCGGAGACTTCATTATAATATCAATCCATCTTCCTAAATTATAAAATGATATGTTTTTGAATGTCATCTATACCTTCTTTACTTTTCTTCCCAACCTTTTCTATGTTTTTTGAATACTCGACATGAAATGTTCTGTTCTGTTTGATTATCAGGAAGGAATACGTATCAGCGAGAATGATATGGACGAGAATGATATTATTGATTTAAGGTAACATTGTTTAACTTCTCCAATTTTTGTAGTGCACATGTAAGCGAAGATCTCTTCACTAATATATTATTAGATAATATCTTATAAAGCGAAACTATATTCGCCTAATATTACAATCTTCATACTGTTGAAGTGAAGCTTTCTTCGCTTATATTGTTTTCATTTTCCAATAATCTACAAGTTCTGGTTAGTTGAACCTTTATTTTCCACTTGTTCAAACTGAACAGCGAATCTGCTACTTGTCGTCGTCAATTGAATTTCGATGGAAACGGCCAACCTTTGGAGGACATCGAATCCAACTTAATTCCACTTTTAGGTAGAGAATTTGAGAGTGAAGAAGAAGGCTACGTATTCTACTTAGCATACGCTAAACTAATAGGATTTGGTATAAGGCGCAGTTCAAAACATGTAGACAAGGAGGGTAAAATACTGGATAGAGTTTTTTGTTGTAGTGCACAGGGTGAACGGGGAAAGGACAAACGTGATGTCTATGTGAAACGTAGACGTTCTGTGACTCGGTTCTGTTGTGAAGCGAAATTGAGGATAAAGAGGGCAGACAATGGAAAGTTCCAAGTGGTAAATTTTATTAGTGATCATAGTCATCCTCTTGCAAGTCCAAAGAAAACTCACCTGTATAGATGCCATAGGAATATTTCTGCAGTTGCAGGCTTACATATCGAGATGGCCACTAACGTGGGAATTCCTCCTAAGTCATCACATGCTCTAATGTCTAAACAAATCGATGGAAGGGAGAATCTAGGTTTTCTTCCTGAGGATTACAAAAATTACCTGCGCACGAAAAGAACCAGAGAGTGTAATTTTGGGGAAACAGGGGGTGTATTAGAGTATTTGCAGAAAAAACAATCCAATGATCCTGGTTTTTATAATGCTTTTCAACTTGATGCGGACGATTTGATAACGAATATTTTTTGGTGTGATTCCAACATGCGGTCCGATTATTCATACTTCGGAGACGTGGTCAGTTTTGACACCACATACAAGAAGAATAATGAAGGTCGTCCAGTTGCGCTTTTTGTAGGTGTCAATCATCACAAACAATCAATTCTTTTTGGAGCAGCTCTATTATACGATGAAACTGCGATGACTTTTGATTGGTTGTTTGAGACTTTCACCAAAGCTATGCATGGGAAAAAACCAAAAACTATTCTTACAGATCAAGACACGGCCATGGCTAAGGCCTTGGCGTCTCAATGGCCCGAAACAAATCATCGTCTCTGTATTTGGCACATATTTCAAAATGCAGCCATACATCTTAGCTCGGTGTTCCATAATTTCAGAGATTTTTCTAAGGATTTTTCTTCGTGTATATATGATTTTGAAGAAGAGATAGAGTTTGTTGAAGCTTGGAATCAAATGTTGACAAACTACGGGCTTGAATACAACGATTGGTTGAAACGCATGTTTAGCATCAGGCGAAAGTGGGCATTAGTGTATGGACGACAAATGTTTTGTGCTGATATGACGACAACACAGAGAAGTGAGAGTATGAACAGTATGTTGAAAAGGTACTGCTCCTACAAACACAAGTTTTTAGAATTTTTCAAACACTTTGAAAGACTACTCGATGAAAGAAGATATGATGTGTTGAAGGCTGATTTCAAATCAATTACCAGCCAACCAAGTCTTAACTATCCAGTTTTGATCTTAAAGGATGCCTGCAAAGTTTACACCCCAGAGGTCTTTAAGTGCTTTGAACAACAATGGTTTATGTCGCATGATTGTGGTGTAGAAATGTTAGAGGATGTCGACACACACAGAAAATACAAGGTAACACCCCACACTAGGAGATGCTCTCATACAGTTACAGTTCATAAGAATGACGATAAGAATATCGAGTGTAGCTGCTGTAAATTTGAATTTGGAGGGATTTTGTGTGCTCACATCCTAAAGATTTTCACAACGATTGACGTGTTGAAGATTCCTCCGGCGTTGATATTGAAGAGGTGGACAAGAACAGCCAAAGATGGAATATTTGGAACTGATCCAATCGTGGACAGTACTAATGTTGATCCGAGTGAGCTTCATAACATAAGATACAGAGATTTGTGTGGGTTGTCCATGCATTTATTTACCAAGGCAGCCGAAAGAGATGACACTTACAATCATGTCAAAGAAATCATGCTGAGCCAGTGCACGTTTGTGGATAAAAAATTGCAGGAGAGTATAAATATGCAAACTCCACCAACCGGTTTATCACGTTCTGCCGAGGGTGCCCCTGTTCAAGCAAAAGGAATGAAAACTAAGAAGCCAACAAAGTCGGGTAAGAGAAGGAAAGGTGGACTGGAGAAGAACTCAAGAAAACGAAAATCAACAAGAATAACTAGTGAATCACATATTCCGGTATGAAATTGCTGACTTACATTCTTTACTAATAATTGTGTTATTAATATTCATATAATAACATACTTTTAAATAAATTTGATATTCCTTTCCAGCCATCAAGTGCAATGCCAACGACAACTCCTCAGTTCTCAACTCCTCAACAATGGGACGAAAGTTTCAGCATGGACGCCAATACTCCGTTCACTGTTCTTTTGTCATCTCAACTATCGAATTCCAGTTTCATGTGAAATCTGATATGTATATAGTATTGTATGTACGTTGGATTTGAAACAAAGAATAAGGTCGAATGTATGCATGCGAAGTTTTATGAAATACCAAATGAATGACCACACTAATTCATTTCTAAAAAATTACAAACACCTAAATCAATCGAATATTTATTCGCCCCCAGTCAACTAATATTAAGTATCCTTTTAGTTGCAAATGGAGAAAATGAAACATAAAACTGAGGCGAATATGTGTTCGCTTGAACCTCACCATGTATCTCGGTCGAATATTTATTCTCCTCATATTTGTCTGATGAAATTGATCTTTATGTTGAAACTGGTATTTACATGTCGGGGTAAGTGCAGTGACATGACAAGTCATCCCGCTTCTCATGGATGAGATGGTGGCTTTACATTATCAATAATTTGAGGCGAATATGTATTCGCTTCATCGAAAATATGTCTTAGAGGCGAATATTTATTCTCTTCATATTTCTTTCATGAAATTCGAGGCTTCACATATATATTTTATGAAGAGAAGGTCTTTGAAGCGAATATTTATGCGGCTCATGTTTATTTCACTTAATTTATTCATTTAACACATAATTGAACAAGTATTGGAAAATCAAATTTCATAAAAAACACACTTCATGTATACACGTTCATTAGTGTGAGGATGTGAAGTAACAATTTTTGAGAATTGAAATTACACAACATATTCTTTATTGTAACAATAAATCATTACAATTATAGAAATAGTTTAATTACCCCATCTGTCTATGAGTACATTATTGTACTCATGTGAACTAAAATTCTTTGTAAAATTTAATTACACAATATGTATACAGTTCCTAATTCATTGACTTATCCATTTACGGCAGGAATTGTAGACCTTGCTCCTGGCCTTGTTGAGCTCCGAGCCAATGACACGCCAACAGTATTCCATCCTCAATGTCTTTATTTGGTTCCTTACATTTCTTTTAACTCCAAAGCCAGTTTTCCACCCCTTCACCTCACCTTCATACGTCTCCATGTGTCTCATGCAAAAAATGCCGCAGTCAGTGTAATTCTTTGAATCCTGCCATGGCAATTTCAGACATATCTTTTCCAAACCGCCATACTTTTTAGCAAGAACGGGGTCTACGTCGTTCATATATTGTTGAATGTAGTCATCCTGATACATCATTACAAACAACATTATGTAATGTATTTTAGTGCTACTAGAATTCCAAAATTGAACTATTTTAAATTTTAATTGTAGTGTCATACCAAGATTTGTGCATTCTTATATCTTCTTTCGAAGGGCGATTGCATAGGTGACTGCCGGTTATCAATTACTTGAAATTGCCTTTGTATGAAGTTATAGCAAACAAGGTAGAAATGTCTGTCATCAATGATTGGGAAAAACAACTGTGGATAGAATTAAAAAAGATTAGATTTGAACTGAGTGGTAAATGATATTATAAGGTATGACAGCTAGAGATGTACTTACGAGGTCCACTTCCCAGAGGTCCATTTTTGAAATTTGGAAAGCCCGACCTTCTAGACAGAACCTGTCATTGAATTTTTCTCGCGTAGTTATCCCACCTTCACGAAAAATCTGTTTACAGCAGTCTTTAGTCTCACAAGAATAACATAATTGATAAATAACAGTGCTAGCACAACTTACGGTGAGCACGGTTGTGTAGAAAATCTTCTTGTAACGACGTTTGACATTTTTCCTAGAAAGGTCGTGCAAAATGTATGACCAAACATCAATAATCATACTGTCTACCCAGGTTTGATCAGCCATTGTAAGCATGTCCCCGCGCGTCACGTGTAGACATAGGTTTTCCGCAATAAATAACATTTCACTGCATGAAAACAACAAAACATTTTTCAAAATGGTGTACAATTCCTATTTTTTATGAATAATTAAGCATTTGCAGGAAACATTACCTTGGATCAAGTCCTCCAGCAAATACAAAACCCACAAAAATCTTCTGAAAGTTTGTTAGTTTCTTGTCATCCCTAAACATTTTATTGAAAT
The DNA here is from genome assembly GCF_907164915.1 of Impatiens glandulifera. Taxonomy (NCBI): domain Eukaryota; kingdom Viridiplantae; phylum Streptophyta; class Magnoliopsida; order Ericales; family Balsaminaceae; genus Impatiens; species Impatiens glandulifera. Next base: position 2,349,622 of record NC_061863.1, read on the forward strand.
GTGGTGTTTTCAAAGCTGTAGGCAAGTCCAATGCTTTAAGCCATTCTTTCGTTTGCATGTTTGGACGAGAAGAGCCAGTTTGAAGTGGCGGTAGTATGGATGAGATGCCTTCTTCAGGTTCATTCTTTACTATCTCCAAAGAAGAGGCTGTGTGAAGTGGCGTTAGTAGACTGGAGATGCCTTCTTCAGGTTCATTCTTTACTATCTCCAATGAAGAGGCGTTTTGAAGTGGCTGTGGTAGACTGGAGATGCATTCTTCAGGTTCCTTTTTAACTATCGCCAAAGAAGGGGAGTTTTTGTTGGTTTCGGTTTTGATGACATCGGTTAACCAATCAGTTTTCAAATTTCGTGGGGCTTTTCTTTGGACATTTAAGGCCTTTGAAGGTCCTGCTTCCTCTTTTTTTTGGATAATTAGGGTAGGAGGCAAGGCTGGGGTGGTTGGAGTGCTGGTGTTCGTGTTGGTTTCTGTTGTGGGAGTAATTGGGTTGGCTTTGGGTTTGGCTTGTGCCATTGGAGGGGGTGTGGTTTTGAGTGGATGAATGGGGTTTGCTTTGGCTTGTGCCATTGGAGGGGGTGTGTTTTTGAGTGGAGGAATGGGGTTTGCTTTGGGTTTGGCTTGTGCCATTGTAGGGGGTGTGGTTTTGAGTGGAGGAATGGGGTTTGCTTTGGGTTTGGCTTGTGCCATTGGAGGGGGTGTGGTTTTGAGTGGAGGAATGGGGTTTGCTTTGGCTTGTGCCATTGGAGGGGGTGTGGTTTTGAGTGGAGGAATGGGGTTTGCTTTGGCTTGTGCCACTGGAGGGGGTGTGGTTTTGATTGGAGGAAGGGGGTTTGCTTTGGCTTGTGCCACTAGAGGGGGTGGGGCTAGGGTTTTGGTATCTGTTTTGAGTGGAAGGGGGTTCTTGTGGGATTGGGGTGTTGGTGTGAGGGTGGGTTGTGTGTGGTCTAGGGTGTTTAGAGGATGGGTGTTGGATTTGGCTTGGTTGTCTGCGTTGATATTTTTGTGGATGTTGGGAGAAAGTGTGCTCTTGTTGGATGGGGCCGTTGGTGGGTGGTTGGCTTTTGTCTTCGTTTCGGTGGTGGGGGTGAATGTGTTCTTGTTCGATGGGGCCGTTGGATTGGTGTTGGCAGGGTTGTTGGTAGGAAGGGTGTTGCCTTTCGCTTGGGTTGTGGCTTCCGTGTTGGGGTTAATGCCACTTCCTCTGGGCTGCTGCTTTTTGTTTTGGTCCAGACTCCGCTGTAACCCTTCCCTCAGGATTGCATTGGAGTTTAGCACCGTGGCCAATGGCTCAAATGCAGACTGTACAAGTTCCATGGCGTTTATCTGGTGCATCTCATTCAGATATTTAGCCCCTTGTGCCAATTCTTCGGCAGCGGCAGCAACCTTCCTCAAACATGACGCCAGGTTTTGTGTAATTGGAGCATGCTCAGTTGGATGGTCATCTCCAGTTTGTGGTGGTGTTGGCTGCACATTTTGTTGCATCGGTGGTTGCTCATTCGGAATGGCTATGCGAGCAACCACCCTACCATGTCCAAACCCCCCCTGTGCAGCCTCATACTCAACCCTTTCGTACATCTTCTTCTCGTCCCAGCATCCTAGAATAGGAAAACTCCTTGAGATCTTACTGTTTACCTTGAACTCAACCACACGGTCCAAGTAGCACAACTGATACATTAGCATGAACAAATATATGTTACGTTCAAAGTCATCAAAAAATTATGAATGGACAACCTCCAGCCAATAGATTTCTACACTCACCAAAAGAAAGGTTAATGGTCCATGGAAATAGGATGTCTTCTTTGCTTTCCACTTATAAACACTGTCGACTAGCCCGTCTAACGTGAACTTGCACCAGTTGTAGTATTTGATTTTAGATACATCCTGGAGGGATTTCAGTACTTTGAATCTGAAAATAAAGAAGTAGTGACTCAAGCCATGTAAAATGATATTAAAGTTCTAAATGAGATCACAGAATTAATGCTAGGTTCTTTGGGTTTACCTGCACTGTGGATTTTGGGATGTCCACAAAAAACTGGATACAACAAACACCACGAAGTCCATCTTGAAGTTACTGTCTCCTTCTGTGTTCTGTAGAATTTTGTCAGGCATTTGGTAGGTTGAAGGACCTCCACTGTTCTCGAATCCCCATCTCCTTCTCCACGCCGTGAGATGGTCCTTGTACACCTTGTCGTCCGTGTGATTTCCTAAACACTCTGCCACAACTAATTCACATCTGGGTATGTTCAATACACATTGAACATCCTCTTCATCAATCTGCATCTCCTCTCCACTGTGTAGGACGATGCTCCTCCTTCTGGGATTGAATAGACTCACAATGCACCGTGAGAATTGAAGTGGGCATTTTGATATGCCAAGTGACAGAAGGGAACCAAATCCTATGTCCCTCACAGCCTGCTTCTGTTCTTCAGATAACCTGTTAATCAGGTGATGAAGGCCCGATGGAGAGGTTCTGCTCTTGAAATCGACATCAGGGTCACGAGTCCTTCTTCTTTTCTTCTGAACCTGGTTCTCACTAAGTGCTTCATTCGCCGCGTTGGCCAGAATATCCAGTGGTGTCGTGGGCGTGCCTGATGCATCGGGTTTTCGTTTCCTTTGTTGAACACTACATTATCATTCGCAAATTGGATTACTTACCTAATCCAAATATAGTCAAATTTTAACAATTGTAACATTCGCGTAATTACCTTAGTGTGTTCACTTCAGTCGTGGATTCAGTATATGGAACTATTTGCATATCGGAATCCTGATTCTGAGATGTTAAAGTCACATTTAGATTCGAACGACCTAAACTAAGAAAACGAAATATGCACAAGCATGCAACCGTAAACACTTCTTACCATTTTCGCTGGAGCCGAAGATACTAACCGGAAGAGAAATGGATTCGTAGTCGAAATGCCGGAGACGACAGCGCTAGGTCAGATGGTAGAATAACCTGGGTGTATTACGGCCGGATTCGGGCTTCAGATGTTTTACAGTTTTACTTTGCAAAGTGCACTGTTAGTGTGAATGTATTTTCATGAGGCCGTATCGGTTTTCACAAACATGAATAAGGAGTTTCTCATGAACTTCGTACGAGTCGAAGCGATATTCGCTTTTGTAGTGTGAAAGGTAATTATGCATTATGAAAAGTAACATACTACAATAGACGAGGATGTATTCGTGCAGAACTCCGCAATGTACGAATATATCTTCGCTTAGTACATGTCTTTCTTGTTTCACATTATTTGAAAAAAAATTCCCACAAAATGAACAACTATTTGCTTCTCAATGCTGAATAAGCGAACAAATCTTCGATCTTGCAATCTAACAGATCGTATCCAATCAAAAGGAATGACATTTGATTCGATGGTAGCGATTGACTGGCCGTCGTCACAAAGCCTGAGACTTTGTGACAGTTGACTTGACATGTGGAAAATTTTTTGGCGCTTCATTGTACTAATTTCCTTTTTAATTGAGCTGTCAATTAAATTTAATTAATTCTTTTTAAAATATAAATGACAATGTATATATTTTACTTTGACACTCATGTAATAAATATAAGGTTTGTTATGTATGAACAATTTAATATTTCATATAATGTTAATTATAGTAAATGTAATTTTTTTATTTATGACCGTAGTATTCAGCATTTTTTAATATAAATTTTTGGTTTCGATAATAAGTGTAACAAGATAAGATCAAACATCACCTAAACTTTTTAATTAACAATATATAAATTATGATTGATGTTCCCTATCTAAAATAATGAAGGCTGGTCCGATTCGATGTATAATGATTACTTTAAGATATGATGTACCGTACAAAAATATGTCTGTAATGAATTATAAATAAAAATGAAATGTGATCCAGGGGATAGAAATTGAAAAATGGTTTGTAGCGAAGATTTATTCGCGGCGTGTATTTTCCTCCCACATTCATTCATCATTTTGGTCTTCACATACAAGCGTTGGTGTACTTACATCAGGTGTAAAGGGTCTTCTCATGTAGGGGTTGTGTGTTTCACATGTACGTCAACTTAGAATTCATTCAAGCGAAGATATATTCGCTTCATACTAGTTTCTCATAATTTGCAATTTTCACTGAACACGGATATATGTTCGCTTCTTTTCTTCTATAATTAGATGAATGCATGTGTTTAAAAATAGAAAAAAAAATAAGTTGCAACTGTATTAAAATATACTATTTTTTACTTTTTGTGATGTGACAACAATACTGCACACTGTTCAGATTTGACATGTCATGACAGGCTTATTACTTTTACTGAATCCATAGATATGAAACGATTTCTTTATAGGGTTTTATACAAAAACACACTTCTTTTTCAATGATGACATATAATTTCTGCATGATGTGACAATTCAAAGGACTGCCTACTGATCCGCCAGGTCATTTGAGCGAATATTTGTTCGCTTAATGTCAGTTATAATAATTTCATATAATATGAAATAAAGGGAAATTTAAAATACATTTAATTTTGGTCTACACATACACGGTTTAGTGTCTTTCCATGACAGACAAGCGGGCTTCTCATTGTTGTGTATGGGGGGTGTACACGGGGGACAGGTCGAAAACAATTGTGGCGAAAATTTCTTCGCTTATGGAGTTAGTTTAGCTCAGATATCTTCCCTGTTCGTATAGCAAGACTATTATAGTATTATATTGAATATAATTTTATAATTATTCATGAAAATATTTTTATTAATGTTGAAATAATTTATTATCTAATATAATGTGAATGACAATATTGAATTATTTATTTTATTTAATATTATTAAGTGTTATTACTTTTTCGTGAATGAAATTACTTTTTCATGATGTGACAAAGTGACTACACACTGTTCGGATTTGATATTTCATCACGGGAAATTTACTTTTTCTGAATCAATAGATCTAAATATTTTATGAAGAAAACAGATTTTCTGTTTGCTATAAATGTAGGGATTACATGAACAATCTTCGTCGGCAGCATGAAATATCTATTGAGCGTTTTTGTTGAGAGTGTGTGTTTTTTTCATATAGTTTGTTGAGATGTATCATTTGGGAGATTCTCTGTGATGGAAAACTTGTACAATGAAGATCAACTGGTGGAAAACATCTTCAGTTACCACGAATGCTTGGTAACTCAAGTAGAAACTACCGATCAAATGAAGATCATTCGTGTACACTGCTGGTGGGAAGCGCCAACTGTGGGTGATTCCCTGGGATGGAAAACATCTCAAGAGATAACTCAACAGGTGTATGACCCCAGTTATGCGTGAGAGATCCGCTGTGGTTGCTTCAATGGAGATGCCTTGAAGCTGGAGATGCAGATGAATATTGTTAAAATGTACAAATGTTTATGAAACGGGGAAATGTTTATGAAACTTGTAATAAAAATTTGTACGTCGAATTATAATAATTATTTGTTATTTTTATTTTCATGCAAATGTCATTAAACATTAATAAAATAACGAATCTGTTAGAAATAATAAAGTATTATCATATCTACTCTTCTGGCTAAGTATACGTTGCCCATAAGTCATATCATTGCCATAATTTTAAATGTAAGTTTTGGTACGATTCGATGTGTAATGATTATAAATAAAAATTAAATGTGATTAACGGATAGAAATTGAAAAATTGTTTGTAGCGAAGATTTATTCGCGGCGTGTATTTTCCTCCCACATTCATTCATTATTTTGGTCTTCACATACAAGCGTTGGTGTACTTACATCAGGTGTAAAGGGTCTTCTCATGTAGGGGTTGTGTGTTTCACATGTACGTCAACTTAGAATTCATTCAAGCGAAGATTTATTCGCTTCAAATTAGTTCCTAATAATTTGCAATTTTCACTGAACACGAATATATGTTCGCTTCTTTTCATATATAATTAGATGAATTCATGTGTTTAATAATTGAAAAAAAAACATAATTTGCAACTTTATTAAAATATAATATTTATTAATTTTTGTGATGTGACAACAATACTGCACACTGTTCCGATTTGATATGTCAAGACAGGCTTAATACAGTAATCCATAGATATGAAATGATTTCTTTATAGGGTTTTATACGAAAACACACTTCTTTTTTCAATGATGAAATATAATTTCAATACATTTCCGTTCAATGTGGTCGACCTCAAATATGAAGATCAAGCGAATAGTATTTCGTTTCGTAACAATGTTGTGTTTAATATAGAAACTTACAGGCGAATGATTCTTCGTTTTCAAATTCATTAGAGTATGACATGAAAGTGTCAACAATAATATGTAACTTCAAAGATTGGATGCGACATCATCTTCGTTTTCAAGGGTTTTACAGGCGAAGAAATGTCCGTTCGATTTACTGATTAGATCTGTGTAAGGAAGCGAGCAACCAATCGATGGATCAATCTAAGGGGTTTACATGAACAGATCAGTTGTTTTACATTATACTTTGAATTGATCATGACATCCAAATTGCAATCAAAGAATCAAACATAACGACAATGAGTCGATTTATATCACTCCAGAATAAACTCACTACATAATGTAAAATATAACTTCAGACTATAATCAAACATAACTTCATAATATTGTTGAATACACAAAAACATTCCATAATCCGTTTACATAAGTACTGCACAGATTAACCAACAATATAGCTGTTAGATAAATTCATACCGGTTCAAATAAACCTAACTTAAACAAACCTCCTACGCAGGAACAAGGAACCGGACCGGATGAACAAAAGAAAACCAACTGAAGAAACCGAACCGGTCAAGCTACCAAACCGATCAAGAATATTCGGTACGCGACCGAACAGAGGAAGGATCGGCCAAAGCCTAAAAGCCAGATCCATCAAATAGCCGATCAACCCTCAAGACAAACATAACCGGAATAAGCCCGGTCACTTCACTATCAAAAGATATTCGGCCAAGTAAAGAGGCCGACCTGCACAAGAAGACACTTTGGGTATCTGTTGAGAATGATACCAAAGGAACAGACTGAATACTTCCATATCCATGCAAGTCTGAGGAAAGACTGCAGGCTGCAGAAAATAGTACTACCGGATCTTTCTACTTCGGGATAAGCCAGAAAGGAAATCTTCAAAGTACAGACAACTGTCCAAGCAGACAGTGCCTACATTGAGTAAAAGACAAACCCGGCAGGTTTGCTTTACAGACCGGCAGGTCTGAAACAGGATGCCAGGTTTGAGATTGACCGTCAGGTCTGAGGAGAAGACCGGCAGGTCTGAGACACTGAATCACTGCACCGCTAACCAGCCAATCAGATTCAAGCAAGTGAAATATGACCGTTGGCATATTTCACCTATAAAAGGAGGCAGTTGCAGAAGAGTAAATGCGGGACAAAAAGGCAGATATTGAGCAGTTACTAAGTGAGACAAACATTAAGTGCATTTACTACAAGTGATAACAGTGTGGTATTCTAAGAAAGCCTAAGTGCTAAATTCTAAGTGTGTTCTACAATTTCGGTGTGAATTGTAAGAGTGTTATCGAGCAGAAAATAAGTCTCGATCGGATTGTATTTGTATTCCTTAGTGAATATCCTTCTCGCGGTTTCGAGAGGAAGGGGTGACGTAGGAGTTTTATCTCCGAACATCCATAAAACTCTGTTGTGTTATTTATTTTCTGTTGGCTTCCTTACATAACCGACTAACTTAACCATACCGCTCCAAACCAACTCCATACTGACCATACCGAATATCCAGATAACCGAAACCGACCCACCATTCTTCAATTCTCCATCATCCGAAACCGACTCCGCCTATCATACACGTGTATCGCTTCAACTTGAAAGCAAACCTCTTCCGCGCTTGAACCTAGTTCAAGGGTTTGTGACAGGTTGTGTAGTATTGAAACTCCGGTGTTAATCTCTAACCGGATTAATCACCACCCTACGAGCAAGAACCGCTAACCGGTCCAACCCCCGGTCCACCAGCGGCGACCTAGATCCTAACAATAGCTGTTCAACAATACAAATGAAGCTCTAGTCTGATTCATGAGAGGATGACTCGTCTATCGGTCCTGTCAGCGACACGACCTCATGTTCGATGACGGGTGGAATGTATAGCTGAATGGCTTCGTTCACAGCATTGATCCATCGGTTGGGGATGAAAACCGTCAAAGAATTTTCAATTATTGATGCGTACTCTAAGTAAAGATGTTGAGGAGTAAACATGAAGTCCTCCGGAGGATTGTGTCCATTTGAAGGTAGGGGATTCCGTAGGCCAAATTGTCTGTATATGACACTTGTGCAGTAGGAGGTAGTTCCCTGAAGGCCCAACAAAATGATGAATGGAGAACCCCTCATCTCGTACATCATTTCAGTAAACAGATACCACGGAACAATGAACCTAATTGGGTGAATATCCGAAATAAAATTCGGAGGCACGAGTCCATTAACCCTTTGCACTTGTAGATTGGCAAAGGAAGTGTAGGGAATTGAAGGACGGGGCAACCAATGCAACTTGTCTAACAACCAGAGGTATAGAACCAAAGGTGATCCACGGCGAGAATAGTTGTTTTCCTCGGGAACAAATTCGTTAAGACCAAGTAATGTCTCAGCAAGTACCAGGCTAGCCAGGTTTGGGGCGTTTCCCATCAGTGCAGGAACTACCTGCAGGATCCTTTCCGAAGGCCGTCGTCCTGCAGCCGGACATAAAAAAAAATGAGCCAGAACCACAAGCATGATCAGTTTGCTTTGTGTGTGGTTGATGGTCCTCTCAGCTCCCTGGACACGCCAAATGTACTCGTCTATGTTTGACATATTCAGAAATCCATGTTGGAGGGTAAACAAAAGAGCATCAAACATTGTACAGCCATAGAAGCTGTCGCAAATGTGGGCGGCCATATGAGGATCTTGATGGACAGGCAAGATCATGAGTGCAAGACTACCACACCTAAGGATTGAAGCAAAGTCCTCTAGCGTCGGGCATATGTGCATTTCCCCAATAACAAAAGAACGAGAGTCCGTATTCCATCTGCTTTGCATGTGGGCCATCAGTCCGTCGTTAACGTTTATTCGTAATAGAGGAAGAATCTCATCTACATGATAGACACTAAAAGGGACAGGGTCATCGTTGATCTGACTTAAGTATCGCTCCAGCTGTTGCTGCGATAAAACAAGCATGTCTGGGTCAATCTCTACATCCATCTTATGAGTTTTACGCTAAAGGAATGAAGGAAAGACACCGGTAGATAGAGATTTGGGAAGGAGTGAGAGTGTAATGTGAGAGTGAGAGTGAGAGTGAGAGTGAGGGTATGAGAGTGATGATCTTGATACAGCAGTAGTTGAAGTAATAAATGAGTTTTCATTCGTGAATTGACATCAATACATACCACAGGTAGGGGCATTACATGTTGCGAGGATATCTTCGTTTATGAATTGGCAAACATATAGTGAAGAAGATATCTTCGTCTCGGATATTAAAAATATGGATTGCACCAAAAAATAACATAAGAAGATATCTTCGTTTAGGATTTCGAAAATGTATAGTTGCGAGGATATCTTCGTTTATGAATTGGCAAACATATAGTGAAGAAGATATCTTCGTCTCGGATATTAAAAATATGGATTGCACCAAAAAATAACATAAGAAGATATCTTCGTTTAAGATTTTGAAAATGTATAGTTGCGAGGATATCTTCGTTTATGAATTTAAAAACATATAGTGAAGAAGATATCTTCGTCTCGGATTTCCAAAATATGGATTGCACCAAAAATGAACATAAGAAGATATCTTCGTTTATGAATTTCAAAATTTTCAGTGAGGAAGATATTACGGTTGCAAGTTTTTCAGTTTCATGATGTTGACAATATATCTTCGTTTAAGAATATTAAAACACACAGTTAAGAAAATATCCTCGTTTATGATTTTTAAAAAATCGGTACAAGAAGACACATCAAACATCAATACATTATAACTCCATACATTAACATCTGAATTGCAGTCCATACATTAAGATCTGAATTGCATTATAAGTTATAATTCACTATCAAACATCCATACATTAAAAAATGTGAATTGACCTGTGTAAACATAAGAATTACTGTACAAATATAATTCCGTATAAGACATACAAATCCCTAATATCTTGATCTAATTGCAGTCTTTAACTTGAACCTATTGACATTGTGCTCAGACATAAGAATTCGGTATAAATATTTTATCCTCAACGTACTCAAAGCTTCTTCGGCCTTCAAAAGAACAAGAGAAAGTATAAGAACATCTAAAATTGTTCAATGTGGCATACTAAAATATGGTATAACACTTACATTATTTTCGTTGATGTCAATAGACCAATTCTTCGCCGTTCCTCTATATGTTTCCATATGTCTCATTAAGTATACACCACAGTCTGTCTTGTTTGTTTTGTCTTACCAGTCAAGCTTTGGGGCCGTTATCCTGTATTTTTTAACCTTGACAGCCATTCTTTCCATGCCTTGACTTAACAAGAATTTCACAAAACAATCGAGTTGTTTACTCAAAGTGACATACTTGTCCATAATTTTCATTCCATGAGGACGGCCGGAGTTGTCTAGTACAACGATTTTGGAGTCCTTAATATTCACACAAACAAGGAAGAAATGTCGGGAAACGACAACGGGTAGGAATATCTGCAAAAAGAACACAAACATTTATTACTTTATTGCATATTATTTACTTGGAATTGAGGGATATGTACAGACCACGTCAGCGAAGATGAGGTCTTCTTTTGTGACTTGGTAGTTTCTCATGTCTTCTTTAATGGATTGGGAAAATAACGTGGCATCATGCTGCATATTAACCTGCAAAATAAGGGCAGAGCATCAAAGTCATGAACATCAAACAATACATAGCAAAAAAAAGAGATGCACTTACATGTGAACATGATGAGAAACAAATTATTCTTGGTTCATGCCTTGGCAACCTACGGCATTTGAAGTGCACAATTATGGACCAAGCGTCAATCACTTCGCTAGAAATTTCGCGACCCATTTTCATTGAACGAAGTAATTCACGGGTGATATTACCAGGTGCACCTTCGTACAGAACGTCACTACAAAATACATTCATTTAGAAGACCATAACTAAATAATTTCATTTTTAAAATTTCTAAAACAATGCGAACTAACTTACGATCCAGGCAGGTCTTCATCAAACACAAAATCGGCTAATCTCTGTTCCTTGTTGGTTATTTTGTGGTCCAACATATCCGCAACCTGTTGCATGTAAGGGGATCGAAGGTGCACAGGAATTTTTGAGATCTTCCTCTTAGGATATTTTTTAATGTTGATGCGTCCCCCCCATCACCTTCATCTTCATCTTCAGAAGATTCAACGGCCTTAGAAGCCTCAACCTGTTGCTTGCCTTCACCCTGATCAGTTGGTGCAACAGACTGAGCTTGGGGTTCCTCAACATTTTCCTTCCCTACACCATGATCATTTGGTTCAAAATGCTGAGATTTGGGTTCCTCAACCTGTTGCTTGCCTTCACCCTGATCACTTGGTGCAACAGACTGAGCTTGGGGTTCCTCAACATTTTCCTTCCCTGCCCCCTGATCATTTGGATTTTCATGCGGAGATTTTGGTTCATCAACCTGTTCCTTCCCTTCAACCTGATCATCGTCTTCAACAGTGGTTGTCTGCACTTTGTGTGCCCCATCCGGTTCCTTCCATTCACCCTCATGATCAGTTGGTTCAACACTGGGTGAGTCATCTTTGTTGGGCAGAAATGAATCCTCATGTTCGTCCTGCTGAGGAGGGGGTGACTTGGCTTGACTGTGCTGAAATACAGCCTCTACATCTTCTTGTTCAACAAGGAGTGATTCATCTTCAATGTCCTCACGTACATCCTCAACAGATTTCGGTTGAACAGGGGGTGACGGAGCTTCATTGGGCAGAACGGCAACATCGAGATCATTCTGTTCAACGTGATCTGATGGATTTTCTTCATTTGACATCACTGCATCCTCAAAATCATTCAGTTCAGCCTGTGCTGGTGGATTGTCTGCATGGTCCTCCACTGCAGTCTGACATGTGTAATCAACCCGGGGACTATTGACTTTCAAGCCCGCACACTGTAAAGTGTCCCCAAGTGCATCCCTTGTAGGATCTTCCACACCTACATGAACCGGACCATCGATCACCACCTTCAAGTGTTTCATGAAGCCTTCAGACTCTCTGAGGTTCAGGAAACCGGCCTCAAAAAAGGGCTTCGGATCGATGTTGCGTTTCTCCAACTCCCCTGATAGGTAATTCAGCTGTTGGGCTGTATCTTTAAAAGTTTGCAGGATTTTGGATGTCAACATCTGTACATTATGAAAAAAAGAGATCATTAATCTTGAAAACAGGATAATAAAGAACAATGGGAGTCAATTTATAGTTTCCACATACCTCATTATCGTCTTCTTTTAGTTCAACCGAGTCAACTGGATTCTCGGGTTGTTTAACTGCTAGGCGCGCCCTTGCCCTGCCCAGCCCAAAACCACCGGCACGAACTTCTAAGTTGGTAAACTCTAACACGCTGACGTCGTCCCAACAGGAGATAATTGGAAATTTTCTTTCGTAGGGGATACGTTCACCTTCCACAAAAACACCATCTAGGTAGCAAATCTGGAGTAAAAGAGTGGGAAACATGTTAGAAAATATTACATATCTATAAATCATATATAAGAGAGGCAACAATACTTACCGATAAAAGGGTTATAGGTCCATCGAAATATGGATTTTTATCTTTACTTGCTTTTTCTTTCCAACTTCTTACACTGTCAACCAATCGTTGTAGTGTAAAGTGGCACCAGTTCAGTTCCTTTATGTTATCAACCTCCATTAAGGATTTGAGAATTTTGAACCTGAAATGAAAAAAATACATTTGTCAGTATTCACAAATACAATTAGATATACAATAAGTTTGAATACATGTTTACCTGGCTCGTGAATTTTGAACAGGACATAAAAAACTTGAGACAACAAAGACAACGAAGTCTATTTTGAAATCGTTGTCTGCACTTGTGTTACTTAATATCTTGGGGATCATAGAAAGTGTTTCGGGAGCTTTTGAGTCTTCACCGGTCCATCTGGTCTTCCAATCCCTCAAGAAATTAAAATAATCGGGGTCCTTAGTCTTGTCCAACCCAACGGACTCGACTACGTTCATTGCCCCTCTAGGGAGGTTCATCACGAGCTGTACGAGATCTTCATCGATACGGATCTCATCACCGTTGGACAATACCAGAGAACTCTTATCCGGGTCAAAACATTGGATTACGTGTCTGGAAAAATGAGCCAGGCACTTGGAGACGCCCATTGTAAGAAGAGAACCAAACCCGATTTCCTTCACGGCTTCCCTCTGTTCTACGCTCAATTTAGGAATGAGTTGAGCGAGGCCATGAGGTGATGATCTGGTTAGAAATGTCAGTTTACGTTTCTTGATGGTTTGGGTTTTTTGGGGAGATGGGGGAAACTCTTCATCGAATGGGGTAGTAGACGGAGAAATATTAGTGGTTTCTGGGGGTGGTTCTGGTAACTCTTCATCGACTGTTGGAGTGGATGTAGGAATAACTTTGGTTTTTTTTTTAGGGGGAACAGGTGGTGGTAAAATCTCATCAGTACCTGCAGCAACATCAGTAGCTTCGACAGCAACTGTGGAAACTGATTCAGCAGTCGATGACGACTTAGTATTCGTCTTCGGATTTCTCTTCCTCTTCCTTTCATATGTCCTCGAAGTCATTAATTTTGGTGGGATAGCATAAATCAGTATTATACGAAATAAATTGAATAAACATGTGTAAAATTAGTATAAACACAATAAGATTAACATACCTCTCTGGTTTATTGCTGGGATTGACGTTGGATGCCGGAGTGGGTGCAGTTTCGGTTTCGTTTATGCTCCTACAAACTTGCAAGACGACCTCTCGGGAGTCGATGGGATGATCCACTTCCATGTTATTGCCTTGGTTACCCGACATGTTCAGAAGAAATCCTTGTAGTATAAACGAAATATCTAGGGTTTCGACGTTCAGTGTTTGGATTATCGCCGGGAGATAGAGAGAGAAGAATATGAACAGTTGCTTATGAAAATGAAATTGAGGGAGAGTCGGCTTGTAGCGGGAAATTGAAATTATATCAACTAGTCATGGAAGCGAATAAATATTCGTTCGATATCGTAAATTCAAAAAAAAATAATAAAATTAAATTGAAAATAAAAACTATTCATAGAAGCGAAGATTTATTCGCGGAATGTAAATGCACGGGTAAGTGAATTTACATGACAGGCAAGTTGGCTTCTCATGGGAGGGGAGGTGGTTTTACATGAAGGTCAGGCTAAAAATATTTGAAAAGAAGAAATCTTCGCTTTCAATCGTCTACTCGAAAAACAAAATTGAAGCGAATATTTGGTCGTTTACTGATTGTCATTTTAAATTAATTAAATTAACATTTATTAATAAACGGAAAAAAAAAATATTAAAAAAATCTAGCCGGTAATTGAGGCGAAGAATTGTTCGGTTGCTGCATGTCATCTTCAATTAATTGAATTAATATTTAATAAACGGAAAAATAAAATCCATGTCATTTTGGTATTTACATAGACGGGTAAGTGTCTTTACATGGTAGGCAAGCGGTCTTCTCATGGGTGGGTAGGGGGGTTTTACATGAGGTTTTTATTAGAATTAATTGAAGCAAATATATCTTCGCTCATGAAGGTCTCCAGCCAAAAAAACTTAAATAAAAAAAAAGGAAAAAAATCTAGCCGGTAATTGAGGCGAAGATTTGTTCGGTTGCTGCATGTCATCATCAATTAATTTAATTAATATTTAATAAACGGAAATATAAAATCCATGTCATTTTGGTCTTTACATAAACGGGTAAGTGTCTTTACATGGTAGGCAAGCGGTCTTTACATGGGTGGGTAATGGGGTTTTACATGAGGTTTTTATTAAAATTAATTGAAGCAAATATATCTTCGCTCCTAAGGGTCTCCAAGCCAAAAAAATGAAATAAAAAAATTAAATAAAATTCCTAGAAAAAAATGAATGAATTAATTGAAGCGAATATTATATCGCTGCATGTGTATTTTAATAAATTAAATTAATATTTAATAAACGTAAATATAAAATCCCTGTCAATTCGGTCTTTACATAGACGTGTAAGTGTATTTTCATGGAAGGCAGGCGGTCTTCTCATGGGTGGGTATGGGGGGTTTACATGAGGGTCATGGCAACGGGCGTGTAGATCTTCGCTCCCATCGCATCTCACCCTTCCCTCTGACACGGTCCCGGAGCGAAGATATCTTATCTGTTTATCATCTGAATATTATATTATTTCCTGGCGTTAACAGGCGCTTCCGTTAACGGCGTCTTGTGTGAACCCGGGCCTAAACCCGGATTCCGGATTCTCCCTCCCTCCGTCTCCTGCCCAGATTGATTTATTATTAAATTAATAATGCTGCAATCTGATTGGTCCGCCACAGGGGAATACGGCAATCGGTAGCAGAAGATCTGAACTGATTATTTAGGAGTATCATGTTGTTTTTAAGTTAGAAGTAGGATTAAAAAATAAAACCCTACATGCGCAGATGAATTGAAAAAAAAGAAATATATTACATCTTTCTATTTTTTTATTTTGTTTGGATAGAAATGATACCATTTACAAAGATCATAAAAACATTAACACCTTTTTTAAATGTTGGGTATAGGGATGTAAATGAGCCGAGTCGAACAATATCATGCTCGAGCTCGGCTCGTCTAGTATATATTCGGACTCGAGCTCGGCTCGAGATCGTTTCGAGCTTTTACAATCGAGCTTGAGCTCGGCTCGTATGGATTTATTTGAGCTCACGAGCCGTTCGTGCTCGGCTCGTTTAAAGCTCGTTTAGAAAGCTCGTTAAGAGCTCGTTTATAAATTGAACAATGAAATGAATGCAACATTAAAATTATAAATATAATCATGTAATAATATTAATTATTATAATATATATTTATATATTACTATTTTTTTAATAATTTACAAATTATATTTAAACAATATTATAATCGAACGTGTTCGTGAGCCTATAAACGAACTTGTTCGCGAGCTTATAAGCGAACTTATAAACGAACATGTTCGTGAGCTTACGAGCCGAATATCGAGAAGTTCAAGCTCGGCTCGTTTAAATTTTCGAGCTTTTAAACGAGCTTGAGTTCGGATTGTTAAGACTAACGAACAAGCTCGAACGAACTTTTTGTCGAGCCGAGATTCGAATAGCTCGCGAGCAGCTCGGTTCATTTATATCCCTAGTTGGATACATAAATTCCAAATCTCATCCAAATCTAATACTTTCCCGTTATTATATTTTGTTTTCATTATTTTATAAAATTTAGGCATTTTACATTAATTTTATTTTCACAAACTCTAAAATAAATAATAAATACAAAATTATAATGACAACCAAATTGAAATAATATGTATAAAATCATACAAGATTTTTTTTCAAAACTATATAATTTTGTAATCCAACAACTTTAACTTAATTTAATATATGAATGACGTGTAATATAAGTCTAATTTAATAATGTATATTTATAATCATTTATTTATATAGATATAAATGAAAATATATTGAAAATAATAAATTAAAATATAAAACTTATTTTAAAAATAAAAATACTAAACATGCTACTCTATAACTGTTTTTTATTATATCCTTATAAATTTAATCAAATTTCTTCTATATACAATTGTGTATAAATTATTAAATTTTCCAATTTTTCTCTACACAAATAAAATAAATTTAATTATTCTTCTATTTAATATAGATTTTAAATAGCCAAAATGAAGACTTAATTAACAAAATAATAGGATAAATATTTGACTCCCAATTACATTACTACCGATTACTAGAAGATTATTTCAAACTCATAAACAAATTAAAGATTAATTCAAACATAACAATGCTTCTCATAGACTAAACCCTAAACACTAAATCCTAGCATTCAGTTTATTCTTTTGCAAACTCTAAGCTTTTCTCTCAATTTGACGAAGACTTTTAACCATAACGAATTGGTCAGAATATCTGTTGTTTGATCATTAGTTCTGCAATGCACTAACTTGACAACACTATTTTTAGTAAGATCTCTCAAGAAATGAAATCTGACATAAATATATTTGCTTCGACCATGAAGAACATGATTCTTTGACAATTTGATAGTTGAACTGTTATTACACATTATTTAGTACTTCCCGACTGTGCCAACCCAAATTCCTCCAGAATTCTTCTCATCCAAATGCATTGACAACCACAATAAGCGGTTGCAACGAATTATGCTTCTGTCGTGGATAACTATGCTTTTGTCGTGGATAACGTTACAACAAGTTGTTTCTTAGATGCCCAAGTTACAACTTCTCCATTCAAAAGAAATACATATCCGCTTATACTCCTTCTACTTATACTCCTTCTATCGTCTATGTCTTCAGCATAATCACTATTCGTATAGACTGTTAATTCTCCAACAACTCTCTTTGCAGAACAAACTGAATGATAACGTACTTTTTAGATAACGGAGCACTATTTTTGCAGCTTGCATGTGTTGTTCTGTAGGAGAAGCCACATATCTATTAAGTAAACATACCATGTACATCAGGTCTGGTCTTGTGGACGTGATGTACATCAAGCTCCCTATCAATTGCTCATATAGTGTTGGATCCACTTTGTTTCTTCGCCTTCCTTTGAGAGTCTTGAACCCAACACAATTGGATTCTTAACTACGTTTCCATACTATAGATTGATTTTCCAGAATTTCTCCAGCATACTTCCTTTGATGAATAAAATTCCCTTTTGCATCTTGAACCACTTCAACCCCTAAGAAATACTTCAATCTTCCCCAATCGGTCATGTTGAATTCCTCTTTCATAGATGATTTGAACTTTTCAAGCATAAACAAATTATTCCCCATAAAGATCAAATCATCCATGTATAGACTGTGAATGAGCATTTTGTTACCTTCTTCAGTTTTGACAAATAGAGTATGTTCGTATTCGCACATTTAAAACCCTTCTTTGCTGAAGTATGCTTCGATTCGGCTATACCATGCGCGAGGAGCCTGTTTTAGACCGTATAAAGTCTTTGTGAGTTTATATACTTTATGCTCCTCTTCTCCTTTTATGTACCCTTGTGATTGCTCATCATACACATCTTCATATAGCTCCCATGAAAAAAGACGCTTTTGGCATCCAACTGATAGATACACAAACTTTTCTGAGCCGCCAATGCTAAGATCATGTGTATAATGTCTCATCGTGCTACTAGAGCAAATACATCATTGTAATACAACCCTTGTTGTTGTGTATAACCCTTGGCTACGAGTCTGGTCTTGTGTTTGTCTATTTCTCCTTTCTCATTTAACTTCGTTATGTAAACCCATTTCACCCCAATTATCTTTGCTCCCTTAGGCAACTCCGTAAGAGATCACGTTTTGTTTCTTTCTATTAAATCTAGTTCAGCCTCCATTTATTTTATCCATTTGTCATCTCCCTTAGTTTCATCAAACATGGTTGAATCTACAAAAGAAATAAACATGACCATATTGGTGATCTCTTCTTCTTCAAAAAGCTTTTCCCCGGTTATGTAATCTTGTAAATAAGTGGGTGGTCTTCAAGTCTTAGAGATTTTAGGGATCTCCTCTGGTGTTTTTGCTACATCTTGTGGTATGTCCTTTGATGTTTCAGCTATATCTTGTGGTAATTCACCCTCATTATGATTTGACTCACACTCTTCCCAGATCAGTTGTTCATCGTTTTATTTCTTTGGATGACTTTTCTGAGTTCTAACCTTTTTTCTTTTTCAAACACAACATCACGACTTGTCACAACTTTCTCTATGACTGGATTGTACAACCGGTAACCCTTCGATCCATTGCTCACTCCGATTAGTACACATGTAATACTCTTAACATCCAACTTCTTTCTTCTATGATTTGGAACATATACATGAGCAAAACAACCAAACACTCTAAAATAATTCACCATTATTTTTACTCCACTTCACATTTCTTCAGGTGTCTTTTCTTTAAGGACTGATGTTGAACTTCTGTTTAGGACGTGCACTACCCATCTTACTGCTTTGGCCTAGAAATTCTTAGGGACTTCTTTGTCCTTTAGAATACATCGTACCATGTTCATTATGGTACAATTCTTACGCTCAACTACTCTGTTTTGTTGTGGTGTAAATGCGGTTGTGAGTTGTTTGTTTATTCTCATCTTTTCATTGAACATCTTAAACTCGTTAAATGTAAACTCTCCTACTCTGTCAGTTCTCAAACAAACCAATGTTTCTTCGGTTTGTCTCTCAACTTGTCTCCAAACTTTTCTATGTCATCAATGAAAGTAAGGATGTATTTCTTATCACGGTTTGAGGCTGGAGATATCGAACCACGAAGATCTGAATGTATTAATTGCAATCTCCTTGATGAGCGCCACAAACTCTTCTTTGGAATGGTTTGCCGATGTTGTTTTCCAACTAAACAACTGACACAGGTTGCAGTTTCCTCTATGTTCTTTAGATGCGGTATACCCTTCACCATATTATGATAATTTAATGTTCTCATCCCCTTATAGTTGAGATGCTCGTACCTACAATGCCAAAGCTGAAACTCATCTGTTGTGGTAGTCTGTAAGCACTCTAACACAACATTCATTTGATTTTTTTATCGCTATGATCTTAAACAGTCTGTTCGTTCTCATCTTTGACTTTATGATCATACCCAATTCAGGATGAAATAGCTTGAAGTCTCCATGCTTCATTCGAACTTTGCATCCTTTCTCGAGAAATTGTCAACTACTAAATATATTGTTTTTCAAGTCAGGTACATAATAAACATTAGTGACCGTACATAATCTTCCATCCAATTGTAGGCTCACGTTCCCTTTCCCCATCACTCCCAATTAGGAATTGTTCCCTTAGCTTCACTAAATGACAAAAAAAATGTCGAGTGCAGAGAACCTTTCCACACATGTGGTTGCTGCAACCTAAATCTAGAAACCAAACTTTTCCATTTTCTCATCTCTTGTGAGATCTATTAGTAACGTATCACAAGCCATCAACAACATGTCACCTTCTTTGCCATCTACTTTTGCGTAATTGGCTTTTCCACCCCAACTTGGACATCCGTATTGAAAATATCCGAGTTTGTGACAATTGAAACACTCTATAATTTCTTTGTTGAAGATCTTCCTCTACCTCTTCCTCTTCCTTAGCTTAATCTTCCTCTGCCTCTACCATCTCGATATTTATAAGTGACTTTCAGCACTTGATCATCTCCACCATATGTCGTTTTTCTCATCTTCTGTTCATGCACCAATAACGAGCTCCATAGAGCATCAACCGAGAGACTGTCGATATCATTTGACTCCTCAATTGAGCAAACAATATAATCAAAGTTCTCAATTAATGTGCGTAAAATTTTCTCCACAATCTTGACATCTTGCATGTCATCTCCACAAATTCTCATGTCATTGGCCACCACCATCACTCTTGAGAAATAATCTGAAATGGACTATCCATTCTTCATCTCAAGCAACTAAAAAATCCTCTGTAACGTCTGTAGTTGAGCACGCTTCACTCTTGCATTTCCTTGGTACTTAGTCTTCATTGAATCCCACAATTTCTTAGAAGTCCCTTTAGAGTGATCGTCTTGAGAATGAATTTGTCGATAGTGCTGAAGATAAGAGTGTAAGCAAAACCGAAAAAATTGATCCGGACCGAACCATTGAAAAACTGACCGAAATAATTATAAATCGACCGAACCGAGTTCTGGCTAGTTCATAATTTCTTGTACCGACCCTGACCGGTTCGGTTGACAGTTTATATAATATAAAACCAACGGTTTAACTAACCGACCGTATATATACGTGTTTTGATAGTTTTATAAACAGATGTTCTTCTAGCCTAGTGGTAAAGGATGAATATATGTTAATTTTTCTATTAGTTTAGTTTATATATATTTGATATTTTTTTATAAAACTCAACTATTTTTTCATTCTTTAATTTATTATATTATAATTATTATTTTTTCAATGATTAAACTGATAAACTGACCGAACCGATTTTATAACCGCAAAACCGAATCGACCTTTAACCGACAACCGATGGATGAAGATTTTGAAAAACCGACACCAATAGTTGGGATGAATTTTTCAGTAAAAAAACCGACCGAACCGGACCGCTTACACCCTTAGCTGAAGATGTAGTTCTTTGCTTTTAGATCATTTAGTCTTGCTTCAACAAGGGTCTTCTTTTGTGCTTCGGACAATGTTTCTTCATCGGATGGCTCGACAAATCCATTTTTTACCACACTGAAATATTCTTTTGACATAGTCTCCATCGAACTTAGGAATGCATGACTGGGCAAATTTGTTTGATTCTGCCATTTCACTCACCTGTGTTTAGTTCATTCACTCACTTGTAATTAGTTCTTTGATACCAAACTTGTTGTTAATACATTATTAACTTGCTAGGATTTAAGTTTTTACTTATTCTTCTTTTTATTATTCTTCTTATTCTGAATAAAAAGAATAAGAAGAAATAATAGTACAACTACTTAACTCCTAATTAGTTGGAGATTATTTCAAACTCATAAACAAATTAAAACTAATTCAAACCTAATAATTTCCTATCATTTTTAATATTACCTTAAAAATGTGATCATATATAAATTAATAATAAACTAAAAATGAAAGAGGAGGCCAATGATATATATATATATATATATTATTTATTTAAAAATAATTTTTTGAAATTAAGTATAATGGGAGGTTGGTGGTGTGTGGGTTGTTATTCTAGTTTTTCTTTATTTAAAAAAAATATATTCAATCCATCTATAGTTTATATATATATATATATATATATATTTTTTTTTTTTTTATTTTGAAAAATATCATATCTATTAAAAATTAAAATATATATATATATATATTATGATTAATAAAATTGTTATCATATATATAAAATTGTATTAAAATTTTCATATTCTTTTACAAGTATGTAATTTGTTTTCCTTTAATTATAGTTTATCAGATTTGTAATATTACAAAATTAATAGAACAACTACTTAACTCATAATTAGTTGGAGATTATTTCAAACTCATAAACAAATTAAAAACTAATTTAAACCTAACAATTTCCTATCATTTTTAATATTACCCTAAAAATGTGATCATATATAAATTAATAATAAACTAAAAATGAAATAGGAGGCCAATTTACGGTCTTGATAGAGATCTAGGACCGTGGATGATGGAACCCAAAACCGAGTGGTTCGACCAATGATCCTGCAGATGAAAGATTTACTAGACAAGTACTTTTCTATACGTTTTCTAAACTCACACAATGCTAATTATTCATGTATTTTATGTAAACAATACAAATGTTTTCAAAGTATGTTTTCATTGCATGTCCATGGTTTCTAAAGAATGATGATTTTATATAAGGGATATGGATTCAAAGGAATTGACGGATATAGGGGAGGATGACTACTGACATGAGCTCTGGTAGTCTGATTCCAAATATGGATGAATATTTATGGGACCAGAGTTACTAGCATGAGCTCTAGTTACTGTTGCCCACCTAAATGATGGTCCAAATAGGTCAAGGACTTCTAGGGTTGAACTCCTAATTGTGCCTAACCAAATACGACTCAAACAGATTCCTTACCTTTAGGATCAGCTCTGAAAGGTGTAGGGTCAAAATATGGCTCAAGATGTTACTGTACAGACTCCATGAATTCATATTTTCTAAACATGCCATTGGTGTTTATAAATTGATCATCTCTTTTTAAATGATGAACATTTTTATGCATATGTCTTCCATTTTAGAAGCAAAATATTTTAACATGTTTTAAGTACTTAATTGTTTGTTGAGTCATTAGACTCACTATGCTTGTGTGGTGTAGGTACCCAGTCCTAACTTTTATGCACTTGAAGGAATGAGGTTTGGAGAGGAGCAATCTGATGAACAGAATGTGGGAGGAGGGACTTATGCTACTTGGACTTAACTTGTTTTTTTTTTTTTGTATAAATGCTTAACTTATATTTTGGATATTTACTTGCTGTTTAAATGGAGCATATATATAAGACTTGTACAAAATTATGAGAGTTGTGAGTAAGTATAGATATTTTGTTGTAGTTCCTTTTGGCTGTAGTAATAAGTATGTATATAAATATTAATAGATACATCTATTTGAGTAGTTGTTTTGGGTTGTTATTTTAGTTTTTATTTATTTAAAAAAAAGTATATTCAATCCATCTATCATTTATTTATATTTATATATATATATATTAAAAATGAAAAAATTATTATGTATATATGTATATATATATTATGATTAATAAAATTATTATCATATATATATATATATATATAATTGTATTAAATTTTTTATATTCTTCTACAAGTATTTAATTTGTTTTTCTTTAATTACAGTTCTTCAGATTTGTAATAACATTATTTAGATTTTTTTTATTAGTCACCCTCTCTCATTTATTTATTTATATATATCACAATTAACAAATTATAAATTAATATAAAAATTAAAAAATATTAATATTTATTTTAACCGTTTTTTATTTAATATTTAATATATCAAATTATATAATTCAATATAATAAATTTATTAACTAATATAATTAATATATAACGGCATAATAGTTTTGATGTATTTTTTTAGATGTGAATTTTAGATATTATCAAACTAATTTAAATATTAAGTAATTAATTTATTTATTTAATTAATTCAACTTTTATTTTATATTTAAGTTATTATGTATTTAAATTTCAATGTTCATTATTCATATTTTAATTTTTCTGACATACACAATTTTAAAATATAAATGATCTAATTCAATAAAACACCGTAATTTATAAAATAAATAATATAATTCACCTAAATAACCTCTTTTGGTCATTTTATTTTTAAAATTTTTAAAATTTTTAAATATTTGTTTATATATATATATATATATAATTGTGAAACTAGGGTGACAAATTTAGATTTCAAACATATTTTTTTAAATTTCACGTTTTTTTACTTCTTTATGATTAAAGTTATACTTATACAAAACAATATTTGTCTTAATTGTTTCAAACGACTTAAACTAATTATTTACTCGACATTTATAAGTAATAAATAAAAAAAAATTATATAACTAATTTAACTTACAAATTTTAATTGTATGTTTAAACTACTAATTCTCTGAAATGATAAGTTAATTTTAAAATAAATCATAATTTTGTATAACTTTAACGTGAACAAATCATAAATTTTTAAAGTTTAAAAAATAGATGTCAAGATTTATCATAACCAATAGTCACAATTTGATCTATATAAATAATCAATCATATTTAGTTTTTTTATTTTACTTTTATTTATTTATTCTAATATCATATCTGTACAAATTTCATATTTTTTCTTTATACACGAATTATTTAAAAATAATAATAATAATCATATACTAAAAGATATATACATAATTTGTACATACTTTATATTTGTAATCTCATATATAATTTACACATAATTAATTATAAGATCTTTATGTTTTTTTCACTTTGGGCTAAAAAAACCCAAACATTTTTCCTAAGGAAATGAATATATATCTGGGCTTTCTGCTTTCTCCATCCTCCGAATTAAGATCGATCAATCAAGAGAGAGAGAGAGAAGAAAGAGAGTGCGTGTATTATCAGATGAGAGAAATCAACATATTGCGGGCGATCCTAATCTCGGGCTATAGATGAAGAACGAAAGATCTGACTAGATCCATCTTTAACTCTCTTTCATTTCTTCCGCGTCTTGTTCTTACTTCTACTTACTTGCATCTGTGATAAATGATACAACTTTCATCCTATCGGTGAGAGTTTGTGTTTTTTGATCAGTTGCGGTTACATATTCTAGGGTTTTGTTGGTGTTTCGTCATTTCTTGAAGGAAAAAGCTAGGTTATCGAGGAATCTGCGAGATCTTGATTTAGGGTTTGGTGAAGATTTGTCTTTTGGTTCGTTCTTGCTGCTGGGTTTGTGCGATTGCATGCTGTTTTGGCGTTGTTTGTGCTTTGGTGAAAAAGAAGAAGAAAAAGTTGAGGTTAAAGAAGATAACGTAATGAGTAAGGCGTCGTCTGACGAAGGTGAGCTAAAGTCTGAGGATATGGAAGAGGATGAGGCTGAGTCGATGATGTCTGGGTTCCCGTTTGGGAACGTTCAGGATTTTGATGGGTCGATGGTACATTCTAGTGATGATGGTGGACATGGTAGTTTGCGAATTTTATCAATTCGTAGCAATCCTAACATGAGCTTGGGTCTTGGGTTATCTTCAGTGGCATCTTCATCTTCTTCTTTAGGGGCGATGGTGGTCAGAGGGGAATCTGATGGCAACCCTCTCAATAAACGTCCTAAAGTTAATCGTTTTCCAATGTGAGTTTTACAATTCGATCTCAATTTTGTTCAATTACCTTTATTGATTCAAGATATTGTTGTAACTTGTGACTAATTACTTCAATCCAATGTGTACGCCATTTTTAGTTTTGATGACCTTTTCTGCTCCCCTTTCTCTATAGTTTTTGGTGAACTTCTTCTCATTGAAATCATAGTTTATTTGGCATCTAATCCTTTCAATTGAAGACATTTTATAGTGGTAGCTACCTAACCCCCCAAGTGGGTTGTCAAGGTTTATATCTTAACTACCTAAACCAAATACTTCCAACAAATTTATCCAGATAGAAATTATGGTGTTACATTACTGAGGAAACTGGGCATTATACCCTTTCTGTGATGGGATTACAGATCCCGAACTAGGCATAATCCTCTTTATGTCACACTTCCTACACCGTTTCTAGTTTGGAATGACATTTAAGATTGTCTAGGTTTTAACTTTTCTTATGCTTCATTTTTTTGCTAGGGAAGGGGTGGGATTAGAACCCTCCATTTATAGGTTTAGTGCGTGACACTTTGCCACTCGTGTCAATGTCTTATCCCTATGCTTATTTTTGCTTATGAGTGATTAATTTAAGAAAAAATGGAGATCCCTATTATTTTGCTAAAACTGTAGATTTCATTAATTCGTGAGAGTGCATGCTCCCACAACAATGTAAATCAAAGTGTTAGCATGCATCTTTTGAATATCTAATGCCTTGTCAAAATAATATCTAATACTCACATCAATTGACAGGCAGAATAAAGAGTCTTTCGTAGTTTTTGGAGATAGGGATAGTCCCCATTCAGCTACAACGATCACAGATGCGGAGGATGGTAATCTGACAGACCGCAGATTTGACAACTTCTCCTTTAAGGATATCACTCTTCTCTCTCCCATGTTTGGTGGTAGTAGAGAACATCATATTAATGCTGTGGATGAGAGTGATGATCAAGGATTTGAAGATTTTATAACCAGAATGGATCTTACTGATGACTTATTGCATATGGTAGCCATGACCTTTGTTTTTTATTTAAATGAATTTATTGGTTCTGCAATGATCCATGTTATTAGCAGAAGATGATTCATTATGACATAAGTTACACGATTGCATCAGGTATTTTCTTTCTTGAAGCATGTTGATCTTTTCCGGGCAGCTATGGTTTGTAGACAATGGCGTTCTGCTAGTGCCCATGAAGACTTTTGGCGATATCTTAATTTTGAGAATCGTAACATATCTCTTGAACAATGTAAGCTTTCTTTATTCCTTATTGATCCGACATCGCTTCTTCAAGGTGTTAATGATTGGTGATTTACTGTATGATAAGTCTTAACACCTTAAGTGGCTTAGTTTTCACATACCATTGGAAATGTACCTTTTCCTATTCATAATTCAATAAGGTTGACGAATGCATATTGTTGTCCAGAAGTTTAGCATTTTGCTTGATATTATGTAATCAAGCTTCATGTCATGTTTTTTTAATACAAACCTGAAATTACAAGCATGCTAATCTAATATGTCATTTTGCTTATAGTTTCCTCTCACAAGCAATGCCAACATTTATATAACTAAATGGTTCGCCACTTTGCATTTTGGCATATAAAAACGAGGGTTGTTTTCCTTACTTGCTTTTTGTTTTTTTAGTTTTTTCTCTATTTGATGCATTTCAAAAAGGATCTATTAAGAAAAGGGATTTGCAAAATTTGAAAGAAAAAAAAAATCACCAATTCAAACGTAAAAGAGAGGGATTCGAACCTTCCGGAGATTCTCTGAAAAACAAGTTTGGTATTTAGATGTTTTTTGTACGAATGATTTGGCTTACCATGAATATTTTTTTATCTGACTGTAGTTTGCAAATTTCCCTAAACAATCTAAGGAAAACCTAAAATATGTAAATTAATTGAAATTATAATAAAAATCTAGATGATAAAAGAGATAATAATAATAAAAATATTCTGAAAATACATGCTAATTTTTCTATCGGTAATTGGGCAGTTGTGGGTATATGCCAAAGGTATCCAAATGCCACTGGAGTGAATATTTGTGGTGCCCCTGCTGTTCACAACCTTGCAATGGTAGCTGTTTCATCATTAAGGTATATGTTTATTTTCGTTGATCATTAAAGATGTTCTGTTGCAATTGCTTGCGACTTATCTATTTTTGTCAGGAATCTGGATACATTAACTGTGGGCAAAGGACAATTAGCTGAACCCTTTTTCCAAGCTTTGACAGAGTGCTCTGCTTTAAGGAACTTGACCATTATTGACGGAAGTCTTGGCAATGGAATTCAAGAAATACCGATATACCATGATCGATTGAAACATCTTCAGATTGTGAAATGTCGTGTGCTTCGAATTTGTGTCAGGTTAGATATAAAAAAAAATCTAGTATATGATTTTTTCAGAAAGTTCATAGAAAAAGATCAATAAAATTTGATGGTTTTGCAGGTGTCCCCAGCTTGAGACGTTATCTTTGAAGCGTAGTACTATGGCACATGCTGCACTCAACTGTCCACTCTTGATTGATCTTGATATAGCCTCTTGCCATAAGCTCTCAGATGCTGCTATTAGATCAGCAGTAATATCATGCCCACTTTTAGAGTCTCTAGATATGTCAAATTGTTCATGTGTTACTGATGAAACTTTGCGTGAACTTGAACCTCATTGCGCCAATCTTCATATCCTTAATGCATCTTATTGCCCCAACATCTCACTTGAGGTCAGTATCATATATAATTTTTTATTTACTTCAATTCAGCTAAAATTTGGATATGTTTTCACCTAACATGAGCCCTTTCTTTGGAAGTCTGTAAGATTGCCAACATTAACAGTTCTTAAGCTACATAGCTGTGAGGGAATAACATCTGCTTCAATGGCTTCCATTTCACATAGTCATATGTTGGAGGTCTGAATCATTAACCTTTTTAGAGCAAGCTCTTCCTTTATAAATCAAAATCTTAATAATGAATTATGTTTAGGTATTGGAACTGGATAATTGCAATTTACTAGCATCAATTACCTTGGATCTTGGACGCCTTCAGAATATACGTCTTGTGCACTGTCGAAAGTATGTTGTGCTATTTTTACAATTAGTAACGGTTATGATGTTCTATAATGTACTCACAGTTTTATAATCCCCCACAGGTTTACAGATCTAAATTTGCGTAGCATAATGTTGACATCTATAACTGTGTCAAACTGTCCTGCCCTGCAACGTATAAGCCTCGCATCTAATATGCTCCAAGTTCGTTCACTTCACTCTTTTTTTCCCCATCCTTTGTAATCTTGAGTTAGTTTTCCTTATTATGTCGCACCACTCATTCAACTTTATTATGTCTGTAAATTGTGCAGAAACTAGTTCTCCAGAAGCAAGAGAGCTTAACCACTTTAGCACTTCAATGTCAGAGTTTGCAAGAAGTGGACCTTACTGATTGTGAATCCTTAACAAACTCCATATGTGACGTTTTCAGTGAAGGAGGTGGATGTCCTATGTTAAAATCGCTAGTTCTTGATAACTGCGAGGTTTGTTGATTTGGCTTAAGCTCTTGTTCGTTCTCGGTAATTTCGTGATATTTTAATAGCGAGGTGTGTTTAAGATTTTAGCCACATCTGTCTTTTAATGTATCGAATCTTGAGTCCCTCAAATATAGAGAAGCTGCTATGAACTAAGAAGTCATGGTATATGCATCTCCTATGCAAGTAACTCGGTGTTTCATCCAGTTATATGGATAAGATAATCTGTTTAAAGTTACTTGTTGCTTATGATATTGTTAGGGTCTTACATCTAGTTGTTTACTTCACGTAGTTGCTGACTTGGAAATTCATTTTTTTTTAGTATTGGAGTATCTTGCTATATTTTACACTTTATTTCCACAGAAGAATTTACTGTAAACTACTTTTTTAGAAATAATGCTAATGAAAATCTATCCTTTTTATATAGGAAAATAATATTAGAATTAGAAAGGGGTAAATGCACGCTCACAAACTAATAACCATTCCAATTGTAAAAACATTACAACAAATTGTAGAAACTTGCTTCATCAATTCAACCCAATGTATGATGCCCCATGTTTGTGTGATGCTTGAAGGTCAATTATTTGATGTTGTAATATCTGTAAAATAAGACTTTGTTTTTCCTTTTCATTTTTGTTACCAATAATGATAAATCATCAAAGCTATTTTTCTACATTGCAGGGCTTGACAGCGGTTGTATTCCGCAATTCTTCATTGGTCAATCTTTCTCTTACTGGTTGTCGGGCTGTTACTTCTCTTCAGCTAGCATGTGCTCATCTTGAGAAAGTCACCTTGGATGGTTGTGACCATCTCGAAACAGCATCATTTTGCCCTGTAAGTGAAAGCTGTTGGGCCTCCTAACAAAAAAATGAAAAAAAATCTGTGACCATGAAAGAATGGGGATAAGATAAAAAAGGAAAAGAAATGCATGATTAGTTCTCATTTTCTTATATTACTAGCTATGTCTTAGCACTCTCATTTTCTGTAACAAGTATTATTATTGATACTCCAAATGGCTGATAGTAGTTAGAGTTTACACTTGAGAATGGGATGAAACCTAGAGAAAGAGATGAGATAGACTAGACAATTCACCTATCAATTCATTCACAAACCCTAACTGTCACAACAAGCTTATTATATACTAATAGAATGGAAGTTACATTGACTTTATTCGCTACATGCTATATATATATATATATAACCAATTAGATAGAGAGGTCATACATGTCAGGCGGTATGATTGTTTTGCATCACTTGTTTGATAGGAAGGTTAATATACGTTCTTCATTTTTTTCATATATGAAAATCAAAGTGAAATTCTTATTCTGGATGTAGGTTGGTCTTAGGTCACTTAATTTAGGCATATGCCCGAAGCTTAGTCTACTTCAAATTGAAGCTCCAAGTATGCTGTTGCTCGAGTTGAAAGGATGTGGAGTACTGTCTGAAGCATCGATTAATTGCCCGATTTTAAACTCTCTCGATGCTTCATTTTGCAGGTTATTTTGTGAACCTAGTTTCTTCTTGATCAAGATTTAATGTTTTTTTTCTGCCGGTTATGCTTACATGTACCTTTATTTTTTTCTTTCTGTATGCTCAGTCAACTAAAGGACGACTGCCTGTCTGCAACAACTTCTGCATGCCCTCTCATTGAAACCCTGGTATTAATGTCATGTCCATCTATTGGCCCTGATGGCTTATCTTCCCTGTGCCTGCTTTCACGTTTAACCTCACTTGATTTGTCATACACTTTCTTGGTGAGCCTGCATCCTGTTTTCGAGTCCTGTTCGAAGCTAAAGGTGACTCCTCTACCTCATTATGAATGTTTTCAGATAACCATTTGAAAGTGATTTTGATTGCATTTAGTCTGAAAAATGTGATTGACCTTTTCTATTGTAAAATGTGTGAAGTTGTAAAAAAAATTGCTTGTGCTGCATATATATATTTATTTTATAGAATTTTTTCTCCAAATGTTTTCTGTTTATGATTTTTTCCCATACCAAATAGGCCCCACTCAAAGCTGAAAAATTCAATACAGATTGGTTAAGATGCTTTTTTTCCTATTGTTGTCAAAAACATTTAGATATTTTAATTCAGTCAAGAATTTATTATAGATGTGTAATTTTGAGCACATTCAAAATAGTGGCCCTAAATCTGATTTCCAGGTGTAACGTTCTACTGCAAATACTTCTTTTCAATCAACCTTCATATTTTCTGTCTCTTGGATAGGTCCTGAAATTACAAGCATGCAAATATCTTACCGACTCATCATTAGAGCCTCTTTATAAAGGCGGCGCCCTTCCTAACTTAAGCGAGTTGGATTTATCATATGGGACCCTTTGTCAGTCTGCAATAGATGAACTTCTAGCTTTCTGTACTCATCTCACACACTTGAGCTTGAATGGATGCGTAAATATGCACGATCTGAACTGGGGCTTCAGTAGCAGCCGTACATTTGATTCTAGTGTACCGAGTTTGGGCAGCAGCAGTTCAAATGCCCTATCTCCACAAGATGATAGCTGCTTGTCGAACCTTCAGCCAAACCGGTTGCTCCAAAACCTTAACTGTGTTGGCTGCTCAAACATTAAGAAAGTTCTCATTCCTCCTGCAGCGTGTTGCTTCCATTTATCATCGCTAAATCTCTCTCTCTCTGCTAACTTGAGAGAAGTTGACGTGACTTGTTTGAACCTATGTTCTCTTAACTTGAGGTAAATCTATTAATAGTTGTTCCTTTTTTTTCTTAACTTATGTGGTGCTAGATTTATGACTTAAGCCTTGTTCGGATTCGGGTCATTTGAAATACCCACAAGGCCACAAGGTTAAATAACCTTGTTCATGCTGCGGTTACGAAAAGTGGGTTATTTGGGTAAAAAGACTAATGAAAAAGAAATAGATGGTATTTTTGTATTTGATTTGAATAACGAGATTGATTAGAGTATGGATGAAAAGTTGGTGGGTTATTTGAGGATTATTCCAATAACCCATTCCATAAATTCAATGGCAGTTTCTGACCAATAATTGGATCCAGATACAAAAGTGTTTTCAAATAAAACCAGTTTTGATAATTTAATATAATTTAACCCTAAAACAAGGCCTTACCTTACCATGATCTGTATTCTTATTCTCCTCAGCAACTGTTACTCCTTGGAAGTTTTAAAACTAGAGTGTCCTAAGCTGGCTAGCCTATCTCTTCAGGTATGTAAAATGTGTAATAATCTTTCTTTCTAAACTTTTCAATATTTTTATTCGATTCTCTAATTTGTTTCTCTCTACAGTCTTGCAACATTGACGAAGAAATGGTTGCAGCAGCTATTTCAGGCTGCAGTATACTGGAGACTCTTGATATCCGCTTTTGCCCAAAGGTAAGTTTTTTTGACTAATATTTGGCAGGTTATTTGAAATCTTATTAACCAAACAACCCCTAATGGCTATTACTTACTCTCAGTTGTACTCAATGAGCATGGTGGGACTAAGGGCTGCATGTCCTAGCTTGAAACGCGTTTATAGCAGCATTTCGTCATCGTGATTTGGTTTTGGTCTTTCTCGGGTGCTCTTCTTCCTTCCCTCCTTTTATATCGTAAAAGTGGCGCGGTTTTAGCCTTCAATGGATTGTGTTTGTTATGAGTGTTTTTTCTAGGGCACAGCTTATTACTTAGCCCCATAATATATGCAGTCTTGCACTGTGTGTTTGTTAGGGTATATTACTCTATTATGCACTTTATTCTAGTTTTATGCAATTTGCACAATAAGAATCTATATTTATATAGTTTTATCTTTTTTTTTCCTTTTGTTATTTATCAAATTTAAGAGATATTATAGGTATTATTCAAAATGTTTTATTGATTTATTTTGTTGCTAGTATTATATTGTTTTAAAATAAACTTTGAAAAGGATAACAATTTATTTAGCAACAAATTCAAGCCATGAAATTTTGCACTATTGATTTTGTGAAGGAATGAGATTGATTTAAAATTTATCAATTTTTTTGGTCATTTTCAATAATGATTGATTTGATGTTTTCTTAATGGATAAAGAAATAATTTATAGGAATACACAAATTAAATAATTATGAGATAAAGAAATAATTTGAACAATGTTCCAAATGTTAACAAAATGTAAGAATATTAAAATGTTAATGTTCCCTAACTAATAATCATTTCACTGAAATTGAAGCATTTCACAATTACAACAATATTATATTAGGGTGTGTTTAACAAATTAGTAATTTTTCTTTTTCTTTTCCCTTTTTTTGAAAAATAATTGTGAGTTTTATTTCTTCAAACTAATACTCTCACAGATAAGTACATAGTCTATAAACACACTCAATTAGTTTAACGGGCCGGCCAGACAACAAGTTTGAATCCAGAACTTTAGAAATATCCAACTCTTATTTTTTACAAAAATTTGAACTTATCAATTGTGGTCCACTTTATTATTGAAGTTTTTAGTAAGTGCATTCAAAATGATCTGAACTATCAAACAAAAAATTATCCATCTGTCTCTGTAGAGTTTTGATACGATAAAAGTCAATATATTAAATTTAAAAATACAATTTATTGAAATTGTCAAAACACATACGTTAAAGTTGCAATGTACCAATAAATTTTACGGATAAAATGGGATGGGCTGTATAATTCAATGTAATATGTTCAAATTTGAAATTGTAATAATAAAAAAAATCCAATTTATTTGTTTATATATATTCTTACTCGATATTTAAAAAATAAAAGTCGTAATCTAAACTAATTAAAAATTAATTAAAGTTAATACTTAGTACTCTATTTTTGTATCACTAGATTTAAAAAAAAAACTCAAAACATTTATTTTATTTTATTAACTAAAAAAAAGTTAATTTGATTTCTTAGGTTAATTTTAAGACATTTTTAGCATTTTCAATACAAAAACAAAAGGTAAATATTCCCTTAATTGAAATAATTGTTGGATTAAGGTAATATTCTCTTATAGTGAATTGATTTTATTTAATTAGCAAAATAATTTAAAATAAATAAAAATAAAAATTTGATACAACAATTAATTAATAAATATAAATCTCATTCCATTAAATCATCAAAATCCAAAACAACAAAATCAGATTCAGAAATCTAAACGACTCGCCGGCGGCGATCAATGAATGAATGAATCAGGCACAAGCGCATGGATTATCAACGACGACAACATCTTCATCGCCATTCCTAAACAACAAATTCCCTACAGCTAGTCCAACAACAACAGCTATGAAAACACCTCCATTAAACGACATAACAGCAAGCATCAACAAATAACCTAAGGCAGAATTGATTCCAAATAGAACAGCTCCTCCTATCTTCACAGCGCTAAACCTTGACGATGATCGGCGAACAAGGAGAGGAGCATCGATGGATGAACTAACCGTTATAGATCTGGTAAGCGAAATGAGTTTGAATCGGAGACGACGATCTTCGAGAAATTGGTAAAAAACGGAGAAGAGGAAACAGGAGATGAGAGTTAAGATGTAACTGTTTATGGAATTAGTTTTCCAGATATCGAATAAGATCGTCACTGTTGTTCCCCAATAGAAGGTCATATGCATCATCTTCTTCTTCTTCGTTGATTAAGAGAGAGAAACTGCAATTTTTTTGAAAAGTAAGAAATGGTGAAAATGTATACGCAGGTTGGCTTTTGTACTACTGAGAAAGTGTGTAGTACAAGAAATATATGTAGTACAACTATTAGTCCACTTTATTTCCTTTATTTTATTTTTTTGTCAAATTTACAAAAATAAAAATTAATTGGGTTTTTGGATAATTACTCTATATATAAAGAAAGTGATGATAATAATCTTATTAAGAAATAAAATTAATATTTTTGCTTTTATTTTTAATTGATATAGTTGGCTCATTAAGAAAAATAGATTTGAATTTGAAAAATGATTTAAAATATACATATGACTTAATTATATTTTTATTTATTTTTGATAAGAAATAGTTTTATTAAATAAAATAAAGAGTTATAAATATAATATTAATTTTTAAATAATAAAATATGAGTAATGTTAATTAATACCGAATTTTGTTTTTTTTAAATGAGTTTTAGATAATTACTCTATAAGAAAGTGATGATAAGAAATCTTATTAATAAATAAAATTAATAGTTTGCTTTTTATTTTAATTGATATAACGGTCTCAAATAAAAAAAAAAAGAAGAAGTAAATTTGGAGTTAAATTTGAATTTTAATATGTATATGATTAATTTTTTTAGGCTCTAATTAGAATATTTTTTTATTTTAAAATGGTTTATATGAGTTTGAACTAACACAATTTAGATAATTTATCATATTTATAAAAAATAAATAATTTTTTTTTTTAAACTCTTTAGATATATCATATATTTTAAGTTATTCCACAATTTTGAACATATATTAAGAAAAAAAATTATCAAATTTAAAAAATAAATATGTTCCTTAATTTTTAGCTTCAAATAACGAATTATAATATATATATATATATTTATATTTAAAAAAAAATAGTGAACATTTTACATAGACATGTCAATGAGCACTAGCAGAAATTATGAGTGTTCAACCGGCCGGTTAACCGATTAAACGGTTTCGGTTAAGACCGATTTTGCTTATTATTTTACAAACCGGTTAACTGACTGTTAATGGTATCGGTTTTACCGGTTTTAATTCTATCAGTTTTGGTCAGTTTCGGTCGGTTAACCGGGTTTAACTAGGAACCGATAATTCAATTTTTTAAATTAAGTAATAAATTATAAAATGATTTTTTTTTTAAATTATTGCTTGCACTTTCCTATTATATTATCATTTTCTCTATTATAATATATTATATTATAGAATATAATCAATATATTATATTATTATAATATATTTTATTGATATATTTAAGAATATGTTATAATATTTAATTTTATTATAATAATATAATATATTTTATAGCTATTTTGTTAACTTTTTATATATTTTTCAAAAAATTCAAATCTATTATGCCGATTAGTTTTTGACCAACCAAGTGTTGGACAAAAAGTTAAAACATAAAGTCAATGTTGAAGACTTGTTTAACTATTTTGATTTTATTCATTTATAATTCAACGTTATTGTATCGTTATAAAAACAATTTTACATATTTTAATGAAATTATTTCAGTTTGTTTTTAATTTATTTTTGTAAAATTTTATATAAATTATAATGTGTAAAAATAAAAATATTTATAAATTATTAAATAATAATTATAAAATAACTAATACAAATTATAAAATATAAAAATATAAAATTAAATTATTACCGGTTTATCGGTTAAACCGTTAGAAAAATAGGTAAACCGAAAATCGAACCGTTTAACCGGTAAAAAACCGTTTCACCGGAACCGTTAGAACCGATTAACTAATAAACCATTAAAATGAAACTGATTAATTATCAGTTCGGTTGGGTTACCGATTTTTCGATTTTTTTCACAAACCTAGCAGAAACAGATTGGGCTCAGGCCATCCAAAGTGGAAATTGGATGAAATGAACTAAAGATCAGTTTATTTGTCTTTTTGGCCAGCGCATAAAATAAATGTGCTCGTGGCACTTTTTTTTTTGACAAAAATATCCCCGTTGCGAGACGCAACCAAATGCCGTATGAATTTTTTTTTTTTGAAAAAAATTAAAAATTCGTCTCATAATTGTCGGTTGCATCTCGCGAGTGCCGATTGCGTCTCGTGATCGAGGACGTCTCGCGACATGGGTAAAATCGTTCAAAAAATGAAAAAAGTATCACTAACGCTTTTTATTTTAAGTGCGGGTCAAAAAATCAAATAAGTGAATCATTAGGTTATTTCGTCAAATTTCCCATCCAAAGATTGCTTTTAATAGGGTAATACTTGACATTAGTCATCGCTCATAATTTCTTAAATATTTTTAATTTAATTTATGATTTATTTATCTAATTTAAAAAAAAAAAATTTATATTTATATATTTGTTTATTAATAATTTTCTCGTTATCTTTTTTTTAAAGTACACCTCAAATTTTTTAATATAGTAAGATATGACATTCATCACCCATATTTTATTAAATATTTTAAATTTAATTTACACTTTATTTATTTAATTTTTTAAAAATGACAAAACTTACCATTATACACTCGTTTTATTCAAAAATTGTCCGTTATTTTTTTAAGCCCACCTCGAAATATTTTTTTCGATAAAAATGTGACATTAATCTTAATTTCTTTAATTTTTATTTTTATTTACGATTTATTTATCTAATATATATATAAAATGATGCTTAATTTTTAAAGTGTCTGGATTGTTGGGTCGAGAGTTGTGATTAATTTGGATATATATGTGAGAGTTAATGGATACTTGGGTGAATTTTGGGTTGACCCACCCATAAACTTAAAACGGTGAAAAATAAAATTAAAAATGCTATATGTATGGTTTGAACTTGCAACCTAACAAAACAAATACAACCCTTTAACCAACTAGGCTAATAACACTTTATATTTTTAATTCAACACCAAATTTGATGAACGCATGATATTTTAACAATATAAGTAAAACTTTTTATCTATATATATCTATATATATATAATGATGCATAATTTTTAAAGTGTCCGGATTGCCGGGTCGAGAGCTATGATTAATTTGAATATATATGTGAGAATAAATGGATACTTGGGTCGGATTGTGGGTTGACCAGCCCATAAACTTAAAACGGATAAAAATAAAATTAAAAATGTTATAAGTATGGTTCGAATTTGCAACCTAACAAAATAAGTACGACCCTTTAACTAACTAGGTTAATAACCCTTTATATTTTAAATTCAACACTAAATTTGATGAACGCATGACATTTTAACAATATAAGTTTAACTTTTTAACTAATATATATATATATATATATATATATATATATTATGATGCTTAATTTTTAAAGTGTCTGGATTGTTGGGTCGAGAACTGTGGTTAATTTGGATATATATGAAAGTAAATAGATACTTGGGTCGGATTGTGGGCTGACCCGCCCATAAATTTAAAACGGTTAAAAATAAAATTAAAAATGCTATAGGTATGGTTCGTACTTGCAATCTAATAAAACAAGTACAACCTTTTAACAAACTAGGCTAATAACACTTTATATTTTAAATTCAACACCAAATTTGATGAACGAGATAGTTAATCAATAGTTTTTAATGAGTCATAATTCTTTTTTGACTCTGCGCTATAGATTTCACTATTATTAGTGAGCAATAATAGAAGAATTCCGTTATATTTATAGAGATATGTGACATAATTCATATAGATATAGTAAGTCTCGTCTGTGCTACTTTAATGATAGTATTTATATTTTTCATTTCACTCGTAGTATGGGGAAGAAGTGGACTCTATAGGTGAAACTAAATGAGTTGAGGAATCAAATTGTATCAATTGTTTTAGAGATCGTTTTTCAATATGAGAGTAAATGAATACTTGAGTCGGATTGTGGTTGACCCGCCCATAAACTTAAAACAGTTAAAAATAAAATTAAAAATGCTATCAGATTTTTACCGTAATATTTTTTTCACGGTTTTTTTATATTGTTACTCGTGTAAATGTACGGGATAAATACTAGTTATTAAAAAAATGGTAAACTTATCTTTATCCACTCGTTTTATCCATAATTTTCGCGTTGATTTTGTAAGTCCACTCCAAATTTTATTCAATTTCAGTTTAACTCATATTTTTCGATCATTCCTTAATACCCATGTATCCAATACCCATAAATACTCGAAAGTAAAGTTCAAGAATTTTAAATCGAATTCGAAGTGAGAAATAAAAAATAAAAAGTTATTATCCGATCAAGTTCGAAAATTAACCATAATCCAATATTACGACGAGAAGAGAACGTAAAAGAGAATGAAAATATAAAAAAATTCTCTCAATTTCACATTTTTGTTCTGCCAAGCCAATGACCTGATCCTACTTCATTCTCTTTCTCAATTAATCTCCTTTATCACTCGTTAAAATAGAAAATTATTTTATAAACTGTAATTTAAATAATTAAAAAAGAATTTAATAATTAAAAATAAATAACTTGGCCCTATGTGAAATGGTGCCACGTATAGGTATTATAAAAATAAATAAATAATAATGTCAACTACCACCAGCGATAGAAGAACTGTAATTAGGAGCCGTTTGGTGGTTGAGATGAGAGAGAATATAAGTTCGTGAAATTGAGTGGCGAAGGGTTTCTTCTTCTTCTTCATCATCTTTTGTGGTTCGATTAGGGTTTCAGAGAGAAGACAAAAGAGATATCGATATAGATTGAACGTACAGCCGTCGTCGTCATCGGAGCTTCAAATCAAGTGAAACGATTGTCTCTGAGTCAACTTACGTTTTTCTTCTTCTTCTTCTCAGTCTTGACCTCCTCCATCATGGATCACTGTAATTCAGTTTCTTCAATTACGGAGCTACCGAAGGTAAAATTCAATATCTATAACTTACAGTTGTAGATCTTAATGGATAGTTCTCTTAAATTGTGGTTAAGTTTGTAAGCGGTAATTTGATTTCTCGAGATCTCGGTCTGCATGCAGATTAGTTAGTTGAATTTGAGCTTCATTTTGAAGCAAGGTTTTTGCTCCTTATTATGTTTTTCTAATATCTTTATGGATAGTTCTCTTAAATTGTGGCTTGTAAGCGGCAATTTAAATTTCTCAAGATCGGTCTGCATGGATTGAAAATCTGGAGATTAATTAGTTAGATTTGAGCTTCATTTTGAAGCAAGGTTTCCTGATTAGAAATTTGATTATGAATTTGTTTGCTCCTTATTATGTTTTTCTAATATCTTTATGGATAGTTCTCTTAAATTTGATTTCTCAAAATCGGTCTGCATGGATTGAGAATATGCAGATTAATTAGTTGGATTTGAGCTTCATTTTGAGGCAAGGTTTCCTGATTAGAAATTTGATTATGATTTTTTAATATCTTTACAGGATTTGACTAGTGGAATCATGTAAAAGCTTTTATTTAACTAAAAGAGATTGAGGAGGAATTAGAGATAGAATAAGAATGAGCTTGTCTAGCAAAGGAACTGTAAGCAAGGTTAAAAGCTTGAATCCAAATGCAGCTGAGTTCATTCCCTTTTTTCTTAGATCGTCGTCACCATCATCATCTACAAATGGAAGCTCTACAAATGTCTTCTCCAGCAAAACCTTTTCTGGATCGGTTAAATTGGGAAAATCCGTGCTGGACAGATCAGAGTCATCGTTATCAAATAACTCTGACGACGAGATTCGCCAATACTGGCGACATCAGCTTCCTGACGATATAACTCCTGATTTCAAGGTAATCATGGGGCAAGATGATCAACTGGGAATTAACAATTTTTCCTTTGATAGTTTGTCCTTGCAAGACAACCATGGAGCTCCTAAGCTTTCTCCTTTCACAACTGAAAGGCAGTTCAAGATACCATATGGGGAAGAAGATATATTATTGTCTTCTAACTCGAAACAATTGTCAAATATACATTGGAATGATACAACCATGAAAAAGGATCAACTAATTACCACTGAAAATCCTGCTCGTGGTTTTCTCGCCAATATCCAGGCCGAGCAAAGAATGATGGAAAATGAGAACCTGAGTCCTTTTGAACTTTTAGCTATGCAATTCCCCGGGTTTTCTGCAGAGAGCCTCGCTGATGTGTATTTGGCAAACAGAGGTGACTTAAGCCAGACAGTTGACATGCTTACTCAGCTAGAGGTATGCTAAACTTTACCAACATAAGTAATGTAAATCCATGACCACATTTCATTGTTAGGATTTCATTGCTCCATTGATAACATAATGGACACCTAGAAAACAAACTTGTTGGTTGGATTAGGTCACAGTTGAAGATTCTCTTTTGAATTGAAGACTGTTGTATAACTCTTAGTTAAACGATATATCAATACATTTCAATTGGAATAAATTAGTTTTTTTTCAATATAGATAACAAGATCTCTCTCCGATTTTGCCTTCAATTATATGTAACCTAATGCTGAAATGCTCATGGTACAGAATGATGACATCGAGGGTATTAAGGTAGGAAAAATGTATTCATGAACTTGCTAAAAAAGGGCAGTGTAAAGAATATGGACTTAAATTGTATCTGGAATAGAAGTTGAGGGCTTATGCTGGAAATTAGGTTGTAACTATCTTTCTTCTAGAAGAGTGTCGGTTATTTCCTCAACTGGGAATATTCTTACCATTTTATTCTGTATATAAAGCCATAATAAAGAAGTAGAAGCTGAGTTTCAGCTTCTCTTGGTCTTTCTACTTTCTATTTCTTGAATATGGTATCAACAGTTCTTTATATACTAGATGAGTAATATTATTGACAGTTAATAATTATTAGGTTAATAGTAGTTGGTTATTAGTTAGTTATTGGAAGTTACTTTCAGTTATTTTTGTAGTACTATAAATATTAACAATTGTCATGTGATAGATAATGGTGGATGGAATAAGAATTATCTCTTTTTCGACTTCTTCTTTCTTAAGGGAATAAAAATTGTACTATAAATATGGTTGACTACTATTCTTGTCAAATATCTCATCGGGGGGTGTCCTTTAGGTCTTTCCTTTCCATATAAAGTGTTATTGTGATGTAGATTGGGTTTCATGTGTTGATAAAAGTTCATTGACATGTTTTTGCGTTTTCTTAGATTTATTTATCTCTTTGAACACTAAGAAACATAATACTATTTATGTACCTATTTGGAAACACTTTATATTTTTTTTTTATCTGAATCCAGATGAGAAACCGTCAATACATTTATGAATCTTATATATATAGATGATTTTTTATCCATAAAGTAAACAAATTGACAATCTTTAAAGCTGTTTGTCAATAATTGACATGGTTGTGTGCTCATATACTTAAAGTTTTGTCATTTTATTGGAGATTAGCGTGATAACTAATTGTATGTAGCTGGAATATACCTTTACTGTAGTTGCAAGTTGATGGTGGCTTGAATCAGAATCTAAACACAAAGGACTTGTCAGCTCCAAATCTAAGTTCACTGGATTTGAGGATTTATACAGGAGATGATATCCAACAAAGCATTAATAATCCTTATATGTCAGCTAGAAAGGATAATTTTCTTTCGTTCAAAACAAGCTCTTCTTCGCCAACAATAGAATCTGAAGGTTTTTCTTCGGCTCTCAGGGAAATGTCAACACAAGAGTCCAATGTGTGGAAGTATGATAGAAACGGTTCGGCTGATACTGTTTTTGGTTCAAATAGAAGTTCGCATTTGATGGCGAGCTCATTTATTAATGGTCAGACTCATCAAATTCATAATTCATCTCGAAAAGCTCCTTTGTGGCTAGACACGGGTGAAGCAGTTGGTAATGTTTTCTATATCTTATATGCATCTCGGTTGACATTATGTAAGTAGTAGTATTTTACTTGATTTAACAATTGTTGAGAATGGCAGAAAATATGTATTCTGACATGCTAGGAGAAGAAAGTGATCACCCAAGTCTGCGTAATACATACTTTGAACAGGTATATGATGAGGTTGTTTGATATGTTTTATTTACTACTAAACTGTTTTTTTTTGTCAAAAAGATATTGTTTTATGTAAAAGGTTGTTTGTTTGGGTCAAATGTTGTAAAGAATAACGTAATTATTTGAATGATTTGATGAAAGAAGTGATCGATAATGGGATATTGGTTTTGATCTACATGGTTCAATATAGTATCAAAGATGTTGGATGTTTTAGTGTAGGGGGTGATGCCTTGCGAGGAATTCTTAGATTCTGTTACGGTTTTGATTCCAAAA
Source organism: Impatiens glandulifera (assembly GCF_907164915.1). Lineage (NCBI taxonomy): Eukaryota > Viridiplantae > Streptophyta > Magnoliopsida > Ericales > Balsaminaceae > Impatiens > Impatiens glandulifera. The sequence goes on from NC_061863.1 coordinate 2,392,327, forward strand.
TAGAGTGTTTATACGAGATTTAGTTGTTATTAATGCAATTTATGCCTTGGATGCTCGTTTTTCTTTCTTTATAATTTGAATAATTCAGGCGAGGCAGGCCTATCTAATTGGTAATAAGGGTTTAGAGAAGGAACTGATGGAGGGTCATGAGAGATCACACGAGTCTGTTTATCGCACCAGGTTAGTTGTTCAAACCCTGTTTATTAAATATGTTTTTAAGTGTAACTTATTATTTAAACGAAATCTCATTTTTCAATACAGAAAACTAAAATACCTTTTATTTTTTAATCAAATCATAATTAAACATCTTTTAATTGATTACAATGCTCAATTCATTAACTAAAATACTAAAATACCATTTATTTTTTATATATTAATATCATTTTATAAAAAGAACACAATCCCTTACCGAACAAGCTCTAAGTTTTGAAAGATATAAAAAAGCATTATGGTATAAACATGTAATGATTTTTTTAAGCACAATCCTTAAGGACTTTTTGATTAGAAAATGAGTTATTTGAAATTGATCTCAATTGACAAACATAATGGTTTCAAAATTTGGCAGGAATCCGGAGATACAAGGGAATGGAAGAGGAGGAAACGAAAGAATAATAGATTTGCATGGTCTTCATGCAACCGAGGCCATTCGTATTCTTCAGTGTGAATTTGCTCTAATGAAAACCACAGCTATGTCCGACAATAGACAAATGATGCAGGTTTTTATTTGCACAGAGAAGAGTCATCACACGATGGGATCTCGAACTGCAATTCAGCGATATTTGCTGGAGAAATGCCTTGATTACTCGGAACCCCAACCGGGGCTGCTTCGAGTTGTTGTGTATTGATTGATGATGGAGATGAGTTTTGTTTGTTTGTTATGAAAACATATAGATTTATAGAGAAATGCAAAAAGTGTATCTTATAAATCAAGTCCAAATTATATTCTTCATAGGAGAAAAATCACATTTTGGCAGTCTATTGTGATATGTAATTTTTTTTTATGTGTTAGTTAATTCTATCATTTTTACTTTTCATCCTCCCATTGAAATGAAAAGTCGAGCCGAACTCGGCTCGTTTACACCCCAAAATGGGATCGTGCTAACTTTCTAAATTAAAAATAATAATGATAAAGTATCCTTCTACAATTATTTAATCATGCTCTAAGCAATAATTCATATACATTACAATTATTATCACCAATAACTCGTTTCAACATTTCAAAACATTTACGACTTCCCAAGAAATCAATGCGTTTGAATGTGACGTACCCTTTGTTTGCAGTTTCATTATTGCAATACGCAGCTCGAAGTCGATCAGCTTGTCTCGAGTCCGTGTGAATCGCAGTCTCTATTTCTTGATCCGACATGTTCTCCTGCATATGAAAACTTGATCAAAAACCTTAAATTGAAAACAGTGGGAATCAAAACCGAGACATTTTGGTCTTTTGACAGAGGGGAAAATGGAAGCAAGAAAAGAACCTGATAAAATGTATAAATGATGTCCAAAACTTGAAAGATAGTAATTAATGACAGGGAAAATGGAAGCAAGAAAAGAACCTGATAAAATGTGTAAATGATGTCCAAAACTTGCAAACATGTGAAGCCCGTTGAACTGAAATATGTCCTTGAACAAGGACCTACCTCACTATATCGGTCAACTGGATATAATATCGACAAAAGATGGTTTTTGAATATCAATTCCGTTTTCTCACTGTTGAAAAAAAGGGAAAAAGTTATAATCAAAACGAAGTTAGTTTGAAATAAGAAACTGAAATTTTTTCTTTCTAATTCAGTGCAACCAAACCTGAGACCTTTGGTTGGTCTCTTAGGTAAGAAAAGACCCTTACAATTGAGCAGTTGAATTTTTTGTTCTTCCTATAGGAAGTAATAATTTGATTGTTTTTTTTCAAGTTCATAAAGAAAAAACGAGCATTTGATTTGATACAAAAGAGTTCTAAGAGTTGAATAAAACCTTTCAGCAAGTGATCTAGAGTGGTTCATGAATGTAGCTTCAGATTCTTTGCCACCATCTTTTCCATACAAATTAACAGAAATTTTCTGTTCACTTCCATTATCCACCACACTTGATGTATCTAAATAGATAGAAGCAGTTGAAGTCGGTTCTGACACCGACCAACAAATACATTCCAAAAGAATACTCGGAGTTATTGGTCGTAGTGGAGTTTGACATGTCTGAAAAACACCAAAATGCACACAGATCATGAGGAAACCCTAAAAAAAATACAAAATTGTAAAGAGATTTTACCTGCATACGTCGACAGCGACGCTTTCTAACACCTTCTTTTGCCATATTAACAATCATTTGTTTGTCTATACAATGTTCTTCAATTCTAGAAGTTGTAGGATCTTCATCTACTTCATTCACAGACTCAAGCAGAGAAGACTGCGTTTGAGTAATATAATATCAGGTGGGTAATTAATTTTATTTTTAACAGGAAAAACTTTGTTAAAACTACTGTAAACACAAAGATAACTAGATAAAGAATATTTCCTAGATGTTACAATAAGAACCGAAAAAAATTATGGCTTTTCAACTCCCACCACTTACTGAATTCTCGATTAACTCATGACTACACAAATCACGACTTGTACTACTTTGGTTGATTTCTACGCATTTACAATGCTTGTAATGAAATTCTCATTTTTCAAAATGAAAGAAAAGAAAGAAAGAAAAAGATTGGCACATGTATGTCAAGAAAAGTTGAAAAAACAGTTTGATAAAAAATTATCACTTAACATACAAAAATGACATAATTTTGACAATGTGAGGCATTACTCTACTTCTATTTATCAATATTTGATACAAATTAGAAGACATAAGATGGAATAATTAAGTGCAATTAGTATATCAATACATCACAATAGAATGAGGAGCAAAAGGTAAAAATATACCTCCCTGCATGTTGCAAGTTGAACATTATCGAGCATTGTTCCAATCTGTCTGGCCAAATCAGCAGAAAGGTTCACAAGCTTATGTATACGCTTTTCTTTTGCAGTCCTTAGAACCCATTGTGGCTGAGATACATTATTATGCACCAACAATTAAAGATACAGGGTTAACAATTCCATATAATTCAATAATGCATTTATAAATTCTTTAAAAGTCTCCTCAAAACAAAGAATCCCAATAATCAAATGATTTGAACTCAACTTCTTTCCTTTTTCCTTTAGAAATCTACAGATGCATTGAATCAGAGCACTTACTGTTACAATATTAGAGTAGCCCATATACTTATGCATTGATGGACCTTCACAGACTACATAGCTCGCATTGCAACCCACAAACCATCTATCCACGACTGTGGCACCCTCTTCAGCAATTACTTCGAGAATCTATCCACACAGGTTGTTGTGAGTGTCAGTATGATTGTTTTTTTAAAGAACAGAAAATCTCATTAAATTTACAGTTACACAAAAGTCACCTTTCCTGTAAAATGATTACAAAACAAATAGCACAAATGTTCCAAGAACTCAATGAAAATCTAGAAACAATATAATGTGAGAAATAATCCCCAGTATATCATGGACTGCATCCAGATTGATCACATGATAAAGAAAATTAGTTCTACCAGTCCAAGTTGTCATAAACACTGAATCCTTAAACTGTGTATTGTCAATATCAAGTTATTCACTATCCCATTCATCTAAATAAACATTAGTGGATCATAGTAGTTGAATACACATCTAACGCAATATGATTTCAATACCAGGATTTAACATGGAAAAACTTGGAATAAAAATAAAGTGTAAGGGTAATTTGGTTGATGATGAGATAAATCCATTAATCTTTCATCACACAAGGCCTTGATGCCTAATTTCAGTGATCAAACCAGCACTTATTTGAAAAAAAATACATAGGATGATGTTTCACAAAAGAAAAATGGTTATGCACCTTTGATCGAATTTCAGGAGAAACATCTACATCAATGTAGAGGGTATGACCAGAGAGAGCTGACTCCGCAGCTTGGGCATTATTATCCTTTTCAGAGAACTGTAAAGTCGTATTAGATTGCTTAGCATGTCTCTGCATGGCTGCTGGAAGATAAGGAGACTCTGAACCGGCATATTGAAGTGATGTTTTATTATTTTCTGCTGCATTCTTTACACTGTATAGTTTTTCACTCAACCTCTCTGCAACAGTCAAGAATAGCGTAAAAAAAGAGAAGAAAAGTAATAGATCAATTTGTTTTTCAAAAATGTTAAGATGAACAAAGAAGAGAGATTTCAACTCTTACCATTCCTTCTAACACTCTCCACAAACCAACCAAGTGTGACAAGGAACAGACCATTACTGTCTCCATGCTTCAAAGCATGTTCAAACTTACGTCCAGAAAAGCTGTAAAAGTTGTCAAAGACTGAAACAAAAATAGTTCTAGAAGAATGGTATGCATATATTTCTTGTCAAGACACAAAATGAAATAGTTCATCTGACATCCATGTCGAGAATCATTCCATTTTCCTTCAGAAATGCAGAATACTTGATGCTTGGTCACATAAATGAAATGATTGAACAGAAAAATAGAAAAAAGGATATCTGAATCACTAAATGTGTGCACTTATGATGCAAATGGGGGCTGTATTGACCACCCAACCTCTCCGTCGCATCCCTAACTTGTTGTCTGGCTTCTGCCAAACGAAATCCATGGCAAAAAGATTAAATAATTGAAGATATGAGAATGCAAAGAACAATTTCAAACAAAGATAACTAAATTTCAGGAGCAATTGAATGGTAATTAGAAAGATATACATAAACATAAGTGATTACCTTTTGATAGTCCAGTAACACAAATAACAAGACCAGAAAACGGACCATTGGACTGAACATCAACCATAGATTCAGACACTGCAGATTGAGAGGAAAACGAAGAATCTGCAGGCCCAAATGATTGAATACCTCGAAACGAAAAAGACGATGACATATCTGTAAACATTCTCGAACAGCTCTTGCCATTTACAACCTCTACTATACGATTACCACCGCTACTACCGTTTCCGGACGAGCTAGCCATTGATTAAATTGAAAGAAGCTACATACATTCCAATCCAGGAATTGAATAATGTAACATATAAAGGAATCCACTGGATACAGCGAAAGTCAACTTACATATTAAACCAGTTCGAAACGCAGATCAGAGATAGGTCAAACGGAAGTCATTGAGGAAGAAGAAGAAGAAGAAGACTCCATTAATGGAGTCAATTGAAGGAAGAAGAAGACGAATTCCATCTTCTTTCATAGATCTCTCTTTTTCTCAAAAGCGGCATTTTTTTTTTCAAAAGAAAGGATTTAACGGTGACAGAACTAACTACTAACGTCTAGTTTGGATGTGTATGTAAATTAATTATTGTTACTATTTATAAAATATATATATATATATATATATATTAACAGATTTTTTAATTATAAAATTAATAGCAAAGAATACTTTTTACCATATTCAAATTAGTTCAATTTATATATTTAAATATTAATATTTTCCATCAATTAATATATTTGATGAATATTTTTTTTTCTATAGTAAGGTTTGATTTTTAGATTTCGCGTTTGAATTTAAAACATTTCTCGCATTTATATTATATTGCACACCTCAACAATTTTTTTTTTATAAATTTATCATATTATTTAATATTCAAATTTTATAAATCTTATTTGTATTATTTATAAATATATAAAAAAAAATATTAAAATGAAACAAAATTTAAAATATGATTAAAGTGACAAAAGAGTCGTTTAATGTATTTGACAAAAACCTATTATATATATATATATATATTTTGTAACACAATAAATGATGATTTTTTATATCAAAAAAGTTTAATAATATTTTTCATATAAATAAAAATTTTAAAATTAAAGAAACTTGAACTATTTTTGTAAAAAATATATTTTAAAATGGTCAAACTTGAATATAGGATCTTGGATCAGGGGACCTCAGGCACAAATAACAATAAAGAAAGCGTTACAATTTATGAAATGGTGGTTGGATCGAAAATTTATAAATTTGTTTTAAATTTAATAAAATTAAGTATAAATATTTAATATATTTAGTTAAAGAATAAATGATAAAAATGTTGTCTACAAAATTACAAGAACTTAATTAATTTAAAAATTATAAGTTACTCATTAAGTTATAGTAAGTCATAATTTACTCTATTTTTTTCTTAATAATGTAGGGAAGTCATAATTTACTTTAAAATACTAAAATTGTAAATTTAAAAATATAAGAACTTAAACAATTTAAAGTTTGACTGAGATATGACATTTAGTCATTTTAAATCATAAAATAATATATGATTTAATAAGTTTTTTTTTTAATATTTTTTAAATCAAAGGATCAAAAAAGCTTAAGAAATTTTATTTTTTTTAAATAGTTAAAAGAAATAAAAAGAAAAAAGGAAACCTTAGACTGGAGTGAAAAAAGAAAGTGGGCAAGCATGCCTGCAAAAGATGTCAATTATTTTTTCTCAATTAATTATTTTCTTTTATATATTTATTTTAAAAGTAATCTTTAATCTTTTTTATTATTTTATTTATTATTTTTTTTAGAAAGTTAAATTGTATTTGTTTTTATATTAACTCATTACACTTAAACTGCATTTTAGTTTACTACTTAAATTTTATAAGCCAATATTTTTCCAGTAATCTCATCTCATTTAATTTAAATTATATATATATATATATAAAAGCAAGCGATGATCTAATTTGAAATTTCATATTAAAATCAATTTTAAAAATATTTTTTATTTGTTGAGTTATATGAATATGACAAGATAGAGACATTTAACATATTTCTTAGTTAAGCTGATAGAGACATTTAATAATTTGTTTTTGGTCAAGATGACATTAAGGAACAACATGCATCATTAGGTGACCAACTATATCTCTTAGAATTATTATTTTTTTTCCTAATTATTGATCTATTTTCTTATATATATTTATATATTATATGAATTTGAATAATCATAATTTTAACTATTAATTTTGAATTATTATTATTTTAATCATTTATATATTTTTTAAATAGATGATATATATTAAAAATGATACAATCGTTTAAACACAAAAAAGATCGAACCCAGAATTTCTGGGCGTTTTTTCAAATAAATAAAACGTCTTCTCTTCTTATATAATTCATTTGTCACTTAAAAGTGGATTTAGTGACTAAAAGGTGTGATTTAAAAAAAAATGAGAAAATTCTAAAAAAGGATAGATTTTATATTTAATTTTGACATAATTTCGAAACGACGTATTTATGTGTTAAATTGAGTATACTTTCGAGATAAACGCATTTCAAACTATCCTATTCGATCGTGTGATTAAAATATCAGGTTTCCCGGGTTTGAGATAGCTCGAACTTATGACACAAATCAAAGTTCAAGCTTCATTTGTTAAAAACAACTCAAAGTCTCAGCCAATAAATAATTTGAAAGAAAGAGTTTAATACAACTTTTAATATATCTTAATTTTGTATTGTTCTATTTTGGGTATTTAACATCATTAAAGAATGTATTTACTTTTAATATCATTCAATTATACCAATACATTACTAAAATATATGAAAATAAAAATTATAATAATAATTGAATAGGAGTAAGGAACAACAAAATATATTAAAACCTCATTTCAATAATTAACACAAATAAAATAACACCCTAATAGTACACACCAATAAAAATTAATAAAATTCGAATTATAAAATTTATAATAAGTTTAACAATTAATCCATTAAATCACGAAAATAACACCCTAATAGTGAAAATCTATAAATTATGAATTAACCAAAAAAAAAAAACTACTCAAATAACCATTCAAAAAGATTATGAACTCTCCCAAAGGATTCACCCATAACATATATTTTTTGAACTGACAGAAACATCGAAAATCATGATATAGTTTGAAAGAAGGCAATAACTTCTCCCCTCACACCAATGTTAAAATCTAACCAAGACATTTGAGGGTGACAAAATATAATTTTGAAAATAAATATATAAAAAATCAAGAGGCCGAAATGTATAAGAAACATTGTAACATATATTGGTCGCATCATCGCGGTTAAAGTAACAAGATTCATTAACAATCCAATAGGATACTTACAATGATATGGTGATATAAGATGTAATGAAGAAGAAGATCCTGATGCAACCATTTTTCACCGCACAAATTTTCCTTCTACTTTGTTAACCAATAAATCAAAATCAGGAATACACAAACTGAAGCTACTAAGGATAAAATGATGGTATCCATAGACTTTTTCTTCTTGATAGAAGAAAGAATGCTATTCACCTGCAATATTCAAAACCAAATTTGTAAAAAAAAAAAAAAAATATTCGTGGGGAGTAAAAGACTACAATTTTTAGTTGAGAATGGCTAAGCAAATATTTCGATCTTTCAAAGGCCGCACAATTAGATCAAAGGCTTATTTGATCTAGGGGTTTTTCAAAATAAACCAACTATTTTGGTAAAAATCTCGTTGGAGGCAAAAGTGAATTATTCGAGGCTTCTTCTGTTTTGGGTTATTTGATTTTTTTCTAAACAATTTCATCATCATCAATAAATATATCAAATTACCCCCATGGAAACTTAACCCAAAATAATCCACTTTTTCATCGAACAAGATTTTTGATTTCATAATCAAGATTTTGTTTTTCTATATATCCCCATGTCAAACAAGCTCAAGGTTATTTCCAAATAACATTGTTATTACAGGTTAGTGAAAAATAGGTTATTTGAGTAGAAAGACCTTCAGAGTATAAATATATAATGATTTTTTTATAAAAGAAATTGAGGGTATTTTGATATTTTAGTTAAAGAGTTGAGTGGTGTGATTGATGAATGGATGGTGGGTTACTTGAGATTAATCCAAATAACAACCGAAACCGGACAAAGCTTTGGGTTAAATGACAAAAATATTCTTAGTATTTTAATATTTTAAATATTTTTAAAAAATAAAGTAAGGGTATTAGTTGATGATTTGAATGATTTGATGAAAGAAGTTATTCGTAATGAGTGATTTATATTTGGATTTTAATCCAAATAACACCTAACAAAGGCCTAATCGGATGTAGATGCATGGGTAATTTAAAGAACATATAGGATATTGTATCGTACTGTTGGTAGGCGGCTGCTGACATTGCTGAGCTTTGAGTTGATGCCACCAAATGTTGATCGTTGGAACACGAGAGTCTTCATTGTCTCTTGAGCATGAGAAATTACCGAATCCATCTGAAGTTAAAACCAAAGTAACAACAATGTGAGAAAGAAGTGTTGGTTTCAAGCTATAAAGTAAGTCCTTCCCATCTTTTCACCCAAAAAAGAAATTAAATCATCTGATGAAAGACTGGCAATGACATAACTATCCACAAAAATGTTAGAAATTATGAACAAATTGTGGCTTCTAGTATTACTTAGGCCTTGTTTGATCTGGGAAGAATTGAATAACCAACTAGTTGTTTCCAAATGAACCTGTTTGGTTCATGAAGTGAGTAAAGGTAATTTGGTAATTTTCTGGGAGATAGGATAGTGGCTATTTGGAAATAATCTCAAATAACCCACATCAAACAAGACCTTAGTGGGGTTACTATGCTTTTAGACACACATTGATAAATTTATTTGCTTTGAATCCAGAAGTGTTTCCAAATAGGCTATATAAAAATGATCAAATATATGCCATATGAAATTTCGAGAACAGCAGATGAAATTCACAACAGTTCAAGCTATAGTACCTGCCCCGTGCTTCTACTGATGGTAGCACGTTCTTTAAGTAAAGATTGCTCTTGTGATGCACCACCGTCTTCCAGATCTAATCTTGTCCTGTCGAACTCCCTGAAATCCTCCAAAAGTGAAACATGTTCCTTCTTTGCTTGAAGACTAGATCTCAGTCGATTAAACTCCTGCAATAGAGTTAAAATCAAATCAGTCACTCATTACCCTTGGCACTTATACCTTCATAGGCTATATTCAATAACTTGAAAATCAGACAAGGCCTAGGTTCTATGGGAGTTTCATGAGGTTATAATGCTACTTTCTGATAGCTTTTACGTGATTCATGATTCAGAGTTATAAAAATTGTGAGCATTTATTTTGCACAAAGTGCCTGAATCCTAGCCCTTTAAGCTACATACAAGCATCTTAGCTTGTGGGAAGCATAGATAACTTTTACGCGGTTGATCATGATTCAGAGTTACAAAAAACTGTGAGCATTTATTTTGCACAAAGAGACTGAATGAAGGTCTTGTCCTTTACGCTCGACTCAAGCATCTACGCTTGTTAGAAGGCATGCTGGCATTAGAGAACAATTACTACAATAGATAGGCATGGCTAATTTTGCACTAGGTTCATTGGGTCCAAATAGACCAATGGCTTGTTTGATCTGGGGTTATTAAAGTAATTTTTTTTTAAATAAAAATATTATTGGATGAAAAAAGTGGTTTATTTGGGGACAAAAATATCTTTAATATTCTAAAATGCTACAAAGAATAAAGAAAAGAAAATCATTTTGCTTCTAAAATTGTAAAAAATTCTCAAATTAATTTTTATTATCATTTTTTGGTTAACTTTGTTAATGTCTTGATATGCATTATGAAAAGAAGAATAAGTTAACGAGAGATTAAGGAGCTGCAGAAATTGTGTAGAGATGATTTAAAAACTTAACGACCGGAAGTAATTTGAGGCATTTCTAAAAAATATGAAGCAAAACGAGCCTTCGATGCAAGTTCAGGAAGCAAAATGAACTTTTGTCCAAGAATCACTTAATGGAAGAAGTGTTTGACGATGGAATAAGTTAATAAGAGCCCCCACCACAACCAATTGTCTATTTCTTTTGAAAATAAATCACTAATCACTAAACATATCTAGCATTTGTTTTATGTCATATCAACAACAAAAGCCTCGTCCACATAGCCTTACATAAATAAGACATGTAGGAGACAATCACAGAATTATACCATTCAGAATCAGTCTACATAATGTTACATAAATTAGACATCTAGGAGACAATCACACAATTATGCCATTCAGAATCTCAGTCTACTGCATAAGGATAAGCACCACTACCATGGCATTCAAGACACCAACACCATCAAAATATGTTGTCCTATATCATTAGCCTAGAAAAGAAGAGCTTTTTGGAATGATGTTTTGGCAAAGTGAATGGTGATCTATAGGAAAGGTTAAAATCCAACATATATATAGAAGTGGATAAAAAAAAAGTTGTCTACCAAATGAAGTTTCATCTAAAAAGAATACCAAACTCCAAAAATTATTTAACTTTTTACTTTGGCGATTTCCAAATGTGACTGTGAACAAAACACCACAAACATACATGCCATCCGGTTATTCATGAGTATTTTCATCATAAATAGATCTGGATCTCAACCATATTCTCTTCATAAGGTAAGGTAGGAAGAAGCAATACCTGCCTAAGATCTTGATGAATCTCCTGGTGACGAGTCAACGTGTGAGATAATACTTCAGAACCCCCAGATGACACCCAAGCTTGCATATGCAAAATTACTCGCTGAAGTTGTTGTAATAATTGATCAATATTTGGCTCAAGATCCTTATTTGAAGTATCATCGCTCTTCGTCGATACCAATTTCCTGTAAGTATGCATTTGTTCATCCAACTGTGCTTCAAGATTTCGTGCCTACAAATTTTAATCCCAGCAAAACATGACAGTTCTATACATCAACATTTCTACAAGACAAAATCAGGCAAAACAATAAAGGAAACATAATATCCTCTGCATTTAAATGATAATTAATAGACAATAGAGAAAATGGAGGATTAAACAAAGTAATATTTAAGAGAAATGGCTATAGCAAGATCTTAAGATTGCAGGTGTTTCTAGCTACTCACAATCATATCCATTCGGCATCCCTTAACTAAGAAATTAGATCAGTTAGCCTCTATTCAATCTTAAGAAGCTAATTTAGCTATTACTACCATACATCAAAATAGCAAACATGATCGACTAAGCCAATCCATAAGAAACAAGTAAACTATAATATATCATCATCAACAGATATATATCATCATCAACAGATCAACATAAGTATTCTAGAATGGAAAATCGAAGCTCAATAGAATAACAACTTCAACTAGATCAATTAGCCTCTATTCAATCTTAAGAAAGCTAATTTATCTATTACTACCATACATCAAAATAGCGAACATGATCGTCTAAGCCAATTCATCAGAAACAAGTGAACTGGAATATATCAATCATCAACAGATCAACATAAGAATGCTAGCATAGAAAATCAAAGCTCAATAGAATAACAACTTCAACTAGATTAGTTAGCCTCTATTCAATCTTAAGAAAGCTAAATTAGCAATTACTATACTTCAAAAATAGAAAATATGATCGACTAAGCCAATCCATAAGAAACAAGTGAACTGAAATATATCATCATCAACATTCAACAGATCAACATAAGAATGCTAGCATGGAAAATCGAAGCTCAATAGAATATCAACTTCAACTAGATAAAATTAACTATCTCATCGATTTCCAATTGAAACTGCAGTTATACTCCGTCCGATGCGTGATATGAACCTAAACCTAATCTATACTATTGAGAAACTTTTCAAATACCTGTTTCCGTAGGGAGTCCCAGGAAGTCGGCGGATCCATGGTGATTACGTAGAATTCTTATCTTTTTCAGTCTGTTCCAATTCTTCTGGACCGCGAGCGAGCGAAGGTTTATGTGCAGAGAGAAAGCCAGATCGGAGATCTGCGAAGAGAGAGAAAATGGTTCGGTGGGAGAATCGTGAAAACGAAGGAAGTTTTTTACATCTTCTGCAGCTGTCAATGGCTGCCATTTCAGGGTCCCACCACTTCGTTCCTGACTTATCAACGGCTTGTCTGTTATCTTCATTTTTTTACTTTTTTTTTTTTTTAATTAGCCAAAGTCGTTATTTAATTATTTGAATGGAAATAATAATATATAATTCATTTTAATATGAAATACATTGAACCTATTCATTTATTTTTATAATTTTTATAAATAGAACTCAGATCAAGAGAAGAATTAAAAAAAAGATTATTTTAAATTTATTCACTTAAGACTTAAATATGTTTGATAGAATTGAATTTATTTGAATTTTTCAATGAAGTTAATCATTTTGGTGTATTCTTTTGTATTTCAAATTATTCAACTTATTCACTGTTTATATATATTTTAATATATATATTATTAAAATATATTTTAGAAAATTATTTTATTTAAATTAATATTTTAATAAGACATTATAAAAAAAATGGCATAAACCCAATTACGGGCAAACCAATAGGGATAATATCTTTTTACATTTAATCAAATTAGTCAATTTTTTTTTCTAAATAACACGAATAATTTTTTGGTTTATAAGCTGGATTATAATATATGATAAAGAAATATTTTAGAATCTATAGGGTGATTATTTACTTTATTTAATATAATATAATTTGGATAGTAATTTAAAAAGTAATATAATTTAGATTATGATATAAAAATAATTTATAACATTAAATAGTACAAGATCTAAATATTTGAATTACGAATAAAAAAGAATCATTTATTAAATGAAAAATAAATAATTCGAATAATTTCTTGGTTTATAAACTGAATTATAATATATTTCATAAAGAAATATTTTTAGAATCATCATTCAGATTATAGAGTGATTATTTACTTTATTTAATATAATATAATTTGGATAGTAATTTAAAAAGTAATTTAATTTAGATTATGATATAAAATTAATTTATAACATAAATAGTACAAGATCTAAATATTTGAATTATGACTAAAAAGAATCCTTTATTAAATGAAAAATAAATTATTTTCAATCTGAATGCTTCCTAATGAGATTTTGATATTATTATGCATGACATTCTTGAAATAGTATTTGAAACTTAATACAAATTACAAATCAAATAACTCAACAAATAAATTTCAGTCCAATAGTCATTATTTTATTCATACAAAAATCTACACACTCCTATGAATTTCTTAAACAATTTTATTGTACCCAAATCCCAACTTTTAGTAAACTTTAACATAAACATTTATGGTATTAAAATTAAAGGTAACTAACCGATTAAAAACATTAGTTATGGACCTAATTTTATTAATAAGAAACATTTTTCAAGATTTTTAGGAAAAATATGAGTAACTTAATTTGACTTATTCACACCTAAATCATGAATATTTGAAAGTCATGTTAAGAAAAAAAAAGAGAATTAAGTAAAATGAACATATAAGTTTTGCATTTATTCAATTAACCGCGATTTCACAAATGAAATAAAACTTTTGAGTCTTTAGTATTATTAGGGCCAATAAAACAAAGTAACACGATTCACATTAAATATGCAAGATAAAAAAATTTTCAACCACTAATGAGGGTAAAAACTCTCAATAATAAACCAAGAAATACACCCAAAAAGAAGAAAGTAAAAGAAATTTGTAAATTTTGTCAAAAGTAATACAAACACTTATTTTTTACCAAACAACAAATAATTTACTTTCAAAAAGAAATTGACAAGATTTAAATTTAGATACAATTATGTTTTTTAAATAAATCCTTCATTCGAAATTCTGTCTTCTCACCGACTCTCATCTTTGTAAGAGGAAACATGTTCTATTTGGTAGTATAATCGACATGACTGACACGTCTTCGTTTGGCAGTTAGGTAATACTCGATGCGACATCCAAACAAACCGGGCCATATCAAATAATGCAAATTGCAAAGACATCATCATCGTCATGCAAACAATAACCAACAGCAGAATATACAACACTATCTAAAAGAAAGAAGCTGCCAAAACCAAACCAAATCAAGAGAGTTCACATGTTTAAGATTAAAGATCACCCCTAAATCAGAATTAGACATTCGAAAAAGACCACAGCTTGAAACAGTCTGAATATCATAACAGAAGAATCAAATGAACATTTCCAACACTCAACAGAAGCTAATGAATTCGATTATGAAGAAACTGATGAAGATGGAATTAATGGACATAAACAAGGGCATGAAAGCTTGTAGATGTTAAGGTTTGTTATTGGTAGAGAGGCTCTAAAACCATGATATTTTACACTTCTACAGCTACAAAACCCATCAAGGGTTCTACAACTAGTTTACAGAAAAACAAAGTAAACAAGCACAAACACATGGACAACAATAATAATAAGGAAAAACAACTTTCTTGCAATTTGTGTACACAAATAGAAATCAGTCATGTGCCTAAGTGGTCAACAAAACAATGTTTTTTTTTTTTGTTTTTTTTTTCTTTCAGTTTTCTGATCCATTATCAACACCAAGGCCATACAGAACACCAGCATACTTCTCTGTATTACCATTGAAGAAACTATCCTTTAACTTCTTGAACGCACACGAAGTAAGTAAACTATCAGAACCCGCCTGATGAGAAGCCCCAATCCTCTCAACTTCTAAAAGCTCTGCAAGTTTGCTCAAACCTCCATGTAGACTGTTACAGAACTTCATCAAATGCTTGATATCATAAACAATGGGGAAATACATATGAAGTAATTTGAAGAACCCCGATTGAGTATCTGGCAAACTCCTGCAAGTTAAAACCTTAAGAAGATACCCAAAATCATACCCACTATGAAATGTTACCCATTGAACATCATCATTAAGAACAACACCAGAAGACATCAAGAGTTCACCAAATCGATTAGAATCAATACCCATTTCACTGTTCTTCTCGAAATCAATCCCACATAGTTTCAACAACTCAATCGAATCATTAGCGAAAATATCTTCGCTAACATTAAATTCACGGAAATTGAATTGCCAAATACAACATCTATCAGTACCACAAGTTGGTAAATTACCATTCTCATCAGAAAATGTAAGACCCAACTGAATCAACTTCAACATATCAACGTTATCCTTCAAAGTCTGATAGTTATATTCATTGATATGTTTGAAAGTAGCCAAAGGACGAAGAACAACTCCAGGAAACTCAGTATCCATAGCTATGTAAGGATAATCATCAACAATTGAATTAATCAGTTTAAATTCTTCCTCAAGATTATGACCCCAAACCTCGCGGATGTGAACCGATTCGGGTTTAAGCTCGGCAGACATATTCAGGAATCAATTTTGAAAACAGGGTAATAGTCCGATTCGATTAAGTGAGCCAGATCTGCAGCCAATTAGAAGAAAGACAAAGGTGTATGTATGATCAGTTCAAAGATGGATACTTTGATGAAAAAGAAATGAAAACAAGAAAACCCATTGAATCATTAAAGTATGAAAGAGAGATCTAACCTCGATTAAGATAAACAAGGGTTGAAAAGATCGGATCTAGAGCGAGCTTCACAACGTTTCCGATCTTGTCGCATAAGTGTAAAGATTTTATCGATGCTTTTGCCTTAAGATTCGCAGGTCAACTATGAAGAAGAAGAAGAAGAGATAGGGCGAGAGAAAAGAAGAAACAAGAAAGAAAGAAAGAAACAAGAGAGAGAGAGAGAGAGACAAGTTGAGAAGAAGGAGAAGAAGATGGGATGTGGGAGGGGGGGCTAGTAATTGAAAAGGCTAAAAGTGAGGTCGGCCATTATTACGACGTCGTTTTGGAACCCAGGGTCACATTTTACACGACGTCGTTTCCAATTGAAATTACATTTACACGCTAACTAGTAGTAACTATTAACAATTTTTTTGAATTTGAATCTTACGTGTATTTTTTTATAATAATTTACAAATTCAATATTTTAAAATCAAGATTTATTATATAAAAAATTAGACAGGAAATTAAATGAAAGTTAGGTTATTTAAATAATATAAATTATCCAAACATTATTTCACATTTTATTTTATTCATTACTTTATTAAATTTATTTTTTATTTTTATTATTATATTTCGGAATTCAAGAAACATTTTACGCAAGAATGAATTGAATTCCATTTACAGGCTAACTATTAACAATTTTTTTTTTTAAATTTTGAATCTATATATTGTTTTTTCATAATAATTTTCAAATTTAAATATAAATTCACATTTAAAATAGTAACTTTTTAATCGGTCATTTATCTATAATTTTAATAATTTTATTTATTATTTTAAACTCAAGATTTATTATATAAAAAAAATAATGACTTCTCAGCATTATAAACTAATTAAATAAATATCAATAACTAAATAACTCGTCTTAATAAAATATCATTTTATTAATCATTTCATTTAAGTTATTGATTAAAATTTATTTTATTATTATTATATATTAACATTCTTTAAATACTTTTATAAAACAAAATTTTAATCTCTTTCAAATAATCACATAACATTTATTTTTAAATAATTTAAGTTATTTAAATAACATAATCTGGATAAGTCATTCCATGGATTATTTGTTTTTAGTTATTTAAATAACATAACCTAATAAATATAATCTCATTCTCTTTATTATAATTTAATTTATTAAATAAAATACTAAAATATTTTTTATTTTAAATTATTATATTATATTTTATCATTATATATTAATATTTTTATCAAAATAATTCTTACATACTCATATTATTATTCATCTAATACTTTTTAAATAACCAAGATTAAAAATTTGAATCTAAACTAGTCCTAAAAAGGTGGATAGAT
The DNA here is from genome assembly GCF_907164915.1 of Impatiens glandulifera. Classification (NCBI taxonomy): domain Eukaryota; kingdom Viridiplantae; phylum Streptophyta; class Magnoliopsida; order Ericales; family Balsaminaceae; genus Impatiens; species Impatiens glandulifera. The sequence continues at coordinate 2,409,950 of NC_061863.1, forward strand.
AAAGTGATTAGAGATTGAGTTGATTTGTTTTTACCTTTATACAATGTAATTAGATCTCACTTTTATATTAATAATAAGTTTTGAATGAGAATGAATCTGAAAATTTAATTCCTTGAGCTAACTAATAATTTATTATTATATTTAAAATTTTGATACAAACATAGAGTAAGTATGTTATCGTCCTTTTTCACAGGAGAATAAATATTATTGTGTAATTTTGTATTAATAGAAATCAAATTAGTATATGAATTAATTAATAAATAAATCTTTTGTGCAATATAAATATATAATATCATAAATCAAAAGATCAATCGTACAAATCTCATAATATGTCAATATTTTCTTTTCAAATCTTTGTATTAATAAAGTTATTCTAGTATGATTTTTAGTTAAATAAAAAATTAATTATCTATGTGAAATCTTGATTGCGGAATTAACTTTAATAGTTACAAAATCAATCAAACATATCATTTTAACTCTTCTATAATATAATATATATATATATATATATATATATATATATATATATATATATATATAATTTGTGATTTTTGTAATTAAATGAATTATATATAATGCATTTAAAAAAAATAATTGATTAAGAGTATAATCACTAATTGATTACTAAAATAATATGAATGTTATTAAAACTATATTAAACTATAAAACACATATATATAGTTTATTCTTTGCATAACACTAATTATTTAAAATCAATATAAAATTAATATAAATTAACCTCAATTATTTAAGCAAAATAAATATACACAAACTTTAGTTTATAATAATTCAATAAATCAGATATAGTGTTCCAAATATATTATTTTTATGTGATCAATGTTTTTTTTATTAGATAAAGTTAACACTATCTTCTATTGATATGTCAATTACTAATAACAATTAAACAAAAATAATAATTGTATCTATCGGGATGAAGAATGCATTTACTATCCATGTTCATTTTATTTTGGAGATTTGTTTTATTACCATTTTTTTACGATTTTTGTGAATTTCCGAGTAGCATCGTTATATCATATTTTTTAAAAATAAAATAAAATAATTGTATTCATAAAATTATATAAACAATATTTTTATTATATATATTTTAATATATTCAAAAAATTTATTATCATAAAAATAAATAAATTTAAAACTTTTACAATATAAGAAGAATAAATAAATATATTGATAATGTTATTTTAATTGTGTTTATTAATGTTCGGGACAAATTATAGCGAGATCGGGTGGATTCTACCATCCTCGGTCAACTACCGGTCAAACCAAGGAAGAACCGCCCCTACAAGGATAATTTGAATAGTAAACTGCGTAGGGATGGCAATTTGAAACCGCCCCGTGAAAACCGAACCAAATTGCCCCGTTTGGGACAGTTTTTCCCGAAACCGAATGGGGATGGGGCGGGGATGGTATTTGTGTCCCCGTCCCGACCCGCCTCGATTTCATCCTGAATCTGCCCCGAACACCATAAACATAATTAAATATATTAAATTTTTAATATATTTATTTATTTACTATATTTTATAAGAGTAGTAAGGTTATTTTTTTATAATAATATAAAATTTTAATATATTATAATATATATTATATTAAAAAACTTGTTTATATAATTTTATTGTATAATTTTTATTTTATTTTAAATAAAAATAATTATTAACGGTGCCCCGCGGGATTCCCCGAAACCGAAAAAACCGAACGGGGCGGGGATGGTATTAAAAAAATCTCCGAAATTAAAACGGTGCGGGAACGGTAAATGCATTCCCCGCCCCATTGCCATCCCTAACAAACAAAACTTTTTTTTACCTCAATTGTCTTGATAAATTCAATTAAATTGAGAGATGATTATTAGAAATTAAAGTTACTACGTGTTCTAAAATATTGGAGTGTACTCGAAGAAAATAAAAAAAAAAAAAAAAATTATGTAGTTAAAAAGAATCAAATCGGGGTGGGGGTGGTTTGAGATTTTTCAAAAACTTGATTATTTAAAAAAAATAATGAATTAATGATTATTTTGAGAATGTGATTTTTTTATTTTTTTTTGTGCAAGTATAAAGACTTAGATGTATTCATATATAATAATAATTTAAAATAGAATATATTTTTAATATTTTATTTAATTAATTGATTGATATATTTAATAAAAAGGAATTAAAATTATGTTTTTTATTTTGGTTATTCAAATAACCCAAATTCAACCGGATATGTAATATAATTTTTGTTCTCCGATAACAATTAGTTAACTAATATAACAATTATTAATTTTAAAATATTGAAATATATACAAATTAATAAATAATAAATTATTATTGTTTGGTTTGGACTTCAGCCTAATTCGAGTTCTATATAGATTTTCTTCTTATTATTAAAGTTACTAAATTAAAGATTAAAAGTCAAATATTATTGAAAAACAAAAATAGTTGACTATGTAATATGTATGACCTTCATTATTTAAACAACCAATAATGTAGTTAACATAAACTATTACACATAATTGATCAATTATTTTATTATACAAAACCATAATTTAACATATTAAAAGTAGATTGAACATGAAGTTCAACCAAATATGACAATATATAAAAAACTGTATTGTTGCCTTAAACTTTTTGAATTAAAAGATTTCATAATTTTTTAATCCAGAAAATATGCTCGAACACCAAAATTATTATTTTTTATTCTAAGTACTCATATTGGAAAAAAAAAAAGTCATCGTCCCAAGCTTTAAGCAAATTTAATCATTAAAATTTCGTCAATGTTACTAGCAATGCACAACACATTGATCATTAATTAAAGAATTATATCTTAAATTGAAGATAATTTTAATTTTAGACATTTTTTTTGTGTGTTAAATTTGGTAACATAATTTCTCATAGATCCAACTCACCCAACAAATTAAAACTTAATAAAATATTTGATATATGTTACCATATCAATAAGGAAAAGAACGCGTAATTAATCACAATTATGTTACACGGTTGAAATATATTTGTAAAAACATTGGTTTTAAGTCGGGTATGAGTATTTAACGATTCTAGTTCCAAACGGACTAATTCGGGTAATATAACTATTTGATTTTTCGAGGCAAGTTCAGATTCAATTCGGATACTGAACGAAAATTTGACATGTCTATACTTGCTAAGTAAAATTGGTCATTCGATTGTACACATTACAACTCATTAGTGTTGTGATTTTTCATTGTCAAATTTAGAAATTGTCTAGATCTGATCTTAAACTTTTGTATTTTTTTTCCTCTTTGAGTTTTTTTAATGAAATGACACTAAACTGTTTCCCCCCCCAAAAAAAGTGTTGTGACTTTTCGTGTTTAGACACGAAAAGAGTAATTCCGGGAGCGGATCTATGTATGGGATCGGGTGGACTGAAGCCCACCAAAAAATAATTACGATAAAAATGACATTACCTTTAATTTCTTACAATTTTTCAATTTAATTCACTATTTATTTGTTTAATTATTAAAAAAACAACATTATTTACTCGTTTATCTAAAATTCACTATTTATTTCTTACCATTCTTAATTTCTTATCATTATTTACTCGTTTTATCTAAAATTTTATCGTTAATTTTTTAAATAATCACATTTTTTTTCAAGTAAACCCTCTTTCAGAATTATGATTCCTTCCTGGATCATTCCTATAGTGTTGTGAAATGCTAAACATTAATGACTTATATAGCTTAACGGTGGTACAAATGCACTTTTTCCTATATTCCTATTTCAGAATTATGATTCCTATTTTAAAAGAACGCAAATGAACATTCAAAAAATTATTTCTTAAAAACTCACTTTTTGATTGTACAACTAAAATTTGTAAGAGTCGACTTAAGTGCCAAAAAAATTACAAGTTTGATTTCACCTAAAAATATTTTGAGTTTAAATAAGGGGTCATAGTTGTGGAGTGTAATTCTAATTCTCTTTTATTTAAAAAAAATATAAATTTTATATTCTATTCATATTTGAGATCACATGTAACGTTACGGACCTTCTTTGTTTCCCTCCCGAACCATCCTTCTTTCCCTCCATTTGTGGGGAACAAGGAATGATCAAGTTATTTCGGAACTCTCAATGCCTTCCCTTTATTTGTTTTTTTATAAATTAATCAGCTCAAGCTTTTATATATATATATAACGAATCTAGGAATTACTGTTAGGTGGGCTTGAAAAAATATTAAAGTTTAACTTTTTTTTTAGATAAGTTTAATAATTTAATGAGAAAATTTTAGATTTAACGAAATATTAACATGAGTTTAATCTTTTTTTAGATTATAAAAGAAAATAATGAATAAAAATAAAACAAAAAATGAAAAAGCATATCCCTTTTCTAATATAACAAAATATTATTTTTATTATAGCATAAATCTACTCCGAGGAAAGAGTCATTCTATATATAAAAGAATATTAAAAAATATATATTATGAAAACGAAATAAATTTAATAAAGTAAAATTTTAATTAAATTCCTATATAATTAAATATAATAAAATATTTCAAATTCAATTATTAACAAAATAATAATAATAATAAACTTTCCAACAATAATTAATAAAAAAATATAAAATAATATTTGGGACAAAAAAAAATAAATTATGAATAATATGTAACCGAAAAAATCATAAAATATAATTTAGAAAAAGTTCAGAGTAGGTATTATATAAATAATATTAATATATTATTTTTGAAAGATTTGGAATAGACTATTTTAATATACATTATTCAAATAAAATAATTATTATTATAAAATATGATTTGAATATAAAGAAAATAAATAAATTTGAAAGATAAAATGTATCCATAAATTATAAAAATATTAAAAATTATATAAGACAAATTCTAAAATATATTAAAATCTAAATAATCATTCAAATTAAAATAAAATAAAATAAATATATCTAACCTCATTTTTTTTCTTCTAAATAAAATAAAATAAATAAATATATCTCTAGATAAAATGTATCCATATATCTAACAAGGCTTGAAAACCTCAAATTGCATCCCAATAGTGCATATTCCTCTAAATTATATATATATATATATAAAATTGAATGAATGAGCTAGGGTGGGCTTAAGCCCACCTCAGCTCCTTAGTGTGTCCGTCCCTTTATATATATATTTCAAACATCCGAAAATCCTTAATTAAACTAAAAAAAAAATAGAAGAAGTATGTTTGTCATGATGAATATTCAGTTGGTTTTAATATGTACTTATTTCTTCTTATACAAACTCCATTCTTCTTTATCATAATCAATTATAATTTCCACCATTTTTAGATATTGATTCACTTTCAAAATGGTATTTTTTCCATTGAATTATTTTGAATGTCTAAAACATTAATTTTCATAATACATATAATTGTTTTGAAACTTTGTTTGATTACAATTTTTTCACTTTTTGAGAAATGGTTGAGACTATTTTCTTTTGATAATTTTTGTTTTAAATGAGATTAAGGTTAAATAAGCTTTATAAAATATCTGAATCATTCAAACAAATAGCTAGAATACATAAGATTTATATTACTTATACATTAATAAGCTTAACTTAACTTAAATTGTCTATTCAAGTTCTTAGACAAACTCCCATTTCTCATTCGCGAGATAAACATTTTCCACTCCCCCGTCGTCATATAAAATCTGTAAAACATTTTATAATAATAATCAGAAAATAAGTATCGATAAATGATAAAATTACAAAGAAGAGAAGATAAACCTTATGTTTTTAGTTATCGGATCAAATGAACAAATAAAACCTTCATAAAATCTGCAACAAATGAATTACATTTTAAGATATAAATTACTTCATCTAAAATAAGTAACAAGTGAAAGAAATAAAATATTATATCATTAACTTACTCCATATATCTTGGCCACCATACTTTAATCCTTGACCTTATCAGACTTTTGGTCATACACTATATCATTAGTGTAATGTTTTACCTGCATTGAATATTAAAAACAAAAATTAAAATAGAAACCAAAATAACTAGTAATCTACAATCTTACTTGTTATTTTCTTATACAATATCTTGTAAATAACACTTACTTTCTCTTTTCTCGAAATCTTCGACTTTGTCATAGAATTTTTCTCCCACATAATTCTCTTCCTGTATGAATTCTCATTGTTATTGAAATATAAAATTAATGAAGATGATAAGTATTTTATCATAATTGAAAACTTACATTTTCCTTTTTTACCATCCTCCTATCTCTTAGAATTTCATTCTTAGTATCCTTTATCTTCAAGAAGTTTAGGTGAAAGTATTTTTTTTCTGCAAGGATAAATTCAAATTTCAACACAATTTAAAAATAGATTGAAAGAAATAAAAAAAACAAATTAAAGTTACCTTTTTACTAGAACTCTCTTTAGCACATCTCTTTTGGTACTAAACAGATGTTGGTGATATATCTCAATATCATCACCAAAAACTACCTTCTTTTTTGGTTGTCTTTTTGGTCCTTGCATCCAAATCTTGATCCAGCTTCACCCTTTTGCATCCATCTTTTTGGGTATGGTTCTCGTCTATAAGCTTATGACATATGCTCATAGACGGAGAATCAAGACTAACAGCTTTCTTAGAAGTTCTTGTGCAGGCCGAAGAAACTTCAATATTGTTGACACGAATTACTCCACATATATCGCCAACAACATGATTGAACTCATCAAATTGAAGAGTTTCATTCCATGCAGCGTTGAGTAGAACTGGTTTGAGCTTCGCAGCACAATTCTGAAACACCCTTTCAGCCAATCTAAGAGCTGCTGGCAATACATTCTGAATTTTTTTTTTGAATAAACATGAGTGATAACTTAATTAAGCATAAAAATGATAGAATCAATTATCACCTTATTGTCTTTCTTCAAAATCACTAATAATGGAGAAGCTGATTCAAGTGAAACAGATTCATTTTCTTCAAGTAGAAGGAGTCATAACTTCCACCATTGAAGAGAAGACATCATTTGGATGATAGTCCCTATGAATAAAACAAAGTAAAATCTTAATATTATCATACAAAGTCCAAAATTAAATAAAAAAAAGACTAGCTAATAGTTCAACCAACCTTATGGATCTCAGAAAGTTTTGGAATAATTCTACAATGAGCAAATCACATTCTAAATCCAGCATGACCACACCAAATTTGATCATATTAAAAGTTTTCAACACACCAATTCTTCTAGTATATGAACTGCTAGAAAAATCAGACAAGTCTTTGAAACATAATATAATCAATTGTAAGATCACCTGAAAATATACAGACAATTCAATTAGAAGAACAAGTAATCACACGTAGAAATAATTTTTGTAAAAGTTTATATATGTACCTTTATCTTTTCATCATTAAATGGTACTTCTGGTGCAGTAATTCGAAATATTTCACTAAGGCAGGAAACAACAAGAATTTTAATGTCGATATTTGAATGATTGAGAAGTTCTTCTTTACTCAATGCCTCTATTGATGGAGTAATGGATTCTAGAATCGATATAGATGGCATTTGTTCCACTTTTGATAAGATGTATTCAACAATCTACATTGAACAAATATTAAGAATGAAACAATTAAAGATACAACTTCAAACACTTGAAAAAATTGGCTTAGAACTTATCATCAACATTAATAAAAAATAAACAATAACTATCATAATGTAAACTTAACATGACAAATCATGGTAAGATAGAAATCATTGCTGGTGTGCATGAACTAAATGTCATTTTAATTTGTTAGCAATTCAACATGTAAAATCTATCATGAGTTACTAGGCAATTGGCAACATAATATAGCCATCTATAAATTAAAGAGGCAAATCGGATCAAAAGCAATGGTGTTCTCCAATTTAGTCAAACAATATTGGGGAATAATGTAATAGGGTTATGTAGCTTAAGTTTGTGAAAATATCAACTTAACCCTATTGAAATAAATTTCTAAGTCACACTTTTACCTTCTTTATTGTCACTAGGACTATTCTCATTCATTTGGATAACTACTTCATTAGACAACACATTCGTCTCCTCTTGCGCCAACGACTTCATTAGACAACACATTGCTTTGCGGCGCCTATCTTGAAATCGCCAGTACTCATATTCACAAAGTTATTGGATGCGGCGTCTAAGTATTTGTAGTCAATTTATTTTAGGGGTTTCATTTATTTCTTAAGGGGTACATAATTGATATTAGAGGATTATGTACCCCTTTATCTCATATGGGGCCGTGTCATTTGGATCGAGGTCTCATTTCTCCTTAACGAGGTTTGATCCGGTGATTATTGGTTCATTTTCTTATTGTTCTATTTTGTTAGGTGTGAATTTGTTTAACTCTTCTAATAGATTATATCATAGTTGATCCTTTTTAAGACAATCTCATATTTATACTTATGAGTTTTCCTTCTTTACCATTCAATATGATGAGTTGGTCATCCAAGAGAGTCTCATTTTGCAACACAACCATTCTCTTCATTATCAGATTTAAGGGATTCAATGATAAGGTGTTGTGTATACAATTGTACAAATCATTGTGCTAAAGTTGTCACAATGTTGAAATGACTATTACTTCATATGAGATTCTCTAATTATGATAAATCAATATGGAGCTTGAATTCTTTTCTAGATGCTGAGTCAAAAGACTCCACGTTGGATTCTTTTCTAGATGTTGAATCCAAATTGATGTCAAACGAGAGGAATAAGATGATGGAAGATTCCAAGCCCAATTTAAAGTCTTGGTCCCCTTTGATTCTCCTCTGAAATTCTCTTCCAGCCAATTGAACCAGACTAAGGATGTAAGCCACTGTCATGCACAATTCTTCTCCTACGAAGAAATCTCGATGACGGACTCAACTCATGACAAATGTTTTGAAGTAGTTATTATATATGGGATTTCATGGAATTTGTGGGGACTGAGGACAAATTAATAGACTTCGTAATAGAGAAAAAGGGAATCAATTTCCTCTACAATATATATTTAACTACAATGGACTAAAGGGTGAAAACACAATGAATGAGATATTCGCATTCAGTGGATTTGAATATAGTTTCGAGGACCTTGAGATGTATCAATGAAGCCGCTTTGAGAGGAAATTTTGGACATTTCTAATGTTGTTTGTCGTTTTATTGTCTTAAATTATTTTGTCGTGACTTGTATTGAATTGATATGGTTGGATTTTTCTTTTTTTTCAAGAGCCAAATTCAAATGGCATAACACAACTTTTAGCTACAATATGATCATCCCTTAGAAAGATATGTCATTGTGATTCAAAATTGAATCTTGGTTCTCGGGTTTTTAGGGAATCAGGATATAAATATGAACTTTTCATATTGTTTTCATTTGTTGTGAAATACTTTTGTCTACACTTGCGCATTGAATATGTCTAGGATATGAACTACTTTTGTCATAACTTGCGTTGAACAAGTCTACCCTATTCTCCAATAAATGTATATATTAAAAGCAAATTAAGTTAAGAAATATTTGACATGGATAAGATTAAATTAGGAAGAAAAATATTCTAAGATAACATGGCTACTTACTTGAAGCATTTTGATAAGTTCATCCATTGAAGCCAAATTAGTTGTACACAAAGAAGTTCATCCCAATATTCATCAGATCCCTTTCCAACATGTTGTATGAAGCTCCATTTCTTTTTCCTGTAGATCCAAAAGAGATAACAAATAATTGTATTTCTTAAACAAAATTATGAATTATGTATAGAAAAAATGAAATAGGACTTCCTAGAACCCTAGATACCTGGTTGGGGGCTAAGCAACTTAATTAGCTTTAGTTGAAAGTTGAAAGAGTTAGAATGAGAAAATGAGACTTGGAGAAAACTTTCAGTAGAAATGAAAATAGGTAAGAAATTGCTTCTAGTTAGAAAGGGTAAACTATTTATTCAGTGACACATAAATATTTAATATTAAAAAAATAATTTTAAATATTTTTTTATTTAATATTAAAAAATTATAGTTATTTAATAACTTTCAACCATAAAAAGTAAAGAAAATTTAAATTGTGGATTCTATCAATCTTTTTAGATTTATTGTTTGTTTGGTTTGGTGATTATAATTAATTCATAATTCCACTTTTCAGTATTTGCACTAATTATTTAAGTAAAACAATAAAATTAAGAAAAATAAATATGTCACATCATAGTGTCCATTAGAAACATGTTTTTTTTTTATTTCTAAATGTACATTATAAATAAATTTAAGAAAACTTGTATTAATGATTATATTTCTTGTTTTAATTATTGTTACAAAAATGGGTTATTTAATTAAAACACGTCTAACGATAATATTTTATATGGTTGTTATTATCTACTTGTTTTTTATTAATTAATTAGTGAAAAAGGGAATTTTATTTGTACACCAGAATTAGTTAATTCAAATTGAAAATCAAACTTAAAAAGAAATACTTAAATAATTTCCTATTCTATTCACATTGATACAACATTTTTAATGGTTGGATTCTTTTCAAATTATATTTGTGACTGGATTTCAGAGTATTTTTTTTTTTAAAAATAAAATAAAAAATCATATACATATTTAATTTAGTTAATGTTTCATAAAATAAAAATGCATTATACTCAATATTTATGATAAATGGATTCAAGTAGTAACTAACTTAATTTTGAAGTTTTTAATTAATTCTTTTAAGTATATTAATAAAATTGATGAATATATATACATTAATAACTACTTTATTTTTTTTATAAAGTTTCAATATTTAATTATTGCACAATAAGTATTAACTTATCCATGGAATTTTAAAAAAATATTTTCTTATTAAAAAAATGAATTTTCTACTAGGGTTATAGATTTTTTTTGGTTAATTTCTTTATGAATTTTATTTCTTTGGAATGATATTTTTGGACATAATTAATTTCATTAAATATATATTAATAGAGTTTATTTTAGTAATTTAGGATTGATTGATTTCCTAATACATTTACTGACATTAATTATTAAAATACTTTTATATATTTTAAAATTTAATTTTATGAAAGTCAAATATAATATTTTGATATTTTAATTAATTTTTTAAATGATATCATAATTAGAAGGTTAATAATATGATTAAAATAATTTATGTTTTTAAACTTAAAAAAAAAAAATAAGTCACAATATCTAAATCCGAATTCAAAACCCAACCAAATCTCAAATTGGGCCAAATTGATTGTGTTTGAAATTGGGTAAAATTGGGTAGACCAATTGGAAGAAAATTAGACAAACAATATAATAATTTAAGGCCTTGAACTTGGGATGGTTTAAATAATATTGTTTTGATGTTATAAATAATTAAATTATAATATGAAAATATTTTAAAAGTAATAATATATAATAAAAAAAATATATATATAATATTTTAATTAGTGGGCAAATATGTGGATAAATAATAAATTGTTTAAAATATATTCAAAATTCTAAATGTTTAAAGAGACAACAAAAGCATAAGAGATTGAAAACCGACTTAATGAATCTATTTGTAATTGTCTTTTAAACTTTAGGTTCAATTTTGAGTAATTTTGAAAGAATATTTGTTTAAGAAATTAAATTTGAAAAAAAATAAAAATAAAAATAATAATTTAATTCATAATTATATGCCATTTTAAATCATTGTCGACATGGTGTGTACATAAGTTGTAAAGTCACTGTAAATGGGGTCTACAAAAATAAAAAAATCCAATTAAATTTATGAATTGAAAAGAATTAAAATCAAAATAAATTAGTAGAAAATGATTATAACAAAAATATTATTTATTTAAATTTAATGAGAACCACAAAAACACTAAGAAAGTTACTTCTTGGTTTATGGATTAGAATGTGACATGCCACACATGGGCATGACATGGTATCTTGTCCTAATAGACACGTAATTCTTTCATATTAATATTATTATAATAATAATAATAATTATTATTATTATCTTCGAGAATATTAAATAGTTCTACACCAACATTTAAAAACACATTTGAATAACAAATTTTTTTTTTTTAGTTTGGACCAATAAAATATCAATAATTTGTTGATACTATCTTTTTTTTAAGAGTAGTGATAGGTGGAGAGAATTTGAAAGAGAGAGTGAGGGAGGGAATGCCTACTCTCCGAATAATAAAAGGTGATAGAGGGAATATAGAGAAAATTTATTATTTTTTTCATCGAATCAGATTACGGCCAGTAATTCTCTCTTAAATTTCTCTCCCAAATTTCTTATTCCAATCATTTTTTAAACAATTTGTTGATACTAATTTGTTAACTAGTCTTTATTTTATAAAAAAAATAATATAAATAAAGTATTTTAATTTTTTTAAGAATTTTTATTTAAATTAGATAAGCTTTAATATGAGTGGAGATGACAATTTAAAAGCGTTCTCAATCAATTTAATCAATCAGATTTCCTGTTTGATCGAAGATTGGAATCGCGATAGGTTTATGCCTTGTCTCTGATTATTGTCTTCAATCATTTTTTTTTTTATGTAAAATAATTTTCAAATATATGTATTAATCTATTTTATAAAAGAAAATTTTTATATATATATATGGAAGAGAGATAAAAAGAAATCAATATACCTGTATATAATAATTATAACTAGTTTTAGCCTATCATTATCATATAGATAATAAATTATAGGTAATTATTATTCTTTTTAATTAAAATTTCTTTATAAAAATATATCTTTTCATTTTGTAACAAATAATATTTTGACATTTTTATAAAATTTTAAAAATATCATATATATATTTTTTTGTCCCGCGAGGAATCCATGTCTCCGATTGAGGCAGGAATAATATATATAAAAAAATATACCTGCTGTTAGGAATTGGAGCGGGGATATGCTTGGTGTTCGAGGAATCGGGGCGGGATGGAATTTGCACTTCTTGTCTTTGAACTTGTTTTCGAACTGTCTCATTATCAACTATGAATATAATTTTTAACACATTAAAGTAGTCGAATGAAACGAGTGATTTTTAAGAGATCAAAGTTCACAAGTTCAATTATCACTTCAAACGATTTAAACTGAATTGGAGAAGGTTCTAACTTTTTACCTTAAAATATATATATTATCATTTTACAATCCTATTAAAATTAGACCTGTATTTTTAGTCTTTATTATTTATTGTAGTTTGAAAGTGTTTTTTTTATAAAATAAAAAATAAGTTCAATTTTAATTGAACACTAAAAAAAAAAATCATCTATATGTCAACTATTTGTAATTACTGGAACATGAAATTATTTTCCAATAAGGTCAAATGATTTAATATAAAATACATGATAATACTAATTAGCTAGTCCTCTATTCAGAATTTTTTTTTTTTACATGAATTAATAATTATATCCAATCAATTTAAGGTGATTGCTTAATGTTTGAGTATATATATATTGTATTAGAAAACAATTTGGGTCATATGCAATGTTATTACAATTAATTTGAAAAAATATTAATATAAATAATATAGATTTTATTTCATCATAATTTATAATATCATATAAATATTGTAGCTCAAATAAATATATATTGCAAAAGGTCAATGTTTAGTATGGAAAGTTCTATATATGATAATAAAATGAGAATAATATTTACAAAATTACAAATGTGATAAAAGTGAAACCTAAATAGAATATGCAAACCTAAGAGGTCTAGAATATCTAATTAACAAGAAAGCTCATAATGAATATTTTAATGGAAAAAAACTTCACATTCTAATAAACATGTTTTTATTTAATTTCAATATTCAAAAATAATTATATATAAGTTATTATCGTAATAAAAATGAAACTAATATATTAAAATATAGAGTTTAATGGCTTGATTCATTTAGTATATTTATAATAAGTATGAAATATAATTATGTAAATATTTACTTTTTGGAGAAATCATAGAGAAACAAGATGTAGTGTAACTGATTCGTTGAAAAAAATAAAAATAAAAAATTTATATATTTCTTTTTCTCTTCTCCCACATTTCTATTTTTCGTCACGTTGAATTTTAATGATTATAAGTGAAAGATCACACTTTGAGAATAACTTATTTTTAATTTTATTTTATATTTTACGGGGATTTCTGACCTAAAATATATATGCAAATGCATAAGTGCATCATTTTAAAACCGACCCATTAAATAGTAAATGTGTATATCAAAGTTCAACCCATATAGCTTACCAATTAAGTATATTTAATAGTAAAGACTTGTTCATTTTCAGTAATACACAAAGACATTCAATAGTGCTGAGGTCGAAAAATCTAATATAACAATTTAAAAAGACCGCTCATTCAGATTCGGAACTAGAATATTCAAGATAAATAAATATTCGAAAACATTGAGAAGTCTTCATCATTAAATGCTCATATCACTTCATATTTCATTATGATTCATTGAATACATCATAATAAAAATAAAAATAAAATAAAAATCTAAAAATGGTTCACCAAATAATAATGGGATCACCGTCTATTTTTTCAACCAAAATTTTCTTACATAATCAACCTCCTAAGAATCTTGAATAGTCTAGCTCACATAATCACCAATAATGCATTCACTTTGGTGAAGATAATTAAAAATTAAAATTATTGACTTTTTTTATAGTTTAAATCAATCAGAAACAAAAAAATAAAAATAAAAAATAAAGTAAAAGAATTTTGGATAAAACTCAATAATGACTCAATGTCAATAATGCATAAAAACTGGATAAGTTAAGGTAGAAAACAAAATGGCATATCTACCGTTAGTTGTCTCCTCTGAAGATGAAAGGCTAATTAGTCTATTCAATACATCCTACACATATCCATCCAGATGTCACCCATTTAATAATTGACATTAATAGAGTCTCTAACAGATATTAAAATATTTGTGCCCATATTTCATCCTCACAAAAACTAATGGTCATTCACTATTTGCAATTTTTGTGGTAACAGAAATTGGCATTTTGTTTGAATTCAAAATCTCACCTCTATTGTTGAAGTTATGGATTAGGGTTTACTCTACGTGCAAGCAATGAACAAGTTAGGATTTAAAATCTACACGGGTTAAAAATCATAAATATCTCCAAGCTAAAATGATAATAATATAAAAAAGTAAGCCCTTAATTATATATAAATAACATTTTAGGTCACTTGGGCTACAATCCAGATAGCCCATAATTAGATCCACCATTAAGGCGTAACATTAAAATTAGTTATTAAAAACATGGTCATAATTATTAAGTGCGAGTCCTTACTTACTTTGCATTGCGGTTTGAAATTATATTTAATATTTATTGAATAACAAATTGTTAAAAACATTAACGCAATTGATTGCATAACTAAGCTGATGAATATTTATTGAAGGTGGATGCGTCAAGGAAATAAATTCTCCATAAAAGAATGATTTTTACATGCAGACTTAGTTAACTAGTGTACATTTGTATCATCCATGAAGGACCCATAACAAATTTCATTGGTTTAACTATTAAAGTACACTAGTGACTATAAAAGCACCTTGAAATATATACCATAATAAAATGCTATCTCTAAAGGAGATATTATTTCACTTCACTTTTTTGATGTCACCAATTTGGTTTCCTTCATGATCATGTTATGGAGGTATTAGAAATAGAGGCCCCTCCACTTGTACAAGATATGATTTTGTTTTTTTCTTTCAAAATCAAGTGAAATTCTAGGTATGAAAGACAGAGCCATTATTAGGCCACTAAGCATTCCAAATTTGTAACATTTGTTTCATTTGAATCAATGAACTAACGTAATATACATTTGAGTGAAGGTTGATAATAGGTTATTTTTCACACTTTTTTTATCGATAATTTGATCCTTTCCTTTTTTTTGAAAGATTATACTTTTTTTAGTTAAATCATTGCCCCGTGAAGATTGTAAATATCGTGGGTCAGATCGTAAATATCGTGGGTCAAATTTTCACAAGTTAAAAAAAAATTAAATAAAGAAAAAATAACTTAATAACATATCAAACTAGTTGACCCTTGAAAGGAAGTAAAAAATTGATTATAATTCCTAGTAATTAATTATCAACTAAATCACTCACTTATATCAATTGTGGTCACCATCTTTGACTAATATTTACACTATCATTTGTTTATTTAAATTACCAATTATATAATATCTCTTAATTATGGACAAGTTGAAATTATATATATTATTTATATGTCCACTTAGCTATGGAAATAAGATCTTAGTGGTGGCCCTCTAGGAAAGAGTTCAAAGTATACAACATAGTAGTGGTAATGCATTTGTTCTTATACAAATTATTAATTATAAATAATAGCATACCATTAATTTAATATAAATTTACATTAATTATTTAGAGTTGCCTTGTGCTTTATTAAACTTATTTAAAATAATTAGTTCTCCCAAAAATTATTTGAAATTCATATTAACTATACACATAGTAGGTGCCTTTCATTTTTAATCATCTTACCTGCATAATAATTATATAACTTTTTGGAAGGGTATATTAAATTTAATTTTTGAAAGAAAAAAACTTAATATTTTGCTTTAAATTGCATATTTTTTGTTACTATGCTTACACAGATTTAACAAGTATATATTCAAATTACGAATAATTTAATATAATTTGTTTTTATTTTTATGAAAAATAATAATTGTTTTTTAAATGGAAGATACTAGATAAAATAATAGTCTTATAAATACAATATTTGTATTTTTAGTATAATATATATATATATATATATAGAATGGAAATAATGAATTATTCCACCACCATACAAATGAAATATCTCCGCTTCAAGAAATCTGCATTTGTTTATATTAGGCTTCTAATCTTTGATTTTTCGATAATTTCAAAGATTATTTCCAAGTTAATTATGTATTATTTTTAAATGTTAGTAATGATAATACATATTAATACTTTTAAAGGTGAAACAAATATATATATATATATAGGTTATAAATGAAAAGAGACAATTTCACTTAATTTGACCTAACATTATGTACTTCATTATTAGAAAATTATTTTTCATCACAAAATATTAAATAGTTTATAATTAAAAATAACTCCCCAATTAATTAATTAAATATGGGAAATACAATGAATCTTTTTTTTTTTATCTATTTTAAACTAAATAGGATAACATATTTTTCATTTGACTAGAAGGTACATGTCACATGTGTCCTCAACTATTAAATAATTTATTTTTTTTAAAAAAAGAAATTTAATAGTTATTATGGTTTTGGTTTGACCTTTTCTTTAATAATGCAAGTGATGGTGTTTAGCATTATTTTTTTGATGAAATCATAGTTGGTCCCTCAAACTTATCTTCAATTTCTATTTGTATCCTCAAGTACTCCAGCTTATTCAAAATTAAATTCTTAAAACTTATTTAATTCAATCAAACATATTTGCTGCCACTTAAACAAATATCTCTAATAAGCTAAAAAAAAGGACCCATGTTTTACACCATATTTTATTACTAAAGATAACCAACCTTGTCACGATTATTAATAAAAAATTTAGTAAAATACAACATAAAATTTTTAAATTCTTAACCAAAATTAGTTTTACTTTAATTGGAGTATTTGCAATTTTTTTTAGAACTTTTTTTGGGGTGCGATTAATTTTCGCATGGTAGCACATCATCTGCAAACAGATTTAACCAATGTAATCAGACGTTTTGCCTGACATACTCGAATTTAGAACCTTAAGGAGACTAAGGACTTTTCTTTTTTTATACATAGCTATCTCTAGAACTCTTATTCATTAAGGATGTCATTTATAATTCAGCTCGAGTTTCTTCACTGATTCTACCTAGAATACTAATAATATTTTTTAAGAGTTTTATTTTTATATTTTATTTATTATTTATATTTTAAAAGACTTGTAAATTTATTTTTTATAATAATATGAATTTCAATAAATTATAATATATTATATAAAACATCATTTTATATAATTTTATTATAAATGGATTTTATTTTGTGGTAGAGAATGTGATTTAAACGATGTCTTACGAAAATTTTATTAAAAATAATCTAAATAAAACAAAAACGGATAATAAATACACTCTGACTCTATCCGCTATGCTGACATTCCTACCCTAAATAACCATATTATTATTATATTATTTGTTGACTATTGATGAGAATTAGACATATTATTATTGTTCTTAATTTGTAGATTTTATGGTGGAAGAAGCCTAGTTGAGAAAATTAGTTCAAATGCATCTAATTTAAGTTAGTTATTGATTCTTTGTACAGTTAATGGCACTTTTAGATCCATAAATTAAGGATTGTTGTTTTCTTAAAAAGATGAAATTTATTTCTCTAATTTTTGTGAAATTAAAACAATTTATACAATTTCGATAAAACAATAATTCAATCAAATTATAAATTAGTAGTCATACATTATAATACAATCAATTAGTTATCCATCATCAATTAAAAAAATATAAGGGTTATTCTGGTTAAATTCAATCATAATCAAACATGATTTCATCTATCCTCTTATTAATTTTATTACTTAATTTATTAATTAAAATACTAAAATATTTTATATTTTAAAAAATATTTATCATTATATATATATTTTAAGACATTTAAAAAAATATATTTTAAGAACCCATTAAAAATATATATATATATATATATATATATATAGATATATATATAAATCCAAATTTAAATAATCTCTTAATGAAAAGTTCTAACCATTTAAAATAACATCAAATAAAAAAGAAAAAATATTAATTTTTGACATAAAAAATTCAAAATCTAAATTTATTCTACAAATCATTTTAATGTTAGAGAAGATAATTTTTATTTGTATTTGATATAAAATGTGTAATTGAATTAGTTGAAGTTTTTTTAATGAAAAATAGATGAATGAAGTGATATTTATTAAATAATTTTTTTTGCCTCAATATTTATCCTATCTTAATTTGAGATAATTGTTTTAGCTTTTTCATATATAATTATAATTATAAGTATTTTAAAATGAGACATAACAATAAAACTAATATCATTTCTAAAATTAGGGGAAAATCTTGAAAAAGAAAACAAAGATCTCCTCCAAACAAGGAATCGCAGTACTAATTTTTTACATAAAAATAATTATTTGAAAAAAATGAAGATTGTTTCCAAAATATAAGAAGACAATGCTTTAGTTGTTGGAATTATTTTTTCTTATCATGATGAGCTGTTCGAATTAGATTAGTTGTAAATTAAGTAATTGACAGATGCATTTGCTGGCACCATTTTATTAGTCTTTCATTGATACAATTAAAGAATGAAAATATAATAAATCAACAAAAAAAACTATGATAGGATGTCCATCTTTATCATGACAACAACCTTAATGTGTTATACTATATACTTTGATACTTAAATAAATGTCATCTAAGCTCCAATCATTCTATAACGCACCATCACTTATTCATATTTGCTCATTATTTTATATAAGATAGTTTGAAATCTATTGACGTAACTTTGAGTTTTATTGCTATGAACTTCATTACTGTTGCGTTCTATAAATATAGTAGCCTTTGAAACCGTAGTAAAATACTCAACAACAAAGGAACGACGGTCTAATGAGCATTTATGTGAGTCGATCATTTTTCAATATCTAATTTCCGTTTTTAATTTCTTATGTAGTGGAAAGACGTTACAATCTTTTCATTTTAAACGTTTTAAAATAGAGAGGAGTGGTCGTGCATATTTTTAAATGTTATGTAAATTCCTAACATTAAAAAAATAGTTTGAAAAAACAATAAAGATAAGTAAAGTCAAATCAATAAAAGTTGTGACAAAAAAATTTATTGAATTCTTATATTCAAAATCAATTATTCAAGAGCTAAGTGAAGCCAATGAATATTTTTTAATCAATGAACACCATAATTAAGTTAAAAGAGGGTCATTAGTCATGATTTCAAAGATCATATTAATTAGCTTCAAAGAAAAAAATACACTTCCTGACTAACTTTAAAAATTAACAAAATAGTTAAACATATTTTTTGAATAATATTATATTTTATTATTTTTAATTTATAATGTTAGGTATACAATCATATTTTAAACTAATTAATATATTCATTTTATATTTTATTCTTATTTAAACGATTTATATATTATGAAAAAAAAATCAGAGTACTAATTAAATATTACAAAATTAAAAATTATATATTTTTGTATTGATATTTTAAAAACTATTAATTATTCAAATATATATATATATATATATATAAATTCATAAAATATAATAATACTAGTAATATATATATATATATATATATATATATCTATATATATATATTCAAATATCAAATAAAAATAATTAATCGCACTATATTTTTATTATTTGATAAATATTTATTATTTTATATAATGTTATTGTAGGGTATATTTTTTATATAAATATTATGCTATTATTGTTAATTAAAAATAATAATAAAGTTATTGTTTATTAAATAAAAGGTTAAAATAATAAAATTTGACAAAAATAATTTAAAAACTTGAAAAATAAAATATTTAAATTTTAAAAATATACATTCAACTATCTAGTTGTATTAAATTTTATATTTATTTAACAATAAAAGAAACAAAATATAACACTATATACTTGAAAGAGCAAATGATAAAATCGTGTCAAATTCAAAAGGAAAATATCAATTACTTCTTTATAATAAGTGTTAGATATATATTTGTGTACAAATCATTACTATATCTGGATAAATCAGATAGTAAATGTGTATATTAAAATTAAGTTCAAACTTAGTAGTAGCTTACTTATTATGTATATCTAATACCAATCTCAAAGTTTGGGGTGTCCAAAATAAGACAAAAATGTTTTAATTTATTATATTTATGTTAAATTAAAATATATAATAATTGTGTCTAGTTAAATGTTAGAATAATAAAGTTATTATTATTATTTTTTTTAACCTATATATACATCTAAGTCAAAAGGTAAAGTAACACTTAAGGGTTGTTTAGCTTCTCTTAGAAGATCTAA
This sequence comes from Impatiens glandulifera, assembly GCF_907164915.1. Classification (NCBI taxonomy): domain Eukaryota; kingdom Viridiplantae; phylum Streptophyta; class Magnoliopsida; order Ericales; family Balsaminaceae; genus Impatiens; species Impatiens glandulifera. Next base: position 2,430,921 of record NC_061863.1, read on the forward strand.
TCTCACATCTTCAATACAAAGTAATATATGGACTTATTTATGTACACCTCCCAATTCATTATTATTTCAATAATTTGATATGATTTATATATGAATATTTTTCACCTAATTAGGCTGTAAAAAATTAACATCATGCACTTAATTAGCTGATGATTTTTGGTTGCAAGCATATAAAATTTCATTTTTATAAACAATTTGAACAATTTTTTTATCACAAATAATAGAGTCAATGCTAGTGACATTTGATACATAAGAATTAGATCAAAGAGTTGACTTAATATATAAGTAGCAACCTTCCTCCTATTGATAAGATATCTATCTTACCAAGATCTAACCTTTAATTTTCATTATGTCAATAGTGAGTTTGATCTGATAGTCTTCTCCATATGAGTTAGCAATAGAAAACTCATTGTTTACATTAACAAATAAGAAAAAGATAATGTATAATAATTTTTCTACTCTTAGCTACTATACTATTAAAATAGTCCATTAAATTAATAATTAATCGTTAAAGATATTAGTTTCAATGTCATCCATATATATCATCCATAGGACCATAGGATATATAAAAAATGATGGAGAGAAAAATGAATTATATTTATTTATATTGTGAAATTTTAATTTCACTCTACTAATTCAATTACTGCAAGACTGAATTTTAAGAAAATAAATATCAAGTGTTCAATTTTCATTTTAACGCATTTAATGAGGGTGCGAGTCATTGTTGTTGGGGATAAAATCGATTTTATTTTTAAACAAGAGTTTATTCTATAGAAAAAACTAACACAATTTATTTAAATTTAAAAATATTTTTTTAGTGAGAATTCAAATTTAAAAATATAATATCTAAACATAATATTTTTGGAATTTAAAATATTTATTCATACTACAAATACAATATATATATCTTGAAAGTCTTTTTTAAATAACACCTACAAATTTCTTAAGAGATTCTATATTTATAATCTTCACTTTAATTTAGTCATTTTTTTTATTAAAATTGAATTTTAAACATTTGATATCTTTTCAAACAATATTATTTTAACTTTTTTTTACAATTATTATATAGGTTACATGATAAGTCATATAAAAATAATTAACCTAAAATATAAAAAATTATAAGTTCAATTCTAATTAGAAACACTTTGAATATATATATATACCTCTAAATTTTAATCAAGCAATAAGTTACTAATCACAAAAATATCTCAATAAATATGGTCCAACCAACCAAGAAATATTTGAAATATGATCTTAAGCAAATCAATGTGGGTCCATTTGATTAAAGGTAAATAATACATGTTGATGTTTTTTATTCTCTTGTTGTTTGTTTTGTCCTTATCTTTTATGACATGTTTGAACTGAAGAAGTAGTATAGAAAATTAATTAATGTTTATTTGGTCTGATAATCTGAATTTTTCTCATCTCTATCTCTTATTCATTTGTCACGTTCTTTTTAAAACCGATTTAATAACAATTTAATTTCAGGGTAATGCCTTACTGTCTTGTTGTCCATATTTTAAGGAATAAATATGCCCAATTGGTCAATAGATCATCAATACCCAGTATTGCAGAGCTGGAGATCTTATCAGTTATATATTTTATATATACATATATAGAGGGAAATTTCAAGTTAAAATAAATGTTGGGTTTGTTAAAATTAATTCTAACATTTTGGTATATATTAATTATTAATAAAAAAAATATAAATTAAATTAAAGTAATTTATTAAAGTATAAAAATTATTTTCTTATTTAGACATATATAAAAGAATATATCTGTGTAGCATATAATATTTAAATGATGTGCAGCGAATACTAAATGAGTATATTAAGATTATATCTCAACTTATATTGATAATTTACTCATTATATTAACTAGTATGTATCCCGTGCATTTGCACGAGTAATAATATAAAAAAACGTGAAAAATATTACGGTAAAATTTTTATGGGCGGGTCAACCCACAAACCGACCCAAATATCAATTTACTCTCACATATATCCAAATTAACCACAGTTCTCGACCCGACAATCCGGACACTTTAAAAATTAAGCATCATTATATATATATATATAGATTAGTTAGATAAAAGTTGAACTTATATTGTTAAAATGTCACGCGTTTATCAAATTTTGGGTTGAATTTAAAATATAAAGTGTTATTAGCCTAGTTGGTTAAAAGGTTGTATTTGTTTTGTTAGGTTGCAAGTTCGAACCATACCTATAGCATTTTTAATTTTATTTTTAACCGTTTTAAGTTTATGGGCGGGTCAACCCATAATCCGACCCAAGTATTCATTTACTCTCACTTATATCCAAATTAACCATAGCTCTCGACCCGGCAATCCGAACACTTTAAAAATTAAACATCATTATATATATATAGATTGTATCACAATAATGATATAACTCACTTCAAGAACACTTAACTACTGTTATAGATAATTAAATAACATAAACTCACATCAAACATTTAACAAGGCCGCTTACTCATATATCGCTTACTAATAAAAAAAGACTTTATGAACCATTATTCACTACAGATTCATGTACATTTTCGTAACTATAATTTATTTAAATTTATTGAGATAAAATATTAAGATTATAAATATAAGTAATAAAGAAAAAAATTTAAGAAATTGAGAAAAATTCAAAAATTAAAATTTTAACACTTATATTTTTATTTAAAATATTTTAAACCAAAATTAATTCTAAAATATTAAGATGACTTTTTATTTGAATTATCCTATTAAATTCTTAATTACTCCAACTATCATTTCAAATAAAATAAAATAAAATCATAAATTTCACATCTCAAACTAGATAATTAAAGTTTTGAAACATTTTGGACGATCTGAACATTTTGTATGTGGATGGGTTACTTGAAACATTCTATTAAATTGATTAGTTGATTTTAACTTTTGCCCTTTAATTTTTATTAACAATGATTTTAACTTTTGCCCTTTAATTATACATATTTTAAAACAATAAATCTTATTATTCAGACTTACATATTATTCATGATATTCCTTTCAATTTAAATAGTAACCTTTAATCTTTATCAACCAATCTTAGCACTTAAGTTAATTAGTTAGTAAGTTACAAATTCATTTAATTTAAATATGAATTTGACTTAATATATAGTCTCTCATTTACTTACTTAATGTGTTCATTTATATATATTAATATTTATTTTTAATCTATTTTAACACTCTATCATAATTTGGTTGGAATTGTTATTTATTTACTTTATTAAAATAAATTTATAATCTTTTTTATTTTTTTATATAAAAAAAGTTTTTCTCATCTAAAATTATTTAAATAAATTTTTATTTCAAATATTATTTTATTCAATATAACAAAATATTTTTAAAATAATTTAGAATTCAATTAAAATCTAAAAAATTATATATATATATATATTTAAACTTACTTCAACTGATAGTATAAAAAATTAAGATAAATAATTCTATATATATATTTTAAATTAAAAAATTATATAAATAATTAAAAAAAATTAAAATTATATTAATTATGGGTCATATATATTAATAAAAATGTACATATATAATTTAAAATTACTTATTTAATAAAAATAGTAATAAAAAATAATTAAAAAGTTAATATAAGAAAAAATTAATAATAGAAATAATACAATAAATTTAAGTATGATATGAAATTATTAGATTTAAATTTATTGTATTATTTTTCTTATTGAGTTTTTCTTATATTAATTTTTTTTGTTTTTTTATTTTTGTGATAAGTTGTGTTATTTCAATAAGAATAAATAGTTATTAATAATTTATTAAAATATTTTATAATATTATATGAAATAATATTTAAAATTTAAATAATTTATAAATATATGATTAAACATTTTTAATTGAATAATAAGATTTTGTTTATATTAAAAATTTAAAAATATATAAATCAGTAATAATAAATAAATGAAAATCGAGAGAAGAGAAGAGGAAAAATAACGAATAATGACTAAATGAATTAATTTTTAACAGTAAATATGTCTTATTAGATTTTTTTTTGATAATTAATACATCAAATGAATTATTTATACAAGTAAAACATGTGTCAATGAGTTTTTTTTCCTTTTTAAATTTTAATAATAATTGGTTGGTTTATGATTCGACCTCCACTAAATTACTAAATTAAATTGTTACATTCTATATACCGGTTGGTTTCACAAGTAGGTTCTACTTGGTTTTAATTTAGATAAATTTAAACGGTAATGTTGGTTTTATTTAGTTTTTAATCTTTCTTTTAAAAAAAAGAAAAAGATGTTGGCTATATTTAATTAATTATCTTGTTGAATGAGCAATATAAATGATATCTTGGATCCTAGTTCATATGCACTCTTGAATCATTATTAATGGACATTCAAGCACTTAAAAGTCTAAATATTGATTTTTATGTCATATCTCCAAAGTGATAGTAAAGCTGAATATATATATATATTAATGTTAACAATGAATGGAGAAAGACAAAATAAACTAAATTTCAAAATATTTATTTAAATTAGCTGGGTGCATCTGTATTTAAATTGACATATATCTAATAAAAACAAATAATATAGTTTAATTGCCTAATTTCAATTGGGTTAATTGATTGTGACATTTAGAGTGATTTTATTTAGGGGAATTAAGAAATATAAACAATAGATTGTAAATTAGCAAAGAACAATTTTTTTTAAAAATACTTTCTCAAGCTAAAGTTGGAGAGTTTAATTAGAAAAATAAAAGTAAATATATTTTAAGCTTTTAACTAATCAATACATTTATAAATCAATTTTTATTCTTAATGTTTGCAATGAATTGTGAATTAATATATATTCAATTTTATAATATATTTTTTTATTATTATTTTGATAAACTAATATTATTTTAGTGGAAAATTGAACCATATTTAGATAAAATTATGTAAAATTATTATAATAATTTTTGTTTTTTATAAGTTTTTAAGTAAAAATTTAACATGACACCCCACACAAATAGTTTTCACTCCATTTAAAGTGTTCAAATTGAGGATCGAATCATTGATATTTATTTTCTTAAAAACAATTTTTAACATTTAAACTACTTTAGTGAATTTTTTAGTTGAGATTCTAAATTCCAATAAACTCAAATTTGTAAATCTAATAAAAGAAATCAAACTTTGAAGGACTCATCTTGAGAAATCACATCCATTTTTTTTTTATCTTAGTCATGCATATGCATGGTGCTCCAATTTCTTAGATCAAAATAATACATGACTAACTCTACAAATGATAATGATATATCATTGTAATTTGTTTATCATTATATTGTTTTTATTAATTTTATATTTAATTAAATATAATAATAATATAAAATTAACAATTTTTTAAATAAACATTTACTATTAAAATTCTTAATTTTGCTTGTCTTGCTTCACAAATCTTTACATAGACAAGGCTGAATGTATTCTAAGTTTTTTTTTGTTTTTCTAATATATTAACGTATTTATAAAAGTATAAATTTATTAATAAGAAATTAATATTAGTTTAATATATATTTCTCAAGTTTTATAATATGAGAGTTGTTTTTATATAAAAGTTAATTATAAACTCAATAATTCAATAGATAATTATAATCTATACCTAAAATACAAGTTGACAAATAAAAATAAAAGAATTTGAGGAAGATTTGAGAGAGTGCTAGAAGAATTGGTTATTGATATTTTTTTTCTAATATATTGATATATTTTTTTAATATATTTTCTTTATTAAATTTTGAGATGGATAAGGTGGTCCTCCTAATTCATTTCGAAATTTCCTCACCATATGGTCGACCCAAATCCCCTCGCTCTGTGGTTGACCCGAATTCCTCTAATCCTATGGCTGGTCCCGAATACATTATACCTTAAGGCGGTCCCAAAAATTCAACTCACCCTAAGGCGGTCCGTTCTATTAGCCCCTACATACAATTAATTATATAACAAACATGAATGATCCCACATTTGAATATAACAATGTGTATCCAACCGGTTCCAAAAAAGTTGAAATTCAATCTTTGAATTCATTTCATGTCTCTATAAGCCACTTAAACAATTAACTTCTTTTTCAAAAATATAATTTCTTTTATTAAATAACATAACATAGTAAACTTTGGTGCTATATTTTTGAAAGGTTTAGAAATTCACAAGATTTCTATCCTTTAGTTAAATTATAATTTTATTTGTTTTTTTTAAGTTTGAGAATTACCATTTTATTTTATTTTGTTGTGTACGGTGTAAAATGAACTATATGTGAACATTTAATTTGATATGTATCATTTATTCAGAGTCGGGCCACCTTCAGTGTAAGTCCAACAAGCCCACGAGTTAGCCGAATTAGCTAGGACATCACACTCCTAAAGAAGCCTATTTAATAAAATAACATAGATGTTTAATTAAAATTTTTAGTTTTTTAAACATAAAAGGTTTAGCATATTGATTCAAGATCAAAATTAAGAATTTTGATTTGATTATGGTTTCAAATCTCATATAAAATTAATTCTTTTTTTTATCAATTTTTAAATTGATCTAATGCATGCAGTTAAAATTATTTTTTACCATTTTTACTTGGGACTCGAACAACCCAAAACTCGGACTTGTTATATTATGATGCTCTCTAATTGTTCTTTTTTTTATAATCTACTAATTCGAAAATTTATTAAAAATAATGTTTTTTATTTAATTTTATGTTTTATGTGTATTTTTTTTTTTCATATATAGAACATTTAAAAAAAATGTATATTAAAATACTGACAATAAACTTAGATAGCAATTAATTTGTTATATAAACTATAAATTCAATTCAATTAGTGGCTATTAAGTATTTATCATCTTTCTTACTTTCGCTTTGAACCAAATCAAAATCATACATATCCTTAATTAACAACTAAAATAAATATTCATAAAACATAAAAAAATTAAACCAATTATTACTCCATTAACAAATAAAATAATCAAAAACCCAAAATTAAGGCCTCAAAACAATAAAATATTACTTAACATAATCTCATGATTACGTGTCATCTTCTTATTCGTCCCCATATAACCTTCCAATAATTACGCGTATATATATAATTATATTCTTGTATACCACTCCACACAATCATACCCCTTTCTCTCTCCTCAGACTCAAAAATTAGTTAGTCTTCTCCGGTTGAATTTCCGGCCGCCGGAGACTTTCTCTCTCTTTTTCTCCGTTCAGCAATGCTATTGTATAATAACAATATAATAGGCATATCATCCATACTTTCATGGATTCCATTATATATCATTTGATCTGAATTTGAATTCTGAATTCTGATTGATTGTTGATTGTTGATTGCTGATTGCTGATTGCTGAATTTGATTTGAGTATATATATAGTTATAGAGACAGTCAATTGATGAGAGAAATGGAAGAGAGACAAATACTGTTCGATAAGTATGAAATCGGGAAGCTATTGGGAAAAGGAACGTTTGCGAAGGTTTATCACGGTCGAGAAATTCCAACCGGCGATGGAGTAGCGATTAAAGTTATCAACAAGATGCAGGTGAAGAGTGAAGGTATGATGGAGCAGATTAAGCGAGAGATCTCAGTTATGCGACTCGTTAAACATCCAAACGTAGTTGAATTGAAGGAAGTTATGGCGACGAAGACGAAGATCTTCTTCGTAATGGAGCACGTCAGAGGCGGCGAACTATTCTCGAAAGTCGCAAGAGGTAAACTAAGCGAAGAGAAAGCGAGAAAGTATTTTCAACAATTGATTTCCGCAATCGATTACTGTCATAGTCGCGGCGTATTTCATCGAGATCTGAAACCTGAGAATCTACTTTTAGACGAGAACGAAGATCTTAAAATCTCCGATTTCGGTCTTTCCGCCTTGCCGGAGCAGTTCCGTCACGACGGACTTTTACACACTCAGTGTGGAACGCCGGCATACGTCGCGCCGGAGGTGTTAAGGAAGAAAGGATACGACGGATCTAAGGCGGATATTTGGTCATGCGGCGTCGTTTTATACGTTTTACTCGCCGGTTTCTTACCTTTTCAAGATGAGAATCTAATGACTATGTATAAGAAGGTATTCAAGGCTGATTTTCAAATACCGCCGTGGTTTTCCGTTGAATCTCGCCGGTTAATCTCTAAACTTCTGATGGCTGATCCTGACCGTCGAATCTCCATGCCGGCAATCATGCGTGTTCCTTGGTTCAGAAAAGGTTTTTCAATCCCTCGCGCTTTTTCCTTCAACGGATTAAACAACAACAACGACGACGAAGATTCTTCCTCTGTTGCCGGCGGCGGCGAGACTGTAAGTACGATAAGGAAATCGGCGTCAACGCCGGCGTTTCTAAACGCGTTTGAGTTGATAACATCGATGTCATCTGGATTTGATTTATCTGGTTTATTTGAAGAAGAAGAGAAACGGAAGAGACGGCCGATGTTTACTTCGAGATGGTCGGCGGCGAGTATATTATCGACGATTGAATCGGCGGCGAATGGGTTGAGATTCAGGGTTTCGAAATCGAAGGATTTTAAATTGTGGTTGGAGAAAACAACGGAAGGGAGGAAAGGACGATTGACGGTTACGGCGGAGGTATTTGAGGTGGCGCCGGAATTAGCGGTGGTGGAATTTTCAAAATCGGCCGGAGATACTTTTGAGTTTGTTAAGTTTTGTGAAGAAGATGTACGGCCGTCGTTGAAAGAGATTGTTTGGACTTGGCAAGGTGATGAAGCTGCCGCCGCCCCCGTTGAAATTGGTGAGGTTGAGAGGGAATAATTATAATTATTATTATTATTATTAATAATTAATTAGTAAACGACTTTGGGACCTTATGTCATCTTTTTTATTTTTATTTGGTTTGGGATTTGGTGTTTTTTTTATTTGTGATGGTTGTCCAACAAATTTGTGGGTTTAATATGTAAATTGCGTGTAAACTAACATTTGACATCTACCCTTGTTTGAATTATATTTAAATGCTTTAGAAAAACACTAAAATATTTTGAAAATTATATATATGATTTTGTATTGAGATATATCTAAAATAAGATATGTAATTTATATAGATTGGGTAAAATTGACCAAAATTATCTAAGAAATTTACCTTTTGTGATGGTTGTTGAACAACTTACATTACAAAAGGTTGGGTTTAATATGTAAATTGTGTGTAAACTAACATTTGGCATGTACCATTGTTTGAATTATATTTAATTGCTGAAGAAAAACTCTAAATATTTTGAAATATATATAATTTTTTTATTAAGAATTATCTATAATAAGACAACATGTAACAGTAGAAACTATATTTAGATTGGTAAAATTGACCAAATTCAGGAGATGTTGACATCTTTTTGGCTAATTTATCTAAAGTCATTTGTTTTAGAATTTGTAATATTCTATTTATTAAAGTTGACTATGTAATGTTTGGAATTTGATTTCTAATTCTAATTCAAATTTAAGTTTTATGTTTAAAAAAAATAAGATAAAATTAATTTAAATATAATATTAAAATATTAATTTGAAACTACTTAATATAATTACATAAGTGTCAAGAAGGTTCAATTCTTATAAGAAAAAAAAATCGAATCAATTCAATATGTTGTTAACTTTTTAAACTAAAAAAAAAGTTCGATTTTTACTTTAAAAATGTCCATGCTAATTTTTTATTGATTTAATTATTAGTTATTTTTTTTTATTAAAATTTGAATTAATGAAATTATCTTATTTTTTCAAAAATATATATGATTTAAAATAATAATATATTCTATAGAACAATGTTATATATTCAAAATTATTTAGTTGTCATTATGGAGTAATACAAATATTTCAATTTTGGCCTTATAATTTAATTCAAATAATTTATTAAAATAATATTGTAAAATATTAAATACTAATAATATTTTAATAATTTGATTCATAACCTTCTTTTTCATTAAATCAATCAAATTTGATTTACCTATATCAAACAAGACACAATGTTTTTTTTTTTTTTGCATTTTGATTTGAAATAAGTGTTACGGATTACATGTAATAATATGGGCAATCAGTGTTGGACCAATATAATACCAAGTTCATTTGATCTTGGATTTTGTTGACTTTAATATATATATATATATATATATTATTTTGGAAAATCTTTCAATATTTCTCATTAATATCATGTTAATTTTATTCATTAATTAAAATATTATATATTTTATTTTAATTTTAAGAATTTATCTTAAACAAATATCAAATAATACACTTTTTTTATCTAACAAATTTTTTTGGAACAAAAAATCTATGAACAATCTGAAAAAACCCAACATCAAACAAGCTTTAGATTTATGGGATAGATAGAAACATTCAACTAATCAATTCATATTAAATATATTTTTTTTCCATTTTTTAATGGATAGTTTATATTAAAAATTTAAAACAATAACCATAACAAAAAAAAAACATGAACATTGAAAAAAAAATCACAAAACATAATAATAATAATAATAATAATAATAATAATAATAAGAAAAAAAAATATAAACACTTTGATTATCAAGCTAATAGATTATTGAGATTGACGATTTACTTATAGACTGACTTTACTGATTTTATTTTAATGAATTTTAGAAAATTTATTATGAAAAATTTATTACTTTTATAACTATTTTTTAAATTATTTTATACATATTTTAAACATCGCAATAAAATAGATGAATTAATTATATCACAAACAATGATTTAACCAAATCACATCACAAATTGGTGGGTCAATGGAGTGTTTTCTCATATTTTAAATGTCAGTTTTCAGTTTGAATCAATCTAGGCCCAATAGTTTGAAATAAATTATTGTACTTAGAGCATTCAATTTATTGAAAGAAGAATGTTTAGAAAAGAAACCTATATGTGGCCCATCTAAATGTCAACCCTAAGATATTTTATTTGGATTCTTTATAATTTTTACACATAATCAATATAATCCCATTCTATTTCCTTTTTAAATTGTTCAATTCATTCACCAAATTTCTAATTAACTTTAAATTTATTTTATAATAATTGAATTTTAAATATAAGAATTATAATAATTTAATTAAATACTTTTTCATCAAATAAGTATTTTTTCGAAAAATAACCAACATCAAATCAGCCCTAAAATGTGTGCATCAAATACAAAATGTTAATTATAAACCAAATATTTAAAAGTTTATATGTGCATCATCTTTTCAAAGCAAAATAAAATGTGTGAGAATAGAGGTTTACTATGGAATTGCTGAGGAAATTAACTATCTTTATAATGATTGTCATAGCACCAACAATTTTAATTTGGAGTTCAATCCAATCTCTATCCACATTTTATATATATAACTAATTTTTGTCTAAATCATCTTAGGATTTAAATAAACAAATTAATAAAATCAAGCTTAAAATCAAACATCTAGACAAACACAAAATAAATATAATTTCAATCTATTTTGTTTTATATGTTGTTATTTTCGTCACTTCTTTAAAGAGAATACGCCAATTTCCACGTAGAGTCCAATTGTTTCAGTAATGGAGTTGCGTAGCCAAGTTCAAACCTACTTTACTTTTTCTAATTCTTCTGGAAACTCGGATATTAGGCTCGGTTTAATTCGATATGTCGTGCCAAATAAATATTTAAGAACATTGTAGTGAAAACTGCATTTATTTCAATTGACCATGACTTTAATTGAATGTGATCCATCCAACCTGAAAATTGCATATTCAACAAGGACAAACTCTAAATAAATGATAAATAATCTCCACAATCCAAAAACATAATAAAGCAATTACTTGTATCCGGAATATACATAAACTCTTTGATTAATATTCTTCGGAAAACTAGCCAAAGAATAAATGGTTGTCTTGGTTTATGATCTTAGATAACTCCCACAAATTAAACTCTTGAAATCAATATTTAAGAATATGACATTTCATGTAAGAACTGAACTTGTACGAGTCTCTACTAAGATAGGTTGTGGCGAACTAAGCCGCCACCTAGAGCCCCATCTCCGTAGAACAAAACAAAAAACTGTCTTATACCATAATTGAACCCACCATCTTAATTAATAACACTACTAAAACATTTAGAGTATATTAATTTTGTTAATTTAAATACAAAATTATTCCATACAATAAACCACTTTATATAATCCTAGACATTGCTAATGTAGAATGGAATAATGTATTCTTAGAGTTTGAAAATAAATTCACATATCGAGCATATTTAGAATCAAAACCATTATTATGAAAGAAGAGATTCTTGACAATAACAAATTGAAAATAGTGGCAATTATAGTTTTAGGCATGGCAATTTACTATATATTAATATCTAGCTTTCCTTAAACAAATGTGTGATATCTCACATTATGCAATTATAGTAAATAAAGACTCTTTACAAGGATTAGGCTAATAAACTATATATACATTTTGAGTTTGGAATGTGGTGGTTCAATAATTGGCTAAGGGTATTTATAGACTATTTTCTTATTGGCAAGGGTACATGGGTTTGAAACGTTACAGGTGGTAGAGCCGACTCGGTGGTGGGAATAAAGTGTCACGGGAAGCACCACTTGAATCATACGGAAATAAAGTGTCACATGTATCGCATCTAGAGTCCTAACCGGGAAAACAACAAGTTTGGAAGATTGTGATATCCCATTAGAAATCACAGTAAATATAGACTTCTTATAAAAGTGAGACTAATAAAAAATAAATATCTGCATTTATACTTTTTAAGTTTGGGTTGTGGTGGTCAAGTCTCAAGTGGCTTATTGTCTAATTTGTTTAATATAGAGTTTGAGAAATAATTATTTATTTTGACACTTTTATACTTGTACTTTGTAACATAATAAGACACTCCAATTTCTGAAATCAAACATTTAAAAATTCATTTGTGCCAACTAATTTTCCATTTGCTTACGGACAAATCAAATTTTGAGTTTATGAATATTCAAACTAGTCTTGTTAGATTTGAGATAGAATAATCAAAAAGTACTAGAAAAGATATTACTACTAGCATTAAGAAACAAAAATGGAACTTCTTATCATATAAGTTCAAATTAAGGTATTAAAGTGCTAAGAGTTGACTTAAGTGACCAAAAGGTTATGGGTTCGATTTCATCTGTAAGCGTTTTAAGTTTAAACGGAGGACCATAATTGTGCAGTGTCATACTAGTTCTCCTCTAATTCAAAAAAAAAATTCAAATAAAGTTTGATCAAAGAATTGTTTGCAAGAGTTCAATAGTAAACTTTTAGTATATTTAAGCTTACATAAAGAGATTGCAGTTTTGTAAGTTCCAAGCTTAGAAGAAAAATTTAGTGAGAGCTCACCAAGGCGGAGAAACTGTTGTAATCCAGAATACCATAAAATATCTCTACTTATTTCATATGAAGAATGAAAGGAAGATTTATACTCCAAATATAACATTTATAGATAGTAGGTAGAGCTATCAATTTGGGTTAGACACGTTGGATTAGTCTGTCCCGTCATACAATTTATACGAGTTGGGTTAAAATATTAGCAACTCATTTGGAAGTGGGCCTATACGGGCCAGTCCGCTCGGGTCGCGGGCTTAGACGAGTCGAGCTTGAGTTGGCAAAAAAAATAATTTGACTTATAGCTTTATAGGTAGAGCGGTCAGACGTCAGACGGGTCATGGCAGGGCAGACCTACCCACCAAAACCCATCGTTTGATGCGTCGACGACAAAACAACCCACCATCCCGGCGGGCTGAAAATCCTCAACCTATCCCAACCTAAGGTGGGTTGCGAGTTAAACGGGTTAGCCCACAAATTGTCTCACTATAAATAAATATTATTAATAATAGTAAGTAGAGTTGTCAGATGAGTTTTTATGGATAGTTTCGCCTACAATAAGTTAAGTTGGCCGTCTTCTAATGGTAGGTAAGGTCGGGTGGAGTATAGATGAGGGTAAATTTAAATATATATATATATAAACAAAAAATACATAAAAATAAAAGAAAAGTAATTTTAAAATAAGTATATATATATTTTTAATTTAATCCTTATTTTTAGTAAATTTATTTTTAAATTAAATTATTTCTCAATAACTTACATTCAATTAAGTTATTAATTTTATTTTTATAACAAAATTCTTTACTTTTTTTTCTTTTCAATATTCCATTCTCTGTCTCTCCTATGTTAGTTTTTTTAACCTTAACTTCTTCGTTAATTTTCTTTATAGTTTTATGATTATATATATTTTTATTCTGATTTTATGTTTTTGTTAATAATTTACAATAAAAAATAAAAGAATTAAAAAAATATATATTATTGTCATTTTTTAAACATAGATGAAGTTCATATTCATTCACGTTATTGATCTAATTTTCAATATAATATTAATATAGAAGAAAATACATCTAATACTAAAGAAAATCAACCTCATTTAATATTTTCAAGAGTTGAAATTGTTTTTAATACTCTTAAACGCAATTCGAATTCTAAAAACATCTAGTTAATTAATAAGATGAAATTAGACGAGTTTATATTAAAATGAGTTTGTATCAATCTAAAGTGAGTGAGTATCCAAAAACTAAGTATAAATCACAAATCTAGTATCGTAAATTTCAATACTCGTGGTTTAAAAAGTTTCCATGGTTAGAGTATTCTTCGTCAAAAGATTTAATATTTTGTTTTTTTTATTATTTTTTCTAGAAGAAATCACCTCTTAATCCTTATATATTTACGAATACCCTACTAAAATAAAATATATATTAAGCATATATTAAGAGGTGATTTCTTTTAAAAAATATAACAAGGAAAAAAAATATTGAATTTTTGGATGAAAAGTACTATAACTAAGGAAACTTTGTAAAGCACAAGGATTTAAATTTACGATACTGATTTTGTTATCAATACTTAGTTTTTAGATACTCATCCAACTTAGATTGATACATACTCATTTTAATATAAGCTCTTTTAATTTCATATTGTTGATAAACGAGATGTTACTATATTCCAGAGTATTAAGATCAATTTCAATTTTTGGAAATTTTAAAACAACTCTTTTTCAATATTAAATATATTTTCCTAAATACTAATATTAAATTAAAAATTTACCTCATTAACGATGAAGATAAACTTTTTTTTTTTATTTTTGAAAAATGACAATAATATTTTTCATCTTTTATTTCTTCATTTTCTTTTATAATCTATTAATAAAAACTTATATTTGAGAATATATATAATTTATATAATCTTATACTGAGAAAATTATTGAAGACAAGGAAAAGAAGACAAAGTTTAAGAATACGTGATAAGTTAAATTAATAATATTTTAAATAAGTGAAAATTAATTATATAAAAAAGAAAAAAAAAATGAAAGTTTAGTTTAGAATGTGAATATAAAAAAATAATAAGGAATGTAGTTATAAATAATAAAAAAATTAATCTAATTAAAGGTAAGTGGTGAAATAATTTAATTTAAAAATAAGGATTAAATTAACAAATATATATATATATATATATATTTTTAAAAAAATCCCTGACTTATAGCTAATCCGAAAAAAAATAAGGATTTGGCAACAATCTATAATAATAGTTGTGCGATGACTATTAATAATCACATGTATCATAGAATTGCTAGCGATTACCTCAGATGCAGCCTTAAATTGATGATGGTTGATTAAAGAAGAAGGATTTGAAAGAAAGTTATAAATTAAATATATAGCCGATCGATTATACAATCAGTAAAGTAATTGATCAGATCATCCAACTCGATCGATCGCCTTTCACACAGGTTCGGAGAAGGAAGGATGTTGTGGAAAATTAAGGTGTTTTTAAGCGACATTTCATACCAAAATCTAAACATATAGTTTCCATGATTTCTATGATAATTGATAAGATCGTATTGATGTAGTTCTCATATGAATACGCGTGATCTGAGTCAGACCTGATAGTATCGATGAAAATGAGAGTTAGTTCAATCAGATCCTTTGTCTTCCTATGAAATATTAAGGAGAAACAATCTCTATTGATTGGAAAGATGAGTGGTTCTCTAAATAACTTCGACCTACAATACCATATATATATATAAATAAGTGGTAAAATATTTAAAGAAGAGAATATACATAATATTTTTCTTATAATTAACTTTTGATTTTATATTATATTATTTTATAAATAATATAATATATATTCTTTAAGATCTTAACAGTATTTAATTATATATTATTTATAATATTCTTTTAAAATCTTAATTCTATAATTAACTTCTTTAATTATATATATATTATTTTATTTTATTTCATAAATAAAATAATATATGTTATATTTATTTATAATATATTATTATTTTCTTTTATCTAATCGATCAAATTATTATGGATATAGGTTTTTTAAAATTCATTATAAAATATTTTATTGAATTTTGTAGAGAAAAAATAAATAAAGTGTTTACCGCGCCAATTATGTGATCGGTGCTGAAAATATTTTCACAATCAACTATCGATATATTTCCTCCGCTACCTTAAAAATCGAGAGGCAGACGGCCATCGACTTCATTATGATAAAGTCATTTTATTCTGGGTTGGCAATGACTTTAAGTTTAAGGTGATTTGACCAACTTTTATAAAAATAATTTATCATTATTTTACTAAAAAATTATTACGAGAGAGTTGGATAGAAGTACTAACAATTATTTTATGAAACATAATTACTTAAAATTTTAATTTAGATGAAATTATTTATTTAATATGTATTATTAGCTCAGGAAAAAAAAATTCATCACGAAATTATTCTGTTCTTCATTTTTTTTTTCCTACACGTACATTTTGACCTTACTTCAAAACTTAAAAGAATATTTAAAAAAAAAAAAATCAATGGAGTTAGAAATGACAATCAAACAGAAAATATGTCAAAATGTTTTCAACCAAAATTTATTCAAAGACAATATCCCACCATTTAAAATTATAGTGAAAATCGAACATAAAACATTTGATGCATTCAAAATATTGCACTTGCTCAATTGGCAGACCACTACCAGATCAAAAGCAGTTGTTAATCTTTCATTCATAAAAAAAACTTCTATCAGCATATCTGTTTCTCAACAGACAGTTATAGCTTAAGACAAACATCACTTGCTCCATCGTCAATAACTAACTACAATACAACCGTGACATTACCAAATCAACGAAAGAAATGTCCCGAAAACTTAGGGTTTGTCAAGAAGAAGTATGGTTTTTAAAAGGGTCAGCCTTAAACTGAAGGCTCCCTCAAACCTGTAGGCAAATCCAGTTCATTTTCATTTTCTCCTAAAGGATCAAAATGACAGTCAACCATATCCTTTGTAACTTCTTCCAACCTCGGTGGGTCCCACTGCAAAGATCGATCAGTCAGCTTATAATATGACGAAACAAAATACAACAAAATAAGAACATACCTTTGGAGCAAAATCTTTGTCAACTAATCGTGCACGTACACCCTATTGAAGCAAAAATCCAAAACAGTTATACAAACTCGCAAATAAATAAATTGTAATGAAAAGGCTCATATAGGTACCTCGCAGAAATCATTAGAAACCCGTTTGGATATGCAATTCAACGAGACTCTATATTCACGAGCTAGGCATTGGTCAAGAGGTTGAAATCTACCTTCTCGTATCTGTAAACAAACAATTGATTAGAATTTCAAATACTTAACTGCTAAACTAATCTGCATTTTGGGTATGAATGGCAACTTACTGATCGTAAAGTCAATTTAAGACTAAGTGGCGATGATTGTTTAAGTTTGTCGAGTGTTTTGATACACCAATCATCATACGACTCTGCAGCCTCTTTCTCCTGTGTGGAACAAGAATCCGTGATTTTTTTATGAGATCATAATCGGTTCTCATTTTCAAAAGAAAAAATATACATCACAAATTTTGTCAGTTAAATACAAAAGTATCATGACTAGCCTAATCAGCTATATTGCTAACTATAATATCTAATCAGGATTCAATACCCATTCTTTGAAAAAAGTCCACTTGCTGATGTTGTTCAGACTCTGCTTCTCATATTTAGAGTCTTATAGTATTCATCTATAAAGGGTGATAAATAAAACACTCATACTCTTTTTTCTGAAAAAATCATAAATCGGGCTTTCTAAGGAGCCAATGGACCCATTTTCAAAAGCAATTTTTTTCTGAGTTAGCAGAGAAACTGTGAAATTTCAGAATCTGTGTGGCACACAATGAGTAGTTAGTTCTATTTTCAAATGTGATCCATTTGGATGGAAAGTCATACAAATGGTGCTTCCAAAATCAACTCAATAAGTCCAACATTAATTCCTTACTATGTGCGATTGGACAAATCATATTTGAAGTAACGAAGGTCGTTTAGCAATTCTAAATGAGAATTTATGGAGCAAAGCTGGACTTAAGCTCAATCCTGAGTCAAGTTTGACAGAACCCGAGATACTTGACTCAGTTCAGGTCGCTTGAACCCCAATATATTAGTAGAGTATGGATCTATTATTGAAGATGATTGAATAATATAATCCAACATATCAAAAAATATATTTAACTCGGGCATATATAAACTAATAATGCATATAAAGTTTTTACCAGGGCTTCAATGATTTCTTCAACGGTGTCCTGACTGAAGCATTTGTCGATGGTTTCAATCCTGAAGAATCATGGAAACAAAACAAATTTCTAAAAACCTTAAAAACTGATCCTTATTCAAAACAAATGGGTTCAAGTAAAAATGCATTCTTTATTTTAAAGGCAACTTTTGGAAAATCACTAAATTCTTTTGTGCAAGACATTACTTGTGGAGAACGCTTCTCTTATCTGGGTAGACAAGATCACCATATTGTGCAAGAGAGTTCTCAATAATGGAAGGCATGTCAGTCATCAATTTACCAAGACGATCTTCAATCAAAGAAAGCCTCTGTGAGGAAAAAGATATGGAAACATCTTATAAGATTAAAAAGGAATAATGAATAACAGACACATTAACTGAAGATTAAGGATGAAAACCAACCGCATTCAATGAATAGTGTGTTGCTAGGCCACAAGCAATCATTTCAACTCCATTAAGCTTTTCTCCCGTCAGAGCCAAGAACTCACCTGAAACCACAAAAGAGAAGTTATATTAAAAATCAAAATAGATTGGATCATGATTAACACGTTTTTAGTTTTTCATTCAGAGAGGTACCGAAATAACCAGGCAGACGGGAAAGATAGAAAGAAGCCCCTGCATCAGGGTGAAAACCCAGTTGAGCTTCTGGAGTTGAAAAAACCTGCGGTTTTATAGAAAATGTGCATTTATAAGAAAGTCAAAAACACATTTGAATCCCGAAAAAGAAGACCCAAAAACAAACAAGCAATTATAAGTATTAACTTTTGTGGAATCAAAATGGCAGCAGGGTTTTAGAAACATACAGTTTTATCGGTTGCTACACGGAACATTCCAGGAAGTGAAATACCTGCACCACTGCCCATACTGACACCGTCCAAGATAGCCACCTGTATATCCATAGATTATCATCATATGCAAAAGCAAAAACTAGAAATATGCATTTCATTGGAGTTCTCCACATTCCACTCAGCTACTCAAAATAAATGTTCATACTTAACCAAGAGATCAAAAAAGAATCACCGGAGAAATTTGTAAAAGTATAGGGATATAGTGTAATTAGAGATGAGGGTGATATTGAAATTAATGTTAGTAGAGGAAGGAATCTACATATATAAACATATTTAAAAAAAAAATTAAATTATAAGTTGTTTCACATCTGGATCCAAAACCAGATACAGAAACAGAAACAAAAGTTATAAGTATTTTGAGATGGGGCCATTGTATGAATGATCTTGAATATGAACAAATTGAATCAGATTTTCTCTTCTCATGCTTAGACCATTCCTTCTCATATGAACTTCTTCACTAATTTTCTCACTAAATCCTAGATTTGTAATATAGGCTTTGTTCGTTTATGGATTATTTTGGGGTTATCCCCAAATAACCTTGTTCGTTCGGGGTTATGAAAAAGTGAGTCCAGGGGGTGTTTGGGTGAAATGACATTAGAGGTATAAATATATGAGTTTTTTAAAAAAGAAATAGAGGGTATTTTGGTTAATGATTTGAATGATGTGTTGATGAGGGAAAGTAGGATGGGATGGTGGGTTATTTGAGATTATCTTCAAATCACCCAAAACAAACAAGGCCAGGTATATTACAAATTTCAAATCATGATGGAGCGGCCTCTTAAACAAAAAATGGTTATAAACTAATGGTCTTATTGGGGAAATATGTTGGTCTAGAAGACAATTTAGAGCCTTGGCTAACCTCTACCTCGCCCAAAAGAAAGAAAGACTCTATTATGGATTTTGTTTTCTGCTGGAGATCTATCATGACTCTTTTGCACATTGTTAAATATATCAGCAAATTTTAGCATGTAAAACCTAAAAGCAAATTGAATACTCACATTTGGCTTCAAATAGGTTCCCAATAGGTATATAAAGCCATAAAGTGTCCTGAAGAACATTTTACACTCTTCAGTATTCCCTGCATATACTCATATAATTAGATCAATATTATATAAATGCATATGGATATTGATATTGATATTTACGCCTTTAAGAAAGACTGTGCCTAGTACGAACACAACGAATTCATTAGATTACCCTGAACCCAAACAAACAGACTAAACCCTAAACCCTAAACCCTAATTAGATCAATAAGACTGCCTAGTAAGAACACCGTGAATTTATTAGATTACCCCGAACCAGGACAAACAGACTCGATAATGGCACAAAGAATATCAAACAATGGACATTTTTTACACATAAAGATGAGATGATATCGCACCTTCATTAAGCATCTGATAGAGAGAAACTACATCTGAACCAGAACAGAATGCCCTGCCACTTCCCTATGTACTTAACAGCTTTAGATTCCAACATAAACAAATAATCTGGAGAATCAATGAAGAAGAAGAAATGTGTTACCTTCATTATGACAAACCCAATATCTGGATTTTCTTCCCATGACTCATAGAGCCTTTTCAAACGAGATGCCTATAAATAAATCAAAAGAGAACTAAATTACTTATCTATTACTATCATTTTCTCTGTAACTAACTGAGCTATCAATGTGGGAATTGGGGTTTTAACCATAGAACTATCAATCGCATTTAGAACAGACGGTCTACTGAGCACAGCAGCTCTGGATTTAGCTCTTCCTTCAACCATAACCTGAAGATTACAATCAAATCAAATGAAAAACGTAAACGAACACTTAGAATTCCTGAATCATTCACGATACAGTATGACAAAACTGACCTCCTCTTCGACATCGTAGGGTGAAATGTTGGGTAGAGCGGAGAAATGTCTTTGTAGAGATGGAAATGAACGCCTTAAAGGCGATAACAGCTTCAGTCTCTGCATCTTCGGCACACTCAGGCCACTCTCTCTCTATATATATAATCTGGGCTCCGGCGGCGGCGGGGGGTTGAAGCGCCGACTATGCTTGAGGAAGGAGATTGGGAACTCTGTTTAGATGTTTAAGTTCATATTTTATTTCTTAGAAAAATATAAATCTTTTTTCTTTTTCATTTTTTTTAAGGGTTTAGAAAATTGATTAAAATGAAATAAGAATTTGTATACATAGCTAAACCCTTCTTAATAATTTAATTCTTCAACATTTAAATTGCAATAGATTTTAAAATAATAATAATAACAATAATATAAAGTCATTTTTCTATTATAAAATAGTTTGTTACGATCAAATTATCAAATTGAGACTCTGCAATTTTAAAAATTATTTTTCCATGCTCGTTATTATTAAAATTATATAAAAAACAAAGTGTCATTTATAAATAAAAGATTAATTTTATTAATTTAATTATCAAATTTGAGTGAATTGAGAATTTTGACTACCGAATTTCAGAGAATTAGTAGTGAAACCAACATTTTGCTATGCCATTTAGATAATAAATTAACCATGTTTAAATTAAAAATGTTTGAATTCGATAATAAAAATCCTTGAAAGTTGTTATTATTCATGTCTTTTAATTTTTTTTTAAATATATTTGGTAAATGAATCAAATAAAATTGAAAGTTGTTATTATTCATGTCTTTTAATTTATTTTTAAATATATTTGTATTATTTTTTTGGTAAATGAATCGACTTTTTAACCGACTAATAAACTCTGAAATGTACAGTTTCAGTTTATTTTTAAATGAACGTCAATCATTTAATTCATTTAGTTGAACCAATTACATCTTAAATTATGAAGTTTTTTACTATACATTTACCTTTAGAAAAAACAGATTGATCTTGGATGCATGCTTTAATCCATGTAAAAAAGGTGTATCTTGTAACAAATCTGTGACATGCATCATGAAATCTATTTAACATTTGCAAGTTAAAACAATATAATATGACTATTAATCATTATAACAATCATATGCAAAATTGAAGTTGTTTGCTTGCATCTTCGAACAGACTATTTCTCTACTTAAATCCTTCGCTAAGGCCTTGCGGCATTCCTAGACTCTGAGCCAGGTTGTTCATTCTTTCCTTCATAGCCTGAGATTTAACACGACAAAATCAAATGGGGATCTCTATTGTAGAGAGGGCAGTGATTGGGTGTAAGGAAAAAATAAGTAGAATCACCTGAACGCTCTTCTGATGTGCATCTTTGTAGGCCTCGGTTACCAAAAGAGACAGTTTCTGCCCATAAAGACGAGATTAGGAATGTTACTACATAGAGAATAGAGATAAATGAGTATAATCCCTTAACCAAATCTATTGTGGAATTATGCTTCAAGTGAACAAAGTTCAAGCTATTAGTGTTGCAAGAATTCAATCATATTTGGAAACACTCTTTTGTGATATATCTCATCATGGAGTGGATTTAAAACAAAATCACGTTTGGTAATAGAAGTTAATCAAACACAAATGAAGAAATTTATGGGCAATATATCATCTGGATCCGAATTCAAATCTAGAAACATAAAGTGTTTCCATATAGGACAGATCTCGGAAAGTGATATTTGGCATGAGAGGTGCAATTGAATTAGACTCAATGAAAAATGTGATTTTTTCATTAAATCATGCTACAAAAGAAATGATAACAATTTTCTGCCAAATAGATTTTTTACTTTTGTTTGATGTGGTTTACACTAATATCCTGTCATCAAATCATCAACTAAAATACTAAAATAGCCTTACTTTATTCTTTATAACAATTTCAAATATCAAATACTAAGGATATTTTAGTCATTTTACCCAAATCAACAACTATTTACATCAAACAAGATCAGATTATTTTGAAATAACCTTACATCAAACCATTCCTAAGTTAGGACCTCATTTAGAAACAACCCTCTAATCTTAAGATCACTAGCAAGGTAGAGAGGTAAAGTCTCGTTTAGCTCAGTTGGTTCGAAATGTAATATCATTGGAACAAAAGTGTGTCAAGTTGCTGGAGTGATCTAACTGGGATGGAACCATATAACAAAATGTGTTTCAATCAGATAATTGGATTCTGGAAAGTGCGAGGATAGTCTACCAGTAGAGAATTCAAAACGAGACTAAATAGATTACATCAACTTTCCTTTTTCTTTGTTGTGGAATGATAGATATAAACTTCACTTAATCTCAAGAATTCGGCCTTTTTGCAAAACAGAAAAATTATTTACCTCAGCTCCCAACTCCATAGCTGTTTCAGTTATCTCGATCCGCATAGGCTGTTGGTTGCCAGACAGTGTTGCCTGACATAAGACACAAAAGGCGTGTTAGAGAGAACTAGATTGTTGGACATCTTATGATCTCAATAAGCTAGATGACATGAAAGGAAAGAAATGACAAAGAAACTCCAAACACATACCACAATGTTAAATGAGAAATAAATTAACCACTCAAATAAGCTAGATGACATGAAAGGAAAGAAATGACAAAGAAATTCCAAACTAATTTATCCTCTTTCAAATGACCTTATACATGGTGTTGAATCAAATATGTGATAGTATAGGGTTAGGTATTAATAGAGGGCCAATATTCTTGGGAAGTCTTGACAGAAAGTGTAAACTAGTCCTGAAAATTGTCAAGGGTATTCTTGGAATTCTTTGAGGCTTCCATTTGTCAGGACGCTAATCTTGATGACCAAGCATTTTCCAAATTTCCTTCTGTTTAAGCATCGGCTAAATGAGGATGAGATGGTAACTAAGCAACAACTAGTTAGTATAATTTAGAGGATTAGACCTCAGGTGGATGGATATGATAGACTATGAGTGATGAAACAATGTCTAAAGAAGAACCCTAACTGTAATACTCTATATTGTATATGTAAGGGTGGAGAAAAGATAGAGGGTTCAACTATCATGATCATTTTTTCTGCATAGAGTGATAATGAATTGAAAAACTACCAATCATAATGAAATTGATGGCATAAAGACGAGAATATTCTCAAAGAACTGTTATAGACGTCACTACCATCTCAATTTTGGCAGTATTCGGTTAATCTCCATTACAGAAATACTACAAATAGTATTGATTGAAATCCTTGACAGTAATCATACCTTTACTAGTTCATCTTCACAGTAACCATCAAATTCAGCTCTGGAACAAGACAACAACAAATGAATACATCGATAACACAAACTAAACGTAAAACAGTAACTACATAAGACAGTAATTTATCCGATTGATAACACATACACAGCAAGTTCTTTCTGCACACGTACCGCCTCAACCTGGACTACCATCTGTGCTTTTTTTACAGTCTCATACAAGTTTTGCATGTTACCTAGTATACCTGCCTGATATTAGCAAAGTCAGGTTAAAATCTCAACAAACAAAGAGAATACTAGAAGCAATTAACCATATTGCTTCATCTCTTGTTCTTGATTAGTGTCAGCATGTTCTATAAGCTTAATAAACATGATATATAGTGAGATTTCGTCATTATTTTGATCATAGCATAACAAATACAAAAATTGAGGAAACACAAACAAAGCAACCAACCTTATTATCATTCGCGTCACCATTACTCTCTTTCTTTCCGCCTCCAAATAAACCACGCACCTGGAGAGATCTTCGAGTAGGAAGCGCAATTGAATTGTATCGACACAATTTACCTAGGTATTAGGTCAAGGAATTACTATTTGGTCCCATGAAATTGAAAAATCCATGAGAAGGATCTAAGAAAAACAAAGGTTACATAAGCAGGCTTTCTAAATAAGGGAGAAATCATTTTACCGGTGGAAATTGAAGACGGAGTGTGATTTCTTGTAAAGATGGATAACTGAGGTCTAACAACATAAGAGGTAGCTGAAGCCATTGCTGCGAAATTTGAAGTTACGGAGAGGAGAGGAGAGAGAGAGAGAGTGAGAGAAATGAGAATTGTGAAGAAGCGCGGATAAGAATACAAAGAACTTTAGTCCATCGCCTGAAGCGTGAAGGAGATGATCAATTTTAGGCCTTGTTTGATTTTTTTTAAAGGACTTTATTTAGAAAATTTTGGTTTAAAGTAATGTTTTACAAAATTATTTAATTATCTTATATTTATATTTTAAAATTCAAAATAAAAATATTTTTATATTTTAGTTGGCCAAATGTTATTTAGGATTTCAACTAATAAATTAATTATAAAAAAAAAGCGCTCACCAAAACCTTCTTTATTTACATCGAATTATTAACGGCGTTGTTGGGAGATCAAACACAGGTCACCCGCGTAACAAACATGAATACTTACCATGATTTGTTTCACTAATAAGTGGCTCATCAAGGACTTGTTGGGATCAAAACCTGGTGACATGTGAATACTTAATACTATACTGCAATGACTTGTTATTATTTTGCCAAGAATAAGAACATTTTGTTTCACTAATAAGTTAATTTTCGAATAACCCGACTCAGAAGAGGGCTTGTTTGTTTTCATCAAATATAAACCAAAAATACTAAAGTTGTGCCGGGATTGTACTCGGTCACTCGCGTAAAATGAGAGAATATTTACCACTATATTACAACGACGTTGCTGGGGATTGAACCAGGTCACTCAAGTGACAGACGAGAATATTTACCATTATACTACAACGACAAATATTGGGAATCAATTATTAGTGAAACAAACAGTGGTAAATATTGTTTGTTTTCATCGAATTATTAACGTCGTTATTGGGAGATCGAACACAGGTTACCCTCGTAACAACATGAATACTTAGCACTGTTTGCTTCACTAATAAGTGACTCACCAAGGGCTTATTGGGATCAAAACCTATTGCCATATGTGAATACTAAATACTATACTCCAATGACTTGTTATTATTTTGGCAAGAATAATAACATTTTGTTTCACTAATAAAAAATAACCCGACTCACAAGAGGGCTTGTTTGTTTTCATCAAATATAAACCAAAAATACTAAAGTTGTGTCGGGATTGTACTCGGGTCACTCGCGTAAAATTAAAGAATACTTACCACTATATTACAACGACGTTACAACGACGTTGCTGGAGATTGAACCAGGTCACTCAAGTGACAGATGTGAATATTTACCATTATACTACAACGACAAATATTCTTTTGATTAGAATAAAATTTTGTGTTTTTCACTAATAAATTTATTTTAAGAAAACCTGTATCTCACCAAAAAATTTTTGTTTTCATCAAACGAACACGGGTCACCCGCATAACAGACTACTTACCACTATACTACGACTTGTTGTTCTTTTGGTGAGAATAAGACCTTGTTTGTTTCAATAATAAGTGGCTCACCAAGGACTTGTCGGGAATTAAACCCGAGTGGCATGTGTGAATACTTACTAGTATACTACAACGGTTTGTCAATCTTTTGGTGAGAATAAAAGCATTTTGTTTCACTAATAAGTTAATTTTCGAATAACCCGGCTCACCAAAGGGATTATTTGTTTTCATCAAATTATTAACCAAAAGACTCACGCCGTTGTCGGGGATCAAACCCAGGTCACCCGCATGACATGCGGGAATACTTTAACACTATACTACAACGACTTGACATTCTTTTAGTTAGAAATTTAGAATAAAGGTTTGTGTTTTTCAAAAATAAGTTACATTTACAAAATCCCCGGCTCACCAAGGTCTTGTTTGTTTTCATAAGTCTATTAACGTCGTTGTCAGGGATAGAACCCGGGTCACACAAGTGATAGGAGGGAATATTTACCACTATAGTACAACGAAAAATATTGTTTTGATTAGAATAAAAGCTCGTGTTTTTCACTAATAAGTTTTTTTTTAAACACGGCTCTCACCACAAAGGCTATTTGTTTTTATCAAATGAACACTGGTCACCAACATAACATGCTACTTACCACTATACTTAGTTCTTTTGGTGAGAATAAGAAGGCCCACTAAGGGCTTGTCGGGGATCAAACCCGAGTGACATGTGTGAATACTTAGTAGTATACTACAACGATTTGTCATTCTTTTGGTGAGAATAAGAGTATTTTATGTCACTAATAAGTTACTTTTTGAAAAACCTAGCTCACCACAGGGCTTGTTTGTTTTCATCAAATTATTAACTAAAATACTAACATCGTACCCGCGTGACATGCGGGAATATTTACCATTATACTATAACCACTTGATATTCTTTTGGTTAGATTAAAAGTTTGTGTTTTTCAAGTTAATTTTACAAAATCGAGTCTCACTAAGGTCTTGTTTATTTCCATAAGTCTATTAACGTCATTGTCAAAGATCGAACCCAGATCACACAAGTGACAACAGGTAATATTTATCACTATACTACAATGCAAAATATTCATTTGTTTAGAATAAAAGCTTGTGTTTTTCACTAATAAGTTTATTTTTAAAAAACTCGGCTCTCACCAAAGGCTTGTTTTCATCAAACGAACACGGGTCACCCACATAACATGCTACTTACCACTATATTATGACTTGTTGTTCTTTTGGTGAGAATAATAACTTGTTTGATCAATAATAAGTGGCTCACCAAAGGCTTGTCGGGGATCAAACCCGAGTGGCATGTGTGAAAACTTACTAGTATCCTACAACGATTTGTCATTCGTTTGGTGAGAATAAGAGCATTTTGTTTCACTAATAAGTTAATTTTCGAATAACCAAACTCACAAAAGGGTTTGTTTATTTTCATCAAATTATTAACTAAAATACTAATGTCGTTACCAGGGATCAAACATGGGTCACCCGCATGACAGGAGAAAATACTTGCCACTATACTACAATAACTTAATATTATTTTGGTTAGAATAAAAGTACGTATTTTCACTAATAAGTTAATTATACAAAATCTCGGCTCACCATGAGTCTTGTTTATTTCCATAAGTATATTAACATTGTTGTCGGGGATCGAACCAATGTCACACAAGTGAAAGAAGAGAATATTTACCACTATACTACAACGACAAATATTTTTTTGACTAGAATAAAAACTTATGTTTTTCACTAATAAGTTTATTTTTATAAAAACGCGATTTTGACCAAAGGTTTTTTGTTTTCATCAAACGAACACATGTCACACACATAACATGCTACTTACCACTATACTACGACTTATTGTTCTTTTGGTGAGAATAGGAGATTATTTGTATCACTAATAAGTGTCTCACCAAGTGCTTGTTTGGGATCAAACCCGAGTGACATGTGTGAATATTTAGTAGTATACTACAACGATTTTTCATTCTTTTTTTGAGAATAAGAGCATTTTGTTTCACTAATGAGTTAATTTTTGAATAACCCGGCTCACCCGCATTACTTGATATTCTTTTAATTAGAATAAAATTTGTGTTTTTCATTAATAAGTTAATTTTACAAAATCCACGCTCACCAAGAGCTTGTTTGTATCCATAAGTCTATTAACGTCGTTGTCGGGGATCGAACCCAGGTCACACAAGTCGTTGCCGGGGATCGAACCCATGTCACACAAGTCGTTGTCGGGGATCGAACCCATGTCACACAAGTGATAGGACGTAATATTTACCACTATACTACAACAACAAATATTCATTTGATTAAATTAAAATATTGTATTTTTCACTAATAAGTTTATTTAAAAAACCTGGCTCTCACCTGAGGCTATTTGTTTTCATCAAACGAACACAAGTCACTCACATAACATGCTACTTACCACTATACTACGACTTGTTGTTCTTTTGGTGAGAATAAGAGCTTGTTTGTTTTAATAATAAGTGGCTCACCAAGGGCCTGTCGGGGATCAAACCCGAGTGGCGTGTGTGAATACTTATTAGTATACTACAACGATTTGTCATTCTTTTGGTGAGAATAAGAGCATTTTGTTTCACTAATAAGTTTATTTTCGAATAACCTGGCTCATCAAAAGGCTTGTTTATTTTCATCAAATTGTTAGCTAAAAGAACTAACATCGTTGTCGAGGATTAAACCCGGGTCACCCGCGTGACAGGCGTGAATACTTAACACTATATATTACAACGATTAGACATTTTTTTGGTTAGAATAAAAGTTTGTGTTTTTCAATAATCAGTTAATTTTATAAAATCCGGACTCACCAAGGTCTTGTTTGTTTCCATGAGTCTATTAATGCGCGTGACCATAGATCGAACCCAGGTCACACAAGTGATAGGAGGGAATATTTACCACTATACTACAACGATAAATATTATTTTGATTAGAATAAAAGTTTGTATTTTTCACTAATAAGTTTATTTTTAAAAAACCCGGCTCTCACCAAAGGCTATTTGTTTTTATCAAATTAACACTGGTCACCCACATATCAGGCTACTTACCCTATACTATGACTTGTTGATCTTTTGGTGAGAATAAGAGAGCTCACCAAGGGATTATCGGAGATCAAACACGAGTGGCATGTGTGAATACTTAATAGTATACTACAACGATTTGTCATTCTTTTGGTGAGAATAAGAGCATTTTGTGTTTTACCACTATACTACAACAACAAATATTCTTTTGTTTAGATTAAAATCTTGTATTTTTCATGAATAAGTTTATTTAAAAAAAAAAAACGGCTCTCACTTGAGGCTATTCGTTTTCATCAAACGAACACAAGTCACTCACATAACATGCTACTTACCACTATTCTATGACTTGTTGTTCTTTTGTTGAGAATAAGAGCTTGTTTGTTTCAATAATAAGTGGCTCACCAAGGGCCTGTCGGGGATCAAACCCGAGTGGCGTGTGTGAATACTTACTAGTATAATACAACGATTTGCCATTCTTTTGGTGAGAATAAGAGAATTTTGTTTCACTAATAAGTTTATTTTCGAATAACATAGCTCACTAAAGGGCTTGTTTATTTTCATCAAATTATTAGCTAAAAGAACTAACATCGTTGTCGAGGATTAAACCCGGGTCACTCGCATGAATACTTAACACTATATACTACAACGACTAGACATTTTTTTGGTTAGAATAAAAGTTTGTGTTTTTCAATAATCAGTTAATTTTACGAAATCCGGACTCACCAAGGTCTTGTTTGTTTCCATAAGTCTATTAACGTCGTTGCCATAGATCGAACCCAGGTCACACAAGTGATAGGAGGGAATATTTACCACTATACTACAACGACAAATATTATTTTGATTAGAATAAAAGTTTATGTTTTTCACTAATAAGTTTATTTTTAAAAAACCCGGCTCTCACCAAAGGCTATTTGTTTTTATCAAATGAACACTGGTCACCCACATATCAGGCTACTTACCCTTATACTATGACTTGTTGTTCTTTTGGTGAGAATAAGAGAGCTCACCAAGGAATTATCGGAGATCAAACACGAATGACCTGTGTGAATACTTAATAGTATACTACAACGATGTGTCATTCTTTTGGTGAGAATAAGAGCATTTTGTGTCACTAATAAGTTAATTTTTAAAAGACCCGGTTCACCAAAGGGCTTGATTGTTTTCATCAAATTATTATCTAAAATACTTACGTCGTAGCCAGGGAACGAACTCGGGTCACCTGCGTGACAGACGGAAATACTTACCACTATACTACAACCACTTGATATTCTTTTGGTTAGAATAAAAGTTTGTGTTTTTCACTAATAAGTTAATTTTAAAAATCGAGGCTCACCAAGGTCTTGTTTGTTTCCATATAAGTCTATTAACGTCGTTGCCGGGGATCGAACCTAGGTCACACAAGTGACAACAGAGAATATTTATCACTATACTACAACGACAAATATTCTTTTGTTTAGAATAAAAGCTTGTGTTTTTCACTAATAAGTTTATTTTTAAAAAAATCGGCTATTTGTTTTCATCAAACGAACACGGGTCACCCACATAACATGCTACTTACCACTAGGGTTGTAAATGAATCAAATACTTTTGATTCGATTCGGTATTCGTATTCGAATTTTGATATTCGTATTCGTAATTTTGCGATTCGAATTCGAATAAAAATATTCGATTCGATTCGACTAATAAACGAATACGAATACAAAATCAAGATATTTGATTCGGTATTTGCTAATATTCGATTAAATATTCGATTATATATATATACCGTTTTATTAATTTTAATTTTATAAATATTATTTATTCTAAAACCCTAGTACATATATATATTTCTTCGGTTGAAAACTTGAAACTCACATTAAAAAAATCGAATCGAATACTCGAATCGGATCGAATAATACGAATATCAATTTCAAATCAAATACGAATCACAATAATTATTCGAAAAAAATTCGAATACGAATCGAATATAGTAATATTCGCTTCGATTCGATTCGTTTACAACCTTACTTACCACTATACTATGACTTGTTCTTTTTGTGAGAATAAGAGCTTGTTTGATTCAATAATAAGTGGTTCACCAAGGGCTTGTCGGGGATCAAACTCGAGAGGCATGTGTGAATACTACTTACTAGTATCCTACAACGATTTGTCATTCTTTGGTGAGAATTAGAGTATTTTGTTTCACTAATAAGTTAATTTTCGAATAACCAGGCTCACAAAAGGACTTCTTTATTTTCATCAAACTATTAATTGAAATACTAACGTCGTTGTTGGGGATAAAACCCGGGTCACCCGTATGACAGAAGGAAATACTTACAACTATACTACAACAACTTAATATTTTTTTGGTTAGAATAAAGTGTGTGTTTTTCACTAATAAGTTAATTATACAAATCTCGGCTCACCAAGGTCTTGTTTGTTTTTATAGGTCTATTAACATCGTTGTCGGGGATCGAACCTAGGTCACACAAGTGAAATGAGGGAATATTTACCACTATACTACAACGACAAATATTCTTTTGACTAGAATAAAAGCTTGTGTTTTTCACTAATAAGTTTATTTGAAAAAAAATCGGCTCCCACCAAAGGTTATTTGTTTTCATCAAACGAACACATGTCCCCCACATAACATGCTACTTAGCACTACACTACAACTTATAGTTCTTTTGGTGAGAATAAGAGCTTATTTGTTTCACTAATAAGAGGCTCACCAAGTGCTTGTCGGGGATCAAACTAGAGTGACATGTGTGAATACTTAATAGTATACTACAACGATTTTTTATTCTTTTTGTGAGAATAAGAGCATTTTGTTTCACTAATGAGTTAATTTTTGAATAACCCGACTCACCAAAGGGCTTATTTGTTTTCATCAAATTATTAACTAAAATACTAAAATCGTTGTCGGGGATCAAACCTGGGTCAACCGAGTGAAAGGCGGGAATACTTACCACTATACTACAACAACTTGATATTCTTTTGGTTAGAATAAAAGTTTGTATTTTTCACTAATAAGTTAATTTTACAAAATCAAGGCTCACCCAGAGCTTGTTTGTTTCCATAAGTCTATTAACATCATTACTGGGAATCGAACCCAGGCCACACAAGTGACATGAAAGAATATTTACCACTATACTACAATAATAAATATTCTTTTATTTAGAATAAAAGCTTGTATTTTTCACTAATAAGTCTATTTTAAAACAACTCGGCTCTCACCAAAGGCTATTTGTTTTCATCAAACGAACACGGGTCACCCACATAACAAGCTACTTACCACTATACTACGACTTGTTGAACTTTTGGTGAGAATATGAGCTTGTTTGTTTCAATAATAAGTGGCTCACCAAGAGCTTGTCAGGGAGCAAACCCGAGTGGCGTGAATACTTACTAGTATACTACAACGATTTGTCATTCTTTTGGTTAGAATAAGAGCATTTTGTTTCACTAATAAGTTAATTTTAGAATAACCTGGCTCACCAAAGGGCTTGTTTGTTTTCATCAAATTATTAACTAAAAGAACTAACATCGTCGTCGGGGATTAAATCCGGGTCACTCGCGTGACAGGCGTGAATTTTTACCACTATACTACAACGACTTGATATTTTATTGGTTAGAATTAAAGTTTGTGTTTTTCACTAATAAGTTAATTATACAAAATCTTGGCTCACCAATGTCTTGTTTCTTTCCATAAGTCTATTAATTGACATGAGAAATATTTACCACTTTACTACAATGACAAATATTCTTTTGGTTAGAATAAAAGTTTGTGTTTTTCACTAATAAGTTTAATTTTAAAAAATTCGGCTCTCACCAAAGGTATTTTGAACAAAGGTCACATGCACGACTACTTATCACTATACTACAACTTGTTGTTCTTTTGGTGAGAATAAGAGCATTTTATTTCACTAATAAGTTATTTTTTGAATAACCTTGTTCACAAAAGGGCTTGTTTGTTTCATCAAATTATTAACTAAAATATTAAACGCCGTTGCCGGGATCAAATCTGGGTCACCCGCGTGACAGACATGAATACTTATCACTATACTACAACGACTTGATATTCTTTTGTTAGAATAAATGTTTGTATTTTCACGAAAAAGTTTGTGAAAGGCGAGAAAACTTATAATTATATTACAACGACTTGTTATTCTTTTGGTGAGAATATATATAGAGCATTTTTGTTTCACTAATATGATAATTTTCAAATAACATGAGCACCACGGCTTGTATGTTTTCATTAAATTATTAACTAAAAGTTTAATGTTGTTGTCGATAATCAAACTCAGGTGACAATTGAGAATACTCAACACTATACTGCAACAACTTCTTATAATTTTGGTTAGAATTTAGGGCTTGTTTGTTTTAAGATTATTTTCATATAATCTTAAAAGTTTAACGTCGTTGCCCAAAATTAAACTTGGGTGACCGTTGGGAATACTTAACAATATATTAAAGTGTATTTTAATTAAATTATTAACTAAAAATTTAACGTTTTTGTTGGTAAATGAAATGTTATTTAGAATAAAAAATGTATCTGAATTTTAATTTTAACAAATATACAACTAAGATTTCTTGATGGACTGAATGGTCAAATTGATGATCCTTATTGTGGTCTATTTTTTTTTCTTTATTTCTTAAAATTATACCAAACGATCTGAGCGGTTTCAAACACTAACTTATTATCTTCGTCAAATTTATAAATAAATAAAATATTTATGTCATTAATTTAACTTCAAATTTCAACGAATTGATCAAATTTATAAATAAATAAAATATTTATGTCATTAATTTAACTTCAAATTTCAACGAATTGAGAATTTTGATTAACGATGAATGATAAGTTAATCGTGTTTAAAACAGTTAAGAATTTTCATGATGGATTAGTTTGAATGGTTTTATTTATTTTAAATAATCCATCATTCTTTTTAATTATCTTTTTCTCTTCATAATTATTTTATTGAAAAATGATTGAGGGAGAAAATTTAGTAGAGAGAATTACTTGACAAATCGCTAAAAAAATAATAAATTTTCTCTCTCTCTCCTCAACATTTATCATTTTTCCAACATCCTCTGCCCCTTCTCTATTTTATTATAAAGAAATGATATGGAATGGAATTTGGGAGATAGAATAAGAGAGGAAATGAGGTGGCATCATTGGTTGAAAAAAAGGAAAAAGTGTGAGGAAAAAAAAATCTTTTATTCAGATTACACGTCATTTCTTCTATTATTCTCTCACTCAAATTCCCTCTAGACTCATTTCTCTTTATTGTATACTAATAGTCTTTAAATATTTTACCATTTTCTATTTACTTAAGATTTTTTTTGAAAAAAATTCATATATATAAAAAATGATAAAATCGTTTGAGCACAACGACAAAAGAATGACATGTAAGAAAATAAATAAAAAATAAAAAACGTTACTCAATAAGTTATCGAGTTCATAAGTTCTCGAGAAGAACGATTAACTCCCCGTCGAACTCTACCGACTTTCCAGAAGAATCTTAGAAAACATCATAATAATAGCATTATGAATTATACGAATTGAACGACTACGATCAGTGAAAGTTCGACGATTTTTCTCCAATCAGATAGTCAACCAAAAAATAATTGGGATGGTAACCCAATTATATAGGTCTGGCATATTTAGGGATGGCAACGGGTACCCTACCCGTCGGGTAGTGAAGTACCCATCCCCGAACCCGATTTTCAAATTACTACTCGACCCCGACCCCGAACCCGACGGGTATCTCTATTTATATCCCATCCCCGATTCGTCGGGTACCCGATCCCCCGACGGGTACCCCATTACCCAATATTAAATATTAAAAAATTATATTTTAATTAACTAAAACAATATAAATTAAATATAATATATTACTATAAAATATAATTAACCTAAAACTATTAATAAATAGTATATCATTAAAATATAAAAAAAATCATTCACACTATATAATATAAATTCATCCATACTACATCATA
Source organism: Impatiens glandulifera (assembly GCF_907164915.1). NCBI lineage: Eukaryota > Viridiplantae > Streptophyta > Magnoliopsida > Ericales > Balsaminaceae > Impatiens > Impatiens glandulifera. Next base: position 2,466,602 of record NC_061863.1, read on the forward strand.
TAAATTCATTCATACTACAAAAATACAAATAAACTTAAAAGTGATAGAACATAATTCTTCATTAAACACAAAAACTTCAAAAATCATCAAATTAATTTTCTCATAAAAAATTTCCGTCTTGACTCTTGAATAAACTTCTTCAACACAGGTAAATTACAACCTACAAAATCAATAAATAAAAAATCAAACATTAACCAATACAAAAATAGAATTAAGATAAAAGTATTTAACTAATAACATACCTCAAATCTTCGACAAAAATAATAAATAACTAATAATATTGAACTATTATTCCCTAAATATAGTTAAACATAATATTTAAAAAATTCTTTTATTTTTGAATTAATATATTGAACTAAATTTGAGGAACTTTTAATATTTCTTAAAAATCTCTTTGACCCTTTATTTTTACCTTATTACTTTATTAAATTATATATTATTTTATAAAAATTTAAAAATATTAATATTCTATTATAATTTACCACCCTAGTTTGTGAGTTGTGAAAATTCATCTAACACTGATAAATTTATACCATGTTTAATAACTGAGACATATTATATATATAATGAAAGTATGTTATATATATATATATATATATATATATATATATATATATAATAAGAAAATATCTAGTAACCAAGAAATTTCATATATTAAACAAAAAAATTTAGAAATAATGAAAGTATTATTTAGTGTAGAACTTACAAAAAAAAAATCAACTTTATTATTGTTAAAATGGAAGAAGAAACTACAAAATAGAGATTGAAGATTAAGTTAATAAATAAATATAAGATTGTAAAAATTGAAGAACGACATGCATAACTTTATTAAATGAAAACATTACTTACTTGCATAATCATGTAACTTATGTGGTAGAGATTGAAAAATATAACATTTTTTGTGTTGTTGGAGACTTTGAACAAAAACTAGAAGAATGTTGAAGAATATAGAAGTTGAAGACTTGAAGTAAGGTTGAATGGAGATATTATGAGAGAGAAACAATTATTACAAATAAATGAAATAATGTTAAGTGTGATGTGCCTAGGAAATGATGTTAAGCGTGATGTTGAGAGTAATGATAAAATAGTTAATATATTTATTTAATGATATTTAGTAGCTACAACTTGTGACGTGGAATACAACTTGTCACTTAAATTTTATTAATATATATATATTAATATTAATATATTCGGGTATCGGGTTTGGGTTTCCAACACTCCCCATCCCCGACCCCGAACCCGATCGGGTATCATTTTTCACTCCCCATCCCCGACCCCGACCCCGATTTAAAATACCCGAACCCGAGCATCGGGTACCCACGGGTATCGGGCATACGGGTACCCATTGCCATCCCTAGGCATATTAGCTATATCAACTCAAATTTCTCAACAACTATCAAATAATTCAATTTTTCAATGAATTTGTAATACTTTACAAAAGACTCCAAATTTATATTTAATTAAGATTAGCGGAGAGAGTATTTATGTCCCACATTCGAATATTATAAACACAATTAAATATATAAAATTATTAATATATTTATTTTTATAAAATTTTAAGTTTATTTATAATAATATTTTTAATATATTATATTAAAAATTTGTTTATACAATTTTATTTAGACTAAAGTATAAAAGCATAAATTCGTCGGAATGGTACACAACTTCCCTGTCCGATATCCTCCCATTGCATCCCTATTTAAGACCCTATTATATCTAATTTCATTTTGGGATTTTTTTTGCAATGTTATATATCAATATATATATTTGATATACCATTGAATAATTGAATACACTTGTGTAACCAAGAAAAAATTCAAGAACATCATATTCAACAAATACAAATCAAAATTTAAGCCATCTTTTCTCCTTGTCTTTATTAGCCACAGCATTCGACGCAGAAGCATGAGCGAACTCGGCATCGGCCAACAATTTCCTCGTCTCGATCAACTTCCTCGTAGCCGCCTCATAAACAATCTTCTCCTTCCTATTCCGATTCGCCATTTCTTCCAACCTCTCCACTTTCGTCTTCAAATCCTTCACCTCATCCTCACACGCAACTATTGCTCTCCGATCAACTTTCTTCCCTTCACCCGTTTCTCGTTGTTTCTTCTTAACCTCATGATTCATCATTTCACCGTGTTTCACAAGCTGGCTATTTATAAGACTGAACACATCCGGTTCGCATTCCTCATCCTCCTTTTCCGCTCTAGCTGCATCCGCAAACTTCTTCTCTCGTTTTCTCCTCCCCCCTCTACTTCTCTTCTTCACAATATTACCATTCTCCGATTTCTCCGCCACGTGATCTAGTGATCGTTTCGGTGGAAGGACTTTAACGCTGATCGGATCGATCATTCCTTGTCCCGATACACCCAAACCCATTCCTTGTCGATAACCCATATTCGCCATCATTTTTGACGCAATGCCTCGCGTATGATTCTCCCATTTCGCGAATATTACTGTTTCGGTTTGTATACCTCCTCTCAACTCTGTGAAAAAACCTAGTCCTTGCAAGCCGTCATCTTCGGATTCTTCGTCGAAATCGGATTCTTCTTCCGATAACGAGTCACTTACTTCCGCGTATTCAGAAAACGATATGGAATCGGTCCCGAGCCTCGAAGAGGTTCCGTCTGATCGAAAAACGACATGCCCGACTGAAAGATTGTCGTCCCATGATTCAAGCTCCGCTTGTTTCCAAATCCCTGTTTGATCTGAGACTGCCCAGATATTTGATCCGACAAGGGATTGCTCCCATATTGTGGGAATATGTTTTCTCAGAGATGATAAGGGTATATCCACGCCTGTTTGAACATTATCCAACATCAGAATCGAACAATATCCAACATCAGAATCGAACGCTATATTGTATACAACTTTGACAAGCACGTTTTTCAAGCAATAAGAACGCAAATGGACATATTAATGCAACCTACCATGTGACAAGCGGCAGTTATTAGGAAATCGACACCGTTGCTGTAGAAAGAACTTGCATATCTGCACTAGGATTAATCTCTCATTAGAAAAAGCTATGCAGCTAAATCTATACATAACATTGCAACTTAAGTGATGAATGTTGAATACTGGATATTATTGAATAAACTAAATGAAAATAACTGAATTTTAAGTACTTGGTATGGAAGTTGATTTGATAAAATTTGAAACTAATGTCGGAAAAGTATTTAAAGACTGCTTAACCCTTACAATGACGTTTAATTAATTTTCAAGGGTTAAAGTTGTCGTTTGTATGCTCGTAATAGACTACCAAGTTAAGTCACTCATAAGAGATATTGCATGGTCAATCATGAAAATCTTAAAAAACGGAGAAGAATGTTGGAAGATGCTGGAGTTTAAAATTGGAAATGGTGAAGACACATTATTGTGAAAAGACCCTTGGCTGGGAGACAGTCCAATTATGTTGAATCCTGTCTTCAATTGAAAGATTGAGTGCATGGAAGAGCCTTTTCTTTTGAAACAAAAAGTGTGAATAACCAAATTCGAATTTAAATCAAATCAAACCTTTCAGATAAATCAATACAATTTAGGAGAAATCATTGAAAGGACATCAATTCAAATCATGGATCTTCGAATTGAGAGAGATTGAAAGAGATCAAGAATTCTCGCTATTGCTTTGATTCATGGACCCAATTCAATTTAGTATTCATTAACGTTTTTTTTCCACCAAGAACAACCCCCAAAAATTTGGAGTATCCTACTTTCACGCAATTCAAAGATTCAACAAGCAACCAATATTTCACAAAAAATTTCACAGATCTGTAAAGGCCAATGGATAAGTCACTTGGAGGAAACACATGGAAGAATAATTCTGCACAAATTGATTAAATGTTGAAGAGAAAAGGATTCACCGGAATGGAAAGCTGAAAAGAATTAAAAAAAACTCAGCTCAAAGACAAGGTAAAGAGGAAGTTGTTCAATGATGGAAACTTGTATGGTCTCCCAAAATAGTGTCAATACACCAATTTATTCTCATGACAAAAGACAGGGTAAAGAAACTCATGTACTTTCTGTAAAGGGACAGAGGAAACTCCTCTATAATCAAACCTGGAAAAGACTCAATAGGAACATGATGGGTGATACAAATTCAGAAGAGTGAAAAAAATATCAAAGAATGGATGGTAAAGGAAACAAAAATGCAGGACCTTCTTCTCAAATCTCCACAAATGTACATTTGCAGGATGTTTATATGAGAAATGACAAAAAGATGGGGAATTCAAGAGTAATGAAGCTATCTAGAATGAAATTCAAGCATGTGCAAACTGGAAATGTTGCAAATAAGTATCAGAATTGTCTACTTATTAGAAAAGGAAACATCTAAGATATACAATTGATTCATTCTATAAGCTACCCAGAAGAGGAACTCAAATAAGAAGAATGTAGTACTAACCAGCATGCTTTCAGATGTCGGTGTTAGAAAAGAAACCTTTGCAGAGGTAAATCCATCCAAAGAGATAACAAGACCATTATACCACCGTCCATCAGTGAATCGAAATCTACATTTCGATCCCACGGAATAGCTTTCATCCTCCGGTACTGTTTCTGGTTCAACTTGACATTCATTAATAGGTTCTGCTTCGATATCCTCAGAGACAATACTGGAGGAAGCTTGGAGGACAAAATCAGCCTCTCTCAATAACCTCGCACGTTTAAGTTGAAGAAGTGCATCTTCTGCATCTTTAATAGCATGAGAAAGTTCTTCGTAGACCTGATGCAACAAGGAATTAGAAAGTAGAAAGTATAGATCGTGAGGAAACCGAGTAATTTACCGGAAGAAGTTCGGGATTGGTAGGGTCGGAAGCTAGGGCTTCTTCGAGATCGGAGAGTGATTCTTTGTGCTCGTGCAATTGAACCTCCAGTTGTTCCTCTAGAAGCCTCTCTTCTTCGTTTGCCATTGACCGGAGGAATTTTGTTGGGAAGAGCGGCCGGAGAGAGGAGAAGATAGCCGGCGATATGCAAAAATAGTGAAGATGATAAAAATGAAAGATGAAGATATGAAGGGAAATTTGATGAAATGGCCCCATAACAGGGAAATTCCAAAAAGGGCCCCCGCCTACTAAAGTTGGCAAAAAGGGCCCTTTTGCTCTGCGAAATGTCTGAAATACCCCTTCGGCGCCAGTTTTTACGCTCATAGACGTGAATTACCAATCACGCGATTTAATCTAAATCGCGTGAGTTCATCACCGCGATTTAGATGAAACGCGTGATTGGTAATTCGCGTTTTTAAATGTACGCGATTTACCATGCACGTGATTTAATCTAAATCGCGGTGATGAACTTACGCGATTTAGATTAAATCGCGTCCATGGTAAATCGCGTCTTTAGTCTTATATATAATTTTCCGGCCCTAATTTAAATCAAAACCTCCCCGATTCTCCCTCCCACTCCGACTGCGGCCGACTTTCCATTCCCACATCCATCAAGATCATCGTTCCTCAACATCAGCGTTCCTCAACATCATTGTTCCTCAACATCATCGTTCCTCAACATCATCGAGATCCTTCCAACATCATCGTTCTTCAACATCATCAGGTCAGTTTAGGGCTTAGGGTTTAGACTTAGGTTTTGATGTATATTTACCGTTTATATTCATGGATATGGATGTATTTAGGGTTAAAGGATTGGTTTTGATGTATATTATGCCGTTTCCTATGTATATCGAAGTACTTAGGTTTAGGGTTAGGTTTTGATGTATATTTACCGTTTATATTCATGGATATTGGTGTATTTAGGGGTAAAGGTTTGGTTTTGATGTATATTATGCCGTTTCCTATGTATATCGAAGTATTTGGGTTTAGGGTTAGGTTTCGATGTATATTCTGCCATTTATATGGATGTATTTAGGTTTAGGGTTTGGTTTTGAAGTATATTATGCTGTTTATAATGGATATTGATGTATTTAGGTTTAGGGTTAGGTTTTGATGTATATTTTGTCATTTATATTGATAGATATTATAGTATTTATGTTTAGGGTTAGGTTTCGATGTATATTCTGCCATTTATATTCATGGATATTGTTGTATTTAGGGTTTAAGGTTTGGTTTTCCTATATATACTGATTGATTGTTGATTTTCAATTACATGAATATTGTATGGTTAGCTATTGATGTATATTCTGCTGTTTATAATGATGGATATTGTAGTATTTAGATCAGGAGCTGCCGTTGTGGTTTTCTCAGTTCGTTCAACAAAATGGTATGTATTAAAATGGTTGTTAATAAAATTGTTTTCTCAGTTCGTTCAACTCTTTTTTTTTTATAATATGCAGACAACAAACACTGTTATGACCTTATGTCCCAATCAATTATCACCTGAAAATAATGTATGTTCTATTCTCTCTACTATGTCCATATTAACTAGTTTTGTATGTAATAACCATTATATTATTGTTTTACACAGTTGTTGATAGTTGAATTTGCTCGCACTTTTGGTGCAAGGGTGTCTCCGAAGTGGAGAAAAGATGTAACCCATGTTATTGCTTACACTGATCCCAATGGTGCATGCGGCCGAACTCAAAAAGTATTGAAGGCAATTCTGAACGGGAAATGGGTCCTTAATATTGATTGTGAGTCTCTGTTAACACGATTATTTTCATACATATGTCTGTTAAATTAATTTAAAAATTGTTTTGTTTAGGGATAAAATCATCATTGAAAACCCAAAACTGTGTTGATGAGGAACCTTATGAGGTTAAACATGATAATCATGGAGCCCAAGGTGGTCCTAGAAAAGGCAGACTTCTGTTGTTGAATAATGTGAGTTTGGTCTTATTCCTCCTATCTCTACTTTTTCTTATTTTGCATGATAACTGAAATTATCTTCTTTGTTGGTTTTTCAGCGGTCGAAACTGTTCGACGGTTACATTTTTATATTTATAGGTAATTTCAACACACTTTACAAACAGGATCTCATTGAGTTAATAGTTGCTGGAGGTGGTAGTATTAAAGAATCGGATAATCCAGATTATCCATTTGCTGAGCCAAGGGATGCGAAAACTATAATAGTATATTTCGAGATAGACAGCAGGTATCGACCAATTGAAAAGGATTTTGATGTTCTCCCCGACAATTGGCTTTTTGAGACAGCGGCTGCTATGTCACGCATATTGGATGAACATGTTGTTCCTCATACAAAGTTGCTTCAATCTGTTGCTGCTTGTGATTTGCAGCATTTGCTTACTTAATTTGGAGTTGTTTAGACTTAACGTTCTTCTATTTATGATTTATTTATGATATTTATGGTTTATAACAATACTTAATTTGGATATTTATGATTTATGGTGGTTTATATTACTGAATATTCTTCTATTTATGGTTTATTACTAATGTTAACAATAGCATAACTTATCCTCATAACTCACGCGTATTGTGTATAATCAAACAACAAGGAACAAGGAACAATGTTGTTATTCGCCACATAACTCAAACAACAAGGAACAAGGTTGAAAGGTTGTTATTCACGCATATTCGCCACATAACTCAAACAACAAGGAACAATGTTGATATTCACGTGTTTCATCTAAAACGCGTGAATAAACTCACGCGATTTAGATGAAACGCGTGAATGCATTTCATCTAAAACGCGTGAATAAACTCACGCGATTTAGATGAAACGCGTGAATGCATTTCACGTTAAAACGCGTGAGTTTATTCACGTGTTTTAGATGAAACACGTGAATAACAATTCACGTCTTTCATCGTATATATTATTTTTGTGCCCTAATTTATAACAAAACCACGAATCCTTAATTTCCCCTTCTCTCTTCTCTCGCTTTCGCCACTCCGACTCGACCCTCCCCTGAAGAACTCGACCACGAGCAGCAGCAGCGGACGACTACGACGACACCACGTTACCCTGAAGAACTCGACCACGAGCAGCAGCAGCTTACCCACTACTCTTCGTTCTCAAAATGGGTATGTTTATTTAATATTGAGTTATTGTCTTATCGAGCAGCAACAACTTTGTTTTAGTTCTTAGAAAGTCTTATTGAGTTATTGTCTTGGAATTTGCTGATCAGTATGTTGTTTAAGTTCCACAGTTCTTATAGTTACAGGACCTTTTTGTTTAAGTTCCACAGTTCTTGAGTTATCTTGTTATTCTAGTATTAAGGTTTAGGGTTTGCATGCTGGCATAGTGTAGCTGATTTCACTCAATACTATCTTGTTATTCTAGTATTGAGGTAGAGTTTACTGGTATGTTTCGTGGAGATACAATGTTCCAAGAATTAACCACAAGTTTGCTTCAATGGACCTATTGGGTAGGGAGCTCTTATCCCATTAGATTCATTGAAGCAAACTTATGGTAAAAAGTTGCGGCATTGGATTTCCTGAAACTCTACGAGCAAACTCTCCTCGGTTATGGTAATGTTGTTGAACTTTTTTCAATTCTTGTGATGTTGTTGAACTGTTTTCAATTCTTGTGATGTTGTTGAACTGTTTTCAATTGCAGCTCAAGTACCTGTACTTCTTTACTTTGATGGAGAGTGGAAAACTACGGACGATCTTACTCATTTTTCTGCAAAGTCAAACAGCGGTATGATTGTTCCCCAAAATTCTACTTATGCCCAATTAGTTGATCAAATTTATTCTGCTACCGATGTTGACAAATCTAGATATGATTTATTGCTTCAAGCCAAGTATAATGCTCCTGGCATGATTGCCAAATTTTCTTATATAACTGATATAAAAAAAGATGTGGATGTGGAGTTCTTTTTACATGAAGCAGTTTCAGTCCACAACCGCACTCCATTGTGTGTATCCTTAGTAGAGAAGTCACTACCAACTCAAGAAAGTGTAGCGGTTCCAGAAATTGATGACCCCGACGTCTTCCCGATGCAGCGTGAGGTTTTCTTTGAAAATGACATTGAAGATGAACATTTGCGTCTGAATGTGGGGGATGATGCTGATGATGATTGGGTTCCTATTACCCAACCTAGTAGTTCTGATTGGGTTCCTAGTACCAATCCAAATCCAAACGGTTCTTGGGTTCCTAGTACACAACAAAACAATGTTGTTGTTCGTACTCAACCAAGCTGCAGTGAATGGGTTGCTAGTAACATACCAAGTAGTGAAAATCCTTTACATGAGGCAGTAAGTACCGGAATCGGATTGGAAGTCAGTTCTTTGTTTGAGAATAAAAAAGAACTTCAGCTGAGGTTATATAAATATGTCATGACTAATCATTTTGAATTCAAAGTGTTGAAGTCAAAAAAAGAATTTTGGGTTGTGAAATGTTTGGATAAGAATTGCAAGTGGAGACTGCGTGCTGTCAGAGTAAATTCCTCGGAAATGTTTGAGATTCGTAAATTCGTAAAAGATCATACCTGTTCAATTGTGACGAGGCAAGAGAATCAAAGGCCAGCACCAGCATGGGTGTTTGGGGAATGCATGAAGAGCAAGTACATGGACCATCACCATGACCACATGCCCAAGAAAATAATGGAAGACATACAGACTACTTATGGAATAAAGTTGTCTTATAATAAGGCTTGGCGGTCTAGAGAAAAGGCCCTAATGGCGGTGCGAGGAACTGTAGAAGATTCTTACGGTAAATTGCCATCATACCTGTACATGTTGGAGAAGAACAATCCGGGTACCATAACAGACATCCAGACGGATGAGCACGGTCATTTCAGGTATATGTTCATGTCCTTAGGCTGCTCAATTAGGGGTTTCAAAAACTGTTGTCGTCCAGTATTGTGCGTCGATGCCAGTTTTCTTAAGCACAAGGTTGGAGGTCAGCTATTGGTGGCGATAGCATTAGATGCGAATGAACAACTCTATCCTGTTGCATTCGGCGTTGTTGATTCTGAAAATAACAACTCCTGGACTTATTTCATGCAAAAACTTAGAGATGCAATTGGATTGGTTGATGATCTCGTGTTTGTATCTGATAGACACCCAAGCATCGCCAATGCCTTGTGTGCTGTTTTTCCAGAAGCTGACCACGGTGCGTGCACATATCATATCAAGATGAATATTATGGCCAAATTCAAAACCGATCACTGCCACGCCGAGTTTGGTTTGGCTTCTCAAGCATACACAATCTTGAAGTTTAATCAGCATTTTGACAAGATCAATGCTAAGGACCCTCGTATTGCTATGTATTTGGCAGATATTGGGTTTGAGAGATGGAGTCGTGCATTTTTTCCGGGTAAACGATACAATCAAATGACAAGTAATTACGCTGAGAGCTTCAATAGTCAAAGTAGGGAAGCTAGAAAGTATCCCATATCAATCTTAGCTGATTATTTAAGATTCACATTACAAAATTGGTTTAACAGTCGAAGAGAAAAAGCTTCCAATCACAATGAACGTTTATCTTTTTATTATGAAAAGTTCTTACGTGATCAAGCTGAGAAGGCCAGATTATATAACGTTCATCCACTTAACCGTTTCGAGTTTTATGTCCATGACGGTGAATCTGATTATAAAGTTGACTTGAGAGGAATGAGTTGTAGTTGTAGGGTATTTGATATATCTGGTCTTCCTTGCACTCATGCCCTGGCTGCTTCCCGTACCCATAGATTGGATGCCTATGAGTTCTGCTCAAGGTTTACTTTAGATTATTTGCTATTGAATTTATCTAACTAACTTTATTTCTCACATGTTCAATTGTTATGTTTCAGGTATTACTCAAGTGAAATGTGGGTCAATGCTTACGCGGAAACAATATATCCAGTTTGTCATGAAGAGTATTGGGATATTCCAGAACATATCAAGCAACGAGTGTGCCTTAAACCACCTGTTAAGGTTAAGAAAGGGCGTCCTCAAACAAAGCGTAGGTCATCCCAAGGTGAAATTCTTAAGGTGCCGAGAAGATGTAGCTCATGTGGTGGTCAGGGTCACAACAGGGCAACATGCAAATCAGTAATGCCTGCACCCTCTACTGCAAGAGCTGCAAGAGCATCATCATCTCAGCCGCCATCATCTCAACCACAAACATGAATATTGTCTGTGCAATTTTGAATATTGTATACTGATTATTGTTGTTGGTTTTCGAATATTGTATGTTGATTGATTGTTGTTGGTTTTCGAATATTGTATGGTGATTGAAAGTTGTATACAGATATTTCCATACAGGTTGGCCATACAGTGAGTGACTCACGCATATATATTGCACAATGCTAATTCACGTGTATTGTAATATAATTCACGTGTATTGTAATATAATTCACGTGTATTGTAATATTACAATACGCGTGAGTCATATTGTAATACACGTGAGTTATGAATCACGCGTATTACAATACACGTGAATTATATTACAACCACGTGAATTATATTGGGATATTCCAGAACATAATACACGTAATACACGTGTTTATATAATTCACGTGAATTATATTACAATACACGTGAATTTTATGATACCTATTACAACCACGTGAATTATATAAACACGTGAATTTTATGATACCTATTACCACGTGAATTATATTACAATACACGTGAAATAATTCAGTGTTTACAAAACAATATACAACAATAATTCAGTGTTTACAAAACATGTTACAACAATAATTCAGTGTTTACAAAACAATATACAACAATAATTCAGTGTTTACAACTTCATGGCTCTAAAATCTGGTGGTACAACCTGACTGCCCACTTTTCTCTATATACTTGCATATTCTTTGATATGCAATTTTCTAGACCAAGTTTAGCAGTCAGGTACTCTAAATACATTAATACAAAAACGCCACAGTCCCCACTCCATTCTGCTTTTGGTACTTCAGGGTGTGGGATTCTCTGAAATCTAAAAGTTTCATTTATCATGTTAGGATACCTGGCCATTTCAACTTCAGACATTGCTTTATGAAGGAAGGGCGGCAACATCTCACAAATGGCTTTCATGTATTTTCCGAATTCTTCATCATTGAAAATTGTCTGATCGCAATCATAAACATCAATTCTCCATTCTTGCAATCGAATAACACACAGTACCCAGTGTAGGTTGTTGAGGTTGAGGGGGAAGTAAATAACATCAACACTGCTCCAACCGGGCATATGTTTATCTTCTCTACCCCAGTAGTAGTGGTAAATGACTTGATCGAAAGTATGGCCTTCTGGTTTTTCTGGATCAACTGAGTCAGCAACAAAATCGTCATAGTATAAAGTAATCAAATGGCCAAACTGGCAAAGTGCGCGAATTGCACCAAATGCAAGAAATGCATACCTCGATATTCAATTCCCCATCTTGAACTGTCTTCTCCATCTCCAACAACGGCCCATCCTACAAAAACCAGAAAAGCACTTCAATTAGTCCAAATGCAAGTAATAGGCAAAGTGCGCGAATTGCACCAAATGCAAGAAATGCATACATCAGTATTGTTTTCACCATCTTCAACTGTCTTCTCCATCTCCAACAACGGCCCATCCTACAAAAACCAGAAAAGCACTTCAATTAGTCCAAATGCAAGTAATAGGCAAAGTGCGCGAATTGCACCAAATGCAAGAAATGCATACCTCGATATTCAATTCCCCATCTTGAACTGTCTTCTCCATCTCCAACAACGGCCCATCCTACAAAAACCAGAAAAGCCCTTCAATTAGTCCAAATGCAAGTAATAGGCAAAGTGCGCGAATTGCACCAAATGCAAGAAATGCATACCTCGGTATTGTTTTCACCATCTTCAACTGACTTCTCTTCATTTTCATTGTCCTCCCCAACAGTGTTTTTCTCCAAGAGCCCAACAATGTCTTTCTCCTGTCCATCCTACAATAAACAGAAAAGCCCTTCAATTAGTCCAAATGCAAGAATTAGGAAAAGTGCGCGAATTGCACCAAATGCAAGAAATGCATACCTCAGTATTTTTAACACCATCTTCAACTGTCTTCTCTTCATTTTCATTGTCCTCCCCAACATTGTTTTTCTCCACCTCAACTTCATTCTCCACCACAAGCCCAACATTGTCTTTCTCCAAAATCAGCACATCATTGTCTTCCTCCTGTCCGTCCTACAATAAACAGAAAAGCCTTCAATTAGTCGAAATGCAAGAAATGCACCAATTATCCAAATTCAAGGAAATGCAAGAAATACATACCTCAACTTCATTCTCCTCCACAAGCACAGCATTGTCTTTCTCCAAAATCAGCACATCATTGTCCTCAGTGTTCACCTCAAAATCCCCCTCGTCCTTTTCTTCATCATTCTCCTTCTTTTTCTCCCCTTGTTGTAGTTGCTTTAACATCCGTTTAATGAGAATTATGTCATCTCTCATTTCGGTTTTGATGAGACTTATTTCATTTCTCATTTCAGTTTTGAAGAGAGTTATTTCGTTTCTCATTACACTTTTGAATTCATTTAGCTCCTTCGAAAGTTCATCCAATCTACATCTATCGTGGGGAGTTGTTGCTGTTGGAGTTGGGGGAGAGGATTCTTCGTCTTCGTCTTCGTCTTCGTCTTCGTCTTCATCTTTTCTACTCGTGGCGCTTTCGACAGGATAAGAGCTGCTGGTGCTGGTGCTGGTGCTGGGGGTAGGGTTGCGGGTTCTTCTTCTTGTGGAAGGTTTGGCTTTGGCTGGAGTAATTTGTCTTTTCTTCCTCATGACAGTTTTTTATGAGGAACTCCATCGTCAATATCTCCAAGTTTCCTCTTTCTGCAGTCAAGATCAAAAAAGACATCATAAACATTACCTCCCATATCTTCAAAGTCATCCCCAGCATATAAGACCTTCTCTTCTTCAGACAATTCCATTTTCTTAACAATCGTGCCTTGCAGGGCAGTGTGAAGATCAGAGGCAGTGCTCTTCCTCTTTGATTTGTACTGTATTATCCTTGGGCAGACAGGCTCTTCCGTTTGAAGCGTCGTTTTAATTGCAAGATTGGGGACAAACGTTTGGATCACCTCATAAGTCCACACTTGTAAGGCTAGTGCGAACCCATATACTGTATAAGAAACATCGACATCTTTGTCTTTGTCTTTGTCCTTCTTCTGCAGATATAGAGTCCTGTAGCGATCAAGGTCTTTGGTCAAACCCTTCATGGTTGCTCTAAAGGCCACCTTTCCCCATGGAAAATTGAGGAAGGTGTCGATGTCATCGACCATGCTGAAGAGTTTCATATTTATTATCCTCCTCGGGTCAAGGGCAAAGAGATAATGGGAAACAAGGTATACCAGTCCCAATTTCCATGCATCTTCCCTATCAGAGCATGACAAGAATTTTGAATGAAGGTCTCCTATTCTAATAAGTGGAATACGTTTAAAATATTTAAGAACCAAAGTTGGAGATTCTTCAACCTGGTTGAAAATTGTTTGCTTCGCAGGGAATCTCCCAAAATTGAGACCTGTAACCAATGCAAACTCCCTCATCCCGAAGCACAACTCTTCTCCATTCACAAGGAACTTCATCTCCATAGAATTTGAGCTGGACTTCCTGAGGAGCATGTGGTGTATAATCATTCCTGAGAAACGCAGTAACGGGTGCCCTTTGAATAAGAATCTGAATTGGGTTTCCTCTACCCTTTCAGTTAGATTCATCTTGGCAAACTTGGCAGCAATATTTCCCATATTGGTTTTCCAAGATACCCTCCCAGCAAACTCGGGTATTATAGTGGACTCCATCTACAAAACAAGGAAGAAGATGGGAATAAGCAAATCGAATTAACCATTGAGAAATGCTTGCAAATTTCTTAATAGATTAAGGTGCAGTAAAGGTGCAGTAAAGGTGCAGTAATACATTAAGGTGCAGTAATGGACAGTTCTAAAGACATTAAGCATATGATGTGTAATTTCTTAGATCAACAACTCATCCTGTCTCATTGTCATTCTATTAAACGTAAAGCAGTAAAGCAGAATAAGAACAGACGAAAATTAAGCAGTAAAGCAACAAAACAGATAAACCCTAAGCCTACACAGTCAAAGAAAACACAGAAATACCATTTCTTCACAAGAACATAACAAACACGGAAATGCCATTTCTTAAACGAGAAATGAATGAATAAGCGTGAAATGCATGCATGCAGAATAAGAACATTGATACAATACTCATCATATACACACTAAAAGCATTTACACACATAAACGAAACCAGAACCAAACCCTAAAACCTAAATACATCAATATAAATCAATATAGACGGCATAATACACTTCTAAACCCTAACCCTAACACTGAAAGCCCTAAACTCACCGGAATATGTCGAATAGACGGCGGAAAAAGACGATGATGTCGAATAGAGTGGAAAGTCGATGATGTTGGACGAGGAACGATGTTGAGGAACGATGATCTTGATCTATGTTGAAGGGTATTTGGCAGTTGAGAAGACTGGTTTTGGAAGTCGGAGTGGGAGGGAGAATCGGGGAGGTTTTGTTTTAAATTAGGGCCGGAAAATTATATATAAGACTAAAGACGCGATTTACCATGGACGCGATTTAATCTAAATCGCGTGAGTTCATCACCGCGATTTAGATTAAATCGCGTGCATGGTAAATCGCGTACATTTAAAAACGCGAATTACCAATCACGCGTTTCATCTAAATCGCGGTGATGAACTCACGCGATTTAGATTAAATCGCGTGATTGGTAATTCGCGTCTATGAGCGTAAAAACTGGCGCCGAAGGGGTATTTCAGACATTTCGCAGGGCAAAAGGACCCTTTTTGCCAACTTTAGTAGGCGGGGGCCCTTTTTGGAATTTCCCCTATTATGGGGGCCATTTCATCAAATTTCCCGATATGAAAGGGAGAGATAAATTAATATAATATTTTTAATTTAATCTATGACAAAAATAAATAAATAATTCAATTATGACTTATTCAGTAGAAAAGGTTTTTCGTTTTCATTTTTTATCGATAAAATTTGAGTTGATGATGTATTTTGTTCGGTCCGACATAGAGTAATCAGCTCGTGTAATTTGTGTCATTACTTTAAATCGTGTCACATCGTATCGTATTTTGATTTGCTCAAAATAGTATGATCCACGGGTTGATTTGTGTCGTGTTAACATGTGTCAATATGTTTATTCGTGTCGTGTTAACTCGTGCTTAAATTTGTGTGTCGTGTTGTGTTCACTATAATTGGTCATCATGTTGTTTCGATCGTATCGAAGTCCATTTTTATATGTGTCATTACTTGCCTAACTGGTAAGAAGATGGAAAAAAAATATGTTTACCTTGAATTTGCCATTTCAAGGTAACCAAATTGGAGAGGAGAGAAAAATATAATTGATTATTGAGCATATATCTTCGTGTTAAGTTTTCCATTATTACTAAATAAGTAAATATACTATCATTACGAGCATAATCACCGAACATTTGAGTTGTCGTCCTCATCCCCTCAAGTATGAAACAATCGTCGAGAATCATTAGCTTAAGGACCCACATCGTTATTCTATGTATGAAAATCGTCTAAACTAATCATAAAATTCTTTCAAATTCTTAACAACTTCAAAGTTCAAAACAAAAGAATATGCACACGTTATTAAACGGTGGAACAAAAGTAAAACAAAAAAATCAAATGGAGATTCAATAAGAGTGTTTAAACAATTGGAAAGGATTGAACTTAAAGATTGTGGCTTTTCGATCATTTAAGGAAATGAAGGAGGGCACATTCCTTATGATCCTCCATCGACTCCATGATAACAAGGTCTCAATTTCTTCGTAGGCATTTTATTCGAGCATCTTATATAATTAAATTAAATTTTTCGTATCGTATTTTTATAATTCGAATAATACTCACTTTTTTATGATGATTTCTCGAATGTGTGTATGTTCCTTTGATGTAGTGAAAAAATAAATTTGTTAGATATAGAGTTGTTTCTTTTTTATTGAATAAAAAATGATTGAAACTAAATTTTCATCTTTAAAGGTAGTTATATTTTTATCATTTATTAATTTGTAGATTATTATAATATTTAGCAAGAGATTATTCCAGATAGCATGATTAATTTGTCAGTATGAAACTTAGACGAATTTGTATTTAAAATTACTTTTAAAAAATTTAAAAATAAATCTTCTCCATTGAGATTTTAATTTTTATATTGTTTAATATCTAGAATTTATTTTAAAATATTATTTTGGACTGGGGAGTTAATGTGTTAGAAACGTGAGGCAGGAGACATGGTGGGCTTTTATTTTTTAATAAAATGGCACATTATTTCTTACAAAATTTCCGACAGAAATGTATCATTACCTATTTCAGATTACTTCGAGTCGCATCTTATGGTTAGCAACCAGAACTTAATCGATTGTAAGCCGATCACAGTATGAATTTGTGGGCTATCAAGTACAATAAAGGAGTCACAAGAGATCGTCAAGAAGACAAATCTGAGTATACAAGAGTAGTTTTCGGATAATGTAACGATGCATATCAAAAATTTGTTTAGAAAATTCTTATGACTCATATCATACTTCAGTAGTTAATAGCCCACAAACACATATTGTGACCGGTTGACAATATATTGCTGGATTCTATTCAATTGGAATCTTATTTCTAGCTGCAATATCAAACCCATGTCTAGCCATTCAAGATTCTCCAAGTTTAAACATACACTTATAATCAGACTATTTTAAATTAATACCCCACCCCAACCATTCCTAACTTAATAAATAAATGATAATTATTAACATCTTCTATTATTACATCAAAACAATTACCTATTTTCAAAATTTTACATAAAAAACATACCATGCAATTGAGTAATAGAATTATCTAAAGAATGAAATTTAGTTAGACAAGTACTCATTGATATTAAACAAACGCCTACATAAACGCGAAAGTAAAATTTGCTTACCGATTGGTTGCTGGATCGAGTTTATATTGGCAAAAGCATTCGGGGAGAGCCGAACCGATCCCCATAGCAAAATCATCTTTATGCGATTTCCATAAAGCTTCCATCATTTCCTTCCCCTTCAACCCTTTAGAACTGAAAACCGCAAAATCCCTCCTATTCAAGAAAACAGTCTTGAACAAACCATTAAAAGCTCTCATAGCAGCCACCATTTTATCCATATTTCCAAAATAAGTCGCGACATAAGAATCGCTGTTAACTGAAACATAATAATCCAGCGCTGCTTTCGTATTTCCATGCATGCTTTCAAACTCATCCCCACTTAGAAAGCTAGCTTTCGTAAACACGTTCGTGTACACATTGCTTAGCCCTTCAAGTTCCATTATACCGTCGCCGGCTGCTAAGTAAATGTTCGTATTCGTAGGAATCGACAGAGATTGCAGAAGGAGTGCAGTCTCGTTGGGAGTTAAAGGACATTTACCTCGAGTTCTCCAAACAGTGGCAGTTTCACCGGTCCAGGGCTTTCTATCTCCCCTAACCGAATCTATGGCTTTCAGAGAAGATGCTGAGATTCCTGGATATTCACATTGGCTATAAGCAACCATGTCAGGTTCGAAACGAAGGTGAAGGGCGAGAAAAGGCTTCGGGATGGCTTCAAGAAGATGAAGACCTTTCTCCTCCAAACGTCTCGTGAGGCGCAGTGCACCATAACAAGCTTGGCAGAGAGCAGCCTTGGCGTATAATGGATACCTACATTGATTTTGATAAGTCTTGTTTGATAAAGATCATAAACAGAAACAGTTTATTACCTATCCCTTCGTTGACTCATGGCAGGAGTAATTGAAATATAACGATGCTGTAACAAGGAGGGAAGTACGCCCTCGATGTAATCAAACTGGCCTTTGCGCTTACTGCAATCGACTCGAAATGGTTCTTTAGATTTGATTTCGGGAGGTAAATCTTTAACTACTTTGATATAGCCATTTGTTTGCTGAATAAAGTAGTCTACATCAAATATATCTGCAAAACCACTGATGAGGAACGAGGATGAGTCAGAAAGGGGACAAGTTCTTACTCTGTTAAACGAAAAGAATACCTTGATTCGTTCCAGTAAGCAGCAACTTCAAACTTAGGTAAAACAAGAGTAGCATTTAGTAATCGAGCAATACCAACACCATCACATAACTGCAGTTAATTCGAGCAAACAGCTTTAAAAAAAAGGAAATGGCAGATGAATGAGGGGAAATGCAACTAGAAGACTTACATCCCTTCTCATCTGATTGAGGCCACCATAGCAATCAACTCGGATGTAACCATTATTAGTAGTAACTTCTGGTATAGCTGCAGCAAAAACCAAATGCAATTTCTGCAATGAAAATCAGTCAAGATGAACTCAGAAGGCTCATAGATCTGCTATAAGTGTCTAAACTATCAACTGACCGGTTTGATATCCTTCAATCCACCATTTACAGGGCCGCCATTCTACAATTCTCCGAACATTCCATATACTTGATACTCTCCCTTCCTCAGAAGTACTAAACATATGATTTTCGATAATCTACTTCAGTCGTCAGTCATTACAATATTCTACTAAAAATCAAGTGGAAAGACTGGGGGAGTCTGGAACTGACCTTAAAGAGACCGAGGGCTGAAACAATGTGGAAGGCGAGAAGAAGACCACTGCGGCTAGAAGAGACAGAGTGAGGAGTAAGATGCTGAACAACAAGGGCCTGTTGACACCGAGAATTGCCATTTCAGTAAAGAAATCGCCCGATTTCAGCTCGAGGACCTTTGGAGTTAGGGTTTGTGCCTGATATACGACATTCAAGAGGAAATGTTTGCTTCTTGACACGAGAAGTTGGAACAGGCAAACAGATCTATGGGAGAGTTAGGGTTTGTGCCTGATATTGGACATTTCAGTATATAAATATTAATCTCAGTAAGAATTTTCAGATACATATATTGATCTTCTTACGTACAGAATCATGCAATCAGTAATGAAGTATCTCAACTATGGAATTTCTCCCTGACTATCTCATCTTAAATTCAAATACTATAACTGTTTGTTGATACTACAATAGATGAAAAGTGGATCAAATCAATTCTTACTATATCTTGATGGAAAAGCTGTAACAAGAATTGCACAAATAATGAACAGAGCTAACTAATCAAGGATCAATAAAAGAGGAAAAACAAAACTAAATGAGATTCAGATAAAGAAACTGCCGAAATAATCAAATACCGTAGTGATTGATGCAGATCTTGAGTCTTAGAGTGCCGCATTAAAAGACGAACTGTTACAGTTTCACGATGTTTCAATAGCTCTAACAGTTCCAAAACCTCTTTCCTTCCACTGAATGTCAAATCGATAGAGTTTAGATTTCCTGCAACATCATTAAACAAATGAGGAAAATTGAAAGCATAAACCCTAGCACTCCAACGGATCAACCAAAATCATAGTAAAAGAGAGAACATACAGATCGAGGATGAAATCTTCGTTTCTTCGCCAGTGGTGACGGAAAATTCCTCAAGCTTTACTAGACATGGATCCACAAGAAAGATCTAGTCTATTACACTTAAAATTTTATTATATTGAAATAAATCTAATTTAATATAAATTTTATATTTTTATAATTATAAATTAATAAATATTTTAATGCTCGCATTTAAATGCACTATTTAGGACTCTTTCTTTTTATTATCGTTTTTAGTAATTCTATATATATATTTAATAATGCTTAATTTGAAATGTTATGGTGTACTTCACGCTCTCTTCAAAATAATTCTCATATCACAAGGTATTTTTTCACATTTTTCTCTCTTCATTTATGAATTGTTTTTCTTTCCCTCGCTGTAAATATATTAATTAATTTTAATTTATATATATATATTAATGTTATAATTATTATTAAAATTTAATATTTTACATATACACGTTAAACCAAATATTTATCTATATTAATTGAGTTTAGCATTAAATACTAATTATAAAACATTAAAACCTGCAATAAAATCAAGAATTTCAAATATATATTATATTAATTATAAAATATAACTTTCAGTTATTCCATTATATTAATTGTAAAATAAAAAAAAAATATCATATTTAATATTAAATACTAACTACAAAATATTAAAACCTACAATAAAATTAATAATTTCAATTATATATTATATTAATTATAAAATTTTCAGTTATTCCATTATATTAATTGTAAAATAAAAAAAAATATCATATTTAATATTAAATACTAACTACAAAATATTAAAACCTACAATAAAATTAATAATTTCAATTATATATTATATTAATTATAAAATTTAACTTACAGTTATCGTATTATATTAATTATAATATAAAACAAATATATATTATATTAATTATAAAATATAACTTTCCGTTATCTCATTATATTAATTATAAAATAGAAAAAAATGTAGTTATCATGTTTAGCATTAAATACTAATTATAAAACATTAAAACCTACAATAAAATTAAGAATTTCAATTATATATTATACTAATTATAAAATTTAACTTTCAGTAATTATATTATATTAATTATAATATAAAACTTAACTTTTAACCAAAATGAAATATAATAACTGAAAGTTAAAATATTTGATTTAATGTGAATATGTAAAATACTAATTATAAAACATTAAAACCTGCAATAAAATCAAGAATTTCAAATATATATTATATTAATTATAAAATGTAACTTTCAGTTATTCCATTATATTAATTATAAAATAGAAAAAAAATAATCATGTTTAACATTAAATACTAACTACAAAATATTAAAACCTACAATAAAATTAATAATTTCAATTATATATTATATTAATTATAAAATTTAACTTCCATATATCATATTATATTAATTATAATATAAAACTTAACCTGCAATAAAATCAAAGAATTTCAAATATATATTATATTAATTATAAAATGTAACTTTCAGTTATCCCATTATATTAATTATAAAATAAAAAAAATATATAGTTATCATGTTTAGCATTAAATACTAATTATAAAACATTAAAACCTACAATAAAATTAAGAATTTCAATTATATATTATACTAATTATAAAATTTAACTTTCAGTTATTATATTATATTAATTATAATATAAAACTTAACTTTCAGTTATCATATTATAATAATCATAAAATTTAACACAAAAACAATAATTATGATTATGAAAAACATAAACAATGTAATTGTAATTAAATCAATATAATAAATCAACTTAACTTTTCATCTTTTTTTCCATCTAAATATTTGTTTTCCTATAAATAATTTTACATCAACAAGGTTCAATTTAAGAGAGAAGAGTGATATTCTGCCTATTCGGTCTCCTTTGGCGGCTTTCACTGTTTTGCTTTTTTTTCTCAGGAATTTTATCATTTTAGGCAACTACAACAATATTCTATCTTTTGAATTCCATCTTGGTTAAAGTGAGTAATAATTTAATTATATTAACATCAATTTCTCTATCAACATCATTATTTCATTCAATAATTAAATTGGTAATATGTTATGTTTTACCAATCTATTGTTCATTGTTTTTTTTTCCAGGAATTTGATCATTTCAGACGCTGCAACAACGTCTTATCTTTTGAATTTCATCTTGGTTAAAAGTTAAGTTTTATATTATAATTAATATAATATAATAACTGAAAGTTAAATTTTATAATTAATATAATATATAATTGAAATTCTTAATTTTATTGTAGTTTTAATGTTTTATAATTAGTATTAAATGCTAAACATGATAACTACATCTTTTTTCCTATTTTATAATTAATATAATGGGATAACGGAAAGTTACATTTTATAATTAATATAATATATATTTGAAATTCTTGATTTTATTGCCGGTTAAGTTTTATATTATAATTAATATAATATGATAACTGAAAGTTAAATTTTATAATTAATATAATATATAATTGAAATTATTAATTTTATTGTAGGTTTTAATATTTTGTAGTTAGTATTTAATGCTAAACATGATAACTTTTTTTTTTCTATTTTATAATTAATATAATGGAATAACTGAAAGTTACATTTTATAATTAATATAATATATATTTGAAATTCTTGATTTTATTGCATGTTTTAATGTTTTATAATTAGTATTTAATGCTAAACTCAATTAATATAGATAAATATTTGATTTAATGTGTATATGTAAAATACTAATTATAAAACATTAAAACCTGCAATAAAATCAAGAATTTCAAATATATATTATATTAATTAAAAAAATGTAACTTTCAGTTATTCTATTATATTAATTATGAAATAGAAAAAAATTATCATGTTTAACATTAAATACTAACTACAAAATATTAAAACCTACAATAAAATTAATAATTTCAATTATATATTATATTAATTATAAAATTTAACTTCCAGTTATTATATTATACTAATTATAATATAAAATTAACCTGCAATAAAATCAAGAATTTCAAATATATATTATATTAATTATAAAATGTAACTTTCAGTTATCCCATTATATTAATTATAAAATAAAAAAATGTAGTTATCATGTTTAACATTAAATACTAATTATAAAACATTAAAACCTACAATAAAATTAAGAATTTCAATTACATATTATACTAATTATAAAATTTAACTTTCAGTTATTATATTATATTAATTATAATATAAAACTTAACTTTCAGTTATCATATTATAATAATTATAAAATTTAACACAAAAACAATAATTATGAAAAACATAAACAGTGTAATTGCAATTAAATCAATATAATAAATCAACCCAACTTTTCATCTTCTTTTCCATCAAAATATTTGTTTTCCTATAAATAATTTTACTCAACAAGGTTCAATTTAAGAGAGAAGAGTGATATTCTGCCTATTCGGTCTCCTTTTGCGGCTTTCACTGTTTTGCTTTTTTTTCTCAAGAATTTTATCATTTTAGGCAACTACAACAACATTCTATCTTTTGAATTCCATCTTGGTTAAAGTGAGTAATAATTTAATTATATTAACATCAATTTGTCTATCAACATCATTATTTCATTCAATAATTAAATTGGTAATATGTTATGTTTCACCAATCTATTATTCATTGTTTTTTTTTCCAGAAATTTCATCATTTCAGTCCGCTGCAACAACGTCCTATCTTTTGAATTCCATCTTGGTTAAAAGTTAAGTTTTATATTATAATTAATATAATATAATAACTGAAAGTTAAATTTTATAATTAATATAATATATAATTGAAATTTTTAAATTTATTGTATGTTTTATTGTTTTATAATTAGATTAATTAATATATAATTGAAATTTTTAATTTTATTGTAGGTTTTATTGTTTTATAATTAGTATTTAATGCTAAACATGATAACTACATTTTTTTCCTATTTTATAATTAATATAATGGGATAACGGAAAGTTACATTTTATAATTAATATAATATATATTTGAAATTCTTGATTTTATTGTCGGTTAAGTTTTATATTATAATTAATATAATATGATAACTGAAAGTTAAATTTTATAATTAATATAATATATATTTGAAATTCTTGATTTTATTGTCGGTTAAGTTTTATATTATAATTAATATAATATGATAACTGAAAGTTAAATTTTATAATTAATATAATATATAATTGAAATTATTAATTTTATTGTAGGTTTTAATATTTTGTAGTTAGAATTTAATGCTAAACATGATAAATTTTTTTTCTATTTTATAATTAATATAATGGAATAACTGAAAGTTACATTTTATAATTAATATAATATATATTTGAAATTCTTGATTTTATTGCAGGTTTTAATGTTTTATAATTAGTATTTAATGCTAAACTCGATTAATATAGATAAATATTTGATTTAATGTGTATATGTAAAATACTAATTATAAAACATTAAAACCTGTAATAAAATCAAGAATTTCAAATATATATTATATTAATTATAAAATGTAACTTTAAGTTATTCCATTATATTAATTATAAAATAGAAAAAAAAATTATCATGTTTAACATTAAATACTAACTACAAAATATTAAAACCTACAATAAAATTATTAATTTCAATTATATATTATATTAATTATAAAATTTAACTTCCAGTTATCATATTATATTAATTATAATATAAAACTTAACCTGCAATAAAATCAAGATTTTCAAATATATATTATATTAATTATAAAATGTAACTTTCCGTTATACCATTATATTAATTATAAAATAGAAAAAAAAATGTAGTTATCATGTTTAACATTAAATA
This sequence comes from Impatiens glandulifera, assembly GCF_907164915.1. Lineage (NCBI taxonomy): Eukaryota > Viridiplantae > Streptophyta > Magnoliopsida > Ericales > Balsaminaceae > Impatiens > Impatiens glandulifera. The sequence goes on from NC_061863.1 coordinate 2,491,632, forward strand.
CTAATTATAAAACATTAAAACCTACAATAAAATTAAGAATTTCAATTATATATTATACTAATTATAAAATTTAACTTTCAGTTATTATATTATATTAATTATAATATTAAACTTAACTTTCAGTTATGATATTATAATAATTATAAAATTTAACACAAAAACAATGATTATGAAAAACATAAACAGTGTAACTGCAATTAAATCAATATAATAAATCAACCCAACTTTTCATCTAAATATTTGTTTTCCTATAAATAATTTTTCATCAGCAAGGTTCAATTTAAGAGAGAAGAGTGATATTCTGCCTATTCGGTCTCCTTTTGCGGTTTTCACTGTTTTGCTTTTTTTTTCTCGGGAATTTTATCATTTGAAGCGACTACAACAACATTCTATCTTTTGAATTCCATCTTGGTTAAAATGAGTAATAATTTAATTATATTAACATCAATTTCTCTATCAACATTATTATTTCATTCAATAATTAAATTGGTAATATGTTATGTTTCACCAATCTATTGTTCATTGTTTTTTTTCCAGAAATTTGATCATTTCAGACCGCTGCAACAACGTCCTATTTTTTGAATTCCATATTGGTTAAAAGTTAAGTTTTATATTATAATTAATATAATATAATAACTGTTAAATTTTATAATTAATATAATATATAATTGAAATTCTTAATTTTATTGTAGGTTTTAATGTTTTATAATTAATATTTAATGCTAAACATGATAACTACATCTTTTTTCCTATTTTATAATTAATATAATGGGATAACGGAAAGTTACATTTTATAATTAATATAATATATATTTGAAAATTTTGATTTTATTGCCGGTTAAGTTTTATATTATAATTAATATAATATGATAACTGAAAGTTAAATTTTATAATTAATATAATATATAATAGAAATTATTAATTTTATTGTAGGTTTTAATATTTTGTAGTTAGTATTTAATGCTAAACATGATAAATTTTTTTTTTCTATTTTATAATTAATATAATGGAATAACTGAAAGTTACATTTTATAACTAATATAATATATATTTGAAATTCTTGATTTTATTGGAGGTTTTAATGTTTTATAATTAGTATTTAATGCTAAACTCAATTAATATAGATAAATATTTGATTTAATGTGTATATGTAAAATACACAAACATTTAGTTGCAATAGTTATGTACATGTGGATGCAATAAATACTAAAAAAAATGAATTGCTAAGTGTTGATTTCTTATTAATAGACAAGGAGGTAAGTGTGTTTAATATTTTGTTATATATTAATGTATGTTAGTGCAAACTAACATGTAATTTATAGGGTGCAGTTATTCACGTCAGCATCGATCGTCAATTTGTTCCAAGACATCGAAACTTATTAAAGGAGGGTAACATGTACATATTTCAAAATTTTCGAGTTATCAAGTCAAACGCTCAGTACAAACCAGTTCCAAACTCTTTGAAAATTTTGTTTAGCTACTTTTTGAGATTCTAAATATTCCGAGATATAAATTTAATTTTTCTGATTACAAGGAGGTTATTTCTAGAAGTGACAATTGCTCACAACTAACAGGTAGTGTTTTGATTAACTATTGTCTTTCATTTAATTTTTAACTTACATTTTCCTTTTTTATGTTATAGTTATTATAGCTCGTCTTATCAGTTTAGGCTCTAAGACTTTTAGCAAAACTGGATATAACACAGTTGCAAAACGTGGTTTAAACCTTCAATTTGATAGGTTGGTCATTTATAAATCTATAAGTTAAATGAGTTCTTTTGTTTTTTTACTCTATTAAATATTTTAATTTATTAAATATTTTAATTTTTACCTTTTCTATGTGTTATTTTATAGTGGAGAAGATATTAATCTAACTTTATGGGGAAACATAGCCGAAAATTTTGAATTTGTTGAAGGATCTAACAACCAAGATCCTATCGTAATAGTTGTGACCGACTTTCTTGTCAAGTTATACCAAGTATGAATTGTAAAAAAAATATGTTTATGTCTTAATATGTTTGTGTTAACCATTTTTATGTGCTTTCAATAGGTCATCATGTCCTTTCTTCAACAACGGCCACACAAGTTTTTCAAAATCTAATGATTCCAGAGGTGGTGACTATGCGAGAAAGGTTGATATTGTCTTTCTTTAAACATTACTCTTTGTTTAAATATTTGTTGTTTTAATGACTATTATTTTTGTGCCACCTTTACTCAACTAATTGTAGATTTGCTGTCCATCCATCTCAAGTATGTTTGTTGGATGATACTGTTGAAAGTTCGATGTCTTTACAAGATGAGATGATGAAAGATCGACACACAATTGAGGAATTATACAACCTATTGTCAAATGAGGAAAGCAAGGTTGGTAAAATTGGTATTTCAATATTTTTATAGTTATCTTACTGGTTTATTGGTTAACAGGAATGTATACGTACCGTTGAAGCGACAATCAATAATGTATACAATGGTTGGTTTTACTACTATTGTGATGATTGTCGCAGAAAAGTAACGCTCGAGGGCGATGTTTTTTTTTTGCAACTCATGTGTTAAAGTTACAAAAAATCCTACTCCAAGGTGTTTATTTTTGTCTCTTTGATATTAACAAACTATATTCATATATTTAATTATAACTATTTTGTTTTTTTATTAATTATTTTGTATCTATTTTAGATATAAATTAGAGATTGAGGTTGGTGACGAGTCAGGAGTTGCACTATTTGTGCTTTTTGATAGAGTTGTAAATAAGTTAGTTAATCTAACTGTTTCAGATTTGTTACAATTATATCCGAGTTGTGACAAAGATTTACCATTGCCGTTATCATCAATGTCATCGGGAAAACTTGTGTTCCAAGTTAAAATTACTGATTACAACCTCAAGAAAAAATCACACAATTTTACAATTATAAAAATGTTTGATCCAAGTCAATCACTCATTACTCAATAGGTAAACATATTTTGGATATCTTTATGCTCAACTTTGAAACGTGTTTTATATATTAAATTAAATTTTGTAAAGGGAGGAGCATCAATTTCAGACAAAATTGAAAAATTGTTAAAGAGATACTTTTTCAATTTTTTTTATCAAATAAATTATTTTTTTAATCTATTTTAATGTCTTATTTAGATATTTGAAAAGTTTAGATATATTTGATTAAATTTTATTAAGGAGGATCATCAATTTCAAACAAAGCTGTTAAAGAGGTACTTTTTCAATTTTTTGTGATCAAATAAATTGTTTTTTTTATTATCTATTTTAATGTCTTATTTAAGTTTTTGAAATGTGTTTTATATGTTAATTAAATTTTATTAGGGAGGAGCAACAGACAAAGTTGTTGAAGAGATAGGACAAAAAAGACAAAAAATTTAGTTTTTATTTTTTATTTTTTAATTTTTTAATTTCATTTTATGGAAGTTGTTTTTTTATTAATATACATTATTAACTATTATTATAATATAGGATATCTTAAATTATACTAGAGTTATACATTTATTTATTTTTATGAATATTTGTTTAATATTGTGTTAACTTAAATTTTTATTTTGCTTTCAATAGTTTAAATTAAATCAAGCCTTTTGGTTTGTATTTTATTATTATTATTTTCAGTTTTAATCAATCATTCTTTTTTCTCACATCATGTATATATTTCATAATTAATTTTATATAAATATATTTTTTCTTACATAATTTTTCCACAATTATTTATATATTATTTGTTTATTATTTATTTTTATACAATTTACTTATATTATGAAACAATTAATAATAATTATTTTTTCTATTTTTTTCTCTAATTATATATATATATATATATATATAATTATATTTTCTCTTCATATAAATATATTCTCTTTTATTAAATTAAATATTTTATAAAAATTTCGTTTATATTTTAGTAATCGCTTCAACCTAATATAATTAATATCACATCTTTATATTTTATATTAAAATCACATCAACACAAAATCCTACTCGGTTTTATTTTCAATATAAAAAAATAAAATAAAAAGAAGAAAAAAGTAAATCATTCTTGACATGTTTTTTCTTTTTGTTCTTATTACTCACATTTTATCAATATAAATGAGAATTTCATTTATTCTAAACATTACATCAAACAAAACTTTTGTTAATTATTATTAAAAAAATATTTCAAAAAATAATAATATTATTATATGTTATTATTATTTATATATAATTAATTATAAATAATAATAAATAAACTATAATTTTAAAAATGTAGTAGTTACAAAATTTTATTTATTTTAATAAGTAATACTTTAAATTTATAAATATAAATTTATTTTATTTCTGTAAAATCCTAAAATTAAAGCAATTTGTAAATTTGTAAGATTATATATTAACACAATAATTATTATACATATTTATTCTTATGTGAAAATTTTAATTCAATTAAAAATTTAATTCATACATATATAATAAATATGGCCATTAATAAAATTCTCTATCAATTTTGGTAAAATATATATTTAAGTTTATTTAGAATTTTTCTAATATTTTCAAAATATATAAATTTAGAAAAGATTTAATAAATTTTCTATTAAAATAATCATGTTAAAAATAATATGGTAATTTTATTAATAAGTTTCTGTGTTATATATATATATATAAAATTTAATAACAAGAGATAAATAAAATTATAATTAGAGAAAACATAATCATATACGTGTAATATTAAAATAACTCAATTGATAAATGAAAAACCAAATATTTTAGAAAAACAATTGTCTAATAAATTTATAATTTTAGCACTCCAACGGATCAATCAAAATCATAGTAAAAGAGAGAACATACAGATCGAGGATGAAATCTTTGTCTTCTTCACCAGTGGTGACGGAAAATTCCTCAAGCTTTACTAGCCATGGATCGAGAAGAAAGATCCGTACAAAGACAATTATAGAGAAATCTAGCCTATTACACTTCAAAATGTTATTATATTGAAATATATCTAATTTAATATAAATTTTATATTTTTAAAATTACAAGTTAATAAATATTTTAATGCTCACATTTAAATGCGATTATTCATGACTTTTTTTTTATTATCGTTTTTAGTAATTTCAGTCAAAATCTCTCGTATAAACAAAAATATATTTAACAGTAATTAACTTTATACTTTATTGTGACTCGCTTCAACATAATATAATTAATATCACATCTTTATATTTTATATTAGAATCGCATCAACACAAAATCCTACTCGGTTTTATTTTCAATATAAAAAAATAAAATAAAAAGAAGAAAGAAGTAAATCATTCTTGACATGTTTTTTCTTTTTGTTCTTATTACTTACATTTGTATCAATTTAAATGAGAATTTCATTTATTCTAAACATTACATCAAACAAAACTTTTCTTAATTATTATTAAAAAAATATTTCAAAAAATAATAATATTATTATATGTTATTATTATTTATATATAATTAATTATAAATAATAATAAATAAACTATACTTTTAAAAATGTAGTAGTTACAAAATTAATTACAAAATTTTATTTATTTTAATAAGTAATACTTTAAAATTATAAATATAAATTTATTTTATTTCTGTAAAATCCTAAAATTAAAGCAATTTGTAAATTTGTAAGATTATATATTAACACAATAATTATTCATACATATTTATTCTTATGTGAAAATTTTAATTCAATTAAAATTTTAATTCATACATATATATAATAAATATGGCCATTAATAAAATTCTCTATCAATTTTGATAAAATATATATTTAAGATTATTTAGAATTTTTTAAATATTTTCAAAATATATAAATTTAGAAAAGATTTAATAAGTTTTCTATTAAAATAATCATGTTAAAAATAATATGGTAATTTTATTAATAAGTTTCTATATATATATATATATATATATATATATATATATATATATATATATATATATATATATATATATATATATAATTTAATAACAAGAGATAAATAAAATTACAATTAGGGTGTGTTTGATAAGGGGGAATTGGAATTGGAATTGACATTGGAATTATAATTCCAATTCCATGAGAATTGGCATTGAATTACAATTCAATTCCAATGTTTGGAAAAATTATAGAATTGAAATTCAATTCCAATTCTTATGTTTGGGAAAATGATAGAATTGTAATTCAATTCTAATTCCTATGTTTGTAAAATAAAATATCGGTTCAAAATGTTAACTTTTTAAATATGTTCACGTTTTGACACGTTTAATACGTTTTTGACACGTTTAACATGTTTTTTTACATGTTTAACACGTTTTTACATGTTTAACACATTTTTACACGTTTTTGGCACGTTTAAACACGTTTTTGACATGTTTAACACATTTTCACACTTAAAACACATTTTCACACGTTTAACATTTTTTCACGTTTTTGGTATATTAAACGCGTTTTTAACATTTTTAATACGTTTAACATGTTTTTCACACGTTTTAACAATTTTAACACGTTTTTCACGTTTTAAACATGTTTAACATGTTTAATACGTTTTTCATACGTTTAACATATTTTTCACGTTTTCACACGTTTAACACGTTTTTGGCATGTCTAACACGTTTTACACATTTTTAACACGTTTAACACTTTTTTTCACGTTTTGGCACATTTAACACGTTTTTCACGTTTTTCACAATTAACATGTTTTTCACACGATTAACATGTTTTTCACGTTTTTGGCACGTTAAACACATTTTTGGCATGTCTAACACGTTTTTCACACGTTTTACATATTTTTAACACGTTTAATACGTTTAACACGTTTTCACACGTTTTAGCACGTTTTTCACGTTTTCACACATTTTTCACATGTTTAACACATTTTTCACGTTTTCAAATGTTTTCACGTTCTTCACACGTTTTTCACACGTTTTTATAGGTTTAAAATGTGTTAAACATGTCAAAAACGTATAAATGTGTTAAACATATCAAAAATGTGTTAAACGTGCCAAATAAGTGAAAAACTTGTTAAACATGCCAAAACATGAAAAACGTATTAAACGTGTTAAATGTGTTAAAAATGTGTTAAATGTGTCAAAAACGTAAAAAAACATGTGAAACGTGTCAACAACGTGTTAAACGTGTTTAATGTGTTAAAAACATTTTAAACGTGTTAAAAACATGAAAACGTATTAAACATTCCAAACATGTGAAAAACTTGTTAAACGTGCCAAAACGTGAAAAACGTATTAAATGTGTTAAAATGAGGTAAATGTGTCTGTTGAATGTGTCAAAAACGTAAAAACGTGTTAAATGTGTCAAAAATGTAAAAAAACGTGTTAAATGTGTCAAAAACATAAAAACGTGTTAAACGTGTCAAAAACGTGTTAAACGTGTTAAAAAGGTGTTAAATATGTGAAAAACTTGTTAAACGTGTCAAAATGTGCAAAATGTGTCAAAATGTAAAAAACGTGTTAAACGTTTTTAAAATGTAAAAATCATGTTAAATATGTCAAAAATGTGTTGAACGTGTAAAAAACGTGACAAAAACGTGTTAAACGTGTCAAAAACGTGAAAATCATGTTAAACGTGTCAAAAACGTGTTAAACATGTCAAGGACGTGAAAAACGTGTTAAATATGTCAAATACATGTTAAACGTGCCAAAATATAAAAATATGTTAAACGTGTGAAAACGTGTTAAAAATGTCAAAAACATGACAAACGTGTTAATTTGGAATTACAATTCCGACCTAAAAAAATTGGAATTGAGAACTATCAAATTACACTATATTGAATTCCATTAGAATTCTAATTCCAATTCCAATTCTTAATATTAAAGTGTCTAACAAACATCCGAATTGGAATTGAACCCTCCAATTCCAATTCTAATGTCAATTCCAAGGTTATAAACACACTCTTAGAGAAAACATATTCATATACGTGTAATATTAAAATAACTCAATTAATAAATGAAAAACCAAATATTTTAGAAAAACAATTATCTAATAAATTTATAATTTTAGCACTACAACGGATCAATCAAAATTATCTAGTAAAAGAGAGAACATACAGATTGAGGATGAAATCTTCCTCTTCTTCGCCAGTAACCTCTTCTTCGCCAGTGGTTACGGGAAATTTCTCAAGCTTTATTAGCCATGGATCGAGAAGAAAGATTCGTACAAAAACAATTAGAGAGATCTAGCCTATTACACTGTAAAATGTTATTATATTGAAATATACCTAATTTAATATAAAATTTATATTTTCAAAATTATAAATTAATAAATATTTTATTGCTCACATTTAAATGCGACAATTCATAATTCTTTTTTATCGTTTTTAGTAATTTCTATCAAAATCTCTAATATAAACTAAATATATTTAACGTATATTTAACGTAATTAATTACAATTGATTCAACTAATATAATTAATATCACAGTTTTATATTTTATATTAGAATCGCATCGACACAAAATTCTACTTATAAAGAAGTAAATCATCCTTACATGTTTTTTCTTTTTTTTGTTCTTATTACTTACATTTTATCAATTTAGATTAGAATTTCATTTATTCTAAGCATTACATCAAACAAAACTATTGTTAATTATTATAAAAAAAATATTTCCAAAAACAATAATATTATTATATATTATTATTATTTATTTATAATTAATTAAAAATAATAATAAATAAACTATACTTTAAAAATGTAGTAGTTGCAAAATTAATTACAAAATTTTATTTATTTATAAATATAAATTTATTTTATTTCTGTAAAATCCTAAAATTAAAACAATTTGTAAATTTGTAAAATTATATATTAACACAATAATTATTCATACATATTTATTCTTATGTGAAAATTTTAATTCAATTAAAAATTTAATTCATACATATATATAATAAATATGGCCATTACTAAAATTATCTATCAATTTTGGTAAAATATAAATTTAAGATTATTTAGAATTTTTCGAATATTTTCAAAATATATAAATTTAGAAAAGATTTAATAAGTTTTCTATTAAAATAATCATGTTAAACATAATATGGTAATTTTATTAATAAGTTTCTCTTATATATAAATATATATAAAAAAAAAATATATATATATATATAATTTAATATCAAGAGATAAATAAAATTACAATTAGAGAAAACATAATCATATACCTTATCTGTAATATTAAAATAACTCAATTAATAAATGAAAATTCAAATATTTTAGAAAAATAATTGTCTAATAAATTTATAATTTTAGTTTTTATTATTTCAAATGTATAAAAATTTAGTAAATATTCAATTTTATTAGAGATTTGAAAATTATTATTTTTAAAGATAAATGATAATTTAATAAAATTTCTTTGATTTTTGGTAAATCAAAACATTGTAGGATTTTGTTTAATTCTATTCATCCATAATTCTTATAATTATATATTTATGGTCAAATCATAAATGTGATATTTTTGGTAGTCAATTCAATGCATAGATTTTTATACTTAAAAGTTCACATATAAATTGAAATAGTAATAGTAATAAATCTATTATATTTATTTTTGGTAATATGGTGATTTTTTTCTATAAAAATAAAATAAATTTAGACTAGGACTAAAATTTTGAATGTATAATTATAAATTACAGAAAATTTTAAATTGTTTTCTAAGGAAAGTTATTAATTAATAGCCCTAAACAACAACAAATAAAAAAAACCTCAATGCTTGATGAATAAGTTGTCTGCATAATTGTGTGTGTGTGTGTTTTTTTTTTTTTTTTAAACAACCATTTTTAAAATAAAGAAAATACATTTATTATTATTATTATTATTATTATTTGAATTTAGAAACTTATAACCACCCTTTAAGGATTTTTTTAGTAAAATTGAACTTCAAACTTTTGAGTTCTAAAACAAAATGTGAACTATCTTAAGCCATTAACACTATAATAATTTTTTAAACAATTCTTAAAATTTAAATAAAATTCAATCTAGTTTGATATTAAATTTGTTGTCACTCACCAAATTATACCATTAATCCATGTTTATGAATTATGATTCATGATTTTGGTTCCAGAATCATTGTTATTAGTAGGTGAATCATTTATTAGCTAATGAATTAAAACATAAAACAATAATATTTTTTTTCTTCAAATGATAGACTTACATTGGTGAAAGATAAATAATACAAATACAAAAGTAAAATCAAGATAACTTAAATAAAAGATAACATATTTTTAAGAATAACTTAGTCGACTACAGCTTTCCGTTTCCCTTTAACATCAACGACCACCTTCACTTTCGAGCCCTCGCCACTTTCTTCCGCCACATTATCTTTCGGGCCCTCACTATTTTCTCCCCCCTTTTCACCTTCATCAACTTCAGCAAAGAAATCGCAACTTCTTTTAAATCTGAGTCGCTATAGTCTTCATCATCATCGCTGCTATCAGAGGAGTGAAAATAATCCTCCGCATCAAAGTCGTCAGGTACTATATCTTCAAGATCATATTCATTTAAGTCTTCATATATTTTTCTCCCCACACTCTTGAAAGGACTAAGATCATGAACATCATCTTCTTGCACCTTCTGTTTCTTCTTCATCCGCTTGTCATCTTCATCCTTAAAATCTATTGGGGATGAGGCCTTCATCGGATTGCTGCTGCTTGAGGATGCCATTGGAGGTAGATCGATCTAGTATAAAGAGCTTTAAGATTTGATTTTTGTATATGATTTTAGTTTACCTTAGGCCTACTTTATATAGATAATTTTTATAAAGAGATAATTAATTTCCCATTAATAGGTCATAGCAATTTTGGAAGAAAATATTAGATATATTTTTATCCATTTACTACACCACCTTAACATATATAGACCATATGAATTTTTTAGACAACTCTAAATAACGTTACATCACAAAATATATTAATTATATGAATAAGGTGCATCTTTTTATGTAGAAAAACTAATATTTAAAATAATAGCATATTTAATTATTAAATGATGATATTATATAAATACTTGTAAATAGAACTAGGCAAATAAAATTGTGTCAAGAGTGATAAAAATACTTGATAAAACATTACTAACTAAGTCCCAACTCATTCTAAGTGATCAAAGATATATTAAAAAAACATAATGAAAGCTAAAGAAGAAAAAGCTCAAAATGCAACCAAAATAGCAATAAGAGGAGCTTAAGGTCGCCAAGTCGAGCTTCATCATGAGTCGGCCTCGCAAGTGGTGAGACTCATAGTAATTATGCATTCACACTCAACATCATCTTTTACGGTATCAAAAACCCTCATACATCAATTTAACAACTTAAAAGCAGACTACAACAACTACAAATTTATTTCTTCAAGATCTAGACAATAAACTAGATGAAGAAAAATATTGGCCAATAGAGGCTAAATAAGCACACATCCAAAAGTTAATGCATTCAAACATATAATTTCTCATATAAACTCAAATTTGGATCAATAAACACAAAATTGAGAAAAAAAACACAACCCGATCACTTTTATTGTTAGGAATTTCAAGTTGAATAATACTTCCTATTGAAATCAATTGATCTGATTAATTTCACAAGTCAACCAAATCATACTAGCAGATCAGCAAAGTAATAAAGAACACCAGATTTACGTGGAAAACCCTCTCAACACGGAGGGTAAAAAACCACGGGGCAAAACCAACAGATTTCACTAATCAGTAAGAAACCGATACAATTGTTCTTCTCAACTTTAAACCTAAAGTTGAGGTATACATACAGAGAAACTAATTTCATTCAAACCCAAACAAATCTAGGTTTGAGAAAACATGAAATTCCCTTTACAAGTAAGAGAGAAATGAACCTGAGGGTAATCAAGACAAAGAAGGTGATACTCTGTTCTCCTTCTCTTCTTCTTCCTCTATATCTTCTTCCCTTCTTCTTCCTCTGTATTTTCTTCACTCTGTTTCTCTTGATCTCTTCACAGAACTCTCTCTGAAAATTGTGGTAGAGAGAGAAACAAAATTAGGGTTTATTTGGTTTTATATTGCCTAATTGGGCTGGACCCATAAGGCCCAACAATCTCCCCCTCCAGCCCACGGAGAGAGGCACACCGATTTTCAAGTCATCACTTGGTATTCACGCCGACAAGCCGACAACAAAGCTCAAACTTGTCTTTTGGAACTATCTTCGTAAACATGTCTGATGGATTCTTATCAGTGTGAATTTTCTTCAGCTTCATCTGCTGGCTTTCTATTGCATCTCTTAACCAATGAAATCTCACATCAATATGCTTAGTTCTGGAATGATATGTAGCATTCTTGCTCAAATCTATAGCACTCTGGCTATCACAGAAAACAACTGCATCTTCTTGTTGCATACCAAGCTCCAAGAGAAATCTAATCAACCACAATAGCTCTTTACCAGCTTCAGTGGCTGCAATGTATTCTGCTTCTGTGGTTGACAAAGCCACACATTTCTGCAGTTTGGATTGCCATGACACGGCTCCCCCTGCAAAAGTAAACACATAACCTGAAGTGGATTTTCTGTGATCCAGATCTCCAGCCATATCAGAATCAGTGTAACCTTCTAGCACATGTTCACCATTTCCAAAACTCAAACACAAATTGGAAGTGCCTCTTAGATATCTAAGAATCCATTTCACTGCTTCCCAATGTTGTTTTCCTGGATTAGAAAGGAATCTACTTACCACACCGACTGCATAAGCTATATCTGGCCTAGTGCAAACCATTGCATACATCAAACTCCCTACAGCTGAGGAGTATGGCACACTTGACATTTCATCCTTTTCTTTTTCTGTTGATGGACACAACTTCTTGCTCAATTTCAAATGGCTAGGAAGTGGACAACTTACTTTCTTTGCTCCTTGCATGTTGAATCTTTCAAGCACCCTTTCAATGTACTTCTCTTGTGACAACCAAAGTCTCTTAGCCTTTCTGTCACGAGTAATCTTCATGCCCAATATCTGGCGTGCTTGACCCATGTCTTTCATTTCAAATGTCTTGGACATCTCTTTCTTCAACATAGCTATAAACAGAGCATCCTGTCCTGCAATCAACATATCATCAACATAAAGTAAAAGGATTATAAATTTTCCATTAGGAAATCTTTTGAAGAAAACACATGGATCTGCCTTGGTTTTCTGGTACCCATGACTCATCATAAAGGAGTCAAATTTCTTGTACCACTGTCTCGGGGCTTGTTTCAAACCATATAGACTCTTCTTCAATTTGCAAACCATGTTTTCTTTTTCTTTCACTTCAAATCCCTCTGGTTGCACCATATAGATCTCTTCTTCAAGGTTACCATGAAGGAATGCGGTTTTTACATCAAGTTGTTCAAGTTCAAGATCTAGGCCAGATACTAGACCTAACACTGCACGAATGGAAGTCATCTTTACCACTGGTGAGAAAATTTCCCCAAAGTCGATGCCCTGTTTCTGTCCAAAACCCTTTACGACCAGTCGGGCTTTGTACTTCATAAGTTCTCCATTTTCATCTCTCTTTAGCTTGAACACCCATTTATTTCTCAAGGCCTTTCTGCCCTTAGGAAGCTCCACAAGCTCATATGTGTCATTTTCTTGCAATGACTTCATCTCGTCTTTCATTGCATCATGCCACTTAACTTTGTCTTTATGAGCTTGTGCCTCCTGAAAACTTTCTGGCTCTCCTTCTTCTGTCAACAGGATATACTCTGAAGAAGGGTATCTTTTAGAAGGTTGGTGCTCTCTCTCAGACCTTCTTAATGGGGGCTCTTCTGGCTCCTCTTGACGATGTTGCTCCCCCTGCTCAGGAACACCATAAACACTCTCATCATCATTACTACCATTCATGTCAGAGGTTTCCTCAGTGGCTTCTTCATTTTGTTCATCTTCATCCGTTACTGTTGACTGTACATGTGAAGGAATTGGTATGAGTTCTATGGACTCATCAACCCTCTCTGACTTCTCAATTATTTCTGGACTTATCCCTGTCTGACCTTCAAAGAACACAACATCTCTGCACCTGACAATTCTCTTCTTTTCTGAGTCCCATAACCTGTACCCAAATTCTTCATTTCCATATCCAAGGAAAATACATGGAGTTGCTTTATCATCCAACTTGGATCTTTGTTCCTTTGGAATATGCACATATGCTTTGCATCCAAACACCCTTAGATGTGAGTATGAAACATTCTTCTTAGACCATACTGTTTCTGGTATCTCGAATTTCAAAGGAACAGATGGCGACCTGTTTATGAGATAGCAGGCTGTGCGAACTGCTTCTCCCCAAAACTGTTTTGGCAACTTTGCCATCTTCAGCATGCATCTCACCTTTTCTACAATGGTGCGATTCATTCTCTCAGCCACACCATTGTGCTGCGGAGTTCCAGGCACTGTCTTCTCATGTCGAATACCATATTTGGTACAATATGTTTTAAATTCCTTGGAGGTATACTCTCCCCCGTTATCAGAGCGAAGACATTTCAGCTTACTGTCTGTCTCTCTTTCTACCATGACATGGAACTCTTGAAAGTAATTGAATACCTGGTCTTTTGTTCTCATAAAATAAACCCACACCTTTCTAGACGCATCATCAATAAATGTTAAAAAATATCGATTGCCACCCAATGACTCCACTTCAAAAGGACCACACACATCAGAATAAATCAAGTCTAACACATTATGTTTTCTTTCTGATGTCTGACTAAAAGAGACTCGATGTTGCTTACCAAATGGGCAGTAGTCGCATAGATCCAGAACCTCATCTTTGGTTGAGGGGATGTGCAGCTTCCTCACCAGAATTCGCAGCCCTTTCTCACTCATGTGGCCAAGGCGTTGATGCCACAGATTTAGAGAGCTTTCAGCTTGTACTGCATTCAGATCATCTTTGAGTACCTTCACATGTGTTCTGTACAATGAATGCCACGACTTCCCTTTTGCTACAATCATTGATCCTTTGCTGAGTTTCCATTCACCACCACCAAGATAATGCTTGAATCCATCTTTGTCCAATGCATCACCTGATATCAAATTTAGACGTAAATCAGGAATATGCCGCACATCTTTCAGTGTTAACCGATGCCCCTGTTCTGTCTGCAAATAAATGTCACCAATACCCACAATGCTTGAGTGACTAGTATTACCCATCTTCACTGTACCAAGATCTCCAGCCTTGTACGTGGTGAAGAACTCTTTATTCGGTGTAGCATGATAGCAAGCACCTGTATCAACTATCCACTCAACTCCTTGGTGATCTTCTACATGTAGATATTGTTCCTTTTCACAAGAAAGAATAACTACATCCTCTGCAGTTACTGTGGCTGTGGTATTTCTGTTTTCATCATCTTTCTTCTGATTTTTGCCTTCATTCTGTAGTCTTTTCCAGGCTCTACAATTTTTCTTCATGTGACCTTCTTTACCACAGTGATAACATTCTCTCCCCTTAGATTTTGATCTGCCTCTTGACTTGCTATGGCCTCTTGATTGTTGTCGGTGTTCAGCTCTTCCCCTGTTCTCTGTGACTAGGGCCTGTGCACTATTTGTATTAGTTGACTTCCTTCTTGTCTCCTCATTGAACAAGCTGCTAGTAACTATACTCATAGTAAGCACACCATTCGGAGCTGCATTACTAACAGTCACAACCAATGTCTCCCAACTGTCAGGCAATGATCCCAATAGCAATAAGGCTTGTAGCTCATCTTCTAAGGTCATCTCCATCACTGATAATTGATTAATCAAGCTCTGGAACTCGTTTAAATGCTCAGCAACACCTGTGCCTTCTCTAAATTTCAGATTTACCAACTTTCGGATCAGAAACGCTTTGTTACCTGCCGTCTTCTGCTCATACAATGACTCTAGCTTCTTCCATAGCTCATGAGCACTTTTCTCACTTGCTACATGGTGATAAACACTATCATCAAGCCATTGTCTGATTGTGCCGACTGCTTTCCGGTTCAGTTTTATCCAATCAGCTTCAGCCATCTCTTTTGGCTTTGCACTATCTCCTTCAACTGGCTCATACAGATCCTTACAATAAAGGATGTCCTCCATTTTGGATTTCCAAATCTGCCAGTTATTGTTTGTCAGCCTGATCATAGTGCTACTGCCTTCCATCTGAACCTGAGGGAAAAACACTCTTCAATAGAAAGTAAACCTAACAGCTCTGATACCACTTGTTAGGAATTTCAAGTTGAATAATACTTCCTATTGAAATCAATTGATCTGATTAATTTCACAAGTCAACCAAATCATACTAGCAGATCAGCAAAGTAATAAAGAACACCAGATTTACGTGGAAAACCCTCTCAACACGGAGGGTAAAAAACCACGGGGCAAAACCAACAGATTTCACTAATCAGTAAGAAACCGATACAATTGTTCTTCTCAACTTTAAACCTAAAGTTGAGGTATACATACAGAGAAACTAATTTCATTCAAACCCAAACAAATCTAGGTTTGAGAAAACATGAAATTCCCTTTACAAGTAAGAGAGAAATGAACCTGAGGGTAATCAAGACAAAGAAGGTGATACTCTGTTCTCCTTCTCTTCTTCTTCCTCTATATCTTCTTCCCTTCTTCTTCCTCTGTATTTTCTTCACTCTGTTTCTCTTGATCTCTTCACAGAACTCTCTCTGAAAATTGTGGTAGAGAGAGAAACAAAATTAGGGTTTATTTGGTTTTATATTGCCTAATTGGGCTGGACCCATAAGGCCCAACATTTATAACCGATCTGGACTACACATGTTTATATTAGTAAGAGAAATAGAAAACTCACTTAATCGAAGTTGCGCTCCATCGACACCAAAGCCTTTGGCTGGGTGCATGAGAATTTCCTTTGGCTCTAGTGTGACGGATAGCAAACACAAAAATAGAGAAAAAAAAACACAGCTCATTCACTTATATACATGAACTACACACATATATTAGTAAGAAAAAAACAGAAAACTCACTAAATCGAAGTTGCGACACCAAAGGCTTCTTGGGGGGAGAGTTTCTTTCAGCTCTAGTTGTGTGACTGCGTAGCAAACACAAAAACAGAGAAAAAACACAACTCGATCACTTTTATATCATACTGGACTGCACACCTCAATATTATTAAGAAAAATCATAAAACTCTCTAAATCGAAGTTGCGCTCCCTAGACATCAAAGCCTTCAACTGGGTGAGAGTTTCTTTCAGTTCTAGTTGTGTGGCGGGGTAGTGGCGGCATCGCCAACTTCATGTAGGGTTCTGACACTCTCTAAGGTTTGACGGCGGAAGAGGAATAACTCATTTTCGCTCTCATCTTCTACGAAAATGAGGAGACACTCTTTATTAATATTTGGTACTTCGATAAATATAACAATCAATAAAAAAAAAATATATGATCACAATGACGACGTTTTCTTGTGTTATAATTCTCTATGTTTAACTATTTTTCTTGTTTTAGCATGATTTTTTCATGACCTTTACCATTTCTTAAATTGTTTTACATGACCTCATGAATACCAATCTGGTTTAACTAAATTTTATGAAAATCTAACTTAAATTATGCTTATAATCACCTTTATACTTATAAACTATTAATATGAATACATCTCAGAAAATAAAATATAATTTGAGTTGAGAGTATATATCTGTGTTTGTTTGTGACCTGGGAGGTGGTCTAAGTCAAATTTTAGAACCCTAATAAAAATTCAAATAATTTCAAATTCTTACATTTGAGAAACAATATGATCATAATAATAGTTATGTTTGATGATCTAAAGAGATATTAAGAAGTTGGTTGAAATTAGTTGAAAGTATAAGAGAGTATAAATTTAATTGATTCTATAGTTTTTTTTGTTTAATTTATGGTATAAAAATGTAGTATAAAAAAATCATTAATTTTTTAATTAAAATTATTATTTTGTCTTAATTTTTACTATTTAATTTTAGAGAAATGATTGGAGGAGAGAATGAATAAGAGAGGGAATGATGTGGCGACAATATGATTTGCTGAAAAAATTAAATAATTTCTCTCTTTTCTCTCTTTCCTCTTACTTTACCCTTTTTTCAATTGTCAAATCATTCCATCTCCCATTCTCTCCCTCAAATTACTTCTCCCTGTCATTTCTCTTAATTTTATTATCATTATTTAATATATTTAATCATTATATTTTACCTAATTATTTAATAATATTGTGATTTAATATATACATTATAAATTCATTTTGGTTAGTATTTTTATTTATGTTATTTAATGTTTTACTATTTAATTTTTAATTAATTTGTTTAATTTCATTATTATAATTATTAAACTTTTTTGTTTCAAATATGATACCATTTCATAACTAAATAACCTTCTTATTACTTATTCTATTTTATATAATAGATTCTAATATATATATAAATTTCTTTATTAAAATATAATCATATATATTGAGATATAAATTTAGTCTATCAGCTTAATTATTTTTAATTAAATATTTAAGTTTTATAATTTGTATTTGGTAAAAATATAAGAATTTTAAATAATAATGATTAAAAAGACTATTTTGTCAATATTTTATATATATAAATAAATATTGAGGGTAAAATGAAGAGAATGGACTAATAATTTTAAACCCAATAAAATTTAAATTCCAACCAATACTTGGGCTGCCAAAGTCGAAAATAGAATATTCCTTTTAAATACCAAATATTCTCTCTTCTCTTACTACCGATTAATTTATCTATATTCTAACGATTAATTATTTCACTAATTTTTTTTTTGATATTTATTATCTCTCATTTAACTGGTAAAATAACTCAACACTTTACAACAAACTTTCACATTAAATATTTTAATAATACCTTTAAATAAAAGTTGTATTTATTAATTAATTTCTTTTTTACTAAACTCTAAATCCTAATCTCTAAATCTTAAACTTTAATTTTTAAATCATAAATCCTAAACCCTAATTAATATCATTGTTCAGTTGAATTATGAATTTATTTTTTTTATACTTGTATGACTTTTCAATTCCTTTATTTATCAAATATTTTTTTATTTATTCTTTATGTCCTCTTTTTTTTCTTATTATTTTTTCTATTGACTTATTAATTAGTTTTATTAATTATAAATGTTTATCTAATATTTATATTTTCACGATTAGTTATTTTCTCTCCACACCATTGATAACTAATTATTAATAAATTAATATTTTTCACTCATTTCTTTGATAAATTCATAATTCAACTAAACTAACCATAATAGAGATATTAATTAGGGTTTAGAATGTAGAGTTTAATAAGGTTTAGGGTTTAGAGTTAAGGGTTTAAACTAATTAATTAGTGAGATAAATTAATTAATTAGTGAGAGAGAAAGATAGATAAATTAATTAATTCATAGTAGATAGATAAATTAATTAACAAGAGGAGAGAGAATATTCAGTGTTTAAATAGAATATTGTTCGCCCAGATTCGCGTTCTCTATCATTACTCTTATTTTATTTCTTATTTTTCTTTACAAATTACAAAAATAAAATATTATTTATATGTATTTAGAAGTAATCTTACTAAGTTAATTATAATCATTTGTACATTGGAAAATTAATAAATACCAAGATATGGAAAAAATTAAATAATTTTTTTTTCAAAGAACATTTTTTTTATAAAAGACCACAAAGATCATTTTACAGAATCTGTCCAAGATTAAGTAAATATTGAACTATAATTAATTTGCATTTAATTAATGATGATATAATAATCCTTATAGATGTGCCTTATCACCAAATAACATTTTTGAAAAATAATCTCAATGCAGATATTTTTTAAAATAAAACTCATCATATAAATTAAAATATAAAGGGTAATAAATCTACACTATTTATTTATATTTTATTTTATTTTTGGATTATTTTACTTTTGTTTACATGGTGTTGAATACAAAGTTTCTATTATCGGACTAAATAAATATATAAAACATAATTTACATTTTTTTGAATTAAAAAATTTACAAACTAATATTGAAATAATTATATTTTTAAGATTAAACTAATTTTATTTTAGCATAACTCATGAGAATAAAACAAATTTAAGAGTCTTATAAGAGATCAAAAACTCCCCCAATTTATAAACTTTTAAATGATTATTTTGAATAAATGTTTTACTCACAAATTAAAAATAATTAAAATAAATGTCATAAATAAAATAATTGTTCAGAATAAATGTTGTATTCATTAATTCCAAATAAATTTTCAAGCTTTATTTTAGAAACATTGTACAAAGTTTCAAAACTCGGTTATGATTCATCCAAAAGTTTCAAGAAGAGTCTAGTAGTCTTTTTCAAGTCACTATAAACTATAATTCATGCTGTAATTCATGTCATGAACAAAAAATGAAATTTATACATTTCATTTCACATGTTCTTAAACATTGCATTATCCTTCAATTTATTGATTTGAATTTGATCATATGATTATTAAGGAACTTTTCACCGAATCTAATTGAAACAAATCATCATAAATAAGAATGCATAAATTTAATTTGAAAAAACATAGTATACTAGTAGTTATTCTTGAGCTCCATATCAAGAATGATTACTCGAAAAGATTCCTGAACACGTGCTCAATGATGTTAAGAATGTTTTCAAGTAAATCTCAAAGAGTCTGAGGCTTGTTTGCCGAAATTCAAAATTTTTCCAAAGAGTCTTGGGTTTCAATTTTAAAAATGTCCAAAACATGTAGGTAGTTATAGTTTTATGGATGAATTCAACTCTAATGAACCTATTAAAGATTTTAACATAATTAAATTTCAAATTATAATCCTTAATCCCAAAATCCTAAATTTTTGTCACTTTCCGTCGAAGCTTCGTCGATCTCTTTCTCGATTGAATGACGCCTCCGGACCATCACCAATGAGTTCCAAATGGGAAGACGGAGCTGTTGAACTTTAACCAAGAATTCTAGAAAGAAAGATGAAGAACAGTGAGTTGTATTGATTGATGAAAATCCAAAGTGTTTGTTACATTGTGAATTTGAGAATTGGGGATCGGGACATATCCGATCCTCATATGGTAAAAACTATAAATGAGTCCTTGAACTAATATTACAACTTTAAAAAAAGAATAAACTTTATAAAGTCTTGTTTGAAACTGGAAATATTAAATTTGTAATTATAAGAAAATAAAGATTATTAGTATAAACTAATAATTAAATAAATAAATATATAACTTATCTCAATACTACTCCCTCAAGATGAATATCTTGAAGAAATAAACGTGATTGAAGGTCTTGAAATTGAGCAAAATCCAATGCTTTCGTGAAAATATCTGCAACTTGTTTATTTGTTTGCACATGAAAAAGTTGAATAAAACTAACTAAATATTGATTTCTAACTACATGACAATCTATGTCAATATGCTTCGTTCTTTCGTGAAAAACCGGATTCTCAGATATGTGTATGGCAGCTTTATTATCACAATATAAAGATATTGGTAACTTTAATTTTATATTCAGGTCATTAAGAATATAGGAAATCCATTGAAGTTCATAAATTGTAGCAGCAAGACTACGATATTCAGATTCTGCAGAAGATCTAGAAATAGTCGATCGCTTGTTTCTTGGCTTTTCAAGATATGATTGATTTACCAAAACATATACAATAACCTGTTATAAATTTTCTTGTTTCAACACAAGAGCCCCAATCAAAATCAGAATATGCAATTATGGAAGAATCATTTTCATATGGGTAAAAAATACCCAATAATGTTGTACCTTTTAAGTATTTAACTAAGTACAAAGCTGCATTCCAATGACATAAGAGAGGTTTTTGCATGAATTGAGATAATTGTTGAACAGCATATGCAATATCTGGTCTAGTGTAGTTTAAATATAGAAGTCTCCCAATTATCCTTCTATACTTAGAAGGATCACATAATATATCTTGAGTTTCATCTTCAAATTTTATGCCTTTAATCATTGGCGTGTTTGTGGGTTTACAACCCATTAGACCCGTATCATGTAATAAATCTAGAATATATTTCCTTTGGTTTACATAAATACCAAGATCATTTTGTACAATTTCAAGACCCAAAAAAACTTTGCATTTCCAAGATCTTTGATAGGAAATTTAGTATCAATCATATGTTTGATCTTTTTGATATCTTCACAGTCATTCCCTGTTATTAACAAGTCATCAACATATATTACTAGACCAATCATATTCACACCATTTTGTTTAAAATATAAACAATGATCATGTTGTGATTTTTTGAAACCAATATCAAACAAAAAATTAGATATTTCAGTATACCATTACCTTGATGCTTGTTTCAAACCATAAAGACTTTTTCTTAATTTGCAGACCATGTTTGTGTTATCAACATTGTTTAGACTTTGCGGAATTTTCATAAAAATATCTTCTTCTAAGTTTCCATGAAGAAATGCATTATTTATGTCAATGTGATTCAAGATCCATCGATTTGAGGCTGCTAAAGCAATTAACGATCTTACAGTTACACTCTTAACCACTGGTGCAAAGCAATGATGGAAATCAATACCATCCTTTTGATTAAAATCTTTCGCAACTAAACGCGCTTTGCATTTGTTTAAAGTACCATCAGAATTAAGTTTGCTTTTATAGACCCATTTACAACCAATGGCTTTCATGCCTTTGGGTAATTCAGTTATTTCCCATGTTTGATTCAATTCAAGCGCATTTAATTCATCATTCATTGCTTTTATCCACTTTGGATCTTGAGATGCCTGTTTGAAATCCAGTGGAGTTGTGGTTAGATCAAAGTTAGATAAAGAGTTTATATACTCTTGATCTTTGTACAAAGAATGAAAAGGATAAGTTTGTGGAGTGTAATCTAGATCAAAATTTTCTTTTTATTTAACATGATTTGCAATAAAGTCTTGCATCCAATTTGGAGAATATTTAGTTCTGGTACTTTTCCTTTGAATTGTTTCATATGAATCATTATTTTGATCAATTTTGTCAAGGTTAATATCTGTTGTTGTAATTTCTGTAATATTATTGAGTTTTGATTAATCATTGATATCTTCTTTGAAAGGTAGAATATTCTCAAAGAAAACAACATCTCTTGAAACTACAATATCATCTGATTCAATCTTATAAAGAGTATACCCTTTCTGATATGAAGGATATCCAATAAAGACACATTTTATGCCTCTATCTTCAAATTTTGATTTTTGTGGAAAAGTATTTGTCATGTAACATAAGCAATCAAAAACTTTCAAATCATCATATTTAGCTTCACACTTATTAAGCATGAAGAATGGTGACTTCCAATTCAAAACTTTTGTTGGCATTCTATTTATTAGATAGGTTGCAGTAAGGATAGAAAAAGGCCAAATTTTGATCGGTAGGTTAGAATGTTTTAAAATAGATCTTGCTACTTCAATTAGATGTCTGTGTTTTCTTTCTACAACTCCATTTTGTTGTGGAGAATATACACAAGTCTTTTGATGTATTATGCCCATTTCTTCAAAGAACATATTGAATTTTGAATTCACAAATTCAGTTCCATTATCACTTCTAATGATTTTAATGTTATTTGAATATTGAGTTTTGATCATTAAATAAAATTTTTGAATTTTGTCAAAAACAACAGTTTTATCAGAAATTAGAAAAGTCCAAGTGCATCTAGAGTAGTCATCTACAATTGTAAGAATAAACGGTATTTTAGTGTATGATTTTTCTTTACAAGGTCCCCAAATATCAATATGAATAATATCGAATTTGTCTTTAGAAGATGAAGTGCTATTATGAAAAGGTAAACGATGTGATTTACAAATTTGACAAGTTTCACAATGATCCATATTATTGATAAGAGAATGAAACAATATTCTAAGAATTTCATTAGAAGGGTGTCCACATCTATAATGCACAGTTTTACAATCCAAGGTAGAGAATAAAGTTTCAGTATCACTATTAAAATCATTAAGGAAATTAGTAACTATGGAATAGAAATACAAGTTTCCTACACGTTTGCCAAGCTCAAGGATATCATCTAATTCAGGGCCCTGCATCAAACATCCATTTTAAGAAAATATGCATTTAACTTTTTCATCTGCAATTAATCTAGTAACTGATATTAGATTATACTTAAAATCTGAAGCAAATAACACATCCTTAAGAATTAATCTATCATTTAATTTTAGACTACCAGATTCATTTATTGTCTTTTTAGATCCATCAGCTAAAAATAAATTAATTTCATGTTCTGTTTTCTTGATATCAAAAAGCAATTTTCTATTATTGCAAATATGTGTACTAGCCCCTGAATCTATTAACCATAATTGCTTTGAACTGTTTAAACTATTCATGCTCATTGTAAATTCTATATCAGTTATAAAATAAAGATTGAGTCTAAAAAACTTATCTGCTTCGAAGTTGATTTCTTTATTTTTAGCATACATGTTAGCTTCAAGTCTAGTATTCCCTTCAATTAAGCTTTTCATCATGTCCTGCATTATCTGTTGGAATTTTTAAGCTAATTCTATAAATTCTATTAATGAAT
Source organism: Impatiens glandulifera (assembly GCF_907164915.1). Taxonomy (NCBI): domain Eukaryota; kingdom Viridiplantae; phylum Streptophyta; class Magnoliopsida; order Ericales; family Balsaminaceae; genus Impatiens; species Impatiens glandulifera. Next base: position 2,516,053 of record NC_061863.1, read on the forward strand.
GGAAATTAGAATATGGGTAATAAAATTAAATCAATTTCATGTGAAATTCAAATGTGAATTATATGGTGAAATTTGATCCAAATGTTTGAATTAATTAATTTAAATTAATTAATCAAAATGCCTTAATGACCAATTAACAAAATATTGTTAATTTGTAGTGTGACTTACATGAGTTTGTTATTATTATTAATTGTTATGATAATTTAATATTATTATTAACAGATTAATAACCATGTAACGTGAGTATTGCAAAATAAATGTCTTCATTAATTTTGGCAAACAATTATCCTTCATTAAGAATAAATATTAAGACAAATTAAGAGGCAAGCAATGCCAACCGTTGGATCAATTGATGATTTAATTAACAGTTTATTATTTCAACAATCTAAATAGGCCTTCTATCTCACACCATTCGATGGACAAAAAACCACAACTTCATCATTTTCATTCTTTCTCACTCTAAAATTCCAAAAGTCTTCTTCTTGTTTTGTGAGTGTTCTTCGAGTTCTTTGCTCGATATTTCCGTTAAAACCCGGTGATAGTTCAGGTACGCTGATCAAGTTCGATTAGTAGTGATTTTAGTGCAGAATCACTACAGGATTCGTTGTACCCTAGGAGACAGCCATCTGCGATAAGCTCCAGCACAAACGAGAGACGATGGAACTGTTTTAAGAGAAATGTGCTAAGCACATGCCTCGAATCAACAATTTATTTAGTGATATTGTTTTTCATATATTTTATTTATTTCATTTATTTGTAACATCATTTTATATATATTTCTGTAATTTATTTCAAGACATTATTTCATTTAGGTAGGGCTGGAACTCACCCATACTTAGTTTCTTCTTGTTAATCTTAATTTTTGTTTTTCAATTTTTTTTAAAAATTTGTATTTATGAGAATAGGTTTACTTAATTCTTCATTTATCTTAAAAAAAAAAAGAAAACTGAAATATATAATAATTAAAAATGAAATATATATAAAAAATACATGAATTTTTTCTTTTAAGATTTGTAGCTTCTCGCATACTTATAGTTTCTACAGACTTGTAGTTTCTCCTCGCACACTTGTAGTTTCTCCTCGCAGATTTGTAGTTTTTTCTCGCAATTTTGTAGATTCTCCTCAATTTTGTAGATTCTCCTCGCAATTTTGTAGATTCTCCTCGAAGACTTGTAGTTTCTTCTCGGACACTTTTAATTTCTCAAGATAGTGCTTAGATTAGAATCTTGACTTTCTTAACCTACAAACAAACATAATTACATAATCAAAATTATTAAATTTTCAATTTTTAATTATATGAAAAATAAAAATTACCTTCATTTTGAATTTCATATCATATGTGTTTGAGTAATAAAAAGCAAATTGTATTGATACGTCTTCATTCATAATTAATTCCTGCAAATACATCACCAAAAATTATAATAAGAGAATCAAAAATACCTTAAAATAAAAGGAAAAATAAAGTTGAAGAGATGGGAGGATATAAATATATATTTAAGATATAGCTTGGGTGGGCCTAGTAATTTGCAATGGTTTATTTGACAAGACAAATGAGTTCTTTTTCTTAATAAGGTGATAAACGCCTTTTCCAGAACACATTTAGGAACTAAACAATTTAAGAATTCACTAGTCAAAGGACTCAACATTTATGGATTCAACAGAAATGGCTAGCTATGAATGCAAGAATTGACATATAGCAATTTCCACATTCTTTTGTTACAGAACTAAACAACATAGGAATAAGAAATTTAAGAATTCTAATTCATTAATTCCAGAATGATAGAGAATCATCAAAGGACTAATAAACATTTATCAAATCAACAGAAATGGGACATATAGCAATTTCAACCTGTAGTTACACTACTACTAAAGTTAGAGATAATAATAAGATGATAATCTCCATTTCAAAATTCACACTTTGGAACTAAACAACATAACAAACAAACAATCAGAGATGAAAAGATTTCCATTCATTAATTAACACAAGAAGAGATACTGAGTAATCATAACAAACAAACAAAATTGAAGGCTCCGTAAACCAAATCAAACAATCAGCAAAACCCCTTCAAACAAAGAAATCTCGAAACCCTAATCACTAAATCTTACAACAAGAAGGTATAGATATAATCATAGAACGAACATAGAATAGAATTCAAACAGAAATACTACTGAGTAATCCACCGTCTGAGTTTATTTCAATCGGCAACTATTATTTATTACTACAACAACAACAAGACTAGAAAGTAAAATAAACAGAAACACATTCTAGCAGATATATTGAAACTACTCATGAGGACTAAAGAGAGATCAAGTTCATCGTCGATTCAGACAACGCTAAAATCGAATAGATGATCGACTCGACAAGATACGTACGATACTTGAGAAGTGGAAGGAATGAGGTTACCTGGATTAAGGTTTGAATCTGTTTGTTGTTGTTGTTGTTGTTCCGTGTGCTATTTTAGATCATCGAGAGAATGAGAGAAGAAGAAGAGAGATTGAAAGAGAAGAAAGAAGAATGAAGAGGAGAAGAAGAAGATGCTGTAATTAAATACAAGTCCTTCCTCTTCCCACCCCACGCGACAAGGAACAGTTTCCCAAACTAACCTTGTTTGGCGTTCACTTTCCCAAACTAACCTAGTTTGTTCCTTTATTCCCAAACTAACCTAGTTTACTATTCAAACTCAGTTTTTTTTTATTTTTTATTTTTTATTTTTATTTTTTTTAACATTTCAAATTTATTATATATATATATATATAGATATATATATTTAAATTATTATTTATATAAACTAAATTATTTATATTTTGATATATATTTTAAATTATTATTTTTATAAATTTGATTATTTATATTTTGATATATAATTTAAATTATTTTTTATAAATTTAATTATTTATATTTTAATATATATATTTACATTTTAAATTTATTATATATATATATTTACATATATATGTGACACAGTATAATTTTCATCTTTATAAATTTATTTTTTTTATTATTCAAATTATTATTTATATTTATTGGGTTGTCTTTTATTAAAATAATTTTGACAATTTTTCATTCAAATTATTATTTATATTTATTGGGTTGTCTTTTATTAAAATAATTTTGACAACTTTTCATTATAATATAATTTCACAATAAAAATTTTATCAATTTTTATTGTGTTTTTTTCCTAAAAATATGTGTTAAGTTAATGAATCATTAAATATTTATATTAAAATATAAATAATTAAATTTATAAAATTAATAATTTAAAATATATATCAAAATATATATAATTTAGTTTATATAAATAATAATTATATATATATATATATAATAAATTTGAAATGTAAAAAAAAAATTAAAAAAAATATATATAAAATGAGTTTGAATAGTAAACTAGGTTAGTTTGGGAATAAATGAACAAACTAGGTTAGTTTGGGAAAGTGAACGCCAAATAAGGTTAGTTTGGGAAACTGTTCCGCGACAAGCAAGGCATCCTGAAGCTCCATTTGGATTGGTTTAGTTTAGTTTGGGTTTTGTTGATTCAAAAAGGTGATTCACGGTACAAGCTGTAAAATTATTTTTGTTTTAAATCCCAAGCTGTAAAAAAAACATGATTCGAACAATTTTATGAACCGGTGGGCTTATTTTCTTAACATAAAATTTCAATAACATAAAATAATTATTAAAAAAATTAAATTTATTTCAAACACTAAATTCAAATATAAATAAATCATTAATAACGAAAATGGTAGTTAATTGAATCTGAAACAAACAGAGCTTTAAGTGGTGAAGAATGGTGTTATGGAGGAAATTTCCAAAACAATTAGGGGCAAAAAATGGAAATCGGAAGTGGGACCAAAATATGAATCAACTTTTCATGTCATTGGTCTCACAACAGTAAGGTACGTACGTGTCTTATTTCTATTAGCACATACTTTGCACTTTCTTTTTTTTTCAAAAAAGTTACATGTCATCTGGTCTTTCACGTGGTCTAATAGTACACGTCTCAAAGTAAGGTACGTACGTGTCTCATTTCTATTAGCACATTAATTTTTTTTATAATATGAAAACCGTGTTTGATTCTGCTTATAATATTGTATTGTATTTATGTAATAATCTGCTATATAATTTTAATTTTTAAGTTAATATAAAAAATTATAATCAAACTTATTTAACATTTAAATTTAATTTTTCTGAACTTTCTTAGTATATATATATTAAGTGTTTATTCTATATCAGCTGTGAATGTATTTTTTTTTTCTCACTTTCGTCCTGGACCGTTTGGCATAGACTCATTAGTTAAGCAGAAATTTGTGTAATCACGAAGATAAATAATTGTTTGCAATACAAAAAATAATTATAATTTAAAATTATTAGACTGAAAAAACAATTACTTTTTATTTTATTCATTTTTAAATGTAATGTTAATGTAATTGTTTGTTGTTAACAAAAAAAAAAAAAATACATAAAAAACTTATACATGTTGGGGTTAATTAAATAAACCATTTTAAATTTTTTTTTTATATATTTTTGGGTGTTGTTGAGAGTTGTGAGTTCAATATTTGAAATCTTTAAAAAATATTTATATATTTTTTTAATAATAAAAAAATAAAGTGAAAATAATATATAAGTTTTTAATATTTTAATTTGACAAAAAAAAATCTAAATCAAAGTAGTTACACAACTTTTAAATATGTAGGGTTTAAAAACAATTTTGTTGAGAGTACAATTTGATAGTCACTTTTAAAAAATATTTATTTTATTATTTATAATTTTTTTAAATTTTTTGGGTTAAAATAATGTGTGTATTTCAACAATTTTGTTTGATATAAACTAAAAAAAATTAAACTTTAATATATAATTAAAGTCTAGTTTTATTTTATTCAACATAAGTTGCGTTTAACAAATTGTAGTAATTTTAAGTAACAAGCTAAAAAAAAATTATAATGAAACACATTTTTAATTTAAAACAAATTTTTTCATTTTAGCGTTTTTATCTCTTTATCACTCTTAAATAATTTTTTATTTATTCCCTCTGATTTATTTTATTCATTTTTAATTATTTTATTAATTTATTTAACTATTTAATTTATTTCTAATCATTATATCAATTATCTTTTATATATTCTATCTATTTTTAATATTTTTATATATTTATATAAAATTATTATAATAATAAAACATACATTTAAATATATTATTATTTATTATTTATAATATATGTATATTAATATATAAAAACTTAAACAAAATATGAAATATAAATACACTGTTATTTTTTTAATTTATAATTATTATTTAAAATCAAACTAGACTTTATTAATTATCTAAATATACCGGTCAAGATAAATGAATAATGATAATAAGAGGAGACAACTCTAAAATAATTTAACAATAAAAATATATTTAAATCATTTATTTTAAAATGTATTATTTTTTAATTTAAGTCATTTATTAATATTTAAAATTATATATTAATAAAAATTTATAAAATTTAATATATTAATATAATTTATTTTTAAATGTAATATTTTTAATTTAAATTATTTATTAATATTTAAAATTTAATTAATAAATATATATAACATTATATATATATTATTAATTATTAAATAATATTATAAATATAAAAAATAATTAAGATAAATGTATAAGTTAAATCAAATATACTTAAACTTAAATATTAAATAAGTTCCAATCATATTAAACTATCTGCGAATAAATTGACATCAATAACTATGCCTAAGACATATACTAATTTTTCTATCATAATTTCAAATGATCTCATCTTATCTTTTTTTACTAATTATTATTTTTCTTTATAGAACATTTGATTTAAAAATCAAAATAGATTTATCAGTTTATACCTATTATTGGAGTTATTTTCTAATACTCTTGTTTGAATTGAGTTATTGGAGAGTGAAATATTTAGGGTTATTTGAAATAATATAAATTAATAACATAAAATAATATTATTATACTTTAGTTGTTGGAATTTATATATTTGATTGTTTACAAAAAAAAAACATATATTGCTAACAAAACAAAGTTGCAAAATACTTTCAAAGCTTGAAAAGGCTGAACGAATTATTTAAAGTTAAACAAATAAATGTCTTGAAATTTTTATACTTGAATTACATAAATTATTGGAAATAGAACGTGATATTTTGGTTAATTATTTGTATAATTAAAAAAATGATTAAATAATGTTTATGAAGCATTTAGGTTCAGAGTCTATTAATGTTCAGGTTATATAATTTTTTTTTTTAAGAACGCTGGGTTCCGCTAACCAATTAACCAGGCGCAAAACTTGCCGCCTGACAGGCTCGAACCCAGGACCTCATGGAGGCCTGAGGGATATCCACCTCTTGTTGCCACTAGGCTAGAAGAGAGGATAAAACTCTTATATTAAAGTTAAAATAGTAACATTTTAAATATTTTTATTTTTATTTTTTCAAAATTACCATCCATTCATTTTTCAAATAACTGATGTGTTTGGTATACATAGTCATCAAGTTATTTTTTTTTTTTATCAGAATTGAATTTAGATTAGAAATGTGTAGATTTAGTATTTTAATTATAATATTATGTTGAGTAAGAAATCAGAAATAAATCCAGTAATATTTTTTCAGTGTTTGATACATATAAAAACTGGACTTGAACTTGATGTTAGATTAAAAGTATATCTATCGATTCTCAATTACTCAATACATGTTTCATCACTTTGGTATACTAATATACCCAAATGAGCCCCCCTAATGAGAAAATCATGAAAGTATCTTCTCTATAGTGATAGATTACGAGTGTTCATGATGACAATCACATATTGATGTTCAAGAAATAGTAATAGCATACGCAACATACGCAGCTAGTGTTGTATTAACAGAACAATTTCATTAGTTTTGTCGACTTCCATCTCACTTACGTATAACTGATTCATGCTTGCAACCAAAAAGTCTGAAGTAAAAAATCAATTGCAATTTCTTTGATATAGAAAGATCAATAATACCTTGTAGCAACGCTAGGGTTCAACGATTTGGTGGATTCGACGGCTAGGGTTGAAGAACAAGTCGAACAAGTCTTCAGCGTTGTCTAAACTTGGGAGAAAATGAGGTCTGAAGGAGGGGCAACAATGGAAGACAATCTGGACGAGCAATTTCTTTGAGATAGAAAGAGCTATCAATAATACCTTGCAGCAACGCTAGGGTTCGGCGATTTGGTGGATTCGACGGCTAGGGTTGAAGAACAAATCGAACAAGTCTTCAGCATTGTCTAAATTTGGGAGAAAATGAGATCGGAAAGAGGGGCAACAATGGAAGACAATTTGCCGAGAGAACTGAGAAAGATTAGAAATGGAAATCCTTGGATATGAAATAAGAAATGTATTTTAGAAAAAATAAGGAATTATTTTGCCAATAGAAAAACAACTTCAATTCTATGTCTAAACCAAACTTGGGAAATGTCAAATTAAATGAAAAATATTACCAACTCTATCGACTCTATGAAACCAAACACAACATAGGTCCGTTTAAACTACTTTGGGTAAACCGTTGAGGAATGACCTTAAGGCTGTCTAATTTGACCTTAACCTAGGGACGCCATGTGTTAGATTAGTAATTAAGTATGTTTTTAGAAGAAATCAATTTTGGGAACAATTAATTCTTGATAATTGGTTTAAATATATTAATTAATTTCAAAATATCATACTAATTAAATCAATTATTTTTTAAAATATTCATTGAGTTTTTTATATTTGATGGGATAGAGATATTATGTTTGCTATTTTTTGTAATATTTTTCTTATTTTTTGTGTTATATATTTCAACAAAATTATTTATAATATTAACATAATTTTCATCTTGAATATAAGATAGAAAGTTTAATTTTTTAATAAATTAATTTCAGATAAGAAAAATCATATTCAAACAAGTCCTTAAGGAAAAAATGAACTATGATATAGTGTAGTCGAAATCAACAAAGAAAGAAAGGTACAGTAGGCCAGACGACTATTCGATTAACATTTGACCGTCATCCACATCACATCAAACACTAGTCCGTCCACACTTCACCCGCTGCAACGGAAGCAAGGTGCTTCCTCGTCTCAACGAATAATCAACATACGATACGAAGACTAAAGCCTAGCGCACAGAATTCCTATCGTTGATTGAACGCTAAGGGGCCGGACTCCCAAAGATAACTCCAACTTCATCTTCTTCTTCGCTCGTGTCGCCTGGATAAGAATAACTTCACAAATATTTGATCATAGATTCTATTATGAATCAATTATAAGCTAAATGGGTAGAAATCGGCCAAGCAAGACAAAAGACATTAATGGTTTTTGTCTTGAATTCGATCCAATTGAGCCTTCAACCGACCTAAGTTAGGATCCTACAAACAAGACCTCCCGACCAAGACAAAGAACAATGAATCAGCCTCAAGTCCTCAATCAAGCTCCAACAACATATGTCTGCCATTAAAATTTGTACAAAGCTTCAAAACTCGGTTATGGTTCATCCAAAAGTTTCAAGAAGAGTCTAGAAGTCTTCTTCAAGTCACTATAATCATACATTGAAATTTATACATTTCAGTTCACGTGTTCTTAAACATTGCATTATCTTTCAATTTCTTAATTTGAATTTGATCCTATGATTATTAAGGAACTTTCCACCGAATCTAATTGAAACAAATCATCGTAAATAAGAACACATAAATTTAATTTGAAAAAACATAGTAGACTAGCAGTTATTCTTGAGCTCCATATCAAGAATGATTACTCAAAAAGATTCCTAACACATTCTAAATGCTAAATGATGTTAGGAATGTTTTTAGGTTAATCTCAAGGAGTCTAAGGAATGTTTGCAAAATTCAAAAATTTCCCAAATAATTTCGAGGTTCAATTTTAAAAATGTCCAAAATCGTGGAGCTAGTTATGGTTTTATGGATGAATTCAACTCTAATGAACCTATTAAAGCTTTTAACATCATTAAATTTCAAATTATAATTCTCAAACCCAAAATCCTAAATTTTGGTCACTTTCCGTCGAAGCTTCTGTTGTTTTTGGCACAATTAGAATCCCACATCGGAAGATGATGGGAGTGAAAGAAGTTTCTTAGTATATAAAAGAAACTATATTCACAATTAGCAGAAATCCCACATCGGAAGATGATGGGAGTTGGGGAAGTTTCTTAGTGTATAAAAGAAACTCTCCCCTCTTTGGTTTATTGCACCCAAATTTGTATCTCTTCTTCCTTATTAATTGATAGCCTTAGTGCTCGGAGACGTAGGCAACATTTTGGCCGAACTCCGTTATCAAATTCTGTTAGTGTGTTCATTATTTTGTTTTCTTCTTTTGTGGTTCTGTCAGGGTTTTCCCCAACAGCTTCGTCGACCTCTTTCTCGATTGAATGACGCCTCCGGACCATCACCAATGAGTTCCAAATGGGAAGACGGAGCTCCCAATGTCTTCAAATTAATATCCCGAGTCTCCTAGTCCAAGATCAAAACCTACATTTTTGGTTCGACTGAAGGTAAATATGACCCAGCACTAGGCCAAAACACGGCCTCTAATGCACGAGTCAGACTGTTTCTCGCCCGTTCAACCCGCTCGCACTCGCACACACTGACCAACTGTTGAACCACGTTGATCCCGACCCAAATCACGCTTAATTTGGCCTAGTGCACTCCCGAACCACATCTTGTGAACTAGCGGTCCACCTAACTCCTGATCGAAATGTTTATAGGCCTGTTTGTTTTTCAATTTTTAATTTTCAAATATTGTTTTAACATTTAAAGGCACTAGCTAAACCATTTTTTTAAAATCCACACTAGAAAATGATTGTAAAATATTCCTAAAATATTTTCTTATAAATATTTTAAAAAGGGTCTCTATGAATTTAATTTTAATTCTAATACCTTTAATAAATATTTTTCCGGCACCTTTCACCCGACTTTCGACATCAAACCCATGTTGTAACCCCCGAAAAACTTTTGAGTCCGGAAAAGCTTGAGATTCGAAAATTTTAACATCGGTTTGCGTGTCAAGATTTTATTTAAAAAAAATATTATTTTAATAAATTTTAAATAATCCCTGACAACTTTTGAAATTAATTATAAAAATAATTATTTTGGGTTCAAGTTTAAAAAATCTTTAAATTTTTTATAATCAAATTTAAATTTGGTTTTTGAAAATCTGTGTTAAATTAGTTAAAAATAATGAATTTAAAAAGATTATTTATTTGAAACAACCAGACATACAAGCTTATGAAAACTGAAATATACAAAATTTAATTTTAAATTAAAAGTATGAATTAAAGGGTGATTGAAAGCATATCAATGATTGAATAACACTTCTTAGACCTTAAAAAAACTTTGGGATGTTTGGATCCAAGTTTTAAGGCCTTACACAAAAATTCCCAAAATCTAAAAGCTTGGAGCTTCAATGGTGGATTTTCTAAAACTTCTTATTAGTGGCTTGAGATGTTATCCCTTAACTTCATAATCATCGAGGGAGGCTATTTATAGCCTCCCGATGTTGGTTGAGGCAGTAAGTGGGCTTGAATCATTCAAACATCATTCATGGTATTTTGATTGTTCTTCATCCAACTTTCCCGTTTAGGTCATACTTAAGCCTAGGATTGTAGGAGAAATAATCACTATGGTAGGGTGATCATTTCACCTTTTGAATCAGCCGAAATGGTCGACTATCGACGAAGTTTCATCTTTGAAAAATTAAAGATAGTTGTGGATGATTATCCATCCTACGATCACGTTGAAGACGATGATTCAGGCGAAACGACATCGCTTCAAGTGTATTTGGAGAACGCAGAGCATTCCATTAGCGCTCCGTTAATTTTCGTCCGCAATTGAGCGCTTCGTTGCATTTCGTCAGCGGTCAAGCGCTCTATTGCGTTTCAACTAACAGGGCGCTAACTGATCGTATGTCGCGCGGGCGCCCGATCCTTCTGTTGTAGCGGGCGACGTGGGCTGCTCATGGGCATTGGATGAAAATCCAACGCTCATCTGATGACCGTGGTTTCAGTTGTAGCCATTTTCTCGAATTTCGGCTACACCCGATTGCAAATTTTATTTTTTATTTAAAATATTAAGGGTTTGTTTGAAATTGATTTTTCTTTTACCTTTTTTGTTTTACTTTTAAATCTTTAAAATACAAAAAATATTTAAAATTAATATGACAAATATTTTTGTCAATTTATTATATTTATTTTTGGATTAAATAAATAATTTTTAGGGATAAAATGGGTATCACATTTCATTCTAAATTATTTATTTTAATTCATTTAATTTTTCTAAAATTAATTTGAGATAAAATGAGTACAACATTTATCCCAAGTAATTATATTTATTTTCTTTGATCACCTCCCTTAATTAGATTTTAATTATAACAATAATTAATCTAATTAATTATTTGATTAAGTTTTGGTCTTGTAGTTAATTATTTTGATTTATTTATTTGAAAATAATCAAAATAATTATTTTAATTTTATAAATTGGGTGTGTAGTTTTTAGTGCTTACAGAGGTGTTAGCATTATTTAATATTTTTATTTTAAAAGCTAAAATTCGATACATGTCTAGAACTTGAAAAATAACTAGTTAAATAAGACGTAAAACAAAAATTTTCATGAATAACCAAAATTAATGAAGTAGAGACCGCTCTTTAACGGGCACAAAAAGATATAGCTCGAAAACTCTTTCCCGAGTGTCACCAAACATCAAATCAAAAAGAATCTCGAGAAAAATTACATTTGTATACGTAAAACATTTCTTTGTTTTTTAAAATCAAGTGCCGAATCTTAATAAAAAACAAACTATTTAAAAAATTATTTTAAAATTGGAATAATCATTTAATTATTCAAAAATTAATTAATCTTTTAATTAATAAAATTAATTAATCTTTTAATTAATTTTACAAAACAAAACAATTACGTTTTTTTCTTAGTTTTTTCTTACCGTTAAACAATTTGAGACTCATAAACCCGGGTTGCGAATTCAGCTGGACCTCACACTCTGATTTAAAAGAGGTCATGCGAATAACCCAAAAATAAATTTGAATTACAAAATAATGGTAAAGATATAATTTATATTGAATAATATTATTAGTCCATATTTATATTCATGTTTACTTTTAAAAAAAATATGAACAATTGATTATGTCATTGCAAGGTTCATAGTATTTTTAAAGTGTAAATAAATTAAGGTAATAGAAATAATTGTGTAATTTACCCTATAACCCTAACATATACTATGTAAATATAAAATTATGAGACGAGCTAGACAACTTCTTTTACTGTGAAAGATTGAGCTATTATAACAATGATTTACTTAGACATTAAATAAATCAAAATAATTTGATTAATTATCTTAAATGACTTTTTCCAATATTAGTGGTGAGTATTTGTTTTCTCAACATTCTTAATCAAGACATTGTCACTATGGAAAAGGTAGGTGGATAGTTGTGACCAGGGCAGATCGAAGTTTGGACTAGAGGAAAATTTTTGTTATATTGAAAATATTAATAATTTTGTATTATATATAGTTGAGATAAATATTATAATAATTTTTAAGATATTCTTATGTTCAAACTTTGATGAGTTACTTATTTTTTAAAATAATTTTTTTTGTAGAGCCTAAGAGGGAGGCAACTAGACGCATCATAGATTTTTTTTGGGGAAAAGAAAAATAGAACAATAGATTAAGTACGTAGCCCGCAAACATACTTAATCATTTAACCAGGTGCACAACTTGCTGCCTGACGGACTTAAAACCAGGACCTTAGAGTGAGAATATACATCTCTTGTTGTCGTTAGACTAGAAGAGGGGATGACTACATAAATTTAGGGGGAGCAAACGGGTAAATCCAACCCGTATTACCCAACACATATTCAACACAAATTAAATTTACCCTACCCATAACCCAAATTATTTTTTTATTCTTTCATTTAACATGTATTTGACTAATTTAACACATTTTTATCCGTTTAACACGTTTTAAACATTTTAAACATGTTTAACACATTTTCACACGTTTAACACGTTTTTCACGTTTTTGACACATTCAATACATTTTTCACATGTTTAATACGTCTAACACATTTTTCACATGTTTAACACGTTTTCACGTTTTTGACATGTTTAACACATTTTTATTACATTTTTCATGTTTTGACACATTTAACACGTTTTAACACGTTTAACACATTATTGATACGTTTTGACACGTTTAACACATTTTTGACATATTTAACACACACTATAACAAAACATATTTTCAACTATACCCTTATATGCCAATCCATATTAAGCGTGGGTAAAAATTAAAAGAAATTTTTTTTGCCAACCTTTATATTTATACCACCACCTTTATTTTTTTTATATACCAACTTTGTAACTTTTGTTAAAACCTTATAATTTAAATATTCTAAATTTTAATAATTTTTATGTTTTATTTTTAAACTTTGTAAATATTTTATTTTAATTTTTTAATTTTTTTAAAATTAAATTTGACTTAAAATTTTATTAACATTAAAATTTAATTAATATTTTTTATATAACATAATTTTTAAACTTTTTATAGTATTATTAATATCAGTCTTTTATTTAATTATTATTTAAATTAAATTAAAAGTAAAAAATAATATAAATTAACATAAATTAATTAAATATTATATTATATTTAAAAACAAAAATTTAACTTATATAACAATTAGTATTTAGGTATGTCCAAGGATGATAAAATCGAGAGTTTACGTAAAATCGTTTTATATATGTAAAATCGTAAAATATAGATTTTACTCAAAATCGTAAGAGTTTATATAAATTAATATTTATTTACATTAATAATAAAAAAATATATATTTTAAAATAATATAAATTCAATTCATATATAAAAATGTCAATATTCAATACAAAAATCAATATGTTCTAGAATATTTAACAAATTTAAATTTGATAATATAAATGTATTGTCTTATTTTCACCTAAAATTTAATTATTTTTATGAATGTATAGATTAATATAATAAATAACTAAATAAAGTTAAAAGTAATATATATATATATGGAGAGAGAAATGATTGGGAGAGTGAATGATATGGCGCAATTTGATTAGTCAAAAAAATAACAAATTTTTTCTCTCTTTTCACCTTTTATCATTTTTCCAAAAGTGACACATCATTCCCTCCTTCAAATTCTCTTCCCCTATCACTCCTCATATATATATATATATATATATATATATATATATATATATATATATATATATATATATATATATATATATATATATATTTAAAGATTATATTCTTAATTTAAAACCCTAATTTGACTCTTCTATTTTTCGTTCTCTCTTTATTTTCCATTTCACAGCGACTCAAGGACTCTTTTCTTCCATTAACTAGCTCACAAACTCTATTCTTCCATTGATGGTAGGGATGGCAATTTAAAACCGCCCCGCGAAAACCGAACCGAATTGCCCCGTTTGAGACGGTTTTTTCCCGAAACCGAACGAGGATGGGACGGGGATGGTATTTGTGTCCCCCGCCCCGACCCGCCCCGATTTCACCCCGTTTTCACCCCGATTCTGCCCCGAATACCATAAACATAATTAAATATATTAAATCATTAATATATTTATTTATTTACTATATTTTATATAAGTATTAAAATTATTTCTTTATAATAATATAAAATTTTAATATATTACAATATATATTATATTAAAAAATTGTTTTATATAATTTTATTGTATAATATTTATTTATTTTTTTTAAATAAAAATTATTAACGGTGCCCCGCGGGATTCCCCGAAACCGAAAAAAACCGAACGGGGCGGGGATGGTATTAAAAAAATCCCCGAAATTAAAATGGGGCGGGGATGGTAATTGCATTCCCCGCCCCGAACCGCCCCATTGCCATCCCTAATTGATGGTCATCCTTACTTCGTAGATCGATTCATTTTTGTGTAGAATAGACAACTACCCTCATTTTCTTTATACAACATAAGAATACCTTTCTAATCTAATCGTCTCTGCTCTGACTCTTCACAATCTTTCATTTTGAAGTTTATAATTGTGCACGACGAAGGAGACGACTGACCATGAAGAAGAGAGTCATCGATAGCCTGAATCGTATTAGGCCCGATTTACTACCTTTTGTCGCGTCTATCTGTGCCATATCAGGGTTTGTCTTCTGCTTTTTTCATCTCCACTTTTCGATTCTAAGATCCCCAATCAGACTTTATAAAGAAGAAGCTAGACACTCGTTTTCCTGCTGTGAGTTATCTCCCTCCCTCAATCTCCTTCAATTTCATTTAACCGCTTTATTTTGTAAACTACCTATGGATAGAGATTGTGGCGTTGGTTTGCTCATACATGTTTTTTTAGGTAAATTAATTATCGCTTTATCTGATTTTTTACTTCCATTGCGTCTGTTGTTTGACTATTGTGAGGGTCTTCAATCAAGACATACTATTGGGATTAAAGTTGAGGTTATTAGTTCAATTGACATTTTTTCTTGCTTATTTGACATCAATCAATTATGTGCGTATTGTCATGAATCCATTTCTCTTGCTTTGTGTGCTTTACGATAGTAGGCAATAGTCATTTTCTCATTTCCTTGTCCGCCTGACTCTGCATGTAATAGATATATGTCTCTCTTTACCTTGGATTTCTTCATGAATCCTTCAATGGAGACTTCTTTAACACTAGCTTACAATCATGGCTTGGCTGTATATTCCGTTTGATATACTACAACTGGCTTACATGAGAGGTTACATTGCAGAATTTCTATGTACTAGAGCTTATGAGAAGAAGAATATGATGCTGGCTAGTTGCTACCATTATTTTTTTGTCTACTTATGACAAATTTGTTGTCAAAGACATGGTCACTGCTCTGGATTCTCGTTCATTCCATGTTGATTCATTGACATTGCATTATAAATTTCTTTAGGGACACTAGCCTTCTTTCAATATGTGTCGTGTTAGGGAGGAAGAGATTTAAATGGAAACATCAATATCCCTGTTTCCATCTAGTACAAATTAAGAAAAGTCATTTACAGAATAAATATGCTAATTATTACAAGAAGAAACAATAAACTTAATATGACTGAAAAGTGAAAAAAGTTTGAAGGAAAACAAATAGCACTAGGAATTAGGATTATGCAAGTACGAGTGATGGAAGACCAATCATTGGTGATGTTGTACACTATAGAATTTGACTGATATCATTGAATTGAACTACTCGGATGAATTTAAGATTGTATTATTTAGATGTGATTATTCTAGCGGTAGAACTATCCAAACTCGATTCATAATTTAAGTTTAAATAATATGACATTGTCTTTTAAACTGTTGTTGTCTGTTTTGTTACTTCATTAGGATTATGTTCATCAAGTAAAGCAGGTTCTCTCTTTGTTCTCTCACTTGTGTGTCTTTCATCTATCTTTGCAAACTTATATGTATCTTGTTATGATTCACATGCCTAAAATTTCTGAGGAGGCCACTTGCTAACATTGATAGTGCTCTCATGACACTTACGTTCATTAATGGATTGTTCTGTTGCTAGTTTATGCAAAATCAGTTTCAAGTAAATATATATTGAGACTTTGTATGTCCTTGTGTACAGTGAAATTGTTGAACGAAATTAAAGCTTATTTGGGGTAGAGGGTGGTATATTCATGGGTAGGTGATAACCCATGTGGAGACAGTGATTTTCCACCTGGGCCTGGAGTTAAATTTTCTGCTCAGGGCAATTATAGAGTTATCAAAGAGTTGTAAGTATCTACTTTTATTGGATATGATTAATAAGTTTCTTCAATACCCAGGTGTAGGTGTGATACTATTTTTTCCTTGCTATCCTTAGTGTATTCCTGCCCCCATGATAGTGAATATCATACGTGAACAACATCCAAATGGTGGATTATTATCATATTTAATCAAAATGCAAAAGTTCTTATATGAATGAAGAACTTTGCAAAATCTTAATGCACTAGTTCTTGTATTCATAAACTTTTATTAACCTGTTTCCTTTGATTTGTAAACGATTCTATAGTTTTTGATGTGCCAACAATATTAAATGTGAGGTAGAGTGGCAGTAGAAACATGTATTGATCCTTGATATTATTCTATGAATTGATGCTGAATCTTTAATTAAGTATCAGGTAATAAAATAGTGAGAGATGAAGGGCTCTCCAAATACCATAATTTTGAAAGTTTTATCCTAGATATTATTTTCCTCTTATATTATGAGTCCTATAGTGTTTGTAATGGCAAGCAATGGAAACAGTTTTGTGAACTTTATTAAGTGATTGTTCTTGCAATGTCTAGCTTTATATTTTTTTTGGAACTACATTCACCTAGTTGAACCTTAATACTGGGAGCCATATTTGGGTCCTCTAATTTAGAAAAGTTGATAGTATCAACTGATGCAGTTCAGTCCATATATCATCTCAAACTGCAACTTCTACAAATCTTAATGAAAACTCTAGACCTTGAAAGCCTCCTCCAAATGATTCATGATAAAAAGCCTTTTAGGTGATCAGGACTGTTTATTATGTTCTTGCATTTTCTATATGGTTTCTTTTATGGTTATGGTTCTTTTGTCTCGTGTTATCTCTTCAAGAAAAGAGAAAAATAGTATATTGATGGTATGATCTTCAATGATATGCTATATTTGGCTAAAATATTTATTGCATAGGATAATTACATGCCTAAGCCTAATATTGTTGCAGGAAATGATCATCTTGGATATCTTCGTCAAGCATTTGAAGTTGTATCCTTAAATTATTTTCTTGAAATTCTTGGAAAGTGAGATACTGAATGGTTTTGATGTGAGTTTTTTGGCAAATACTTTTTACTCTGCTCTCATTATTAGTTCCCATATATCCTGAATGTTTTTTGGGTATGCTTTGCTCAAAACTAGGGGTGAGCAAACGGGTAAACCCAACCCGTATTACCCAACCCATATTCAACCCAAATTAAATTTACCCAACCCATAATTCAACCCATATTATTTACTAATATGGGTTGGGTATGGGTTGGGTTGAGTATGGGTTGGGTAACCCAAATTATTTATTTTTTATTTTTTTATTTAACATGTATTTGACTCATTTAACACATTTTTATTCGTTTAACACGTTTTTCACGTTTTTGACATTTTTAATACGTTTTTCACACGTTTAACACGTTTTTGACACGTTTAACACGTTTTTGGCACGTTTAACACATTTTTGACACGTTGAACACGTTTTTCATGTTTTTGGAATGTTTAACACGTTTTTGACACATTTGACACGTTTTGACACGTTTTCGACATGTTTAACACATTTTGACACATTTTTGGCACGTTTAACACGTTTAACATGTTTTGACACGTTTAACATATCTTTCACATTTTTGACACGTTTCACACGTTTTTCACGTTTTTGGCACGTTTTTGGCACGTTTTAACACGTTTAACATGTTTTCCACGTTTTGACACGTTTAACACGTTTTCGACACGTTTAATACGTTTTTCACATTATTGACACGTTTTACACGTTTTTCACATTTTTGGCACGTTTAACACGTTTTGACACGTTTAACACGTTTCAACACGTTTTGTCACGTTTTTCACGTTTTTGGCACGTTTTGCACGTTTTGCACGTTTTGACACATATTTCACGTTTTTGGCACGTTTAACACGTTTTCCTCGTTTTTGACATATTTTGATACGTTTAACACGTTTTTGACACGTTTAACTTGTTTTTCACATTTTGACACGTTTAATACGTTTTCACACGTTTAATGTCAAACGTGTGAAAAACATATTAAACGTGTCAAAAATTCCAAAAACGTGTTAAACGTGACAAAACATGTTAAAACTTATCAAAACGTGTTAACGTGCAAAAAAATGTTAAACATGTCAAAAATATGTTAAATGTGTAAAACGTGTTAAAATGTCAAAAACGTGTTAAACGTGCCAAAAACGTGAAAAATGTGTTAAACATGTTACAAATGTATTAAACATGTTACAAACATGTTAAACGTGTTAAGAATGTGAAAAACATGTTAAACATGTCAAAAACGTATTAAACGTACCAAAATGTGAAAAACATGTTAATGTGTGAAAAACGTGTCAAATATGTCAAAAACGTGTTTAACATGCCCAAAACGTGAAAAACATATTAAATATGTGAAACACGTGTTAAACGTGTGAAAATGTGTTAAACATATCAAAAACGTGTTAAAATGTTAAAAACGTGTTAAACGTGCCAAAAACGTGAAAACCGTGTTAAACTTATCAAAAACGTGTTAACGTGTTAGTTATGTTAAAACGTGTTAAACGTGCCAAAAACGTATAAAAGACGTGTTAAATTTGTCAAAAACGCGTTAAACGTATTAAACATATCAAAAACGTGTTAAACATGATAAAAACGTGTTATTAGTATGAAAACGTGTTAAACATGTCAAAAACTTGTTAAATGTGCCAAAACATAAAAAACGTGTTAAACGTGTGAAAAACATGTTTTAAGTGTGAAAACGTGATAAAAATATTAAAAACGTGTTAAACGTGTGAAAAACGTGTTAAACATATCAAAAACGTGTTAAAATGTCAAAAACGTGTTAAACGTGCCAAAAATGTGAAACTTGTGTTAAACTTATCAAAAACGTGTTAAATATGTTTAAAACGTTTTAAACGTGCCAAAAACGTGAAAATCGTGTTAAACTTATCAAAAACGTGTTAACGTGTTAAATATGTTAAAAACGTGTTAAACGTGTCAAAAACGTAAAAAAACGTGTTAAACTGTTAAAAACGCGTTAAACGTATTAAACATGTCAAAAACAAGTTCAACATGACAAAAACGTGAAAAACGTGTTATTAGTGTGAAAATGTGTTAAACATGTTAAAAACGTGTTAAACGTGTCAAAAGCGTGAAAACGTGTTAAACGTGTCAAAAACGTGAAAACGTGTCAAAATGTGAAAACGTGTGAAAAACGTGTTAAACGTATGAAAAACGTGTTAAACGTGTGAAAACGTGTTAAACGTGTGAAAAACGTGTGAAAACATGTTATAAGTGAAACGTGTTAAAAATATTAAAAACGTGTTAGATGTGTGCAAAACGTGTTAAACGTATGAAAAATATGTTAAATATGTCAAAAACGTGTTTGACTTAAAGTTGGAAGATTATTAGTTTATATTGGATTAATAATAGAGAATTAAACTAAATTTATATAATTTGGGTAATTTGGGTAACCCTAACCCAACCCAAATTAAACTCAACCCATACTCAACCCAACCCATACTCAACCCAACCCATATTACCCAACCCAAATTAATATTTTGGGTTTGGGTTAGGGTTGGGTTTGGGTAAACCCATATTATGCTCACCCCTACTCAAAACCACACCTTCATTATATACTTCTGTCTTGCCAACTATATAGCCTTTTATGGAAGTTTCACATCTGCTTTATTCATTAGAGTCCAGAGTCATGTTATCGAAGTGTTTTGCGAACATTTGTCTAAGCATTTATTGCATCTTATGAAATTAGTCTTGAGGTAACTGTTTGTTTACGATTAGTATGTTCTTACAAATATATGGTGAATTATTTTATCTTTTATCTGTTTATTCATTGTCATTGGACCTATTTATCATTTTTCTACGGTATGTGCAATCTGGGATGGTATTGTTGATCTGGCGCTTGGCTTAGGGTTTGTATCTTGATAGCTGTAGAGAGGACCTTTTCATTATTGACTTAGTTGAATGGTATCATTTAACATGGTAATGACCTGTGATTTTATTAGTTACTGAATATGTTTATGTTTCTTAACTTAGTATGAAAAGCTTTCATCTTAGTTCATTTTCTTTTCTGTTTACATCTGAATCTCGTTTTTTACGCTGCAAGAGGTAGTAGTTTGATGGGCACTGGTGGCTCACTACATGTTAAAAATTCTAGCTTGGATGAGCTCATAGAAACTAACTTATGGTAAACTTAAACCAATTATTGTTTCCACATCTATGCAATTTATGTGTCTAATTTTTAATGATTTGGTATTTTGTTAGATGATAACTTTTTTTCCTGCAGGATAAATGTGTCTGTAACTATTTTCAGTTTGATAAAAACTTATCGTCATATGATAATTTTTTCCTTCTTTCTTCTATGATAATCTGCATCTTGAGTGTACTTATTTCTTACCTTTCCTAGTATCTGAATTATAGTTATTAATTTCAAAGGAGAGGCTGACATGTTACCAAAATGTGAAGTTAGATTTCAAGGGAGAACCCAAACATGATGACATCTACACAGGTAATTCCTAGGCTTGTATTTTCAAAAATTATCTTTGTATGATGTTAAAAAATACAGGAAACTGTGGTATTTCTGGCATTGGAGTAAGTAGTATTGATGCTTTTGACAATTGCTGTTAAATTATGTTGCATACTCTGTAAAAAGAAGAAATTTAAAGGTGAACAAGAGCTTGTGAAGTTTCTGGAAAAAATGATAAATCAAATGTTATTCTAGTAGAGATCGTCAAGTGTATGTGCTCAAGTGTAAAGATTGATCAAGATATGTTATAGAAATAAATCGTCAAAGGATCGTGTAGGTAAAAAGTAGTAAAGTTCTAAGAGACTTCTATATATGGGAGCTAATTACTTGAAATTTAAAGCATTTTATTTAAAAAATAGTTCATTAGTAGTAAGTTAACTAATTAATGTTCTTTTTATTTAATTATTTAAGTCTTATTTATTATATTTGAAATTTTAGTGTTTTTATTTAATTTATAAAAAAAATAACATCTAAAATGTAAATAAAATATACAAATTTTAAAATAATTGTTAAAAAAATAGTTTAAAAATAAAATAGACTTTTAGCGACGTTTGTTTAATGTTACCAACGCTTAAATAAGCATTGTTAAAACTTTTGTCTTCGGCAACGCTTGTATCGACGCTTAAATAAGCCTAGTAAAAACCTGCGCCCACCCTGCTTCTGGCGACGCAAGAATAAGTGTCGGTAATGTTTTTGGCGACGCTTTTAAAAGTTGGCAGAAGTCTTTTTAAGCGTCGCCAAAAGTCATTTTTGTTGTAGTGATATTTAACACATTTTAACACATTTAATACGTTTTTCACGTTCTTGGAACGTTTAGCACATATTTGATACATTTAAATTTTTGTGAACACGTTTAACATATTTTGACACGTTTAAATGTGCCAAAAACGTGCTAAATAAGCCAAAATGTGTTAAATGTGCCAAAAATGTAAAAAACATGTTAAACGTGTCAAAACGTGTCAAAACGTGTTAAACATGTCAAAAATGTGTTAAACGTGCCAAAAATGTAAAAAACTAGTGAAATGTGTCAAAATGTGTTAAACGTATCAATAATGTGTTAAATGTGTCTAAAACGTGAAAATGTACTAAATGTGTTAAAAACGTGAAAAAACGTGTTAAACGTGTCGAAAATATAAAAATTTGTTAAACATGTCAAAAATGTGTTAAACATTAAAAAAATGTGAAAAACGTGTTAAACGTACCAAAATGTGTCAAACGTGCCAAAACATGTTATATTTGCAAAAGATTTGTTAAACGTGCCAAAATTTGTCAAAATGTGTTAAACATGTCAAAAACATGTTAAATGTGCAAAAACGTGTTGAAATGTAAAAATGTGTTAAATGTGCCAAAAATATGAAAATGTGCTAAACGTAATAAAACATGTTAAATGTGCTAAAAATGTGTTAAATGTGCCAAAAACGTGTTAAACTTGTCAAAACCTATTAAGCGTGTTAAACATTTCAAAAATGTGAAAAACATATTAAAAATGTCAAAACGTGTTAAACATGTGGTAAACATGTCAAAAATATGAAAAACATATTAAACGTGTGAAAAACGTGTTAAAGATGCAAAAAACGTGAAAAATGTAAAAAAACGTGTTTAAGTGTGAAAACGTGTTAAATGTGTGAAAAATGTGTTAAATGTGTTAAAATGTCAAAAACGTGTTCGACTGTAATGAAGATCAACGTAGTACAAATTAAGAGAATATATTGAAGTTGAAAGATGGTTAGTTTATATTGAATTAATAAGAGAGAATTAAATTAAATTTATATAATTTGGGTAATTTAGGTAATTCTAATCCAACCCAAATTAAACCCAACCCATACTCAACCCAACCCAACCCAGCCCAACCCAAATTAATATTTTGGGTTTGAGTTTGGGTCAACCTATAATATGCTTACCCCTAGACACTCCACATATTCCAAAATCAACGCTACAGATTAAAAATATAAATAAAATTTTTAACTATATTCATTATATAAATAATATTATCACTTTAAATAATGTGATATTTTTTTAAAATTAATTTTAAATATTATTTTCATATTAGTTTTGTGCTATTAAATAAAAATTAATAATTAAATATAAACAATTAACTTGTAAGTTTTTATTTAATAAAAAAATTTCAAACTCTTTTTAAAACAATAATTATGTCGACACAATTTGTTTATGAAATATAATACATGTACATATTATATTTATTATTTTTACAACTTTATATATTAAGATACGATTATATAATATATATGAATTTTATATTTGTGCATCGCGAATTATATCAAGTTAATTTAAACTATAAATAAAATAGAGTTTTTTTTATCATAAAATAAAATTTTCAAATACAAATGCTAAAATAAAATAATGATAACATCATTCAAGAACAATTTTCAACTAAAGTTTTCCCTTTCCCATCAACTTCAACAAATTTTTTCCCTCCCTTTTCTCCTTCTCAGCACGAGCATCAAAAAATACACCAAAAAAATTTGCAGCTTCTTCTAAATCGGAGAGACTATATTCTCCTAAAGATTCTGCAGCTTCTTCTAAATCGGAAAGAGTATATTCATCATCATCATCGCTATCATCTGATTGAAAATAATCTTCTTCCTCGAAGTCATCATGTTCGACATCTTCCAGATGACACTTATTGTAGTCTTCATATATCTTTTTCCCCTCATTCTTGAGAGGACTAAGATAATGAACATCATCTTCTTGGACCTTTTGTTTCTTCTTGATCAGCATGTCATCTCCGTCCTTAAAATCAATGGGGAATGAGGCCTTGATTGGGTTGTTGCTACTTAAGGATGCCATTGGAGGTTGCTAGATCTACTACAAGGAGTGTTATGATTTAATTGTGTATATGATTTTATCTTACCTTTGAACTACTTTAAATAGATAATTTTTAAAGAAATAATTAATTTTTCCTTTAATAGGTTAGATCAATTTTAGAAGAAAATATTCATTTATTGACTAAATATTTTTGTCCATTTATACAACTTAACCTAGACCATATAAAATTTATAGACAGTTGTAAACGGATTTACATATAATAAGTACTTGGGATTAAGAGTGAGCAATTGGATTATTCGAATCCAAACTATCTGAATTCGGAACTATCCAAACTATCTGTATTATATATTTTCCAATCCGAGTCCGAGTCCGAATCTGAACTATCCTAATTTTTTAGATACGGATACGGATAATCCCAACTATCCAAAATACTAAACGACATTATCTCAAATCATCCATGTAATCCTATGTTTACCAACTCTGGTTGGTTGTGTTTGAAATATGTTTCGCCTTGCAAGAGGTTAAATGATTATTGAGGGGAGTCATTCCATTTTTAGGGTTGACACATAAATCTCTCTTGCAATAGAGACATTGAGTCATTATATAAGTTCCTTTAATAAACTTCTCGAAACTCTTCAGATATTGAGACCTAGTTGATACCTGCCTTCCTCGTTGATGATAGGGATATCCTCCTGAACCTCCTCCACAACATCCATATGTTCATACTATAGAGAATATAAAGGAATCAATTTTAATTTTATATGAATTAGGAAAATGATATTTTAGTTGTTTATTTCATTCATTTAAAAACATATTAGAATCAAAGGAAATAAAATTTCAACGAATATGAAACAAATAGTATCATACCATGTAGAACTAGACAAAATGATCAGGGATCGTCATCTCAAACTCAAGGGAGAGAAAAAAATCTCTTGAGACTTTAGGTTTTGGGCGAAAATTCCGAAAGCAAATTCTATCATCACGAATACACGATCGACACGAACGACACGATCGACACGAACAACACGATCGGCACAAACAGACTGATCAACACGATTTGTACTGTATCAAGGTTGTGGTTCACTTATTGTGATCACGTTGTTAGTTGCTCAGTGTCACTTTTCAAACGTGTGCACGATTGACACGTTCGACAATCAGCACAATCGACACGGTATCGGCTCTAATTGCTAGTTTGGTCATTCATCTACAAAGTTTGGTTAGAAGGTTATAGTTTTTGGTTTCTCTGTTCTGTAATAGTTAGGGTTCTAGTATACCATGTTCTGTACTTTTTCTTCTTTGTTTTTTTTATTATTTTGTTATGTTTTTCATTAAAATGGGAAGAAAAAAAATCAATAAGTATAAGGAATTCAAGGAATTTGTGATGGAAGGTTTAAGGGAGGTAGCTAAAAAGAAAATTGATAGGAATACTGAATAAATTATCCAAGAAAAAAAGGAATGCATCAAAGCTAAGGAACCAACTGCTAATAAAAATTCTAAAGAAAATGCAGTAAAAAACAGGGGAAGAAAGAAGGAATTTGGAAGGTTGGTTATAATGAAAGAGCAAACATTTTTTGTCTTAAAAACCAAATTATAAAACTCCTAATGCATTGCTAAGAAGGAGAAATCACAATTAGTAAAGAGAAAGCTTAACAAATAACAGTCCAATTCAATATTCATTATCTCCAGGACTGGAATTTACTAAATAAAACAGAATATGAGGAGATAGTTAAATGGTCAGTTGATGCAATGAAGGAGATAATGAAGGCTCCTAAAACCAATACTTACACTATCAGGAGTAATTCAATATGGAAAGTCAACGAGGTGTGTAAGAATATAGTAGAAAAAAATCTGAAGACCATGCCTACAAAGGAAAATCTATTTGGGGATATCCAAACAAAGGTAGAAATACACAATGATTAATGGTTGGTTTTATTATTTCAACAATATAAATAGCCCTTAAATCTAATTCCCACAAAGATATCATCTTATCCTTTCTCACTCTAAAATTTCAAATGTCATCTCCTTATTTTTTAGTAATCTTCAAGTTTTTCGCATGATATTTTTCAATGAAACCCGATGATAGTTCAGGTATATTAGTAAAGTTTGATGCATAATGATTCTAGTGTAGAATCACTAATAGATTCGTTGCATCCTGAGAGACAACCATCTGTGATAAGCTCTAGCACAAACGGGAGACAATGGTATTATAATGAATGTATACGAAGTATAATATCACCGAATAAATGGTTGATTCGAGGCATGTGTAAAATAAATTATAAATTTGTAAAATCATATATTAACAAAATACTTATTCATATATATATATTTATTCTTACAATGAAAATTTTAATTCATTTGAAATAAATTAAACAAAAATCACATCTACAAAATTGAAATAAACAACATGCATCTCTTTGTGGTTGTCGTCATCATCATTATTTTTATTGTCTTCCTTATCATCTTCATCGTCTTTATTGTATTTTTTATCGTCAACATCTATGGTCTGAACATGAGGGAGTTTCAATGGATGAGATAGACTAATGATCGTCTTCCTCCTCTCATTCATCTTTGTTTTTCGTTATTCATAAAAAAAAGATAACAAATTTTATAAAAGACTTTGATTTAACTTTTTTCTCATTAGCACTGACCTCTTCCTTTTCGACCTCTTACTCTCATTACTCGGTTAACCAACAATATCATTTTCTCATAATAGAGCTCTCATATTACTAATTTTTTACCTCACTTTTTCACTCAACCATCTCAACAATACCAACATCTTTTATCATCACTTTTGGCAAATTAACCTTCTCATCATATCATCAACCTCTTTACCATCACTTTTGGCAAACTAACCATGTCATCATATCTCCAACCTCTTTAGCCTCATTTCTTCGGTAAACCAACAAATTCATTCATATATTTAACCATAAATATTTTTTTGTTCTCCAATAAATATCTCATTACTAATCTCGTGACCTCACTTCAAGTATTTTATACTTCAACCATCTCATATCATTTATGTGACTTATTTACCCTCACTTCAACAAAACAACCACCAATACAATCGACCTCCAATCTTGTGACCTCACTTTAACACTTAGGTCAACTAATCATCTTAGTCACATATTTAACCACCAATATTCTTTTTCCCAGTGGACAACTATCATTAATAATATTGTGACCTCACACACTTCCACATGTCTCTTATCCTTCACCAATCTAAACACCAAAATCTCAACTGACATTTCCATCTCGTGACCTTAAACTTTTAGATGCCTCTTATTTCTTGGCAAATTAACCATAAATCTCAATCGATCTCTAATATTGTGACCTCACACTTCGGTCCATCAACATCTCATTCACATATATTTTTAACCACTAATCACAATCAACCTCTAATCTTGCGATCTTACAATCCTCTCTTACCGATCTCTTATACCTTAGAAAACTAGTCACCAATCTCAATCTTACCGGCCTCTTATCCCTTGGCAAATTAGCCACTAATCCCATCAATATCTCATCTCGTGACCTCATACTTTCACATGCTTCTAATCCCTCGACAAATAAACTACCAATCACAATTGACCTTTAATCTCGTGACATTACGATCCTTTGTTACCGGCCTTTTATTCCTTGTCAAACCATTCACCAATTACAGTTGATCACTCATCTCGTGACCTCATTACTTTCACACGCCTTTTATCTCTTGCCAAATCAATCACAATGAACCTCTCAATTTTGTAACATCTCACTTTCACATGTCTTTTATTTCTCAACAAATCAACAATCAATCTCAATCACACTTTCACACGCCTCTTTTATCTCTCGGAAAACCAACCACCAACCTAAATCGGTCTTTTATCCCTCGACAAACCAACCATCAATCTCAATAACACTTTCACAAAAATAAATCAACTACTTATATTAATAAAAAACAATATTCTCAATACTCAATACTCAATACTTCTCACTATTTATTGAACATAAAGAGAATCAAATAATCAAATAAATTAATTCATTTTTATATAATTAAATTATGGATTCATTTTTAAATAGGTTTTTTTATATATACATTTAATATATAATTATATAGATAAAATAATTAATAAAAATAAAATCATTTATATATTTATTAAAAAAAATATAAAATAATATTTTAAAAGAAAATATTTTACATTCATTTTAAAAGAATATATATATATATATATATTTATTAATTAGAAAAAATAATTAAAAAAACTTTTGATATAACTTAATACAAAGTTGAACTTATATAGTTAGAAATCTCTCACGTTCATCAAATATTTTGTTGATTTTTAAAGTCTTATTAGTCTAGTTGATTAAAAAATTGTACTTGTTTTGTTACGTTATAAATTCGAAACATGCTTATAACTTTATTTTATTTTATTTTTAACCGTTTAAAGATTATGGGCGGGTCAACCCACAATCCGACCAAAATATACATTTACTCTTATATATACATCACAATTAATAACAGCTCTCGACCCGTCAAACTAAATAAATTCAAATTAAGCATCATATATATATATATATATATATATATATATATATATATATATATATATATATATATATATATATATATATATTCATTTTTAAATAGGTTGTTATATATACATTTAATATATAATTATATAGATATAAAATAATTAATAAAATTAAAATCATTTATATATTTATTAAAAAAAAATATAAAGTAACATTTTAAAAGAAAATATTTTACATTCATTTTAAAAGAATATATATATATATATATATTAAATTAAAAAAAAACTTTTAATATAACTTCATTTAAAAATGAACTTATATGTTAGAAATCTCATACATTCATCATCAAATATTATGTTGATTTAAAGTCTTATTAGTCTAGTTAATTAAAAGATTATACTTGTTTTTATTATAGTTAAAGTTAAAAACATGCCTATAACTTTTTTTTAATTTTATTTTTAACCTTTTAAAAATTATGGGTGAGTCAACCCATATATATCAAAATTAAGCCAAGTAAATTCAAATTAAGCATTATATATATATATTATTTATGAATTTTTTAAAAATATTTTAAATATATAAATTTATAAATTATTTAGTAAGTTTTTATTAAAATATCATGTTTAACCTAATATGCTAATTTAATTAATAAAATTTCTTATAATAATAAGAGAAAAATAAAATTACAGTTAGAGAAAACCATAATTATATACATCTGTAATATTAAATAACTCAATTAATAAATGAAAACCAAATATTTTAGAAAAGCAATTGTCCAATAAATTTATAATTTTAGTTTTTATTATTTCAAATGTATAAAAATTCATTAAATATTCAATCTTTATTAGATATTTGAAATTTATTATTTTTTAAGATAAATGTTAATTTAATAAAAAAAATCTTTGATTTTGGTAAAAGAAATAAATACATTGATGGATTATATTTAATTCTAGTAATCCATAATCTTATAATCTTATAATTGTATATTTTGGTTAAATTTAACATATTTGGTAGCCAATTCAATGCATAGATTTTTATACATAAAAGTTCAAATATAAATTGAAATACTAATATTAATAAATCTATTATATTTACCTTTGATAATATGGTGATTATTTTCTATAAAAATAAATTTAGACCAGGACTAAAATTTTAAAACTATAATTATAAATTACAGAAATTTATAAATTGTTTTCTAAAGAAATTTATTAATTAATAGCAATAATAATTAGTTTGCCTTACAATATTTTAAAATATAAAAAACAAAAAAAAAACACTAAGTTTATTATTATTATGATTATTATTATTTTAAATAGAAAAACTAATATTTTGTAAGAAAATTGCTCTCACTTCAACAACTTAAGTTGTTCTTAGTAAAACTGAACTCCAAAATTTAGAACTCAATCTAAGATATGTTTTTGATGAATTATATTGAATTCTAGTAATTCATGATTCTTGTAATTGTATATTTATGGTAAATATTAGCATTTTGGTAGCCAATTAAATGCATAGATTTTTATATATAAAAGTTCAAATAAAAGTTGAAATACTAATAGTACTAAATCTATTATATTACTTTTGGTATTACGGTGACATATCATTAAAATAGTGGTATTTTTTTTTTTATAAATATTCCATAGATAATAAGTTATCAGAGTTAGAAATTGTTATGTAAAAACCTCGTTTAATATAACTTTAATAACAATGAGTCTCAAATGTGATGTTTAAAAGAAAACATTCGACCTCATAGTTGACCAAATTAAAAGCTCCAATTTGACAAATTGACATTTGATAATTATTATTTTTAAAGATAAATTATTATTGAATAAAATTTCTTTGATTTTGTTCCAGCATAAATACATTGATGAATTATATTTAATTCTAGTAATCCATAATTATTGTAATTAATATTTATGGTAAATATTAGCATTTTGATAGCCAATTAAATGCATAGATTTTTATACATAAAAGTTCAAATATAAATTGAAATACTAATAGTAATAAATCTATTATATTTATTTTTGTATTAGGGTGACTAGTGATATGTATATTTAAAAATATAATATAAATAATAAGTTATTTAAAAACCGTTAAGTCAAAAGTAATATAACTATTCTTAATAATAATGAGTTTGAAAGTGATAAGTTTAAAAGAAAAGATTTGAACTCATAGTTGACCAAATAAAAAGTCCCATCTTAACAAATTGATATTAGAAATTTATTATTTTTAAAGATAAATTATTATTTAATAAAATTTCTTTGATTTTGGTTCAGCATAAATACATTGATGAATTATATTTAATTATACTAATCTATGTTTCTTGTAATTGTATAATTATGGTAAATATTAGCATTTTGATAGACAATTAAATTCATATATTTTATACATAAAAGTTCATATATAAATTGAAATACTAATAGTAATAAATCTATTATAATTACTTTTGGTATTATGGTGTTTTGTTTCTATAAAAATAAAATAAATTTAGACTAGGACATAAATTTTGAACCTCTAATTATAATTCACAGAAATTAGTAAATTGTTTTCTAAAGATTTATTAATTAATAACAATAATTATTGTAATGCCTTATAAGGTCAAATTAAAATTCAGCCATCTTTGTAATACCATTTGAACCTAAACAAAATTGTACCAAAATGAGTTTCCTCTTACAATATATAAAAACCAAATAAAAAAAAACTCATGTTTGATAAATATGTTGTCCACATAATTATTTTTTAATAAATGACCATCTTAAAATATAAAAAACCAAATCCATATTATTATTATTATTATTATTATTATTATTATTATTATTATTATTATTTAGAAAATTAATATAACTCTTCACCACTATCATGATTCTCATTTCAATTTAAAACGTTCTTAATAAAAATCAAATTCAATTTTTTTTTTATCTCTTAGACAATATTTTTTTGTCATTTTAACTAACTCATAGACTAACACTACAATTTATTTCAAATAGTTCTTAAAATTTAGATATAACTCAATCTAGTTTGATATTAAATTTGTTAGCTACTCCGCCAAATTATATCATTAATCCCATGATTTTGAAAAACACTGTTGTTAGTAGACTAATGAACATCAACTAGTGAATTAAAACATATAAACAATCACATATTTTTCTTTTCAAATGATAGACTTGCATTGATGAAAGATAGTGAAAGTACAAATTGAAAAATAAAATAAAACATAACATCATTAAGGAAAAACTTAATAGACTATAGCTTTCCCTTTCTCCTTAACATCAACTATTACCTTCTCTATTTTTCCCTCAAAAAAAAACTATTACCTTCTCTTTTGAGCCCTCACAACTTTCTCCTACCATCTTCTCTTTTGGTCCCTTGCTACTTTCTCCTCCATTTTCTCCCTTTGCAGCTTCAACATTATTAACATCATCAACAACAACATCACTTAAAAAATCAGCAACCTCTTCTAAATCGGAGAAACTATAGTCTTCATCATCATCGCTATCATCGGAGGAGTCAGAATAATCTTCTTCCTCGAAGTCATCATGTTCTACATCTTCAAGATCACACTCATTGTAGTCTTCATATATCTTTTTCCTTTCATTCTCGAAAGGACTAAGATCATGAGTATCATCTTCTTGCACTTTCCGTTTCTTCTTGATTCACTTGTCATCTTCGTCCTTAAAATCTATTGGAGATGAGGCTTTGATCGGGTTGTTGATTCTTGAGGATGTCATTGAAGGTGGCTAAATTTACTACAAAGAATTTTAAGATTTTAATTTCTATATGGTTTTAACATACCTTATGCCTACTTTATATAGATAATTTTACATGAGTCTATGCCAACTTTTATTTCTATTAATTTTTTAAACTCTTTATAGAAATTTATAATAGATAAATATAAAATTAGTTTAGTTTAGTTGTCACTTTATTTTTTTTATTATTTATTTATTTTTTAAAAGATTTATGTATATTAAAAATGATGAAAATCGTTTAAGCGTAACGACAAAAACACGACATAAAAAGAGATAATAAAATATAAAAAATTACTAATTATATCATTAAGCCCATGATTTTGGAAAACATTGTTGTTAATTAGTAGGCTAATGACCATTAACTATTAAATTAAAACATATAAATAATCACATATTTTTCTTTTCAAGTAATAGACTTGTATTAATGAAAGTTCAATCTTCAAATTAATTTTGTGAAGTACAAATTCGAAAATAAAATCAAGAGAAAATAACATCGCTATGAAAAAACTTAATCGACTATAGAGTTATAGTTCTATAGTTAATTAATTTTTTTCTTAACGATGTTAAGATGTTACGTTCTCTTGATTTTATTTTTTAATTCGTAATTTCACAAAATTAATTTAAAGATTTATCTTTCATCAATGCAAGTCTATCATTTGAAAAGAAAAATATGTGATTGTTTATATGTTTTAATTCAATAGTCGATGATCATTGACGACCTACTAACAATAATATTATCCAAAATCATGGGATTAATGATATAATTAGGTGGAGTAACAACAAATTTAATATGAAGCTAGCTTTCCATTTCCCCTTAACATCGATGATCACCTTCTCTTTCTCCCACCACCTCCTCTTTCGGGTCCTTGCTACTTTCTCCCAAATTTTCCCCCTTTTCAGATTCAGAATTAGCAACATCACCATCAACACCACCAAAAAAACACAGCAAGTTCTTTTAAATCAAAGTCGCTATAGTCTTCATCATCATAGGTGTCTTCGGAGTGAATATAATATTCTTTGTCAAAGTCATTGGCTACTACATCTGTAAGATCATACTCATTATAATCTTCGTATATCTTTTTTCCCTTGTTCTCGAAAGAACTTAAATTATGAGCATCATCTTCTTGCACAATCTGTTTCTTCTTAATCCGCTTCCTTAAAATATCTTGGGGATGAGGCTTTGATCGGATTGCTATTGTTTGAGGATGCCATTAAAGGCAGCTAAATTTACTAAAAAAAAAAGCTTTAAGATTTGATTTTGTATATGGTTTTAGCTTACCTTATGTCTCCTTTGTATAGATAATTTTGTAAAGAGATAATTAATTAATAGGTCATAACAATTTTGAAAGAAAATATTCATTTATGACTAGATAGATTTTTTTCCATTAACATAGACCATGTGAAATTTTTGACCGATCACAAAATATATTAATTATATGAATAATGGGTAATTTATTTTACGTAAATATATAATTTTGACTAAACAGGTTGATAAAAATTAATTCTAAATATATTTAATTCTTAATCAATAAAATAAAAAATCAAATTATATATATTAAATTGTATGAAACTAAAAAAAGAAGTGAATCAAGTTAAAATCAAGAACATATATTAGAAAAATAATTTAAAGATATATAATTAACTATCAAAATTTGCACATATATATATATATGGAATTTTTTTATTTATAATTATCCATTAGTTTTGGTAAAAATATATATTATAGATTATTAGGATTTTTGAATTATTTCAAATATATAAATATAGAAAATATTTAATAAGTTTTCTATAAAAATGATCATGTTTAACATAATAGGGTAAGTTAATAAAGTTTCTCTTGTCATAATAATAATAATAATAATAATAATAATAATAATAATAATAATAATAATATATAATAATAATAATAAGAGATTAAAGAAAAACAAAATTATTTACCTTATCCGTAATATTAAAAAACTCAATTAATAGATGAAAAATTAAATGTTTTAGAATTAAGCAATTGTCCAATAAATTTATAATTTTATTTTTTATTATTTCAAATGTATTAAAATTTAGTAAATATTCAATCTTTATTGGAGATTTTAAATTTATTGTTTTTAAAGATAAATGATCTAATAAAATTTCTTTGATTTTGGTCCAACATAAATACATTGAAGGATTGTATTTAATTATAGTAATCCACAATTCTTATAATTGTATATTTATGGTAACAATTATTATTATTTTTGTTACACATTCAATGAATAGATTTTTATACATATAAGTTCAAATATAAAATGAAATACTAATAGTAATAAATCTATTATATATTTACTTTTTATAAAAATAAAATAAATTTAGACTAAGACTAACATTTTGAACCTCTAATTATAAATTACAGAAATTTGTAAATTGTTGTCTAAAGAAATTTATTAATTAAAAGCAATAATTATTAGAATGCCTTATTAACTCAAACTAAAATTCAGCCAGAAACACATAAAAAAAATAAAAATCTCAATGCCTGATTAATACGTTGTCTACATAAAAAGTTATAAACAACTCTTTTTTAAATATAAAAAATAAAACAAATATTTATTATTATTATTAATTTAAAAAACTATCATTACCCTTTAAGCAAATTCTCCTCACTTTCTTTTAAGACGTTCTAATCGAACTCGAAACTTATATGCTATTAAACAAGACTTTTGTCATTTTAACCAGCTTAATAGATTAACACTACAATATTTTTTTAACTATTCTTAAAATTTACATACAATTCAATCTAGTTTGATATTAAATTTTTGTTACTCCACCTAATTATATCATTAATCCTTGTATATGAATTATGATTTGTGACTTTGGTTAGGAAACATTGTTGTTAACAGGTCAATCATCTGGGGTAAGCGGAGTAAGCCCGGCAAACCCTAGGGCTAGGGCAGCCCACTTTCTAGGGCAGTCCATTTGTTAAAAATAGTAAGTTATTTATTAATTTTATTATAATTTTAAGTATAAAATGGTGTAGCTTACTAGTTCAAGATACACATTTTTATATGGTTATAGGTTCAAATTTCAATAAAAATGATTTTTTTTTTTATCAATTTTTTAAATAGGACCTTAGGGCAATAAAAATATATCAATTTTTTTCTACCAAGACTGGGGCAACCCAAAACCCGGGGCCGGCTATGATCATCATCAACTTATAATGAATTAAAACGTAGTAACAATCATATATATTTTTTTTTTCAAAACTTACATTGATGAAAGATAACTCTTCAAAAAAAAAATTTCTAATTACAAATAATAAAGTAAAATAAAAAGAACATAAATAAAATATAACATTATTTGAAGGAAGAACTTAGTCTACTATAACTTAGTTTCTTTATAATCTAAATTTAATGTATATATAATAGACATAACTTATGTAATTCAATATAACATTCTAATACAATTTCTCTCTTTATACTAACATGGTATCAGAGTCTTGTTATCGTTCTTTAGTCAATTAAGTGATAGTCTTCCGCTGCCTCGATCAATTGTTACTTTAGCCATTGATGGAGGGCTCTAATAATTCTTTATTAATTATTATTATTATCTCTTAATAATATTTTCTTCTTTCAAATAATTATGTTGATGTTCTTACTTTTTTCGACAATCGTATTCTCTGAGTTTGTTTTTAGTTGTTGCTTTATCCCAGTAGTTAATGTCATGTTTTTTTGTGTTAATTCAATCATATGTGCTCTTTTACTGGTTATTTAGTCAACACACTGTCATTCTCTTGTTAAAATGAGTTTAAAAGTGTTGTTTCACCCTAACATTCTATTCCCATGGGATTCTATCTTTTTTTGTTGGTTTTCTTTAATGCAACACACTTTCATCCTATCATTGGATGGATTTCGAGACTCGCGAGTAACTGATTGGCTGATAGGGTAACTTTCATGCTCATGGAATTTTACCTCTTCGTTGGTTATCAGTCAACACACTGCCATCCTGTAACTTGATGGAGCTCATAAGTTTATGAAGCTTTAAGAATACATCATCAACATTTCAACATCTCGTCTTCAACCTCAAGTTGTTCAAGCGTTTTCCAACTTGAGTTTGAGAAGAGATGTTAGAATATAAGATAATATATATGTAAGATATTATCACAATATTATATAAATTGTGATAATATCATTATTATATTATATTATATTATATTATATTATATCATTATTATATTATATTATATTGGTTTCCTCGTAAGCTCAATTTAATATTTATATAATAGACATAACTTATTAATTCAATATAACATTCTAATACAATTTCTCTCTTTATTCTAACACCGCTAAAGACCGCTCTGACCAATTGAACTACAATTCATGCCGCTAAAGTTGCAAAAAGAAGGTTGCAACTCCTCCTCGTCCTTTTTAGGCACCAATTGGTAAATTTGATCGGAACATGAAAGGGAAATGCAAGCAGTTATTGATAAACAGAAGAATCACAATTAAAAAATTTAAAAAATGAAACTAATAAGAAAATAATTAATAAAATTATTTAATCTAAAATAAATAAATTAATTAAAAACAAACAACAAAACATTTTTAAAATTGAAATTAAAAAATCATTCTTAGAAAAAATTAATAACTGATAAAACTTGGATTTATTCATTGTTTTGGTATTAGAACCAAAAAAAACCACAACAATATAGGTCACTAATATCACAATAAAAAAATCAAAATACATAGAACCTCTCAAATGCTTGATCACATCTTCATTCCTGCAATTTACAAACTAATTTCTCCAACAAAATACCAATTGATTTAATTTAGAGAAGAAACAAAACCATCCTATAACTATCTATATACCAAGAATGTACGGTGATCTTCGCAATTTAGTTAATTAATGATAAAGTGTTATCCCTAAAAAACTATACAATATATATAACCAATTTTTGTAGACAAATAGATAACTCGTAACGGTTAAAATGTACATACCAAACGTAACAATGACAACTTTCGACAAATGAGACATAGACGTATTGAGAAAAAGTGTTCTTCAAGAATTCATAATTTGATATATTTATTGTGGACATGAAATTCTCTTCTACACAATTTACAAACCACTTGAATGTAATCAAGAGAATGGTTCGGCTCAAGGAGAAGCAATATGGTGAGGACGTGGAAGAAGATGGAAAATTGATAGTGTGAACCAAATTTTGACATGTTTTCCACAAAAATGGGCTTGACGGTGATGATATTGATGATAAGTTCATGATGCACCCGAGTGTGAAACTGATTTATATGGGAATTTTTTATAAACTTGATTCAATTTAAGAGAAAATAGTGACTTTTTTGGCCAATCAACCAACATAGTGGATGTCGATATTCTCTCATTGTGATGCCGGGATGGATCAAGTCACTTGATTGACATAATACACAATTCATTTAGTTTATGGAATGAGGCTATACAGTGTCTAGAAATTTGGAGCAAATTTTTTGGATATTTGATCATTAGGCTCAAATGTGAAATGGATTCAAATTTTGGGATTGTCCAATTTGAGATTTCCTTCTCCAAATAATATATGGCCCAAATGAGATAGGGCCCAAAATATCTTTTATGATTAAAATAATGAAACCCTAAATAAAAACTATAAATATATTGTTTTCTAATACTCATCAGTTGTGACAAAGGTATGTGATTCTAGGATAAGTGAGACTTAGACAGATCAGATCTTGCAACACCAACATAAGAGGAGAATGATGTTGGTTGTTCATAAATTTGTTCAGGCGAATGAGAATAATCTTCTTAAGAATATTGTAAAGTCAATGAAATCTTGTTCAAAATGTATGAGGTAATTCAATCCGTAACTTGTGTATATTGATGATTTATATGATAATTTTCTCTAAATTTTTACACTTAGGATTTATATGCTGATTTTTTTTTTTTTTTAAATGTAACTTCATCATCTCAGATTCAATCAATCTTTTCAAGAATAAACCAACCACCAGATAGATGGTTGGTAAAGACCATTACACCATCAATGGATCTAAAAGAGGATTGTGTGGAGAAAAACTCCAACACAAATTCAAAGAAGAATAGTACTTCAAAAATAGAAAGTAAGTATTAATTGTTAGCTTTATTATATGATAATATCTATAAGTTTATATATTAAAATATCTTTTCAAATTTTATTTTACAGAAACTCGTCATATTAAGTTCTCAAATTTGATTCTCATTGAAAATATCAAAGAAACGGATGATTTCTCCGTTAGGAATTGCCAAGGAATATTATTCAAGTAGATCAATATATGAATGGTAGTAATAAAATATTCCTATCTTTTTTTCTTTTCTTTGCATAATAACTCCACTAATGTTTTTTTCATTTGATTGATGAGAATCATAGACAGGCAGGAGAGCTATCTTTGACGTTTTTCCTAACTAAGGACAATATGTTGGTATCAAAATATCCATATTCATTCAAGTCTTCATATATTTCCCCTCATTATCGAGAGGACCAAGATCATGAACAAAAGCATGCAACTTCCATTTCTTTTTTTAGGTAGAAAGACTAATATTTAAAATAATAGCACATTTCATCTTGTATAAAATAATAATATTAAATGAATATTTGTAAATGGTAATTAGACAAAGGGAAATTGTAAAACTAATACTAAAAATACTTGATTTAGATTTTTTTTTTTGTTACAATCAAATATTACTTTCATTCATGGGTGTGATAAGATGTGATCTACCTTATTTAAGGTTACAAAATAATGATAAAAATGAACTCGACATTACTACATTAACATTAATTGTCACGTGATCAAAGATATATAAGAAGAAACATAAAAGAAAGCTCAACAAAACTCAAAATGCAACTAAAATAGCAAGTTCATCATTGGAAGCGCATGTTGGCAAGGTCGGGCTTCATCATCAGTCATCCTACCCATTTGTGAGATTATCGTAAATTAATTATGCATTCTCACTTTGCAACATCTTTTACAGCATCATTAGGAGGATTATAACAACTACAAAATTTTCCAATATCTCTAGTGGCACATAAAATATATCATATAGTTCTTTATTATTTTATTTTTATAAATGCTCAGTCGATAAAGTCTAATCTTTTGTTATTATAAAACAAGCAGTAATACGTAATAGTAAATACCTAATATGTGACTCACAAATAAGATCTTATTTTATATAGTATTGTGTCAAACAACCATTTTTATTGTAGAAAGTGTATACATTTATAAAAATGACTTCTCTTTGAAGAGTAAAAAGGGAAATAAATAAAATGGCCCTTCTCTTAGGATTGACTTAGTAAAGGATAAAACGATACTTTGTGATTGAGAAATTGGTAGTACTCGATTTTCAGGTTCAGGAACCATCACGGTTAAGAAAAATATCTTTCAATAGAGGCTAAATGAGCGCATCCAAAAATTAATGCATTTTTATATATATACAATTTTTCTTCTAAATTAAAATTTGAATTATTAAACAAAAAAAACAGAAACAAAACATATCCTATCACTTTTATAACAGATCTAACTACACGTTCATATAAATAAGAAAATAATAGAAAACTCATTAAATTGAAAGGGTGCTCCCTAGACACCCAACCTTTGGATATACTAGTGAA
This sequence comes from Impatiens glandulifera, assembly GCF_907164915.1. Lineage (NCBI taxonomy): Eukaryota > Viridiplantae > Streptophyta > Magnoliopsida > Ericales > Balsaminaceae > Impatiens > Impatiens glandulifera. The sequence continues at coordinate 2,556,010 of NC_061863.1, forward strand.
AAAGGGGTTATTATCGAGAGTATAATCTCTCGTTAATGACCATATATCTCTCGGTATAAACATAATACCGAGAGTTTGAGTAACTCTCGGCATTCGTCGGTATTGTCACTTTCGGTAAATCTAATTGAGTGTTTATCGAGAGATTTCGTAAATTTCTCGATTTAGATATCAAGAGAGAAAAACCAAGAGGGTTTTTTTTAAAGGAGTTAGTTAAAAAATTAATTATATAATTATATTTATTTTAATAAGTAATATTTTTTATATAATTTATAAATATGAATTTATTTTATTTTAATTTTGTAAAATCTTAAAATTGAAATAATTTGTAAAATTGTATATTAACACATTGATTATTCATACATATTTATATGAAAATTTAATTCAATTAAAATACGATAAATCAATAATTAAATATTATAGTGTATAAATATATATATATATATATATATATATATATATATATATATATATATATATATATATAATATGGTCATTAATAAAATTATCTATTAATTTGGTAAATATATATGTAAGATTATTTAGGATTTTGAATTATTTCAGATGTAAAATTTAAAAAATATTTGATAAGTTTTCTATTAAAATGATCTTGTTTAGCATAATATGGAAATTTAATTAATAAAACAATTGTCTTATATATTATATATATATACAGAATAGAAAAACATAATTATATACCTTATATGTAATATTAAAAAAAGATCAATTAATAAATGAAAAAACAAATATTTTAGAAAGGTAATTCTCCAATAAATTTATAATTTTGGTTTTATTATTTCAAATGTATAAATTTTTTTTTGTAAATATTCAACTTTTTTTAGAAATTTGAAATTTAATATTTTTAAAGATAAATGACCATTTAATAAAATTTATTTGATTCTGGTCCAACATATTTACATTGAATTATATTTTATTCTAGTAATCCATGATTCTTATAATAGTATATTCATGGTCAATATAATGCATTAATTTTTATACATAAGAATAGTGTTGTGCAAAAAAACAGAAAATCGGTAATCCAACCGAACCGATAGTTAACCGATTTCATTTTAACGGTTTATTGGTTAACCGGTTCTAGCGGTTTCGGTCAACCGGTTTTTTACTGGTTAAACGGTTCGGTTTTCGGTTTACATATTTTTCTAACAATTTAACCGGTAAACCGATAATAATTTAATTATATATTTTTATATTTTATAATTTGTAATAGTTATTTTATAAATAATAGATATATTATATATAATGAATTTGAATTTTTTTTAAAAACATATAAAAAATTAACAAAATAATTATAAAATATATTATATTGTTATAATAATAATATAATATATTATAATAGAGACAAGAAATAAAGATAGATAATAGTATAATAGGAAAGTGCAAATAATAATTTTATTTTATTTTTTTATAAATTTATTATTTAATTTAAAAATTGAATTATCGGGTTCTGAATAAACCCGGTTAACCGACCAGAACCGATTAAAATCGGTAGAACCGAAACCGGTAAAACGGATACCATTAACGGCCGGTTAACCGGTTTATAAAATAAAAGGCAAAATCGGTCTTAACCTTAACCGGAACCGTTTAACCGGTTAACTAGTTAATCGGTCGGTTGAACACCCCTACATAAGAGTTCAAATATAATGGTTAATTTTTTCTATAAAAATAAAATAAATTTAGACTAGGACTAAAATTTTGAACCTATAATTATAAATTACCGAAATTAGTAGAGTGTTTTCTAAATAAATTTATTAATTAATAACAATAATTAGGAATTCTTAATAACGTCAAATTAGAATTCATCTCTGTATAATACCATTTAAACCTAAAATAATTGTAAAAAATGAGTTTACTCTTTCCATCAATAAAACCCAATTAAACACACAAATAAATTCAATGCTAGATAAATATATTGTCTACATACAAAATTATAAACAACCCATCTAAAATATTAAACATTAATAATTTTTATTTAAAACATTAACGCGACATTTTACACATCAACGCGACATTTTTAATGTGATGATCCTCCCTTCAAATTAAAACGTTCATAGTAAATCGAAACCAAACTTTTGTCTCTCAGATAATACTTTTGTTATTTAAACTACCAGGAACGAATCTATGTAAGGGCTCGGGTGGACTGAAACGCACAAAAAAAAAATTGATTTTTTTTTTTACGGTTAAAAATGTGGCATTATCCTCTAATTTTTTTAAAATTTTCAATATAATTCATTATTTTATGTATCTAGTTATTAAAAAAATAGTAACTTACATTTATTTACTCGTTTTATCCAAAATTTTCTCGTTATTTATTTAAGTCACCTTAAAAAAAATTAATTAAGTCTACCCCACCACCGAATCCTGGCTCCGTTCCTTTGACTACCCTCGTAGATTAATATTGTAATTGTTTTTAAATAGTTCTTAAATTTTAGATATAACTTAGTCTTGTATGGTATTAAATTTGTTGTTACTCCACCTATCATTAATCACAAAAAAATAATAAAAATCAAGAGAACATAAATAAAGAATAACATCACTAAGAAACATCGTTAAGAAACAACTTAATCGATTATAGCTTTTCCTTTTCCCACGACCTGGCCCTCGCTATTTTCTCCCTATTTTTTCTCGTTTTCAACTTGAGCATTAGTAGCACTAGTATCAACAAATACGTCAAAAAAGTCAGCAACTTCTTCTAAATCATAGAAACTATAGTAATCATCACTATCATTGAAATAAAAATAATCTTCTTCGTCGAAGTCATCGGGTATTACATCTTCAAGATCATACTCATTGTAGTCTTTATATATCATTTTTCCCTCAAGAAATCTTGAGAGGACTAAGATCATGGTCATCATCTTCTTGCACCTTCATTTTCTTCTTGATCAACTTGTCATCTTCGTCCTTAAATTTTTTCGGGGACGAAGCCTTGATCGGATTATGGCTGCTTGAAGATGCCATATTGAAGGTAGATCTAAGGCTTTAAGATTTAACTTTTTATATGATTTTAGCTTACCTTAGCCTACTATATATATATATATATATATATATATATAATTTTATAAAGAAATAATTAATTTTGTCATTAGTAGGTTATATCAATTTTAGAAGAAAATATTCATTTATGACTGATAGATTTGATCCGTTTACACCCTTAATATTTACCATATCAAAATTTTAGACCGTTGTAAAGAGGTTTACATCACAAAATATATTACATATATGAATAATGTGGAAATATTTTTATGTAGAAAGAGTAATACTTAAAATAATATCAGATGAAATCTGGGTATTAAATGATAATATTATTTAATTCTACTAGTCAAATTAAGGAAATTGTAAAAAGAATGCTACAAATACTTTATTTAGATTTTATTCTAGTGAGGTTACAATAAAATTTTGTTTTAGTCAGGGCGTAAGACATGCTTTTTATTTGTTTTTGGAAGATATACAGTTGAAATTGATCTATATTTTTCTAATGTCACAAAATAATGATGTAAATGAATATAATAAAAACATTATTGATTAAGTCAGGATATGAGTTGTTATGAGTTTTCACCGATCAAAAATATATTAGAAAACATAAAATAAAGCTCAAAATGTAACCAAAATAGTGATTTCATTTAGAATCAGTGAATTCTTTTGGGTTATTCTTATGATGCTTGATTTGATTTCATCAAACATGTTATTAATATGTTTACAAGTTACTGATAAGGTATCATTTTTAATTAGTTTTGAAAAGGTTACAAAATTTGTGTTGAGGCGGATATATACTATAATTTTTTCAATAACAACACTATATAATTTTTTTACATAAATACTTAATAAACCATGAATAAATGGAATTAAAATATTATTTTCTTTGCAGAATTCATAGTACTCTTTTCAAATTCATGTATTTCTAAAATATGAAAGCTTTCAAAACACATTTCCTGGATTGAGTATTATCCGGATCTTCAAATTCTTTTGAAATAATTTTTTCTAGCTGGGAAACCAGGACGGAAAATCTATTATGGAATTATAATTCATTAGATAGAAAAGTTCATTTCTGACATTGTTGGTTCTAATCCATTTAAAGTTTCAGTGTGAGTTTTATTTTCTCTGACAATATTTTGCTTATTAATATAAAGCTTTTCTGCAATTGAAGTTGAATCTTTCGAAAACGTTGTTTCTCTTATTTGAGAGGTGGATGCCCTTGAAGGATATTCAACTTTATAGTCTATTAGTGAAATATATGATCTAAAGATTTGTGTTTTTGTAAAAGTAATATATTTCATATTTACCTTTCATTATTCTGAAAAATAATCTAATATATTATTTATAATTTTGAACCTGTGGTTGTACAGGGACAGCTTGTTCGATTTTCCAATTGTCTGAAAATGATATTTCTTCTCAATAGTCTTTTTTTAGTAATGTTTGAATTATCAAAATTTGTATGTATTAAGATTGTCTCATTATTTGGTTTTATCAACTCTCCTACCTACATTGGGGATTTAGAGTAAATAAGGGTTTATAGTGAATTCTATAGCACACATTACCTCTTTTCAATGAGTGTAATTATATCTGTGTGTTTTAACATTTAATGTTAGAAAATCAGTTATATTAACGTCAGATAAAGATAATTGTAAATTTGGGAAAACGTTAAAATAAACTGGTTCATGAGCTAAACTAAATTATATGATTCCCAGAAAAAATTGTTTTTAATTTAGGTTTATATGAGTAGTATTTATTACTTGTTTTAGACCTATTTTTTCAAATGTTTCAATTGATATATAATTTAGGTTCGAATTTAGAATTGTCAATTTGTTTAAGATAATAAAAGGGAAAATTAAAATTGTAAAAATTGATACCAAATATAAAGATAAAAATCTTGGAGTATAATAGCCAATATAAAATAGAAAATGCGGATGGAATGCTAAAATTAATTTGTAAATAAATTTTACAAAAAAATATTTTTTTAAAATTTGATCGAACTCTGGATCTAAAGTTTTCAAATTGGGTCAATATATGTTTATTATATTAAAACTATATTAAACCGATCAAATATTTTTCAATTCATATTTATTTGAATGCTAACTTCTCGTACTTATGCATTATGCATTATGTTTCAACTTAAAACGTTTTTAATGAAAATATAATTTAAAAAAATTATTGTTTCATCAACATTTTTTTAACACTTAAATATCTAACTAATTATTTTAGAGCTTTATATAAGTAGTATTTGTTATGGTTAGTATATCTCAAATATATTACCAATTTAATAATAACTTAATACTACTATTGTATAATTATAAAACTCAACTATACTCGAGTATAAAAATGCGTAAAAAATTAAAAATTACGGGTCCACATAAAATGTTTTAATATATTTTTAATTCAAAATGATAATAATAATAATATTATTATAATAAATGTAGTTGTAAGGGGAAGGTCAGGTAAGCAGGCTGGTCATGTTTGTTTTTATTTAATTTAATATATTCAGAAACAAACAAAGTGAGGTGTTGTTCAACTTTTAGCAACAGATAACTTAACTCATAACCCATATGAGGTTCCATAATCCAGACAAAGTGATAATCCATTTTTTTTAGTTTATCAAAATTCCCTAATTATAGTATTTTTTTTCCTAATTGACCTTATATGAGCTCATACAATAGTCTTATCTAAACTGTCATTGTTGGGTTCGGATGAAGTGTCATGCACTACTTAGGATTTGATCCTAACCGAACATATTATTTAGCTGAAGTTAGATTTCTAGTTTTTTTTAATTAGGAAGAGGGAGCATGACACCTCACAACTATAACATTTATTTTCATTCAGAACGCTTTCGGTAACAATCGAATCTGTACATATTTGATTTTTTAGGCCGGACTATTTTCCACTAATAACTCTAGTGTAGTTTATTGGAGTTAAGATATTCTTATGATGTCTTCTTTAACATTTGGGGCGCTCCCTTCTACCTGCTTTGCTCTAACCTGAATCATAAAATCTTTATGTTTATATGAACCATCTCATATTTACAATTTTTTTATTAAAATACAAAATAACACAAATATTTGGATTTATTTGGTCATACACGATCATCACCTAGCACACAACTACCTTTGTTTTAGGATCACTGGACTTAAATGGATGTTAACTTGAAATGGATGGACAAATAATTTATAGAGCACAAGCGATTAGGGGTGTTCATCGGTTCGGTTTCGAGTTATTCGAGTTCCTCCATTCGGTTTCTTCGAATTTTTGTTTTTTCGTCAATTCGAAAACCGAACCGAATTCGAATAAATTCTAATGAAACCGAACCGAATTCGAATTTTATATTCGGTTTGAACTTCGAATAATTCGAATTCAAACCGAATTCAATTTTCTTTATTTTAAACTCAAAATAAAATCTACCAACCAAGAATTGAACCCGAGGTCTATACCATAGTAGGATACTATTCTACCACTAGACTACTAGTGTTTTTATTTCATTTTTTCTTTTATTATAAATCTTAATTCAAAATATTCTAGTTTGATTATTTTGGACTTATTCTTAAGTTAAGTTTGGAAGAATAAATAATAAAAAATGAATTCGGTTTTCGGTTTGGTTTTCGAGTTGAAACCCAAACTCGAAAACTAATTCGAAAACCGTATTTGAATTCGAATTGGTTTGAAATTCGATTCGAAAACCGAAAATGAAATTCGAATTCAGACCAAATATTGAACACCCCTACAAGCAATTTAATTGGTAAAAAACTAAATGACCATTCCTGCACCCATATATTTTTAAGTAGAAGAGATCACTACATTTGTTTTAAGTTGTACATTAAGAAAAAACATAAACATTTTTACGTGGTCGGCAGGATTCGAACCTGCGCGGGCAAAGCCCACATGATTTCTAGTCATGCCCGATAACCACTCCGGCACGACCACATTTGTTTATAAATATTAAATAGGCAAAAGATAATCATTTTGAATAATTCTTTTCATTATTTTCGTAACAATATTATTTTGTCGATCGAAAAATAATTGCGGAGACAAGTCCACATGATTTCTAATGATGAGTCGATAAACACTCTAACACGACCACATTTGTTTTAGAACATTAAAGAAAAAAGACAATCATTTAATGCATCATTTCTTTTCATTATTTTTGTACCGTGCTAGTAGGAACCTGCACGAAGAAAAGCCCACATTATTTCGAGTCATGCCCGATAACCACTCCAACACGACTACATTTGTTTAAAAATAGTAAAGTTATTTTATACATCGATAAATAAAATAATTTGTTCAAGGAAAATTATGCGGTTCAAATGAATTGAGTGTGCAAAGTTCAAGGCAAGATGTGTGACAAATGTTTGGCTGGATCTTGAGCTTGAGTGAAATAGATGTCGAGATATACCTAATGATTTGTTATGATGTAGACGTGAAGTTCGTCTTCGGTCTTCTCGGCTTTCAATCAATATCTTATTTTGAGGAAGTAGACGATGAATGTCTGTCTCGGGTGTCCTCTCTTTTCGATAGAAATCTAATTTTGAAAAAGTAAACGATGGAAGTTTGTCTCAGGTTTTCTTGGTTTTTGATCAATATCTTATTTTGAGAAAGTAGACGATAAAAGTTCGTCTTGGGTGTTCTCGGTTATCGATTGATATTTGATTTTGAAAATGTAGACGATTAAAGTTCATTTTGGGTCTTCTCGGCTTTTAATTGATATCTTATTTTGAGGAAGTAGACGATGGATGTTCATCTTGGTGTCCTCTCTTTTTGATAGGTATCTGATTTTGAAAAAGTAAACAATGAAAGTTCGTTTTGGATCTTCTCGGCTTTTGATCGATATCTTATTTTGATAAAGTAGATAATGGAAGTTCGTTTTGGGTATCTTCGGTTTTTATCTCTTAAATATCTTCAGCTTTAAATGATTTAAAATTATTTGTAGGGTCTAAAGTAGAACTAAATATAAGGAGCTCTACTGTTTATCACTAAATCTGTAATTCAACTCTTCTTGTTGAAAATTTATCACTGAATTGAAAATATTGAAATGATAGTATTACCGAATTTAAAAGATAAACTTTCTTTATTTTTGAAAAATGATAATAATGTTTTTTTTCTTTTTTTACTTAACTGTAAATGTAGATGAACATCATTTTTCATTGTAATATATTAACAAAAACATAGAATCAGAATTAGAATATATATACAAAATATATAATCTTATACTATAAGGAAAATTAATCGAGAGACTAAGGATAAAGAAAACTAACCGAAAGTTTCAAGAGAGACGAATGATAATTGAAGAAAAATTAAATCAAAAAACGTAAAAATTCAAATTAATTATGTTTTAAATAAGTGAAGGCTAACTATATAAATAAATAAAAATATAAAAAATTAAGTGGAAATATATGAGAAAATATTATATATATATATATATATATATTATATACCAATAGATAATTAATATAAATATATTATAGAAAAAAAGTTCACTAAACGTATGTATTTGTAAAACTAGCTCACATATGTATTAATAAAATATATTTAAACCTACGCACTATAAAAAAAAAATAAAAAATTGATTCATTTAGTCTCTTTTAACTATCATAGTTAAATTTTATTTTTATTTTATTATATTTACTAATTAAATATTAAATATTTTTCTCTCCTTTTTTTTTCATTAATTAAATCAATTAAATTGTTTTATCATAAATTTTTATTATTTTTATATAGTTTCTCTTTTTATTTATTAGTTTTATTATTATATTTAAAATTCTTATTTTTGAAAAAAACAAATAACAATTTAATTATGAATTTTTTGTTTTACTCTAATATTTTTTTGAAAGATTTTATCTATTTAAATTATATGAATAAAAATATAATTAATATATTTTATTAATTTTTGATTCATGATTTATAATAGCGAGTAAGGAATATTATTTGTCTAATATTTGATTATTATTCTTTTATTGTTTGATTAATGAGTTACTATTATTATCTAATTCTTGATTATTAATATTCTTTTTTTGATGTTAAATTTTTTTTATTATTGAAAGAATAAATCCTTGTATATTCTTTTATTGAGATCAAATAATTTTAAAATAATTAATGTTTAATATAAAAAATATATAAAAAAAGTAAAAAAATATAGACATTAAATTAATTAGTGATATATAATATATATATATATCTATATATATATAATAATATAATAATAATAATTAATAATAAATACTTGTATAAGAAAATAAAAAAATATGAAAAAGATAAAATAGAGTTATTAATTAATGAAAAAAAAAATACATTAATGTTTTAATGCTGTTATATATAGATCTAGATAACTACCCTAAACCCTAAATCCTATGCTCCAATTTGGTCCTATGCTCCAATTTTGGTAAGGCAACCATAATATTAGTATTATGGTAATCGATTTAAGGTCAGTCTCCGTGATTAGTCAGCTATGCCAGCCCATTTATTAAGACAATTAAAATATTTAGTTAAAAGTTATTGTGTTTTTAAGTCTAATAATTATAGTATAGTGATCAAAATAAAAATTTAGTATTTTTATTTTTATTGAATTCAATTTATTACAAATATTTTTTTATCAATTTTTTAAAATTAGACTTAGAGTATCAAAAAAATATCCGCATTTTATTTACGTGGGGCTGGAAAAGCCCAACCAAACTCGGGGCCGACTTTGCTCTTTATCGATTATGGTTCTCGCAAAATTATTTTTTTCCCTACATCATCAACATCGACAAAAATAACTATTTTAAGCAAATGTCAGTTACAATTTCACTTCCTTCTTCTCAATTTTGATTAATTTTTTGGGGAATGGGATTAAGAAACATGATCCATATGATCCGCCCCTTTCCTATAATCATCAAATCTCATGGAATCATCTAATTTTGTTTAAATATAAATAATATAAATTTAAGGATTTCAAGGGTTTAATTAATAACCAAGGTGAGGCTTTCTGTAATGGGATCATCCTTTTCTTGGAACCATGAAAGTATTATTTGTCTAGTACAATTATTCATTATATAAAATTTCAAAACACAGAATTACTTTAGATCGGCTAAAATATCAAGAAATAAGTAAAATTACTGAAGAGAAAAGAAATGAAAGAGTTTTATGGGTTTTACTTGAATTTTATTCTAAAAATCCTTTTTTTTTTTAATGAAAATTAAAAAAATTAGTTTTTAAATTTTGAAAACTAATTAGTCTTTTGACTTTAGAAAATTTGATATAGGCCGATTCTTTTTTTCTAATAGAAAACAGTTTTTTTTCTATATTCTCTCATTTGACTTACATAATTATTTTTTAATATTTTCAAATAGATTCTATAACTTAGAAGATTCTTTCTATAAATTTTTATTACTATATGCATTCACAAAATAATAGTTAATCTTTTCTATCTTTTCTATCCTTCATAACTTCTTTTTTTTCTTCTAATTCAGCATAATATATATATTTTTCTTTAAAATATTAATACTTGATTTGAAAATTTTGAAGATGATTATTAAAAGTTTGTAAAGATTAAATAGTGGTTTTTATGTGAGGTAAAATTGAAAAAAATGGTTTTACAAATAGTGTTTTGATTCATTTAATTATAATCTCAAATTTTTTTTAGAATAGAATCTATTTTAATAAAGTAAAAATATACTATGAGAAGAAATTTATATATAAGTTTTTAAGACTCAAACTAAATATACTAATTGAAATATAATTCATATCCGATAATAAATTAATTTGTTTAGAAGATGTGTGTGAATTGGAATTTTGAAGTTAGTACATTTTAATTTTGAAAATTAGAGAACATATTTTAAGTTTATATATGTTTATTTCTTGTCACTTCTTCAATCCACGTGCAAATTCACGCCGACTTATATGGTGTCTTGTCTCAATATGACGTTTCACATCATAATTTTTTAATTATATTTTTTAATTATATGAGATTTTGAGAACATTAATCAAAATTAAATTAAATTTATTTAATCAAAACTAATTTCAAATTTGGGTAACGTTGTTCTATTTGTTTGAGAAATAATTTAATCATAATAATTATGTTTGACAATGATAAATTTGTTTTTTTTGAAAGGATACAGTTTGTTTCATTGATTCATTTTATAGCCAAAGTCCAATCAAACAGTAAAAATATATCATAAAAAACTTCAATATAGATGATAGTACAAGTTATACTAGGATAACAAGTAAGAAGTTATAATTGATATATACACATTATTATTATTATTATTATTATTATTAGTATTGTTGAAATAAGTTTAAAATATAAGAAATTACAATTATATTCATTGTATAATTTTGTATTTCATTGGTGGTCTACAAATGTTTAAAAAAATGTATTAGTTTTTTAATTAAAATGATTATTATAACCTTTTTTATTTATTTACCATGGTTATGTACATTGAAAAATAATAGAAATCATTACAAAAACAAAACCATAACATAAAATACAAAAACTTTTAAAAAATCGTATATACAACTCTATGATTTTTTGGAACGAGAATTAGAAAACGTTATAATTGTGGTTATTGAATTTTATTATAATTATATTTATACAATTATTTAATAATTTAATTTTATTATTATAATTATTTAATCTATGTGAGAATTGAAATTTGTTGATATCTTAAAAATTACTATTCCAGTGAGCTAACTTATTGATTAATTAATTTTTTTATTAATTACTTCATTTTAAACCATAGATTCTAAATTTAATATACAAAATTTTATTAAAATCAGGTTACGATATAAATTTAGTCTATCTTCTTAATTATTATTAATTAAATTTAAGCTTTTAATTTATATTTATACAAATATAAGAATTTAAAAATATATAATAATAAAGAGCTATTTTCACTATATTAAATATAAATTAATTATGTAAAATATCTTATTAACATTTATTTATTTAATTAATTTAATAAAAAAAATGAGAAAATTGTGAGCAAGGTATGACTGACTGGGATACGCTGAGCGGCCCATAGATTGGACAGCTTAGATATTTAAACCTAACAAACTTTAACACACCAGCTATATTTTTATATAAACTATTATTTATATGTATTTGATTAATATTCATTTAAAATTAAGGCGCTTAATTATACCCCTTATTTATTTTTGGGTATTAACGAATACGAAGATATAATTTTTTTTTTTTTTTTTACTATTGATATATGGTCATCCAAACATTACACATGAGTACAGATTCAGGAAAATTAGGGTGGAAATTAGGGTGGATTAAAAAGAAAATTGAGATGAACTCTAGAATTTCAAAAGTTATTTCTTATTCTGGTAAGTGTTGTTCGAGTTTTTGACTCGATTATTTTTGTCGAAACCCGGTGATAGAATTTATGTATCTTGTCATACTCGATGCGTAGTGATTCTAGTTAGGGATGACAACGGCTACCCTACCTGTCGGGTAGTGAAGTACCCATTCCCGAACTCGATTTATATTTTACTAGCCGACCCTAAACCCGAACCCGACGAGTATCTCTACTTCTATTCTCATCCCGATTTGTCAGGTATCCTATCCCCGACGGGTACCCCATTATCCGATTAAAAAATTAATTATGAAATTATAAAGTTTGAAAAAAAAAAAAAAAATTTTAAAATTAATAATATCGAAATATTAAAAATATAAATAAAAACACTAGTTACCTACATACTTATTTGGTAGATGTTGAAGAAGATAAATTATAGTGAAACAAAATAAAATAAAAGTTGAAAAAAAGTTAAAAGATTAAATATAGAGAATAATGAGAGGATGTAATATTTTGTATTAAAGAAAGTTTGAATATCAAGATTTATGTAAGAAATATTTTCTTGGTAATATAAAAAGTTTAAAGATCTAGTGGAATATATTTATGATGACATTTGGAGAGAAGTGTAGATAAGACCAACTTAAATGATTATTTATGAGATATTTGTAAAGATGAAAATTTGAAAAGTCATATTAAGTTTTAATTGAATTAAATATTTTTAATATTCATAATTTTGGGTATCGGGTTTGAGTTTCGCACACTCCTCATTTCCGACTCCGTACCCGACCGGGTACCTTCTCTCCTTCCCCATGCCCGACCCGATTTAAATCCGATTTAAAATACATAAACCCAATTATCGGATAGCCATTGTCATCCATAATTCTAGTACAGAATCATTACTAGATTTGTTGTATCCTAGGAAAAAATCATTTGTGATAAACTCTAGCACAAACGAGATCAGATGAACTGTTTTAGAAAATGTGTCTTACACATGTCTTAAATCAACTTCTTAAATCGTTGATTTCTTTCCTTGTACACTTTGCTTTATTTCATCTCTTTGTAACATTGTATTTTATATATTTTCTATAATTTTGAAAACAAAAATAATAACAGTTCATCGGTTTGGTTTTCGGGTTATTTGAGTTCCCAGTTCGGTTTTTTACAAATTATTTTTTAGTAAATTTGAAAACCGAACCGAATTCGAATAAATTTTAATAACATTGACTGACTTCGAATTTCGAATAATTTGAATTTGAATTGAATTCGATTTTATTTTTTCTTGTCAAATCTTGAATTCAAATTATTTTAATTCAAACAAAATTTGATATTAAGATATTTACGATGAAGATAGATCTTGAATTCGAAATATGTGTGAATGACGAAGATAGACCAGACTTAAAAAGTCTTGACAGAAAAAACCTCTAGAGGGCAGAGATGACGAGATTAGATTAGTAGTATCATTTCTGAGGTGGGGTGTTAGACGAGAGGTGGGCAACTGAAGACTCTTTAACATGAGAATAAAGATGAAGGAGGGTGAATAGAAAAATTATGTTTCGGAGATAGAGAAAGATGGTTTATTATGTTAGATAATATATAAGAATTAAGTTTAGAGAACATAACTGAATTGGACGGTTGCAAATTATAATTTTAGAAATATATATTACGATGAAAATATAATTATTATTATATATTATATTTAATAAATTACCTAATTATAATAAACTACATAAATTATTATATATTATATATAATATATAATAAAATAAATAATAAAAATGAATCGGTTTGGTTTCGATTTAAAACCTAACTCGAAAACCGAATCCGAATCGAAAAACCAAATCAAAAATTGTATTTGAATTCAAATAGATTGAAAATTCGATTCGAAACCAAAAATAAATTCGAATTCGATTATTCGAATTACAGATTCAGTTGGATATTCGGTTCAGACAAAATATTAAAACCGTAACTGTCAAAGTCATTTTATCCTCTATAATTGAAAAATTAAAAAAATATAAATTTTGTATCATATTTGTTTTTGAGTGTAAAAAAGATTGTACAAGACATTATAATTTTTTGAAAAGGGGGTATTTGCAACTTCTTTTTTTTCATAGTTAAAAGTTGTAGATATTAATAAGAAAATTGTTAAATGACACTTTTTAATGAAATTGCAAATGATAGTTTTACTTCTCAATTTTTCAACCATTCTTTTTAACGTTAGACAACATAATTTGTTGATTAGGCACGACTTTAACTATTTTTGGAGTCCGCCAATTAATTAGTTATTCATAGTGGATCTTTATTTTAAAATTATAACTTATAAAATATAAATTATTTTATATGAATGAATATTCAAAATTAGGCAAGTTAATATAGAATAATGATAGAATATAAACTAAGCTAGCTATAATGTAAATATATATTTTGTCTATTTATTAATAATATTTTGTCATCTTATCTTAATTATTAAAGTCCCATTTGAATACTTAATCTCATATCTAATTACTATAGCTCCATTTGAATTAGTATCTTCTCTTCCTTTCCATAAAATTTGGCTAAATGTACATATGAACTCGAAGAAGACATTTTGTTTAAGAGTAGAAAGCAAACATTATCTCCACTTTAACTTAATTTGATTTAGGTGAGAATCGAATTTTTAAAAATTAATTTTGTTAGAACTAGTTAGTAGTTAAAGCGATACTATTATACATTAGTATTACTGAACAATATATCATTGTATTTTTCTTGTTCTTAACCCTTCAATTTGGTTATTAGCATTAAACCTCAAGAATTGTACATCCCCATTTCCTAGAAGAATTAATTTGTCGATCTCCTGTTACATAATTATCATCTCACATCCGGGTATAGCCTCGTTCGAACCCTCGCCCCTACCCAGTCGCGGGTACGGGCTCATTGAAAACCGTCGCCCACCCAGTCGCGTGTATGGGCTCATTTCCGGTCGGGGGTAAGGGCTTGACAACATCGATTTTGGCATTTGGAATGTCGTCCAATCACCCCAGCCAGTGGAGTAACCAGCATAAGGATCAGGTAAGCCATGATTACTCCACCTTCTTGATCATCTTGGACAACGAATTCACGGTCCTAAATCCAAGATGAGTTCGGGATCAATATCATGTTGTTCCAGTCCATACATCATTGTGAATGTCCGGATCAGGCAATGATAATACATCGCAAGACAACTCATTTATGTTGGCCCAAAAACCGTTTCTTTGCATTAGTGGAATGCTTCTTCGACTGCGAATCTCTCCAATTTAGCACGTTTTGGAATATATTAATATACCGCTTGCTTCTAGGAACCTTCCCCATGAGACCATCTTACCAATTTCATTGCAGAACTTCTTCTCCCACGATGAATAGTTGGCTTCCAAACATATCTATTATTACCTGAAAGTATAAGAAAATTTATAATTATAATCAGAGACTTGATTCATAATTTAAAGCTGAAGTGGGTTTCAAACAATTTTTGGGATGGTCATACAAAAATAAAATAAAAACAATGGATAAATGTGAGTTTGACAAAATTAAAAAAAAAAAAAAAAACATCAAAACTTTTCAGGTGGGCTTAAAAACAGGATCCCTAAGATCCGCCCTTTTCTATAATCATTAACTCCTCATGGAATCGTCTAATTTCTGTTTACAAATATTAAAAAATAATAAATTTAAGGATTCAAATGGTACAATTAACTAACCAAGGTGAGGTTTTCTGAAATGGGATGATCCAATATTTCCTGGAACCTTGAAAGAATTTCTTCGCCGCCTAGTAGAATTATTCATGGCATAAAATTTGAAACACTCAAATTTTAGACCCTCTAAAATATTAAGAAAGAAGTAAGATTATTGAAGAAAATAAAGATCAATAGAAAATCTTAGTTTGAAATGAGAAAGAAGAGGATTAGAGAGATGATTGAAGAAAGATAAGCAAGAAGAAGTATGATTGAATTTGAAAATAAAGATCAAGAGTAAGAAAATCGGAAGAGAAAGATATATTATCTTGAAAATAAGAAATAAAGAGTGAATAAAGAGATAAAAAAAATTGTTATTAAAGAGATGGAAGAGAGTAATGGGAAATGGGGAAGATAAATTAAATGATTATGACGTGGAGTGTGGGAGTAATTAATTAATATATAATTTATAATTATGGTAATAGCATGGAATTTAAAAAGTCATTTTAAATTTTAATATATATATATATATATATATATATATATATATATATATATATATATATATATATATATATATATTAAGAGGAGTGATAGAGCGGGGAAATTTAGTGAGGGAAATTTGGTGAGAGAATGACGTATCATTATTTTATTGGTTGAAAAATGTAAAAATGGGAGGAAAGAGAGAGAAATTATTTGATTTTTTCAGCGAATAAAATTATGCCACGTCATTCCCTCACCAAATTCTCTCGCTCATATTTTAATATTAATATTTGGGGTGTTTGTTTTAGCACGCTCTCCGAAACCAATTTAAAAATCTCAACCTAAATTTTTATCCCTCATATTAATTACTTCAAATTATTTTAAAATGTTTTATTTATAGTACTAAGTGAAATTAGAATATAGCCGTTTCCTTTTTCTAATAGAAAGCAATTTTTTTCTTACTATCTCCCTTTGACTCTCATAATTATTATTTAATTTGTTCAAATAGATTCTATATATTTACAAGATTTCTGTCTATAAATTATATAATATAACATATTTCATTACTATTATGTATAAACAAAATTAATAGTTTTTTTTTCTATAACCATTTTTTTTTTCTAATTTAACATAAGATATTTTTCTTAAAACTAATAATAACTTGATTTGAAATTTTTGAATTTATGAATATAATATTTTAACATTAGTAAAATTAAATAGTGATTTTTTGTGAGTAAATGGAACAAAAATGGTTGCAAAATTCATTTATTATATAATCTCAAAATATTTTAAGAATGAAATCTAAATTTTACAAAATAAAAATATACTATGAGAAGAATTTATATATAACTTTTTAAAAGACTCAAATTAAATAAACTAATTAAAAATATTTATATAAAATAATAAATTAAGAATTTTTCTAGAGGATGAATGTGAATTGTGATGCTAGTCTATTCTAAATAATAAATATGTTGTCAACAAAAATAAATAAATTATAAAGTATATACTCGGGAATTGAAATCATCTCATCGTGGATAGATAGTTTCGTTCCAGCGAGGTGGTCATCGACGTGCTGGTTGCGAACATTGTTTGACATAAAATGTTGTTGTGGGTCTCGATGTATATTCTATAGATCCTTCAATGTAAATGAGAAAAATCATTTAACGTTATAAAATTCGAAAGGGTATATATATCAATAACTCAAAAATGGTATTATTTAAAATTTGTTAACTTCAACATTTGTAATTATTAGTTGGCTTACTAATCGTTTAAAATATAAGTTTGTATGTTTTGTCAAACTGGATATAAATGTTGATAGTAAATTGATCATTTATATATAATCACCGTAAATATTACTAGCCAATAACTAATTTGAATAATTTATTAACATTCACGACAAAATTTAATCTATTTGTTGATATTATTCCAATCATTTATACATGATCATTCCAAAAAATATTATGTCAGTCGACATTTCATTATAATTTGCATATGATCAATCAATCAAAAACTATCGACTGAGTTATAAAAAGATTTAACGTAAATGATTAATATAGTAAATATATATGATAAATCTAGATACAAGTGAATCTCATGACAATATTTATGATCATCATTCAACAAAGTTATGTAAACAAAACAAAGACTAACAACCCCCAAATAAGGAAATAATCATTGGTAGGACAATTGTCAAAACATAAAGATAGGCCATCATAGAAAATATTTAGAAATCTTTGATAAATGTTACACCCAACAACACGAAGTCGAACCAACATCCATTACTTCCAAGTTCTACTCCGTTAGCCCAAACGCGAACAAGACGTTGGACGTTGACGAAACGCCGAATGTCGCGCCTAATTATATCATTAATCTCATGATTTTGTGAAACATTGTTGTTAATAGTAGGTAATGATTATCAACTATTGAATTAAAACATATAAACAATAACATATATTTTTCTTTTCAAGGAATACACTTGAATTGATGAAAGATCAATCTAATTTATAACTTTGAACCTCTAATTATAATTACAGAAATTTGTAAATTGTTGTCTAAAGAAATCTATTAATTAATAGCAATAGTTACTAGAATGCCTATTATCTCAAATAAAATTCAGCCAAAACACCCACACAAAAAAAATCTCAATGCTTGATGATTACACGTTGTCTACATAAAAAAATCATAAACAGCCCTTTTAAAAATATAAAACAAAACAAAACAAATATTTATTATTATTTATTATTATTATTATTTAATTTAAAAAACATATCACTACCCTTTAAACAAATTCTTCTCACTTTAATTAAGGCGATCTTGATAAATAGTACTCAAAACTTGTAAGTTTTTAGACAAAATTTTTGTCACTTTAACACTTAATAGATTAACACTTACAATATTTTTTTTTTAACTGCTCTTAAAATTAGATACAATTCAATCTAGTTTCATATTAAATTGTTACTACTCCGCCTAATTATATCATTAATCCTTGTTGATCAATTGTGATTCATGATTTTGGTTAGGGAAACATTGTTGTTAGTAGGTCAATCATCATTAACTAATGAATTAAAATATAAAAACAATCATATATATATATATATATATATATATATATATATATATATATATATATATATTCAAAACTTGCATGGATGAAAGAAATCTTCAAAATATTTTTTCTAAGTACAAATACAAAAGTAAAATAAAAAGACCATAAATAAAATATAACATTATTTTAATGAACAACTTAGACCGATTATAGCTTTTCCTTTCCCCTTAATATCAACTATCACCTTCACTTTCGAGCCTCACTACTTTCTCCCCCTTTTCTCCTTTGTCAACTTCAGCAACACCAAAATCAACGACATTGCCAAAAAAATCGGAAGCTTCTTTTAAATCAGAGACGCTGTAGTCTTCATCATCATTATCGCTGTCATCCGAGGATGTGAAAATAATCTTCTGCATCGAAGTCATCTGGTACTACATCTTCAAGATCCTATTCCTTAATTGTAGTCTTCATATATTTTTCTCCCATCATTCTTGAGAGGACTATAATCATGAACATATATAATCATCTTGCACCTTCTGTTTTTCTTCATACCGCTTGTCATCTTCATCCTTCAAATCTATTGGGATGGGCTAGCTTTTATTGGATTGATGCTGCTTGGGATGCCATTGGAGAGGTAGAATCTAGTACATAGAGCTTTAAGATTTGATTTTAATATTGTTTTAGTTTAACTTGGGCCTAATTTATTATATAGATAATTTTATGAAGAGATAAATAAATTTTGCATTAATTAATTGGTCATAGCAATTTGGAAGAAATATTAATTTATGACTAGATATATTTTTTATCTATATACAGACCATATGAATTTTTGAGATAGTTTGTAAATATCTTTACATCACAAAAATATTATTATATGAATACGGTACAACTTTTTTTTTATGTAGAAAAACTAATATTTAAAATAATAGCCAACATTTACATCTTGATATAAATGATAATATTATATAAATATTTGTAAATAGTACTAGGAAAAGCAAATTGTGAAAAGAATGATTAAAATACTTGATTTAGATTCAATTTGGCGGTAGTACCATAAAATATTAGTTTAATCATCGGGTCAGATGTGCTCTTTAAATTTTTGTAAGAAAACCCATTCAATTGGTCTATATTTTTTAAGGTCACAAAATAACAGTGATAATGAACTCATCAAAAACATTACTAACTAAATCAGACATAGTTGTCATTTAAGTGATCAAAGATATATTAGAAGAAACCTAAAGAAAGCTAAAAAAACTCAAACGCAACAAATTAAAATAACAAGTTTATAAGTGAGCTTATGGTGGCCTACTCGAGCTTCATCAAGAGTAGGCCTTGAATACTGTCATAATTATGCATTCTCACTTGATAACATCTTTTAAGACATTATCAAAATCTCTCCGATTAAAAGAAACCCGATTATCAACAACTATATATAAATTCCTTCAAGAAAAATATCACAACACCCCAAAGATTAATGTATTTAAATATAAATTTCTTTCTAAACTCAAAATTTAGATCAACAACACAACAATAGAGAAAAAAAAAACACACAACCGATCACTTTATAGTAGATCTGGACTACACACTTCCATATTAGTAAGAAAACAATAGAAAATTAACTCACTAATCGAAGTTGAGCTCTCTAGACACCAAAGCCTTCGGCTGAGTGATAGTTCCTTGAGAACTAGATGTGTGGCGAGGGTAGCGGCGACATCGCCACCTTCATGTCGGGTTGGACACTCTCTAGGATCGAAGGCGGAAGCGAAAAGTTATCTCTCGTTTTCTCTTCCTCTTACATGGAATGAGGGAGAAGACGTCCTCTTTGTTAATATTTGGTACCGACAATAATAAGACAATCATAGAAAAAAATATAAACGTTTGCAACAACTATGTTTTAGTCAATAAAATAATATGATTCCCACTTGTCGTTTTCTTGGTTGAGTTCTTAAGCTTTATGTTTTTATTATTATTATTTTTTGTTTTGGCATTATATTTTTTCATGGGCTTTACCATCTCTTGAATTTTTTTAGTGCCATTAATGAATACCAATAAAGTCTCACTAATTTTTATCAAAGTAAATCTAACTTAAGAATCTATAGTGCATATCGCATATATACTTATAAACTAATAATATGAATCATCATGCATATGATCACCCCAATTACTTATAAATTAATAATCTAAATAAAAAAATTAAATATAATTTGAGTTGAGAATAGATCATCAACTTGAAGAAAGAAACATGTTTTATATTTTTCAATAGGTTAAATTGATCTTAATACCTCTTAATAAATACCTCTTAAACGAGATAAAATTTAAATATATAAAATTATTTTAGGTATTACCATCAGTTTTTATCTTGAATATTTATTTTATTTTAGTAAATGTATTAATTGATAAGTATCGATTAATATGCTTAATATGTTCACTTATACCCGTAATAGTGTAATACACATATTTGGATCGCCTTAGGAAAATAATTCATGGATTGGGTATAGTCCGTATAGTCTTGATCCATTTTAAATTTAAGTGTTTCTGCTAAAGTCGGATTTGTGATATTTGATCTCTTTAAGAAAAAAATACTTTGACACATTATTTTCTTTATAACAAGATAGATTAAATTTTTTTAATAGTAGTATTGTCCAATATTATGATATAAATGGACGTCTCCTTTGAACAGATTGTCTGATTACATTTTATCTCAAATTTATTTATTTTGTACAATACATTAAGATAAATATACGTGAAAGATATTATTTGTATTTGAATCAACTTCACAAACAATAGATTTTGTCATTTTGTGTATAGTCTTATTCTAGTTCACAATGCTATGGTTACCAGAGCAACAATGGGCCTAATTCAATTTTTATTAATTCTTTATTGTTTAAATTTAAAAATATAATTTTATTGAGTTTATTATATTATAGTTACACAAAATTATTTTCTTATCGACTTCATCATATTGCAAAAAACTCCAAAATGGAAGACAAAAACTTACATGAACTTAGAGATTAATTAATTGAGACGAAAAATAGACAACAAGTGGAAATAACAAACTCAACGGATTTAAAAACAACAATCTCTATATATATAATGATGCTTAATTTTTAAAGGGTTCGAATTGTCGGGTCAAGAGCTGTGGTTAATTTGAATATTTATGTGAGAGTAAATGGATACTTGGGTTCGGATTGTGAGTTGACCCACCCATAAACTTAAAACGATTAAAAATAAAATTAAAATGTTATTGGTATGTTTCGAACTTGCAACCTAACAAAACAAGCACAACCCTTTAACCAACTAGGCTAACAACACTGTATACTTAAAATTCAACACCAAATTTGATGATACGCGAGACATTTTTAACGATAAAAATTCAAATTTTTAACTAACTAATCTATATATATATAATGATGCTTAATTTTTAAGGTTGTACGGATTGCCGGGTCGAGGAGTTTGGTTAATTGGATATTTATGTTAGAGTTAAATGGTTACTTGGTCGGATTGTGGGTTGGACCCGCCCATAAACTTAAAACGTGGTTAAAAATAAAATTAAAAATTTATTTGTATGTTTCGAACTTGCAAGCTAACAAAAACAAGTAGAAACCTTTTAACCAACTAATCTAACAACTCTTTATATTAGATTCAACACCAATTTGATGAACGCGAGACATTTTAACAATAAAAGTTCAAATTTTACTAACTAATATATATATATATATTATATATCATATATATATATATATATATATATATATATATAATATATATATATATATATATATATAATGATGCATAATTTTTAAAGGGTCGGATTGCAGAGTCGAGAGCTTGTGGTTAATTTGGATATTTTATGTGAGAGTAAATGGAAACTTCGGTCAGATTGTGGGTTGACCCGCCCATAAACCTTAAAACGGTTTAAAAATACCATTAAAAACTATTATTTGTATGTTTCGAAACTGCAACATACATAAAACAATTTACAACCCCTTTAACCATAGGCTATACAACACTTTATTATTTAAGATTCAACACCCAATTTGAGTGAACCACGAGACATTTTAACAATAAAAGTTCAACTTTTAACTAACTAATATATATATCTATATAATGATGTTTAATTTTTAAAGGGTTCGGATTGCCGGGTTCGAGAGCTGTGCTTAATTTGGATTATTTAAGTGAGGCGTAAATTGATACTTGAATCAGATTATGGGTTGACCCCGTCCATAAACTTAACACGGTTAAAAATAAAATTAAAAATAGTTCTTTGTATTTTCGGAACTTGCAACTAACAAAACAAGTATATCATTTTAACAAACTAGGCTTAACAACACTTTATATATAAGATTCACACCAAATTGATGAACGCCAAGACATTTTAACAATAAAAATTCAAATTTTTAACTAACTAATCTATATATATAATGATGCTTAATTTTAAGGTGTCCGGATTGCCGGGTCGAGAGTTGTGGTTAATTTGGATATTTATGTGAGTGTATGTGGATATTTGGGTCGGATTGTGGGTGGACCCGCCCATAAACTTAAAACGGTTAAAAATAAATTAATACGAGATACCATAAGGGCCCAATATCTCAATAACACCTTTGTCTAAAGCTTCGAATGAGACTGAATATCCGAAACGCATGAACGATCTGACTAGAAATCATTCAAAACTTGATCGAAGAACCCAGCGTTTATTGAAGAGGTTATAGAGTCGATTACAAAAGTACTAGTTTGAAAGGCTCATTGGAATTGATCCGCTACGGGGTTACATTATACACAAGAGAAGCACTAAAGTACTAAATATAATAGGTAAATGCTATTTGTATGTTTCGAACTTGCAACATAACAAACAAGTACAAACCCTTAATCAACTAGGCTAACACTTATATTTAATATTCAACACCAAATTTGATAAACGCGAGACATTTTAACAATAAAAGTTCAAATTTTTACTAACTATTCTATATATTTATATATAATGATGTTTAAATTTTAAAGTGTCCGGATTGCGGGTCGAGCGCTGTGGTTAATTTAGATATTTATGTGAGAGTAAATGGATACTTGGGTCGGATTGTGGGTTGACCTTGCCCATAAACTTAAAACGGTTAAAATAAATTAAACATGTTATTTGTATGTTTCGAATTTGCAACCTAACAAAATAAGTACAATTCTTTAACCAACTAAGTAACAACACTTTATTTTTAAGTTTAACACCAATTTGATAAACGCGAGACATTTTAACAATAAAAGTTCAAATTTTTAACTAACTAATATATATATATATATAATGATGTTTAATTTTAAAAAGGGTCCGGATTGTCGGGTCGAGAGTCTGTGGTTAATTTGGATATTTATGTGAGATTAATGGATACTTGAGTCGGATTTGGGTTGACCCACCCATAAACTTAAAACTGTTAAAATAAAATTAAAATGTATTTGTATGTTTCGAACATGCAACCTAACAAAACAAGACAACCTTTTAACCAAACTAGACTAACAACACTTTTATTTAAGATTAATTACCAAATTTGATGAACGCGAGACATTTTAACAATAAAAGTTCAAATTTTAACTAACTAATCAATATATATATAATGCTGCTTAATTTTTTAAAGTGTCCGGATTTCCGGGTCGAGAGTGTTGGTTAATTTGGATATTTATGTGAGAGTAAAGGATACTTGGGTCGGATTGTGGGTTGACCCGCCCATAAACTTAAAACGGTTTAAAATAAAATTAAAATGCTATTTGTATGTTTCGAATTTGCAAACCTAACAAAACAAGTACAACATTAACCAAGTGTGATTGAAATTTGGTTTGCAGAGGGATAATAAACGATACCATTTGAAAGTGGTTAAAGAAATATGAATCAAGTATTTGATTGACCAAAGTGTGAGGTCACGATGTTAATTATTAAAAATATGAATCAAATATTTGATTGACAAGTGAAAGTGTAAAATCACGAGATGAGAGATTCATTCGGAAAAAAATATGTGATGAACATGTAAGAAAATAAGTTGTTTTATCGAAGTGAATAAAATGTGGAATGAGAGCGTTATATTTTTATTTTAATAATTTTAAACATTGAATAAATATATTATAATTTTTAATTATTTTGTTTTTATTCTTATCCGTGT
Source organism: Impatiens glandulifera (assembly GCF_907164915.1). Taxonomy (NCBI): domain Eukaryota; kingdom Viridiplantae; phylum Streptophyta; class Magnoliopsida; order Ericales; family Balsaminaceae; genus Impatiens; species Impatiens glandulifera. The sequence continues at coordinate 2,581,121 of NC_061863.1, forward strand.
GTATCGCACGGAAATTTTCCTAGTTATACTAACAATAGAAATTTGAAGTGTCTTGAAACCAATATATTGAGGACTTCTTCATTAGGGATGCACCATCTTTGACATATCAACCAATTTCTTTCAGAAGTGGGTATTTGCATCCACTTTTGAATAAGTGCATTTCCATCGAAATTAATGTTCCTCCAAACATGCTCAACGTTACTTCAACTCTAGAAAAAGCTCTAACATTTCGCTCCATCCAAATATGATAAACAATAGCGGCAAAAAAAACCCTTAAAGACGTTTGAAGTGAATACATTACCCTTGGCCTTGTTGAGAGCAACATCTTTGATATCAATCAATTCTCTTGGAAAACTAAGAAGACCTATAGATGTGAAAAACTTATCCCAAAGCAAAGAAGTGAATGGGCATCCCCCAAGAAGGTGATCTATGGTCTCCTCATTTCCCACACATAAAAGACAACTTGAATCTGAAATGTTCATGTACCTCTTAATTCGATCTCGCGTATTAAGTCTTTCACGAAACGCCAACCACAAGATGAATTGATGATGTCTAGGAATAACTTTGAATACCACACCAACTGAAACTATGGTACCGATTCCCCTCTAGCACGAACAACATCTCATACTAAAGCTGAGGAAAATCTTCCTTCATTTTTCAACATTCCAAACCCGAGAATCCTCACGATCACTAAAATGATAAGAAGATATAGAATCAATAATCTTCATTCCTTCTAATATACTTCTTGGAAAATCATTTCATTCCCCGTTCTTGACTTGACAAATAATAGGCCAATTGCATTCCCTCATGATCCGAGTAAGAGAAAATTATTATAAGTATAATCGGTTATACTTGAACCAAGAGCCAGTCAGAAAGAGTTCCCATCCCATTTCTAATATGAATCAGAATGTAATTATAACGGTGGTTTGACGAGATTTCTATTTTAAGCTTGTAAAGTCAATTAACAAGCTCATCATGCTTATAAAAAATATGAGAACCTTTCACAATGGAGTAACAAAACATCTTAGCCCACTAATGTTTTACATAATCACAATTTAATACAACCGTGTTTTTTTACTATCTCAATAAATAAATATATAAAACATCATCTACAATTTTTTGAAGTAGAGAATTTTAAACTAGTATTGAAATAATTACTTTTTAAGGTAAAAATGTTATTTTATTGAATTAACAAAAATAAACCCACTAAGATAGTTCAAGTGACAAGAGATGTTTCTAAGATACCAAAAGTTATCAGTTCAATTTCCACTTAAAACAACTTAAATATTTGAAATGAAGATCATGACAAAAGGGAGTCATGCTAGTCTTCAACATAAAAAAAAATCACGAGAATAATGTAAATTTAAGAGTATTCTATAAGATGTCTCGGATTTGATTCTCATTAAGAACGCTCAGAATTAAAGGACCAAAAATAAACTCGGATCATAAAACAATGGTAAAAAGATAATTTATTTAGAATAATATCATTAATCCATATTTACATTCATGTTTATTTTTTTTAAAAGTATTAACCGTTGATTATGCCATTACTAGATATTTTTGAAAAAATAAATAAATTAAGATAGTGGTAGTAATTGTGTCATTTACACTACAAACCTAACAATATACCATATGGATTTTGAGACGGTTGTAGTTTCACAAAAATGTTTATTATGAACAAGGAACACCTCTTTTACTTTGAAATATTGATATTCAAAAGAAATCATTAGAGCCTTTTATAACAATGATTTATTTTAAGAAGAATTAAATAAATTCAAATAATCTATATATATATAATGATGCTTAATTTTTAAATTGTCCGGATTGCCGGGTCGAGAGCTGTAGTTAATTTGGATACTTGGGTCGGATTGTGGGTTTACCCGTTTTTAAATTTAAAACGGTTAAAAATAAAATTAAAAATGCTAGAGGTATGTTTCGAACTTGCAACCTAACAAAACAAATACAACTCTTTAACCAACTAGGCTACAAAGACTTTATATTATAAATTCAACACCAAATTTGATAAACGCGAGACGTTTTAACATTAATATAAGTTCAACTTTTTAACTAACTAATCTATATATATATAATGATGCTTAATTTTTAAAGTGTCCGGATTGCCGGGTCAAGAGCTGTGGTTAATTTGAATACTTGGGTCGGATTGTGGGTTTACCCGTTTTTAAATTTAAAACAGTTAAAAATAAAATTAAAAATGCTAGAGGTATGTTTCGAACTTGCAACCTAACAAAACAAATACAACTCTTTAACCAACTAGGGTACAAAAACTTTATATATTAAATTCAAACACCAAATTTGATAAATGTGGGACGTTTTAATATAATATAAGTTCAACTTTTAACTAACTAATATATAATGATGTTGAGTAAATGGATACTTGGGTCGGATTATGTGTTGACCCACCCATAAATTTAAAACGGTTAAAAATAAAATAAAAAATGTTATCCGTAATTTTTTCACGGTTTTTTTATATTATTACTCGTGTAAATGCACGGGCTAAATGCTAGTTTGATTAATTAACTTAAGTGACTTTTAGCATTGTTAATCAATACATTGTCACTATGCAAACGAGGTGATAGTGGTGACACATTTTTTCTTCTCTTTTAGGTAAATATAGAATATAATAGTATTTACATATGTGTCACTAGGATTAGCTAATGAAAAATTGTGAGTAGAATAATCAAAAGTCAATACATTTAATTTAGATGTAAATTTAGAGGCAGTTGTAATGAGACATAATTTTAGCCATGGGATGAGACAAATTAATCGTATTTGTATATAAATTGTTTGATGAGAAATGCAAAAATCAAAAAAAAAAATATATGACTTTGGAAAGGTAAAATTGTTTATATATTGAAAATGTAAAATTGAGAGAATAAATTCCCTTAAGAACTTAATTCAATTCAAAAGAGTAATTTTAAGGACAATTAACTAACATGGTCAATGCCCATATTCTCTTGTTATGGTGTCAAGATTGGACATTGTTGGATTGAGTAGGCACATGGTTTTTTTTAATAGGGCAGTCCAAAGGTGAGTACTTTCACTGATATGATACTAAAAAGTCCAAATAGTTGGTGCCAAACATTTTATATTGATAATTTGGTTAAAATTTAAAATGGACTTTTAAAATTTGGTTGTCTAATTCAAGGCGGTTAAAGTTTCGAGTTAATTTACGATTTTACGTAAGGTTAACGAGTTTAATTTTAAGTTAATTCTTAAATAGTTAAACTTTTACGATTTTAAATTTACGATACTAAGATTTTACAAGTTTATAAATTTATAAATAATTTTGATTTTTCGATTTTATACGATTTTACGTTAAAAATGAATGTATATTTAAAAATTAAAAAATAAACTTATTATTTATTCAAATAAATAAATTAATATAATTAATTTTATAAATATAATTTTTTTATATTGTTATTTACTTATTATTATTATTATTTATTTGATTTTATATTTAAATATATAAAATTTTAAAATTGGCTAAGTATAAAATACTTAATTATATATATAAATAATAACAATAATAATATATAACTATTAATTTTTTCAAATTAAACTCTCAATAAACTCTAAATTTTACGAGTTTACAAGTTGCCAATGATTTTACATAAACTCTCGTTTTTTACCGTCTTGGTCCAATTTGAGGCTTAATTCTACCTCCAAATGAGATGGGTCTAAATGAGAGATGGGCCCAAATGAGGCATGGCCCAACATATCGTCCGATCTTTTTTGGAATTTTTTCTTTTATGACCAAAATAAATGAAACCCTAATATAAACAAATCCTATAAATAGATTGTCTACTCATACCTAGCCGCCGTATCCAACAACTTTGTGAGTAAAAGAGATGAAAGTCGGTCATTTTGGGATAGGTGAGATTGAGGCACATCTCAGGTTTGACGACAACCATAAGGTGAACATGACGTTGTTTGTTGATGAAATTGTTCGAGTGGACGAGAATAGTCTTAGTTGGTGTTTTGTGAACACATTGAAACTTTATGCGGAAAAAAATGAGGTAACGTGTTAAAGACTATTCATTCATATTTGGTATTTTATAGCAATTACGACATTGATTTGAGAGAAAAATATTAATATCAAAGATCTATGTACTAAATTTTAAGTGTTGTTTTTTTTTGTGTATTTGTCATTAAGTGTTTTAATGGTAACAGGTGGTTGAAATCATCCTTTCAAGAATAGACCAACCACCACCTAGATGGTTTCTTGTGATCATTACAATAGAAAATGATTGCGTGGAGGAAAATTTCTTCGTAAATTTAATTGATAAGAGTATTACAAAAAAACGAGAAAGTAAGTGTTATTTTCTTTTTAATATATTAATATCTATGATAAATTGATATAATAACTTTATTTTTCAATTTTATATTACAGAAAGTTATTTATTCATTAAAGATATATTACCCTAAGTTCTCAAGTTCGATTCTCATTGAAAAGACGATGCAAATAGATGACTAAGAAGAGCGCAAAAATATAACACGTGGCTTTATGCAGCAACCAAACCTTGTAGTTTGGAAGATTTGGAAAGCAGAATTAACAAAGAAATTTTGTTGGATGAGTTGCGCGCATTACTCCAGCAAATGATGACACAGGCGAGGAGCTTGACCAAGTTTCTTCTTTCATTTAAAAACTTTTAATCATTGTATTAATAATATTATAATTATTTAACTTTTAATAAAATTGTTTTAATATTTTAAGTTTTAAGTAAGCATAGTATTATTGTCATTTGGTGTTAATCTTGGTTAAGAAGAGGGGTTAAATTTGAAAATATTAAAAAGTATAAGGATAGAATTTCAAAATTTTCAAACTGTGGTAAAATGTTTAATTTTCAAAACAATTATGAAACAAAACTATATTTTAGACTAAATTTAAGGGCAAAATAATTTATGGCAATATTAATTGTCAAATTTACAACATATACCTACAAACATAGTTACTTATGGATTAAATTCTTTAAGAAAGTTAAACTTTTTCTTTTTCTTTCACTTTTTTTTAATATTTTTTGTCATTTTTTATTTATTTAAAATAGTTCAATTTTGACTTCATAATCAACTTATATTAAATAAGGTTTAGTTCGTTTTTTTTATTCTAATAACCCAAATAAATTAAATATCACTTTATTTTCTCTTTTTATCTCTCAAATCAATAAATTAATTGAACAAAATATTAAAATACTTTTATTTTATTTATATATATATATATATAAAATAAAAAAAACATCCCCACCTTTAAGTTATTTCAATAACCTAAACCGAACCAAGCCTAAAAAAATTGTCAAAAACCTAAAATAATGTTTCCTCCCAATATTATTTTAAATTAATATCGACCTCAGTTTTTTTTTTCAATCAATTTTAACCCAAAATTTGATTCTAAACTATTATTTTTATTGTTTAATTATCTTTTTATAAATTTGATCTTAAGTGAATGTGGTTGACTTTTTAAAATACATATCATTGTTTAAATATATTTGTATAAATCTATTCAACTATTTATACATATGTGGTTGACTTTGTGTAAATACATATATCGCATGAGATCTACATATGAATGAACTAGTTCTTTGACAAGAAAATACTCTTTCTCAGATATTATTGAAAAATATGGAACATAAACGTATCAACTATGTAAAAAATTGTCACCAATGTCAGATCTATATTGATCTAAAATATACCCCGACATCTTTGCTTTACAGTATGACGACACCCTGACCCTTTTCTATATGGGGCATTGATGTCATTGGGAAAATTTATCTACATGCATCAAATGGACATGACTTCATACTCGTAGCCATCGACTATTTTTCTATATGGGTCGAGGCAGCGTCTTACAAGATTCTAAAATCTACTCAAGTGACAAAATTCATCAGTATCAATATCATCGCCAGATACGGGGTACCTCATGCCATTATTTTAGATAACGGAAAACATTTCCAAGGAAAAGTTTTATCATTGCTCAAAGAATTCAAGATTTAGCACCACAAACCATCGCCCTATCGACCCCAAACTAATGGCGCAATCGAAGCAGCTAACAAAAATGTTATATTGAGATCATTTAGAAGATGACCGACACATACAAGGATTGACATGAGAAGTTTCCAGTTTCCTTGTGGGGATATCGTACGATTGCTCAAGCATCGACAGACAAAACTTCATATTCTATAGTATATGGTATGGATGTCGTACATCCTATCGAGATTGAAATCCATAAACAGAGTCCTTTTGGAGTCCTAAGTCATTGAAGAAGACAAGATAAAATCTCGATTGGACTAGTTGACATTGATGGAAGACCATAGGTTGGATGCATTATGCAAAACACTTACCAGAAACGAATGGTCGATACCTTTAATAGAAAGGTCAAGCCCAGAAACCTAAAAGAAGGTGACTTGGTGCTCAAACGAACCCGAAAACTATTAAACCCTAGGGGCAAGTTCCGACCATGATGGGATGGAACCTTCATAATTAAGAAAATCCTCTCTACATGTGTAGTTCGTCTATCTATAGTTGAAGGTGAAGAGTTTACTGCTCTAAGCAATTTAGACGCACTGAAACGATATTATGTGTAATATCAACACGTGAAAATGACGACTCTCAATCCATCCTTACCAGGACTATGACGGCTCTCAATCCAGCCTTACCAGGACTAGAACGACTCTTAATTCAACCTAATTAGGACTATAACGACTCTGATCCAACCCTAATAGGATTAAAACGGATTTAGTCACCAGCCTCGAATGGACTAATCGACCTCTAGTTTTTATAACTACGTCATTATAAAGAGAGAACTACGTGAGACCTGATTATTCTAAAGGAATAAAAAACGTAAAATATGTCAAGGACAAAAGGAAGATACGTAGACAGCCTATATATAGGTCCGATCTCAATAATAAATAAATAAAATGAATGACAACTCATTGTTCTGTTTCACCTAAAGTGTAAAGACAGTAGGAACCTTGATTCTTTTCACCAATCGGTGACAAGGATTTTAGGAAATAAGTAGGGGCAAAAGCCAAGAGCAGCTTTGTTAATCGAACAATGATTAAATCTCCCGAACATGACCTGAGTTTCTAGAAAACTCTAATTAATGGATATCCTTAATAAGCTCATTTTCGTGCTCCGTGATTATTCAGGAAATTAACCCTCTATGGAAGGCTTTTGAAAAAAATGAAATAAACCCCCAAATGCCAAGACAAAACCGCAATTTGAGAAAGGACGTCGCATTCCCCTTTGTACAAGAGAATAAAGAAAGTTATACTCAAGGCTTCAAAAAAAATATAAAAGCTACCCTATAGGTTGAGATGTTGAAATCATCGTTTATGCTCACTCGGGCGACTGTCCCGATGACTATTGTAAGAGAAAAACGTATCGATTCCCCTAGATATACTCGAGAACCAAAATCAAAAAATATAAATATTCCCATGTAGGTTGAGGTGTTGAAATTATAGTTATGCTCACTCGGGCGACTGTCCCGATTACCATCGTAAGAGCAAAAACGTATCGAATCCTCCAGATATACCCCCAAAACCAAAAATAAATAAAATCTTGAAGCCATAAATTTGAAGCCCTCTCTGCAAATATACCAGGAATAATTGAACTTTTGAAGGATTGCGGCTCATGGCTAAAGCAACCAAAAATATAACTGAACGAGACTTTACATCCCGGTCACCTTCCTTGCGAGATAAGAGTTTGGATAATCGTCTACACGAGATTGAATTTATCATCTATATCTTAACATAGGAGGAAAGGAACTTGGACTCTTTAAACAAGATAATCTCTACCGATCTCATAAATGTTCGTAGCTTAGTCCCGAACACATTTCGAATCCAAGTTTCCATGATTCATGGATATGATCAAAGTTTCTTATGTTTTCAAACCTTATTTGAAACAGAATTGTGAATAGTCCATCCCCAAGTAGCTTTTGTCAAAGCTCCACACGCCATAAACAAACAAGGAACCATGAAGCATGACAAAGTAACCTGCATCCCTTCTTTTTAACGGGAGATTAAAACACAATTAGTCGATGTTTCACCTAGTTGTGAAGGTCACTTCGTAAAACAAAAATGGTAAAAAGTTATGTTGAAACGTTCCCTAAACAATATAAGTTCCTTGAAAGCCAGCGGGTTTATTCCTATTGTGAACAACATTTTATCACAATCAAAGTCAAAGCTCCCCTCAACACAACAGGTTGATGTTTCACCCCGTTGCGAAGGACACTTTGTCAAAACCGGAAGAGATAAGTTTCCAATCAAAGCAGCTCAATCAAAGTCAAAGCTCCCCTCAACACAACAGGTTGATGTTTCATCCAGCTGTGAAGGTCACTTTGTATAAGACTTCTCCAAAGTCCTATTTGTTGATAGGCACCATAGGTCATTGTTATGACTCATAAAGCCATATTTTAATAGGCATCAACATAGGTCATTATTGTAACCTATCCCCTTAGAGTGATTGTTATCATCATTCCCCACAGTAAGTCCTATCTTAGGATAAGCATCCAACGAAGTCATAATTATGACCAATCTCTAGTGGCAAATTCCATCTCTTGATGGACATAACGTGATTATTATCACTATTCCCGGAGAGTCCTATCTATTCCCGGAGGATCCTATCTATTCTCTAGGAGGATCCTATTTGTTGATGGGTATCTTAAAAGAAATCTTACATGCAGTTGATAAACTACTCTCCAGCATGCGTGAGACTATTGCGATAGTCTATCCCTAACAAGATTCGACGTGATCTGATAGCGATTTGACCTATGAATCATTGTTATGATTCATCATCGACATTTATTTCCATCCAGGTTCTATCCTTCCGCCTTATTATAAGTTGGGGTATAAATTTCAAATTATTCAAACCTTGAACCCACGTTTTCTAAAAATAAAATTTATTATTCAAACTCGGTTCGAGAGGGATTTTCTGTAAGTATGGAAAGTTGGCATACCCCAATTTATAATAATATTATTATTTTACAATAATATTAAAATAATATTTTTAAATTCAAAATAACCCAAAGGAGAGGTTAAAAAATTAGGGCTAATTATTGTGATAATTAAACCTTAATTAGAAAATTAAATAAAAACCAAAACTAAATTTGAGATCAAAATATTGCATTTATTTTACCCAAATTAAATTCAAAAATGGGTTGAAATAATTTAATTATGATTTTAAACATAAATTATATATAATTTATGGCTTAAAATAATTAAAAAAATACCCTAAAATACCCAAAATAAAATAAATAATCATAATTTTTATTAAGTTGTCAAAAATATTTTTGTGTATTAATTTGATGAAAAAAACGCAAGAAATGGTTAAAAATTCGATTTCAAATAACATTTTTATTAAAAATATAAACTGATGATCTTGTGTGACAAAAATTATGTGTAAATGTTGTAATAGGTTTCATAGCCATCAGATGAAAATTCAGGGCCCACATCGGATTAACTAACGGGATCACTAACCCCGTTAGCCCAAACGTCAGACGGAACGATAGGCGATGGACGGAACGTCAATGGAGCGTTCAATTCAACAAAACGACGTCATTTTTTTCTTCTTCTTCGCGAACTTCGAGGCACGCGATGGATGCTAGTGACCTTCCAGAAAGTCTATCTCCTCCGTTTCTCAACCTTATCCCTCCATTCTTTCATCAGCGTGCACATCTCTACCTCACCATCAATACCCCTAGAATTATAAGTCAAAACCTACGCTAGACCTAGGCTGCTAAGGACAAAACAGAAATGTTGAAGAAGAACTTCAGAAGCCAAATTGAAGTTGAATGTCTATGATAACCGACCTAGCTAAGTATAAATACTCCTTAGGTGTTAAACTTCCAATCCATCAAACAAAATTCGAATATTATAGCTTGATCTATAAAGAACTCCAGTGACTATTTTTTTGAAGAAACTACTTCGGCGATCTAGGATTCGATCCGGGGCTTGAGAAAGCTTTCTATACATCATGGAGTGTTCTCCAATCACTAGTAATCTTACAGATCTACTATAATTCAAGTTAGGATTTGAAATTGGATTTTTTCAAGTTTGATCGGGTTGATCTTATTTAGGGTTCAATTTTGTATTTTCTTTAGTTGAAATCACTCCCTATATGATTTCTAAGCTTTCTGTCGAAAGAGATTTCATCAATTTTACCTCAATCGAAAAAACCCAAATTTGATTTGAAAATCTGGAAATTTTGAATTTCATGTTCTTGGGATTTTAAGTGAGAATTTTGATTCAATTAGTAGTCTAACATGTTTGTAAATATGTTATGATGATTTCCAAATCATAAAATCAACATCCCGATAATGTTTTAATCCAACTGAAATTTAATAAAAAAAGTTTAAATTTCATTTTTGAATTATGTTAAAGAGCTTGATCTATGTTCTTGTATTGGTTGTATTCAACTATAAATATCATTTCAAAGTTGTTGGAACAAAAATTAGTCCATGAGATGACCTAAATCAAAAGTTCTCATTTCTTGCCCTAGAAATCGGGTTGAGAAATTAATCCTTGTAGAGCTCGATTGATCGAGTTTAGGGTTAGGGATTATGATTCCTATATCAATATGAGTTGTTTGCGGCTTACAGATCATGTTTTCATTATTTGTATCTAAAGTTATAAACTTGCAATTTCTTTATACCAAATAAAGAACACTCGATCATCAACGACCAAGCCCTATAGGACCGGACCGAGATCAAGGACTGAGAAAATTGACCTAGGACCGAGACCAATGATCGGTATTCTTGAGTGAAGATCGAGCCTTAGGATCGGTGTTCTTGAGCAATGATTGAGGAATACAGCCGAGGATTCTAACATATGACCGAGAGGTCTGACCAGGGACCGAGACTCTCAGGTCCCACGACCGAGGAAGCTAAACCTGGGACCGAGACTCCCAGACCTAGGACCAAACAATCTAAGTTTAGGACCGAGCCTCCCGAACCCCAGGGTCGAACACTTCGGTCCCTTGATCGAGTGTCTAAAACCCCGATTTAGACCACCTTCGGTCTAGACCAAACCCATCCAAGCCCGGACCGGTAAAAACGAACCCAAGCCCTAGGACTTTGGTCCTAAGGCCTATTTTGTTCCACTTTTTAAAATCAAAAATTATTTTTGTAATTTTGGAACCCCCAATTCATTTTCAAAAAATCTCAAAAGGTCAGAAAATATTTTCGAGATATTTCTCAAACAAATATTTTGGCTAAGACCCCGTTTGAAATTTATTTTTAAATTCTAATACTTTTCTGATATTTTTCAGGTTTTAATTAATATGTTATCAACACAATCACAGGTACGCCATCTAAATAATTGTGTACAATTATTTACGTAATTTAAACTTATCCTTGTTTAGGATCCCCGAACTAATAATTAAATAAATAAATCTTTTGATAGCCAAACTTTTACCTTAAAAATAAAACTGCTCCGACAGGCATGTAGCACATAGCGCGAAAGTCTTTTTCCGAGCGTAACCAAAAAATGAACCCCTTATGAAAACTCTGATATAAAGTACGTTTGTAAAAGTACATTTTACTGATTTTTCTAAAATTATTTGGCGACTCTGTTTTCAAATAAATAATTTTTTTAATTAATCATGTTTAATTAATTTAAACTGGATTTCAAATCAAATCCTCATATTATTAAAATTTGAATAAAATTAATTGTTTTTACATAGTTAATTTCAAAAGCTCTCAAGTACTGTCAAAATCTTTTACAGATAATATTTTAAAAAAAAGTATGTCTGACACGTAAACCAAGGTTAAAACGCATTCAATCATCCAACTTTGATAAGCTACTTTCACCAATGACCCATTCTCAGGGTTACCATCATCAACTAGTGAATTCAAACATTTCAAGGGATTCCAGGGTTACTATCATCAACTAGTGAATTCAAACATTTCAAGGGATAGACTTGCATTGATAAAAAATAAATTTCAAATTAATTTTGTGAAAGTACACATTCAAATATAAAATCAAGAAAACATAACATCATTAAGGAAAACTTTTGCATTGATTTGATTTTGTATATGGTTTTAGCTTACCTTTTGCCTACTTTATATAGATAATTTTACAAAGAGAACTAATTTTTGTCATTTATAGGTCATAACAATTTTGGAAGAAAATATTCATTTATGACTATATAGATTTTTATCCATTTACATCCTTAACATATACTATATGAAATTATAGAAAGATGTAAATATTTTTACATCACAAAATATATTAATTATATGAATAATGGGCAATGACTTTTTATGTATATAGACTAATATTTAAAATAATATCAGATTTCATATTGATATAAAATGATAATATTATATAAATATTTGTAAATAGTACTAGCCAAAAGTGAGACCCGTAGTAATTATGCATTCACATTATGCAACATCTTTTAGCATTATTAGAACCCTCCGACGTCAAAATAACCTAAAACACAGGCTACAAATACAACGAATTTCTTCAAGATTTGAACAACTTAAGGAAAATATTACACATCCAAAAGTTAAAAAAAAAAACATAAGACCAACTAAATATAAGGTGCCCTCCCTATAGGAGTTTCCTCCGGCTCGGTGGGAGTTTCCTTTGGCTCTAGTTGAGTGGCTAGGGTAGAAGAGGCATCGTCAACTTCAAGTCGAGTTGGTGACACTCTCTAGAGTTTGATACTGGGAGAGGAAAAGTCTCGTATTATTTATTAATATTGGGTAAGAATAATCTATGAAAAATTTATGATCGCAACGACGACATTTAATTTATGTATATGTGTTCTCATTCTTTATGTTGGACTATTTTTTCAATTTTGCGTGAAGTTTTCATTTCCCTTGCCATTTCTTGAATTGTTTTTATGGCCTCATGAATACCAATAAGACTTCACTAAATTTTATCTAAAGTAGTGCAAAACTAATTTAAGCATCAAGCTCGTATAATTAATCACTTATATACCTATAAACTAATAATATGAATACAACAGGAATATAATCACCTAAACACTCATAATTAATAATATGAATAAAAAAGAACATGTAATTTTTGTATTTTATTTTTTGGATTGAAAGGTCGTCTGCCCTGAGTGATCGAATTAGGCTTTATTCAGTCTGACAAGGTTAATATGCACAAATGACCTTTTATTAGTCTAATATCTCCACGTTAAGTGAATTTCTTATGATTGAATTCTGTTTTAAGTATGGTAACACAATGGAAACAGCTTAGATTATGAGAACACTAATCAAAATTCAACTAAATTTATTTAGTTAAAAATAATTTTAAAATTTGGATAGCGGATTATTAGTTGTTCTATGGATTTGAGAAATAATTTGATCATAATGGTTATGTTTGCCACGTGATAATATTTATTTTATAGGATAAAAATTGTTTCATTGATTCATTTTATTGCATTCACAATAAAATATTAAATTTCATAACAAAACAATTAAATCAAATTAGGACATAATTATAGATGATAAAAGTTATACTCTATAACAATAAGGTAAGAAGTTATATATATATATATAGTCTTATTTTATAATTTTGTATTGGATTGATGGTATAAAAATGTAATATACAAAAATTATTAGTTTCTTAATTAAAATTATTATTCTAACCTAAATTTTTGTTATTTACATTTATTTTTGTTTTTGAATTTTGTTTAAATATTCTAAGTATTTAAAAAAATGATAAGAATCTCTATTAACAAAACTTACATACTAGTAGGTTACTTAGTTTTCTTATTAATTATTTCATTTTATACAATGGATTTTAATTTAATATACAAATTTTTATTAAAATATATTTATATATACTGTTTAGATATAAATTTAGTCTTTCTGCAAAACTATTATTAATTAAATATTAAATTTATAATTTGTATTTGATAAAATATAAGAATTTAAAATATAGAATAATAAAACAGGCTATTTTTAAATATATTAAAATATAATTTAATTAATTTTATAAAGAATGAGGAAAAATTGAAAGAAATGAATAATATAGGTAGCACAACTCAGAACTTTTAAACCTAACAAAATTTAACTCATCAACTATTTTATTTTTCAAATTAGAATATAAAATATTATTTATATTTCAAATTAAAGCACTTAATTATACCCATTTTCTATTTTTGGATATTAATGAATACCAAGATATAATTATATAAACATGGTTTTAAGTTCACATCAGGACTACATTCCTTGTAAGTACATTAAGAAAAAAACACAATCATATATGAATTTTTTTTAATAATATAGGTTATTTTGTGGAAAAAAATAAAGTAAACTCATTAAATAGAGATTCAAACATACACTGCAAAGCTCACATGATTAACCACTATGCCATGACCATATTTGTTTTAAAACATTAGATAAAAAATAAAATTAATTATGCATAATTTCTTTAAAATAAATCTATTACGTGGTCGGCAGGATTTGAAATTGCGCGGGCAAAGTCCACATGATTTCTAGTCATGCCCGATAACCACTCCGGCACGACCACAATTATTTAAGAATATTAAAGACACAAAACACAATCATTTATGCTTAAATTTTTTCATTATTTTCCGTAACAATATTATATTGTGGATCGGAAAACAAATGATGGGGCAAAATTCACATAATTTTCAGTGATGCCCCTCCATAACCACTCTAACACGACCACATTTGTTTGAGAATATTAAATAGAAAAAACACAATCATTTATGCATAATTTCTTTTCATAACAAGTTTATTTTGTGGGTAAAAAAATAAATTTATTACGTAGTGTTGGCAGGATTCAAACCTGCGCAGGCAAAGCCCACATGATTTCAAGTCATGCCCAATAACCACTCTGGCACAACCACATTTGTTTAATAATATTAAAGAGAAAAAAACACACAATGATATATGCATAATTTCTTTTAATAAAAATGTTATTTTGTGGATAAAAAAAATAAAATAATTTGTTGAAAGATAAGTATGCGGTTCAATTTGATTGAGTGTGCAAAGTTCAAGACAAGATGAGTGACAAATGTTTTTCTGGATCTTGTGCTTGAGTAAAGAGATGTCGAGAGATACATAATTATTTGTTATGATGTATACGATGAAAGTTCGTTTTGGGTCTTCTCGGCTTTCGATCAATAATTTATTTTTGAGTAAGTAGATATTGGATGTTCGTTTGGATGTTCGTTTGGGTGTCCTCTCTTTTCGATAGATATTTGATTTTGAAAAAATAACGATGGAAGTTCGTCTTATCTCTTCTTGGCTTTGGATTGATATCTTATTTTGAGAAAGTAGACGATGAATGAATGTTAGTCTTGGGGGTCCTCTATTTTCAATATATCTGATTTTAAAAAAGTAAACAATAAAAGTTCATATTAGGTCTTCTCCGCTTTTGATCGATATCTTATTTTGAGAAAGTAGACAATGGAAGTTCTTCTTAGATGTCCTCGGTTTTTTTTATAGATATCTGGTTTTGAAAAATTAAATGAAGGAAACAATAAACAAGACAAAGGCAAACGTCAAGAAAAAAAATCTTCAACTATTTTCTCTCCTCTCTTTAGATATCTAGGTTAAGGTATTTTCACCATTGTTGAAGATACATTATATATGTATGTACGTTATTTTTTAGGTTTAGATAATATGTTAGATTGTAAACCTCATAGACAAGAACAAGACAAAAAGAGGGAGATGAATCAAGACGAAGACAGGTTTTAGGAAGAAATTCTTTTTTATACAATTACTTTCTCTTCTCTCCCTAGATAATTAGGTGTAGGTATTTCCATCATTGGTGAAGATACATTATATATGTATGCGTCATCTTTATTGATAATATTGTTCTTAAAGATTTAGATAATATGTTAGATTGTAAACCTTAATTTGTAAGAATAGCGTAACTCATTATGAATGATATAGTGAATGTTTTAAACAGCATAAGAGTCTCGTGGTTTTACTCTTGTCGAAGAGATTTTTCACACTAAAGTTCGATGTGAGGTTGTACATGTGCGCGGCTAGAAAGTTGCTAAGTTTGAATGAGATTCACTTTTATTATAGAAATTGTTGTTTGCTCATTTTAGAAGTATAAATGATGAAATTATGGGTAAAAAATGAGTGCCTACAATACATCAAGAGGAGCATAGTCGAGCAAAGAGAAGTTGTTATCAAGAAGGTGTAAATATATGACAATGTATATAGTACTGGTAGTTCATTGATTTATTATCTATGGAGACTTTGTTTGTTGAGAAATTAGAGCATGAAATACAAGAAGGACATAAAATGTAAATCAAGATAGTGTTTTTTTTTTTTGAAAAAAAAAATAGAGGGTTGAGAATGAATTTACAATATTACAATGATGATATGTTCATGATACTCAATCTTGATACAATGAAAGAGTATATTCAACAAAATGAAACTATGTTTTTTACTATATAATTTAGTTATTAGTAATAAGATTAACACAAATAAAATTTGATTTATTGTTATGGAAATACAATTAAAAAAATGTGGTAAGAATATTTTTAAAATTCTTAGAGTTTTTGACAATATATTGATATTAACTTGAGTATGATTTATTTAAAGATGTAGTCGGACACTTTAAAAAAATCAATAATATTTCAAAAATACCTTTCAAATAATCCTATCTTCAATCCAATAAGTTTTATTTTAAATATTCAATTATTCAAAATGTATATAAAAATAAATCATAATAAGAATTAATAAAAAAAATATAATTATATTATAAATATAATTTTTAATAATATTAAAATTAAAGTTAATTATATTGTAGTAATATATTAATTGTATTTCTCAAATCTGATGTATGGCAATTATAATTCTCATGTGATTGCTCCTTTTAGAAGGGTTTTCTCCTTTGTAAGTCATTGTTAATTTTATTTTATTTTTTTATTGAGAATCGTTCAACTAGATCGGATGATCTATTTCTTGGAATCTTGAAAGTATTTCTTTGTCTTGTTCAATTATTCATCGCAAAAAATTTGAAAAATACAAAAAAAAAAAAAATCGCTAAAATATAAAGAAAATGATGAAATGGAGAAATCTTAGTTTGAAATAAGAGAGAAGAGGAATATTAGTTACTTTGAATTATTTTTAAATGTTTTATTTATTGTACTATGTGAAATTGGAAAATAAGCGTTTCCTTTTTCTAATAGAAAACAAATGTTACTGTATTCTCTCCCTTCGACCTTCATAATTATTTTTTAAATTTTTCAAAAAGATTCTATATATTTACCAGATTTCTTTCTATAAATTATATAATATAACATATTTGATTATACACAAAAATAGTTATTCTTTTCTATCCTTCATAACTTTTTTTTTTCTAATTTAGCATAAGATATTTTTCTTTAAAATATTAATAACTTGATTTGAAAATTTTGAAATTTATGAAGATGATATTTTAACATTTTGTAAAAGTAAATAGTGATTTTATGTGAGTAAATTGGAACAAAAATGGTTTTACAAATAGTGTTTTGATTCATTTATTATAATCTCAAAAAATTTTAAGAATGGAACCTAAAAATATACTATGAGAAGAAATTTGTATATAATTTTAAAGGATGTGAATGTGAATCTGCATTGTGAAGTTAGTACATTCTAGCTAAACGATAAATATGTGTCAAAAAAAAGTATTAAAAAAAAGTACGTATAAAGTATTTAACAAATGTATTTATTGGGAATTAAAATCGTCCCGCAAGCTCCTAGTGTATATTCTTTTAGTCTAACGGTAAAAGAAGTGAATATTTCAATGTTTTCTCAATTTCTGGGACGTCAACATCTTACAAAAATAAACTAGAGTAAATATATATTTCTATAGTTGAAGAATATCAATATGAAAAGTATAGAAATTTTTAATTTTTTAGTAATAATATATTCTTCTCTTTTATTTTTGGTTTTTACATAAAAATTGGATTGATTTTTTCTTCTTATTGGCGATAATGATAGATTAGGTAGGAAGGTTGTCACTTTTTTCCTAACTAAAGAAAATATGCTAGTGATCTCGTTATAAGAAAATAATCTTTCTTTTATTCTTCTTCTAGTGAAAAATAGATTTATTAGTTTAGGACAATATTATTATTATTTAATTTCTATTGTTTCCTTTCTCTCTAAAAATGTAGATCTTATTTTACGTTACAATTGACCATTTATTCAATTATTATTTAACAATATTTTAAAAAAAAAATAGATTAAAACTTTATCTTGAATGTGATGAATATGCATGCAAGTCATGGACTTGATTGATGTAGCTTTTCCTTCTTTCTTTTATTCTAATAATTTAACTAATTATTGAAATTATTTTTAGTTTATATATAATGTTTTATTTATTATCATTTTGGAATCCACGTACTGACTTAAGGACTTGCTCTAATTAAGAGCTCTAAATTAAAAATACAAATGAATTTTTTAATTATAAAAATAAAAATTAAGTTAAATGTGGACAATTAACTCATAATATATTATTTTTAATTTTATTTTTAATAAATAAAAATATTTTAATTTTGTTTTTAGACATTAATAGTATTAAAATATATATATATTATATTATATTATATTATATTGACTATTTGAACAATTTTATATATTAAGACAAAGAATATATTTTTATTATTTTATATGTGTGCATCCAAGGGTTAAACTAAAAATAGAAGTATAGTTTTTTATCATAAAATAATTTTATCAAATATAAATGTAAAACTAAAATCAAAATAACATAAATAAAAGATAACATCAATAACCAACATTTTTCAACTAAAGATTTTCATATCTCATTAACATCAATAACTTTTTCCCTCCCTTTATTCCTTTAAGCACTACCATAAGAAAAAAACACCCAAAAAATCAAGATAACATGAATAAAAGATAACATCATTAACAAACATTTTTCAACTAAAGTTTTCTCTTTCTCATTAACATCAACAACTTTTTTCAAATACAAATACAAAAATAAAATTAAGATAACATAAATAAAAGATAACATCATTCAAGAACATTTTTCAACTAAAGTGTTCCCTTTCCCATTAACATCAACAACTTTTTTCAGATACAAATGCAAAAATAAAATCAAGATAACATCATTCAAGAACATTTTTCAACTAAAGTTTTCCCTTTCCCATTAACATCAACAACTTTTTTCAAATACAAATACAAAAATAAAATCAAGATAACATCATTCAAGAACATTTTTCAACTAAAGTTTTCCCTTTCCCATTAACATCAACAACTTGTTTCCCTCCCTTTTCTCCTTTTCAGCACTAGCATCAAAAAACACACCAAGAAAATCGGCAGCTTCTTCTAAATCGGAGAGACTACATTCTTCATCATTATCGCTATCATCGGAGTGAAAATAATCTTCTTACTTGAATCTTTTCCCTCATTCTTGAGAGTACTAAAATCATGAGCATCATCTTCTTGCACCTTTTGTTTCTTCTTGATCCGCTTGAATCTTTTCCCCTCATTCTTGAGAGTACTAAGATTATGAGCATTATCTTCTTACACCTTTTGTTTCTTCTTGATCCGCTTGAATCTTTTCCCCTCATTCTTTTCTTGAGAGTACTAAGATCATGAGCATCATCTTCTTGCACCTTTTGTTTCTTCTTGATCCGCTTGAATCTTTTCCCATCATTCTTGAGAGTACTAAGACCATGAGCATCATCTTCTTGCACCTTTTGTTTCTTCTTGATCCGCTTGAATCTTTTCCCCTTATTCTTGAGAGTACTAAGATCATGAGCATCATCTTCTTGCACATTTTGTTTCTTCTTGATCCGCTTGAATCTTTTCCCCTCATTCTTGAGAGTACTAAGATCATGAGCATCATCTTCTTGCACCTTTTGTTTCTTCTTGATCCGCTTGAATCTTTTCCCCTCATTCTTGAGAGTACTAAGATCATGAGCATCATCTTCTTGCACCTTCTGTTTTTTCTTGATCCGCTTGTCATATTCGACCTTAAGATCTCTTGGGGATATTGATGCTTTGATCGGGTTGCCTCCGGTTGAGAATGTCATTGAAGGTAGCTAGATTTACTAAGAAGGGCATAAAGATTTGATTTTGTATATGGTTTTAGCTTACCTTAGGCCTACTTTATATAGATAATTTTACAAAGAGATAATTAATTTTGCCATTAATTGTTCATAACAATTTTGGAAGAAAATATTCATTTATGACTAGATAGATTTTTATCTATTTACATCCTTAACATATACCATATAAAAATTTAGACAGTTGTAAATATTTTTTCCTTTTGTGCAATTTTTCTTTTTATGTAAAAAGACTAATATTAAAATAATATCATATTTTTATCTTAATATTTTTTTATGATAATATTATATGAATATTTGTAAATAGTACTAGTCAAAGAAAATTGTGAAAATAATGCTAAAAATACTCTATTTAGATTTAATTATGGTGATGGTTACAATAAAAAAATGTTTTAGTCATTGGTGAGACGTGCTCTTTATTTGTTATTGAAATATAAACCTTCAATTAATCTACATTTTTTAAGGTCACAAAATAATGATGAGAACGAACTTAATAAAAATATTACTGACTACATGATTGTCGTGAGTTCACACTAGATCGAAAATATATTAGTAAAACAAAAAATAAAAATTTTAAAAAGCTTAAAATGTAACAAAAATAGCAAGTTCATCTCCGTGGAGCGTATGGTGACCTAGTCGAACCTCATCATTTGTGTCATAGTATATGGTAAAACTCATAGTAATTATGCATTCTTACTGGGCAACATTTTTTACGGAATCATTAGAATCTCCGACATTAACACAACTTAAAAAACAGGCTACAAGTACTGCGAAGAACGAGAAGACTAATAAGGTTCATTCGAAGATTTAGACTTTTAAACAAACGAGGATAAATATCACACATCCAAATGTTAATGCATTCAAACAAACAATTAAGACCATCAAACAAAAAACATAGACATAACAAAACTCGATCACTTTTATATCAGATCTGGACTACACACGGTCCAAATCAATAAGAAAAGAACATAAAACTTACTAAATATAAGGTGCGCTGTCTAAAGGAGATTCCTTCTACTCTCCTTGGGAAATTCCTTTGGCTCTAGTTGAGTTGTAGGGTAGAGGAGGTATCGCCAACCTCAAGTGGTGACCCTCTTTAGGGTTTGGTGGCGAGAAGGAAGAGTCCTCCCTCATTTTCTCTCTCATCTCCTACAGAAATTAAGGGAGAGAGTCTCGTATTTTTTTTTAATATTTGGTACACGATAAATACAATAATCTATGGAAAAAAATATGATCGCAACGAGGACGTTTTCTGTGTTATGTTCGCATTCTCTATGTTGAACTATTTTCCACTTTTGCATAATTTTTTCATTTCCCTTACCATTTTTTTTAAAAAAAAAAATTATGGCCTCATCAATACCAATAAGGCCTTAACTAAATTTTGTCTAAGGTAGTGTAAATTTAACTTAAGAATCATGCATATAATCACCTAAATACTCATAATTAATAATGTGAATTAAAAAGAAAATAAACATGTAAATTTTTATTTTATTTTTTGGGTTGAAAGATTTTATGCATGAGTGATCAAATTGGATTTAATTCGGTCTGACAATGCTAATATGAACAAATCAAGGCCTTTTATAAGTAGAATTACGTTTTTAAAAATTATCCATAACATAATGAAAACAACTTAGATGATGAGCACTAATTAAAATTTAATTCAATTTTTTAGTCAAAAATAATTTTAAATTTAAGTAGCGGATAATTAGTTGTTCTATATAATATTTGAGAAATAATTAGATAATAATGGTTATGTTTGATACGTGATAATATTTATTTTATAAAATAAAATTTATTTTATTGATTCATTTTATTGCAAAATTCACAATCAAATGATAAAATTTCATATAAAAAAAATACTTAAATCAAATTAATATGTATTTGCACGAGTAATAATATAAAAAATCGTAAAAAAAAATAACGGTAAAAATGTAATATCATTTTTAATTTTATTGTTAACCGTTTAAAATTTATGGGCGGGTCAACTCATAATCTGATTCAAATATCTATTTACTCTCACCTATAGGGACGGACCCAAAATTTCGAACTGTAATGTGCTTAAAATAATAACGAGAAAATTTTGAAAAAAACAAGTATATAAAAGTAAAATTTTACCATTTTTTTAATAATTAAATAAAAAAAAATAATGAATTCTATTAATTTTTTTTGAGAAATTAAGGGTAATGTCATGTTTCTACCGTAAAAAAAAAAAAAAAAAAAATTGGGGTAGTCTTCCGCACACCCGAGCCCCTAAATAGATTCGTCCCTACACATATATATCCAAATTAACTACAGCTCTCAACCTAACAATCCGAACATTTTAAAAATTAAGCATCATATTATATATATATATTAGTTAGTTAAAAAGTTGAATTTATATTGTTAAATGTGGTGTTAATTAAGAATATAAAATCTCATTAGCCTAATATATTAAGATTAAAATTTTATATTTAAAGTTAGAGTGTGTGCTTAAAACAAATAGAAAAAATATATATCTATTATTATTAGCAAATTCCAAGCTTATCTATTATCTTCACCTAATCCAATTATTCATAGCATGAAATTTGAAAAACACAAAATTTAAAAGTTAGATTATTGAATAAGAGAATAGGATTAAATAGAGAATTATAACATTTTTGACCATCAAAGTCAATTCCAAGCATATATCTATTACCTTCACAAAATATACAATTGATCTTTTATTTATGTGTTTTAAATAAAAATTAAATTTTATTATTTTTTAATTAAAAAGAACTAGTATTAGTATGAATCAAACCGTTTAAGTTCACTTTTTTTCACTAGTCTACTATGATGGGTCAACAAAAAATATATATATATATTAATTTTATATATTTGATGCATTTAAAAATAATTTTGAATTGAACTCAATTTTTGTCAACTAAAATCAATTCAAAATAATGAAATTTAAATAAGTCGTTTGTATTATTTCAAAGTATAACACTTTAAATTAGAATAATTATTGGATTGTACTAAAAAAAAAAAAAAAACAGAGAATAATATTTACTAATTGTTGCTTTATTGATATATGCATGTAATACTATTTATTTATTTCTCTTTTTTTTAACGAATATATATATTTAATAAATCAAATTAATAGTGAGAAATAGTGCTTAATGAAATTTGACTATTTTAAATAATTTTATTTGAATGTGCTCAAAACAACAATTCTTTCATTATTTAATAAAATAATTCGTCATTTTCTCGAAGAAACACTAAATAATTTGTTTTTCATAAAATAATATTTCAAAATCACACCAAAAAATAATCCCCTCTTCCATCTAATAAGTTTTATTTTAAATATCCAATTATTCAAAAATATATGTACAAGTAAATCATATTATTTATTATTAATTATATAATAATAATTAATAAAAATACCAATAATTTAATAAATATAATTTTAAATAATCTTACTATTAAAGTTAATGATATTATAATAATATATTAATAATATATATTAAACAGACTTCCAAAATACTAATAAACATATATAATTAATATACAAGAGGACTGATATACTTATTTATAGTAATGTAAAATTTCAATATGATAATATATTTTATAAAAACATCAATTTTATTTAATTTTATCATAAAAATATTTTATTTTATTTTAGAAAATATGGTATAAAATGTGCACAAAGGTAATTCCCTAAAACCGAACGAAAATGGTAGTAAGAAAAACTTCCCGAAGTAGAACGGACAGAAATGGTAAATGCAATACCCGACCCGATTCGCCCCCATTGTCGTCCCTAATCTTTCAAGTCTCAACATAATAGCTCAGACTCAAGAGTTATATTGGTCGAGATCTTACTCACTTCTCCGGAAAAAAAAATAAACCACAAAAAAAATTCTGAACAATGTTTGACATAAACATACACTAAAAAAACAATAAAAAATACGGATAAAACCAGTCATATACTTTGTCAAATCCTCATTCCCGTAATTTACAAACTAGTTTCTCACTTTCAAATAAAATACCAAAAGGCTTTAAGTTGGAAAAGAAACCAAAAAAATCCTATGGCTATCTATATACCAAGAATGTCCATATCTACTTAAGACTATTTTTTATTTCTTTTGTATAACTAGGGTGATCTTATTTCTTTTAGTGAGACCACAGGGTAATAAGCCCTTTACTCTTAAACTCATTATGTTAATATGCAAATAGTAAAATGGTGGATTAAGGCCTAAAATGAATATGTAACCTCATTCCTCAACTTCAACTACACACAAAATATATATATATATATATATATATATATATATAATGAAAAACCTGGGTTTTTAAAGCCGAAGAGGTAACCCGTAATTGCAATATGTTCTGATCCGCCCATCCAATCCAGACGTAACAATTACGACTCCCCACATATGAGAAACAGATGTATTCAGACAAGCATTCTTGAAGAATTTATACTTGGATTTGTTTATTGTGGATATGAGATTCTCTTCAGGCCAAGTTGCAGACGACCCTTTGAATGGATCAAAGAGGAGGGTTCGGCTCAAGGAGAAGCAATCTGGTGAGGGTGTAGACAAGGAAGGAAGACGATCGCCTAAACCGAATTTTGACAAGTTTTCTGCGGAAAACGGGGGTGAAGGAGATGATGATACATTCATGATTGACCAAGGTGTGGAAATTGATGAGAATGGTGATGAGAAAGTCTCTTTAGAGTAGATTTTCTTTGTTTTTGAAGGGGTTTCTTGGTCGCAGTCCCATACGTAGATTTGAGAATCGTCACTTGTTGAGATAATGTGTCTTCCGTCCATGGTAAAGGAAGCTTTTATTTGACTTCCAAGAGTTTTTCTGGCTGAAAATGAATTAGACTAACTCAGTATATATTTAAAAATATATAATTTGCAATGTTTGTGAAGAATAACAATACTAATCATCTATAAAACTATGTGATCATAATCATGAAAAGAAAAATCTATACCAAATAAAGTAAAAGGATACACTAATTACAGAAAACTAGTCCCTGGTCTAGCAGCCATGTCTCATCAATACACATATGTACCCTACTTATAGAACAGATACTGTTCAAGTTAAGTCATAGAAAAAGAAAACATTTTCTTCGGCAATTTCTCGATGGGATCGTGATGGTGACAAAATATCAGTTTCAAAATAGGTTCAATGTAGTTCAAATATTACAATTTAGAGAGAAAAGACATTTGGCATCTTACCCTTAAATTTGAAGATGATATTGCAGCCAGAAAGTAGTCGAATTTGTGAATTGGCGGAAGTGACGAGAACTTTACTCTGGTCAACAGGAGAAAACTGAAAATACAAAATGGGTACAAAGTGAAGGATGGAGATAAAATTCTGCTACGAATTATAGGAGTGCAAAATTTTTACCTGAAACCCAATTATTCTCTTGCAGGATAACTTCTTTTTCTCCTTCAAACATGTTTGAGTATTTAGCTGCAAGTGATTATCTGTCGAAGAGATATTATAGTTTAGTAATCAGTTAGAGCCATCTTGAATCATAAAAAAATCAATGTTACTAAACATGAAAATTAGAGGGTAAAAAAGTTATTTTGTAAATTAGCAACTAATGGTTAGGCAGTAGTTGAATAATTCAATATTTAAGGAGGAAACTGATGAATAATTTGTGATGACGTGCATCGAACAAGGGAGAGAAAGCAAGAACTATAACGTGTACCACTTCTCATCAAACCTTTAAACACCATTTTTGGGCAAGAGGCCGATGGTAGAAGAGTAGAGAAAGGTAGGAGAAGACTCCCGAGGAAGATCAGACTATTATCGATGAGAAGCTTGATTACCCCTTTTGGCGGAATAAATGATAAAAAAAATTGTCCCTGAGATTGTTCAGAGTACGATACAAAAGGAAGCTAAAATTGCAAAATCTAAGCTTGGAAAAAAGAGGGACAGACTTTATAGCAGTGTCAACTACACATTCCTGACATTCCCAAGAAACTCAAGCTTAAGATCAACCTCAGTTCATTTGAGAACTTGATTTAGAGCTTTGAATGTTTGAGGCTTTCATATCTTGGAGGTCTTTGTTTGATTAATTCATGTAGACTGTTGTTATGACTTGTATTGTTTTGATTTGGATTTTACCAATGCGAGTTTCACTTTGACTGGATCAATGGAAAGATTCTGACTTTTCAAAAAAGAAAAAATTAAGGTGGAAACCTTTTTCAAATGAGAGAAGGAAAAACCAAGACACCTTGCTCAGTCAAAGATCTACTGTCATATCAAAGTACAATTATAATGTCTTTCTTTCTCCAAAGGATCACTTACAGTTCTAACAAGTATGGTGCATGAACAAAATTATTTCTCTCAAAAAGGCGGATTCTCACTAGATGTGTGATAATGGAATGAGATCTATATGAATGCAAAAGGGTGCCCGGCCAGCTTCTCGTGCACTAGATATATATAGTCAGAATCCTTGTATTAGTGACTCTCATGAATATCTCAGAATTGCTTTTCATCTAAGGGCTTAGGCCATTCTAATTTATCCTCTAATTCTCTCCTTAAGAACTCTAGGTTACATATTTGAATCATAACATAATCATAGAATTTTACATTTAGCTCTAAATAAAAAACATCAACCAAGACAGGTAAAGCTCAACCATACCTACAATGTCATAGAAACAACAACTCCCATCCATCAATCCCACAACTGCGCCCTAAAACCATTAAGAGTTTTGAGTGTCACCAACAAACAAATTGACACACATAATAATAGCAAGTTTCTAGGGAACAGATTGAAATCACCAACCTTTCCATTTGGGTAGTAAGAAACAGCAGTTACAATATCTTTCATGTCAATCCAATTAATCACCTGACCTCCATGAACTTCCCATATGCGTACTTTTCCATCTATACAGCCACTGATGAAGTAATTATCATCATTTGGACAGAATTCTACTGAAGTCACTGCACCGTATAAACAAAATTTTAATCACAGGTATTAATTGTGATGGAGGAAGCTACACCAATGCCAAGAATCTAACCGTAGTTATTGTGATGGAATAATCGTAGGCACTGATTTTCACCTATTTTCCATAGACGAGCTGTTTGGTCTGAGGATGATGATAAGAGATACTGCAGAACATATATCACAATATACAGGAAAGTTAAAGCTTAGTTTGGCTCAATTGGAAACACTTTATGTTTCTTGATTTGAATCTGAACAAAAACAAGTTTGTTTGATCTTGAGTTATTTGGGGTTTCAAAAAAAAATTGATCACATCATCTATCTTTTCAATCATCAAATCACTTAATTCATCAACAACTAAAATACCCTTACTTTACTTTTATTAAATTTAAATATAAAAAGACATTTTAGTAATTTAACCCAAATAATCCCAATAAACCAACTTTCTCATCTAACAATATTTTCATAACCTTCAAAAAAATCTTAGATCAAAAGAGCTCAAGTGTTTCTAAATGGATGAGTTTGCCATTAGATAATAATTCTTACCCCTTTGTTGGACCAAGAGAGAGACAAGACCTCGCCAGTATGCCCGTGGAATTCATGCAATGGTTCCTCTATCAACCGGAAGATTTTTTGTGGTAAAATGACACAAGACGAATCTAAAGACTTCTTCATTCTTCTCATTTTATTGAGTTTTTCCTTGTTTACATCTAGTGGAACTAGTTTTGAAAGATGGTTTATGGAAAGATAAAGACAAGAGGGATCTGTTAGTTGATCAGAGAAGTTGCTCGGTCTCTCATCGACGATCACTTTCCATATACGAACAACACCATCTTCTCCAGCAGTTGCCAAGAATTGTCCGTCGTGGTTAAATTTCATCGTCAAAATTGATCCTTCATGGGCTGGAAATTCTTGCCCTCCGTAAAGAGCCGATAACTCCTTAAACTTCTTGTTCATGGAATGAACTCGAACTCTTCCCATAAGAGCACCGGCTTCTGAAGAACTTAATCCGACAGACACTGCTTTGGATTCACGGACACTAAACGACATACAAGACCTGCCAATTAACCTGTGTAGCCAACTTTTCCTCTGTTTTCTCTTCAAATCAAATGAACAGTGTGCCCCACCAGCTTCTCTACGGAAGAACTGCTGAACAAAAGGTGATGAACCAAAATTTCTATGGAGCTCTTCTAATGTAATCAATTTATCCAACCCCACTTGATTTAATCCAGAAGACATCTCATTGGGACTGTCGTCTATGATAAACTCTGTCCCATCATTTAAATTCTTGATTCTGCAGAGAAAGTTGTTGTTAATCTGAAACTCAGAATCCTCAATTGATCTCACAGAAAATCTGATAGAGGAAACCGGTCCTTCAAGATATGAATCACAGGTTACAGCAGCTCCACTCTCATCAGTAGTTCTGTGAATCTCAATATTTGTTTCTTCAAACTTATTCTGATCTGAAGGTAAACCCATCCACCTCAATAATCTCAATCTACGCAGATAAGAACTTTCTGGACTTCTAAACCAAATTGCACGAACAAGATGTTCATAATCATCATCAAAAAAAGCATGACTGGAACAACAATCATCAAAGCTATCCAAACCCAATTCAGAAACTGAAGTAATCTCATCGCGTGTATCATAAAAACAATCTTCAGCTTCACTTTGACATGCCAATAATGCCATAGTTGATTCAGTATGACCACAAAAATCTGAAAGCAAATTAAACCATTTCCCAAATTTTACATTAAAACTCATTCATATTCAAATCAACTGTTCTATCCAACTGAAATCACATGAGAATCAAATCCAAATCCAGGCAGTTTCATAAGCAAATCTCAGATGCATTGGAATTAACAGGGCAATTTTAAATCTTTTGACTAACCCACATATAACAATTAACAAAGTTAGCGAAATCAGACAAAAATTACAGTCAGCTCGCTACCTTATAAATCACTCAACAGCGTAAAATGTTAAATTACCTCTTTTCAGAACATTGCGGTCAAACTGATACACACTAACACACTGGAGAGTTCCGTTTCCAGAAACAGGTCTTCCTTTTCCCCTCCGCCGGCCCTCGGTTGATAAGGGTAGAGATCGAGTCAGAAATCAACTAAAATTCCCGCTAAAACGAACAGGAATGTGCAAGAAGATAACACACAGTATGAACGGAATGAAAACCAGTAACAACCTCAATCCAGAAACGGGATTTCGTAGAAGACGACTGGGACGGATGAGATCTCTCTCGTTCTTTCTCTCTCTCTCTTTGATACTGTACAATACCTCATCTCTGATTTTGATGTCTTTAACCCCATATATTGATTTAACCGACCCTTTTTTTTAATGTGATTCCGACTCGGCCTTGTTTGGCATTAATGGATTTGATATTGATTCTATTTTTTTATTATATTAACATAATAAAATTATTAAAATCACCTGAAATATATGTTAAATGTGATCCGATATTTACCAATTCAATTTGGATAATTTTATTAAATGTCATAGAGCTCTTTTTAAATGACAAAACATTTGTATTTTTATTATAACATATCATTTTTTTTTAAATAATTTGGCACCATTAAATGATTTTTTTTTTTAATATCTACATATTCTAATTTCTTAAAACTGGTTTCTGGTGTAGGAAAAGATTTGAGAACACTTAAATTGAGATAAATTTTGTATTTATTTTTTACGGAACTTTGAAAATATATAACTTTGTGTGTCGGTTTATCAATTTAAGCGTATTTGTATATTATGCGCTCTAAGCTATTGAAACTATTAAACGTGGATTGAATGGCGTATAAAAAATGTGACGTGGGGGAAGAGTTGAAAATTAAAGTAAAAAATTGTTACTTTTTTTTATAAATATCGCAAATTAGTTAAAAAAAAATGAAAATATTGCGTTAAAGTAAGAATGCAGAAATTTCGTTCTTTTATAAATGTTTAAAATTGTGATAATTTGAGTCTCTTATTATACTATTAAAAGTTTAGTTTAAATCGATGAAAACGAATAAAAGTGTCTAAAATAACAATTGGGTCTTGATTTTAAGATATATATAAATTAAATATTAACCAAATTTTAAAGTTTTTTTTATTAAAAATGCATTTACTTTTTTATTAATCACTTAGAAAAAAATAATAATAATAGAAAGTGTGAAAAGAACTAGATAGGTGAGATCTCAAATAAAAGTAAAGTTTTAAAAAAGTATGGGTGAAATTAAAAGTATTCAGAAGATCAAAAAAATATATAATAAATATGTAAGAGGATTTATGGATTGGTTTAAAGAAATATGTATTAAAAAATAATTTGGCTATATCAAATTCAATATTAATAATCAAGTAATATTTATACTGTATTTTTTCAGATATATTGCTTTACGAAGAAGAAGAAAAATTGTATTATTTAAATAAATCAATGTAAAAATGAACAAGTAAAAAATCATAAATTAAAAATAAAAATAAAAATAAAACCTAAAATACATTATAATTAACTTGATAAATATGTAAATTCTGGACTCAGAATTTATAGCTAGAATGAACTTAAAAAAAATATATTGTGGACTTAAAAAAATAACAAGGAAATTTGGAATAAAATTAATAGATAAAAATAAATTTTAATATTTTGTTAATAATTGAATAAACAAATAGTAAATTATAATTAATAGGATGCTGCTGTTGTTGTAACTAGTGATAGAATATAATAATGTATTACTTACAAAAGGTATATCTTTGGGCTTCTAATGGGATTTATCATTTATAATGATAAGTATCAAAATGGTATCAAATAATCAAAAATTAAAAACCTGCAATACATTATAACTTGCACAATATATTACAGAGGATAATAAAAATAAATAAGATATATCATTCCACATTTAATGGATTTTTTTAAATGTAAGAAGTTATCAATACTGTCAAAACTGATATCAAATAAATTTTACATATATATATATATATATATATATATATATATATATATATATATATATATATATATATATATATATATATATTAGTTAATTTATTGAGTGGCTGTGACTATGAAGCTAATAAAATCAAAATCCTTTAAATCAAAATATTATTAGTTAGAATGGAATTAAAAGTTTTTTATATAAAAAAAATCAATTTATTTTAGACTATAATATAAATTACTAAGTATGATATATATAATCATGAAAAATATATATATTTAGTTTATTCAATAAAACTTTTTCTTAATCACTCTGGTGTATTTGGTGGTGCAAAATTGATTGTGTTTGATATATTTAAGTTTATATATAAGGGTATTATAAATTACAAACCAAAGTTTTTTTTTTTTTTTTTTTTTTTTTTTTTTTTTTTTACTTTTATGAATGATTTGATTTTTACTTTTAAAGATGACAATAAAACAAATTTTAACCGTGAGTGAATTTATCATCTCTAATTCGTTTTATTTTGAATCAATTCAGGGATTCTCTATGGGGGCAAACATCAAGTTTGAAGAAGTATGGAGATGTTATTATTATAGTCGAACAAAAATTATATTTGTATTGATATAAAATAAATGACTAAAATAATCTATAAAATAAATAGTCTAATAAATTCATTATTGTTTATGATTTATAATATCTTTATTTTAAATATAGGAAAAAAATATAAAAATATATGTAAAAAATAGTGATGATATTATTTTGGTATCTATGTGTTAAAAGATAAATAATAAGATTCATTTTTAAAAAAATAAGACCTATTACACAAATCAAAAACCACATTTTTCATCAATTTTTAAATATTTTTATCTACTTCTTACTTCAAAATATTTTAATCTCATATTTTATACAAATATAAACAAAAATCAAATAAGTTATTTTTTTATAAAATAAACACACAAAAAAAAAGGCAATTATACTGTTAATCCTACGTGGCAAGTAAACCAATTGACTTTGACCTTTTTGTCACCATCATCATCACGTCATGCAAACGGCCAGTTCCATTGCCATCCACCGACGCTGAAAATTTTCAATTATTGACTTTCATTTTGAAAAATAGTAATAATAATTTCGTTTGTTTAATCGAAAAGTCACTTCCATAATTTAATATTATTTTATACTGGTTAATCTTTTATTAAGAATATTATTTTATAATCATTTTATTGTTTAATAGTTATTAACATTTTAAAAAATATATATTGAATGAACAAGTTACTTGACCTCCAGCGGAATGGTTGAATTAGAGTTTCAATTCGAACATCGATTTTTTTTTTTAAAAAAAAATTTATAATTTTATAATTTTAAACTATTTATTGTTAAAATTATATAAATATTATTTGTCTTTTATAATTTCAAATGTTTTTGGATTATTATTTATATGTTATTTATAATAAACAAATAAAAAAAACGCGTCAATAATTTGAACTAGTTAATGTTATCAAATCGAGGGTTTTAATTTTTAACTATTAATTCTCTAAAATTCGGTAGTCAATACTCTACATTTATTTAAAATTGTTAGTTAAATTACTGACACTGATTTTTTATTTATAAATGTCATTTGGATAATAAATTAACGACGTTTAAAACCGTTAAAACAAAATCTCGTTTTTTATAATTTTATAATAATAAATTTTAAATTGTAAAATTTTAAAAAATTAGGTGTGAAATCTTAATTAAAATTTTAGAATGCAATCTAATAAAGTAATCAAATTATAAGAATATCACATACCCAAATGTTACTAATTTGTTGACTAATTAAAAAGAAATATCAGCAAATATAAAATGTATAATTCCATATCACTTGGATTGGATTTAAAATTTAATTGTCTTATAAAAACCTAAAATACATATTTAATTTCAATTCCACATCAATTAAGTAAAAAATAAAATGAAATTAACAAATCTCTAAGAATTATAATTATAAGATTTTTTCATTTGTGATTAATCAAATATTATAGAATTATAATTCTAAACTTACTTATAATTTAAAGTGGTATGGTACAAACACACTTTAATTGAAACTATAATTGTTATTTTTATATTATCATAACTATAGAAAAATTTCCGTACGATACACACGAATAAGGATAAAAATAAAATAAATTGAAAAAATTATAATAATATTTATTCAATGTTTAAAATTATTAAAATAAAAAATATAACGCTCTCATTTCACATTTTATTCACTTCGATAAAACAACTTATTTTCTCACATGTTTCATCACATATTTTTTTTTTGAATGAATCTCTCATTTCGTGACTTAACACTTTCACTTTGTCAATCAAATATTCGATTCATATTTTTTAATAATTAACATCGTGACCTCATACTTTGGTCAATTAAATATTTAATTCATATTTTTTAACCACTTTCAAATGATACCGATCTATTATCCCTCGACAAACTACATCTCAATCACATTTGGTTAAAAGTTGTACTTGTTTTGTTATGTTGCAAGTTCGAAACCTACAAATAACATTTTTAAAATTATTTTTAACCGTTTTAAGTTTATGGGCGGGTCAACCCACAATCCGACCCAATTATTCATTTACTCTCACATAAATATCCAAATTAACCACAGCTCTCGACCCGACAATCCGGACACTTTAAAAATTAACCATCATTATATATTAATAGATTAGTTAGTTAAAAATTTGAACTTTTATTATTAAAATGTCTCGCGTTCATCAAATTTGGTGTTGAATCTTAAATATAAAGTGTTGTTAGCCTAGTTGGTTAAAGGGTTGTACTTGTTTTGTTATGTTGCAAGTTCGAAACCTATAAATAACATTTTTAAATTTATTTTTAACCGTTTTAAGTTTATGGGCGGGTCAACCCACAATCCGACCCTAGTATCCATTTACTCTTACATAAATATCCAAATTAACCACATCTCTCGACCCGGCAATCCGGACATTTTAAAAATTAAGTATCATTATATATATATATATATATATATTAGTTAGTTAAAAATTTGAACTTTTATTGTTAAAATGTCTCGCGTTCATCAAATTTGGTGTTGAATTTTAAATATAAAGTATTGTTAGCCTAGTTGGTTAAAGGGTTGTACTTGGTTTGTTAGGTTGCAAGTTCAAAACCTACAAATAACATTTTAAAATTTATTTTTAACCGTTTTAAGTTCAGCTCTCGACCAGACAATCCGGACACTTTAAAAATTAAGCATCATTATATATATATATATATATATATATATATATATATATATATATATATATATATATATATATATATATATATATATATATATATATATATATATATATGAGTTGAATTATATTTTTATTATTATATTTAAAAAAATTGTAAAATTTCATTCTAAAATAGTAATCCTAAAAATCATATGTATATATATATATATAATTTCAATTATTTATCGTAAGCAAGCAAACAAATAAAATATTTTGATCTAAGAATATTCAATTCTTGATCGGATAAAATCAAATATCTTATAAAATATAAATATGGTTTATCACTCAATTTAATTAATAAATATTTTTAAATTAAGTCATTTTTATAACTATTATTTATTATCACTGATTGGACTCAAATTAAAATATAAAATGTAACTTAATTTATGAAATTATGAATAATTGAGTAAGTGATATATTAAAAACGAATAAAAAACATCAACTTATATATTTTTTTATTTTATTAAATTAACTTATATATTAATTATTTAAAATTAAAATAAATTTATTTAGTTTATTGAGCTTTTATTATTTTTGTTAATAAAGCCACACTTGCTTGCCTTTTTTTTTTCTTTCAAAAAAAAGATAAGAAAATCTCATTTTCAATTCTCATTAATAAATCTATAAATTAAAGACATAAATTTAAATGATATGATTATTATGAGTTCATTATGAGTTCATTAGCTCCTTGAAATTTTAAAATAAATAAATAATAATAAGTTTAATAACACATTACCCACATTTAATATATACAATTATATTGAATAAATTAAAAATAATTTTGAAATTTATTTTTAACCGTTTTAAGTTCAGCTCTCGACCAGACAATCCGGACACTTTAAAAATTAAGCATCATTATATATATATATATATATATATATATATATGAGTTGAATTATATTTTTATTATTATATTTAAAAAAATTGTAAAATTTCATTCTAAAATAGTAATCGTAAAAATCATATGTATATATATATATATATATATAATTTCAATTATTTATCGTAAGCAAGCAAACAAATAAAATATTTTGATCTAAGAATATTCAATTCTTGATCGGATAAAATCAAATATCTTATAAAATATAAATATGGTTTATCACTCAATTTAATTAATAAATATTTTTAAATTAAGTCATTTTTATAACTATTATTTATTATCACTGATTGGACTCAAATTAAAATATAAAATGTAACTTAATTTATGAAATTATGAATAACTTGAGTAAGTGATATATTAAAAACGAATAAAAAACATCAACTTATATATTTTTTTATTTTATTAAATTAACTTATATATTAATTATTTAAAATTAAAATAAATTTATTTAGTTTATTGAGCTTTTATTATTTTTGTTAATAAAGCCACACTTGCTTGCCTTTTTTTTTTCTTTCAAAAAAAGATAAGAAAATCTCATTTTCAATTCTCATTAATAAATCTATAAATTAAAGACATAAATTTAAATGATATGATTATTATGAGTTCATTATGAGTTCATTAGCTCCTTGAAATTTTAAAATAAATAAATAATAATAAGTTTAATAACACATTACCCACATTTAATATATACAATTATATTGAATAAATTAAATAATAAATATGAAAAATATATGTTTTTAAATTAAGTTAGCTGAGCATAATTAATTGTTAATATATATTCCCATCCAACTATTTAATTATTTGTTATTCTGAATTAGATATAGCAAGTCTATTTATTTATATATTGAGCATAATACACATTGTAGGCTTCATTTATGAAGAAGATAAGGCCACATTTATTCCAGCTTAGCATGCCTTCATCAATTTCACATTATTATAATAATATTATTTGTGGGTATGGATAGGACTCTTTTTATTTTTGTCCTGGTCAAGGATAATATTAATGGGTCTTAAATTTATGTTTTTCTATTCTATTTTTAGTTAGAGCATATATTAGGATTCATAAGAATTAGATTGGGTCAGTTTTTAAATTTAAAATTTACTGATTATAATATATTAAGACTATATTTTGACATATATCTGACATATTAAAATTTTAAATATTGAGTTGTTTGATAATTTTTTGAAATATTTGATCTTATAATTCTAATAATTTAAATTTCATAAAATTTTAATAAAAAAATTTACTTAAAAAATAAATAATTATTTAAAACGCTTTAAATGAAACCAAATTAATGTTGTGAAGTGTTATGTTAATTTTTTATTTAAAAAAATATAAAAATGTTTTAACCAATTTTGTATTAATCAAATTAATTACAAAATATCAACTTATTAATAATTTCAAACAATTTTCTTATTAAATAAAAAAAAATAAAAATATCAAATAAAAATATTTGTAAATTTATTTGTACATTATAACTTTAATTAATATATTTTGAGTGCAAATAGTTTATTTGATTAAATCATATATCCGACGTAATATATCGGTGTTTATTATATTAAAACTATATATTTGACGGATCAAATATTGTTCGATAGTCGTTCTAATGATTGAACGGTTTGTACCGATTTGAATGCTCATCCACCGTCGTTACTCCCGCTTTCAACCTAAAATAATTTAAGATTTTAATCTAAATTTTTTAATCTCATACCATCCTCATTTTTAACTTAAAATATCTAATTAGTTTTTATTAAGAACATATAATAAATTATGCCTAGTATATCACAAACATAATATTAATGATTTAAATAATAAAATTAATAATATTATTATATAATTAACTATATAACTTAAGTGATAAAAATTAGTTTATAAGAAAATTAGAGTTTTATTTTTATTTTTGTTCAAAATAATAATAATATAATAAATGCAGGTGGTGTAAGGGGAAGGGCAGGTAAGCAGGATGCCCATGTTTGTTTTTATTTATTTTTATATATTCAGAAACAAACAAGTGAGGTGTTGTTCCATCAAATTTATCTGTGAGAACAGATAAAAAGGGTCAACTTTTAGCTACAGATAACTTAACCGGCCCATATGATGGTCCAGTATCCAGACAAAGTGATAAGCTTTTTTATTATATATAGTATATTAAAATAAGCCTTAAAATAAAATACTTTTTTTTTCAAGCAACTAATACAAGAAAATCCTAGTCCAAACTTAGCTATTAATATTCTAGCTGAATTTAAAGATAGTTTTATCATGTCTGCTTTAGAGCATGTGTTCTCGGGTGTCGCCCGCTCAACATAAAATCATATAAATATCAAGTTTCGTGATTGGCAGAATTCGAACTTGCACGGGAAAAATCTACATGATTTCTAGTCATGCCCGATAACCACTCTAACACGATTATATTTGTATACGTATTAAAGAGAAAAAAATACAATAACTTATGCATAATATTTTGGAAAAAAATAAATTTGTTACGTGGTCGGCAGGATTCGAACCTGCGCGGGCAAAGCCCACATGATTTCGAGTCATGCCCGTTAACCACTCCGGCACGACCACGTTTGTTTAAGTACAATAAAGAGAAAAAGCACAATTATTTATGTATAATTTTTTTTTCTTATTAAGGTTATTTTATGGATCTAAAAACAAAATAGATTTATTACGTAGTCAGCAAGATTCGAATTTACGCTGTTGTAGATGTGAGTCCTATTTTAATGGGAATTTGATGAGTCGATCCACCTACACGTCTTGCTTTTACTACTAGATCGGGGGTTACTCCACGTATTACTTGACGTAAAACAAAAGTGAATTTGTTTATGTCCTTTGTTGAATCATTTTTATGACTTGATAGATAATTTGATAAGCCAATGATTTTATTTTTCGTGTTTTAGAATACAGTTAACCAATATTTTAACTAATCAATTACAATAAATTGGATCCGATTTTGCACGATTTTGAATGAGAGAAAGAAGTGAGAAATCCTCTTTTCGACTCCGATTTTCCCACTCTAGTCGTTTCTTTTTTTGGGGAAAACGGTTAGAATCATTTCATAAAAATTTCTAAAGTGGGAGGGTTAGAAATCAAAGATAGACAAACTCTATCTATGATTAAGGATGACAATCAAAAGACCCTAAAAAACTAATTAGTAGCATTCATATTCTAAAAAAACAGAGATTACAAACAGAAAATACTACATTCAAACATAATCATCACAACCTAGTATTTTTGCATGCCATCTGTTTTGATTGATATGCCTTATTCCCTTTCCTCTAACGATAAAATGAGATTGTATTAAAGAGGATGATGAATATTGTTGTTTCTCAATTTGGATTCTCTCTTTGTACGAGCCCGTTCTGATTTGATAGAAAGATTTGTTTATTAGAATTTAAGCTTTTATCTTTGTTATCTTTAACTTGAATTTTTGTGTTCTTATTTTCCTTATTTTTAGCTTCAACTTTAGACTTCACATTGGCTTTAGAATATTCTTTATCGGTTTTAGAATTCTCTGTTTCAGTTTTGAAAGTTAGGTATCTTTCTCTTGTGTTTCTTAACAACAACCTGAGGTTCATCTTCCATTTTCATTCTGATCCTTCGCATAATAATAAATTTTCTTTTTCACTTCACATTGATTCCCTTTACTTTTTTTTCACTTCTTTCCCTTTTCCCAGAATCTTTCTTACTTTCTTCTATAACTGTCAGATCTTTGAGTTTAGTTTCTTCTGTTTCTTTCTTTTTCTTTAATACTTCTTGACTTTTCTGGTTTTTTTACTATTCTTTAGCTTTATCACATTTATTGTGCAGGAAAGTGTTACAAAAAGCACACCTCTTTGATTTTCATTCATAAGAGATCTTCATGACATTGTGTGCTTTCCTTTCCTATCAACAATTGTCATTTTCATTGGCAGAACACTCATATGATGCCTTTAATGCTAATTCTAGCAAAGGACAAGTGCTCTCTACTCCTCCTTCAATTATTAGGTCCATATATAATAGTTTCCCAATTGTACCTGCAAAATGATTAATTACTTCAGCATTGTACATGTGGGTTGAAATGTTTCAGAGAGTTTGAACTAAATCTGGGCCATTTCCTTTGGTCTACTATGTAGATTTATCTCTTCTAACCATTTTTCCAACTTCATGCAATTTGATCCTATGTAAATATGCCCTCTCTCTAGGTTTTTTTTTTAGATTTAAGCGATTTTGAACTATAGAAAGTAGATGTCATGTATATTTACAGAAATTTTTTTAAGTCAATTTTCTCCCCATCGTTTAGTTAAAGCCAATGATACTCTGTTTTTTCCAATAAAATTTTCAATCAGCACCACAAACTCTCAGTCTTCAATACATTTCTCCTCTACTTTAAAAGGCAGTTTGAATTCAAAAGGAGAGTTGAGTGCCTCTACATTTGTTTGGATATCCCCAAGTAGACTTTTCCTTTGTATGCATGGTCTTCAGATTTCTTTTCTGCTTTATTCTTTCATACCTCGTTGACTTTCCATGTTGAATTACTCCTGATAGTGTAAGTCTTGGTTTTTGGAGCCTTAATCAGCTATTTATTGTATCAACTGACCATTTAACTATCTCATCATATTCTACTTTCTTTAGTAAATTTCAATCTTAAAGATAGTGAATATTGAGTTGGACTGTTATTTGCTTAGCTTTCTCTTTACTAATTGTGATTTCTCATTTTTTAGCATTAATTAGGAGTTTGGTAATCTAGTTTATAAGACCAAACATGTTGACTCTTTCATTATAATCAACTTTTCAAATTCCTTCTTTCTTCCCATATTTTTTTGCTGCATTTTTTTAAGAATTTTTATCAACAATTGATTAATTACCTTTGTTACATTCCTATTTTTCCTAGATAATTTCTTCAGTAATCTTATCAAATTTTTTTCAGTTATCTACTTTAAACATTCAATCACAAATTCTTTGACTTCCTTATATTTATTGATTTTTTTCTTTCCATTTTAATGAAAAATATAACACAACAACAAAGCAACAAAGAATAGCTATTACAGAATATGGTACACCAACTACATTGCAACCAAGTTGTAGTTGAATAACCGACCTAACCTTCGTTTCTTTTTGTATACTTACATTGAAAATAGTTGATTCAGTTTCAGCCACTCGAATTTTTTATATTTTTTTTTATTTCTCATCAAACGAATGACATATTCTTCTGAAAATCCTAGATATTGTTAGCATGATATTGAAAAAATTTAGACACTCATTTTTTACCATCTAATTTATAAATTATAAATAAATCCGAGCCTAAAATTTAATTTTGTACAAAAATAAAAATATATTTTATTTTTGGGCTCATTGCACCAGAATAAAATGGAAACAAATAATTTTAAAAAATATTTTTTTATCAATCAGCTCCAAAATTAATTAAATATTGGACTAGAATTTTCTAAAAAAAATATTTAATAATAAAAGCAAATAAAAAATAATTCGTGATAATAATAATAGTAATAAAAAATCAAAAAGAATAATAAAATCAAAATATTATAGTAATAATAATGATAGTATTAAAAAATAAAATAAAACAAAAAAAATGATTTAGTATTAAAAAAACAAAACAAAACAAACAAATAATAATAAGAATAACAATACTATTGTGTATTAATATGTGTGTTTTTGTATTGAAAAAAAAAAGAAGCAAATAAACCGGACCTAAACCCAAAGGAGCAAGTCTGCTGAAATTAAATGCCCAAACTGATGTAGGCATATGCTTCTTCAACAGGCCTCCATGCAGCAGCAAGTCCTTCTTCAGCTCCCATACAGCATAGCATGCATATAGTGAAGGACTTCAACTTTAAAAAATAAAAAAAACAGGAGCATGCAGCCTCATTCCCAACGTACATAACTTGTGCTATATATATATAGTGCACTAAATTACACGAATAAGCTATCTAAATGAGGCTAAGAGAGGCATCTGTGACATTGGAGTAGCCTCGATCGAGCCATCATGTTAGGCCGTCGTCCCAGAAACGCTCCGAATCGCAAGCTGTCCCAAGTACAGTTGCCTGAAATTCAATCGCTAATAACTAAGGCTAGACTGCACCAAAGGGAATAAACCATAGACAAAATTAAAGCCGTGAACGAATGCTTTAAAATGGTAGTAACTAGTAACCGACGCTTGTCATTCATGGAATTGTGCACAATTATAGATAGGCTCATTGTGAACATTTTGACACCACATGCATCTCGTTTGGTGCATTGTGGTGGTCAATTGAATGAAAGGTGCCCGCGCTGGTTTTCGGGTTAGTTAGGAATCATTTGAAAAGTACATGCATGCAACATAATTAATGAATAAGAGCATCCTTTTGATCATCCGGGACATTCACCTTCTCTTAGTCCTGTTTAATTGGCAAATCTAAATCACACAATATTTTATTACAATTAGCATGAGTATTAATTAGTATTTTTTATTTTCGGGTTTATTGTTTTTTATTACACTATTATTATTATTATTACTATGATTATTTTATTTTAATTTTTGGTTATATTTTTATTATTACTATCATCATTATTATTATTACTATGATTATTTTTTAATATTTTAATTTATGAAATTCTATCCCAATATTTATATAATCTTGAAACCAATAGATACAATTTTTTTTTTTCAAAATTAGTTATTTTAATCCGATATAATGAACCTAAAAATACAGTATGTTTTATTTTGATAAAATTACATTTTTATACTCGAGATTATTTTAAATTGTATAAATTGAGGGGTAAAAAATTAAATGAGTATAAGAAACTTGTGTACGTACAATGTCAATACCTATCCAATGTTTATTCCATATTAACTTGAGGTTATTCACACCGATCTCGTGTTAATAGAAAATGGTCATTGTTAGCTTTGTCCCGTTTAGAGTTAGTTTTTACACAAGTAAGGAAACATCTAGCGTTTATCTCTATTGGGGTTAGCTTTTTACGCAAATTAAAAGTAGAAGAATAATCCAAATTTTGTCATGATGTTTGAGACTTTTTTTGTCCACTACTGTTTCTTTTTCAAGACGATCATCTTCTACTAATAGATCACACCTCGACTTATTCTACAATTTCATTGGATTCAATCATTGGTCTTCGTTGAGCCAACAAATATTTGACTGTTACTAATAGGTCAATTTTAATTTACTATACAACTTTCATTGGGCTCAATTTACTTTCGATGTTGAACCAACATGGTCCCCATACTTGCTAATAGGTCAAATTCGACTATCCTCTTCAACTTTCATTGAATTTTGTTTCACGTTGCTGTTGAGCCAAGTGAGTCTTTATTGTTGCTATTAGGTCGAGTTAAACTTCCTCTTAAACTCTCCTTGGATTATGTCTCAAATCGCCGCTGAGCCAACAACTTTTTAGTTATGGTTAAGGTCCACTTTGACTTCTTCTGCAATTTGTGTTGGATTTCACCTATTATCATCGTTGAACCAGCATTTTCCATTATTTCTAATAGGCTAACTCCGATTTCTTTCCAGCTTAAACTATTTACATCGATCGTTGTTGTTAAGCCAACAATGTCTTGCTCGGGATTTTGTCTATTAGTATGTTTTATTTTTATAAAATTTAATTTGTAAATTCGGGATTATTTAAAAATTATAAATTGAGGGATACAAAATGAGTCTCTACAACAGAATACAAAATGAGTCTCTACAACAGACAAAACTCACATGATTTCTAGTCATTTTCGATAACCACTAAAAGGGAAAAAAATCATTTATACATAGTTTATTTTCATTAAATTTTCCATGATAAGATTATTGTGTGAATCAAAAATAAAATTAAATATTTCTAATCATTCCCGATAAACACTCCAACACAACCACATTTAAGTACATTAAACAGAAAAAACACAATCATTTATAAATAGTTTTTTTATAACGTGGTCGGCAAGATTCGAATCTACGCGGGTAAAATCCAAATGATTTCAAGTCATGCCCGATAACCACTCCGACATAACCACATTTATTTAAATACATTAAAGAGAAAAAAAAGACAATCATTTATGCATAGTTTTTTTTTTCATAATAAGGTTATTTTGTAGATAAAAAAAATAAAATAAATTTATTACGTGGTTAACAAGATTCAAATCTGTGAGGGCAAAGCCTACATGATTTCTAGTCATGTTCGATAATCACTCCGGCGTGACAACATTTGTTTATATTATATACGTACATTAAAAAGAAAAAAAAGACAATAACGTGACAACATTTGTTTATATTATATACGTACATTCAAAAGAAAAAAGACAATCATTTATTCATTGTTTTTTTTTCATAACAAATTTATTTTGTGAATAAAAAAATAAAAAAAATTATTACGTATCAGCAGGATTCAAACCTGCACGGGCAACATGATTTCTAGTCATGCCGGATAACCACTCCGGCATGATCACATTTGTTTAATTAAATGCATAAAAAGAAAAAAGTTAATCATTTATGCATAGTTTTTTTTTATAACGTGGTCGGCAGGATTCGAACCTGCGCGGGCAAAGCCCACATGATTTCTAGTCATGCCCAATAACCACTCCGGCACGACCACATTTGTTTAAATATATTAAAGAGAAAAATAATAATCATTATTACGTGGTCGACAAGATTCAAACATTCCAGACAAAGCCCACATGATTTCTAGTCATACCCGATAACCACCACGGTACGACCACATCTGTTTATGCATGTTATGCATAGTTTTTTCATTATTTTTTTTTTAATAACTAAGATTATTTCGTGGATAAAAAAATAAATTTATTACGCGGGGATTTGAACCTACGGATAAAAAAAATTTTAAAAAATTATTACGTGGTCAACAAGATATAAATCTACCCACACAAAACCTGTATAATTTTGAGTAATGCTCATTAACCCTTCAAGCACAACAACATTTGCTTAAGTACATTAAAAAGAATAAACACAAATATTTAATATAGTTTGTTTTCATTATTTAAGATTATTTTGTGGATGTAAAAGTAAAATAAATTTATTAAATGATTAGCGGACAATTTATAGTCATGCCCAAAATTTATTATGTGGTCGACATGATTCAAAGTTGCACATAATTTCCTTAATAACCACTCTGACATGACTATATTTGTCTAACTATATTAAAAATAAAAAACACAGTCACATATTAAAAGAGAAAAAATAACATTTACATTTTAAAGATTTTTTTCTTATGGTATAGAAGAGGGTCAATAAGATTCAAACTTGCGCGGACAAAGTGCACATGATTTCTAATAATGTTTGATAACCACGGTAG
Organism: Impatiens glandulifera; assembly: GCF_907164915.1. Lineage (NCBI taxonomy): Eukaryota > Viridiplantae > Streptophyta > Magnoliopsida > Ericales > Balsaminaceae > Impatiens > Impatiens glandulifera. Next base: position 2,625,421 of record NC_061863.1, read on the forward strand.
CACGACCACATATGTTTAAGTATTTGAGAGAAAAACACAATCATTTATGCATATTTTAATTTCATTAATTTTTCCATAATAAAGTTATTTTATGAATAAAAAAATAAAATAAATTTATTACGTGGTCGACAAAATTTAAGTTTGCGCAGGTAAAACAACATGATTTCAGACCAAAACTTGCCGTGACCTTGTTTTAATTAAGGTACACTTTCATGTTTTGCTTACCATACTTGAAGTGAAAGTTGAGGTTAAGAAGTTTTGGTATGAAGAGAATTTGTTGACGTCCTCCTACTAAGACTATCATTGATCCAATACAAGACATGAAGTTAAGTACATTAAAGATAAAGAAACACAATCATTTATACAATTTAATCCATCAAACAAGAACTCAGTCATTTGTGTGTCATCCACTCATCTATAATTTGTTTTAATCATTTTTCTATAATAATTAATCATGTTATTCTTAAATTCTATCCAATCTTCAATCCAGGGTTTCTCCATAATTATAGTTCTCCATTTATTCAGATGTTCTTAATTCAAGAAATTTTGTCAATTAGACGATTATATATGAACTAAAAATAAAATAAATCTTATTACATGATGGTTGTAAAATTCAAAGGGCAAAGTCCACATGTTTGTTAGTCATGCTAGAAAATCAATATGCCACACGCCATGGTGCTACACTTACCAACCATTTCACAATAAATTGTTTTTTACTTAATATATAAAGGAAATTTTCTTATTTGTAAATATTGAACTCTTATATATAACAAAATTAGAAAAAAAATATTTTAACCTACTAGGTTGATTTTTTGATTTATTAGTAGATTGATCGGATGCCCTTGTGGTTGCGGACTGCCCCATGTGCTTGTTAGGCTTACCCAATACCAACTCTAATACATGATACACAATTCTAATTGTTGTATTCTTATGAATGAGATCTTAGGTAAAGTACAAGAGCAAGTTAAGTCCATTAAAGGAAAAAAAATGAATTTGTTTTGTAATCCAATCCATCAACCAATAACTTGCTCATTTGTGTTTCATCCATCATCAATCACCTATAGTTTCTTTTAATTACTTTTTAATAATAATAATAATAAATAATGGTTATTCATAAATTATATCATTTAACTATCATAATCCTGAATATATAATAATTATTTATTTTTCATCTGTTACCCGAGCACTAATAAATACGATAAAATATATAATAATATTAATATATTTATTTATTTTTCATATTTTATAAGATTTTTAAATTTATTTTCTTATAATAATATAATTTTTCATATGTTGTAATATATATAATATAAAAAATAATTTATATAATTTTATCAAATAATTATTTTATTTAAAAAAAAAATAAAAAATTAAGTATAAGAGTGTCCTGTGAGGATTCCTCGAAATTGAACGAGATGTGGATAAAAAATATCAAAAAAAAAAAAGACGGAAATGATAAACGCATTCCCCGTCCCCCGGATCCGCTCATTGTCATCCTTACTCCTCGAACAGTAATATTTGAACTCATACTTTAAATACATGTTATTGTATTTTATTTTGCAACTTAAATAACTAAAATAATCTTAATTTATTTAATTTTTAATAATTTAATAAAAAAAATGTATAAGCTAAATTTTTTCAAATAATCCAGTATCAAATTACCTAAAAATAGAGTAGCAAGGAAAAAAGAAAAGTAGCAGCCAAAAACACTCCCCACGAGAACTTCCCGCCCGCCAATGACAACCCTTTGGTGACCGCCGCTTCCGAATCCGGCTGCTGCGAACCAAACCTCTTCACTCAACTCTCTTAGCTTCTTTACCAATTTCCACTCTCTAAATCTCCCTCTTTTCTGCAATCTCTAGCATCTCTAATACATAATATTGAGTAGGGTTTTCGGTTTTTTGTTACTTCTATCTCTCAACCAATCCAGCTGATGGAAACTCGATCATTAGCTGGGGCCGAGGTTCCCATCACAGGAAGTGATTCAGTCAAGTGGATCGAAATTTCTGTACCTTCTTCTTTCCAGTTCGAGGACACTGAAGCTTTGCCGTCGTCGCCGTCTTTTGCCCCTCCAGCAGAGGATGCGGCATCGTGCTCCATTGTTGGAAGCCCTCCTACTTATTGCATTTGGTTATCTCTTGCTCCCTCTTTATCTTGAGTTCTTCCCACATATATTTATACAGCAAAAAATGCATTTGTTTATTTTTCACTAAGAGAATATAGCTTGAATAATTCAGTTGTAGATTACCCACATTGTTATATGTGAACTGGAATTCCATCGTTTTTTATTTGATATTCTTGCCTGAAAGTAGAAGAACGCTGAATAAATTGGACTACATGAAGATTCGTACTGTAGTTGACCTAAGGATATGTAATTCTCTGTCCACCAATGAATGTAATTGTTTTTTTGGAAAAAAGGTCAACTTTTTATTGAAATCGAGAGTGGAACCAATAAACGTTCCTAAACAATTTTCAGGAAAAAAAGAGGGTGAAGAAAGAAAAAACAAAAAATGCAATAAAGTTAGATTCCGATAAGTTCGAGATAACCAATGAATGTAATTATTACTCATGAGAACTTCCGTTTCAGGAGAATTCATAAGGATAAGCCTCGCGTGCTGGAAATAGAGGAGCTACGTGCTTCTGAAGAATTTCCCAAGACTGGGTTACGAATTATATTTCCAGATTCACTAAGTCCTTTTGCTTTGATATGCAAGGATGAGGTTCCATTTCTTTCACTCAGTTTTTCTTAACTTCATTCATTTATGATTGCTCATAATACAGAATTAGTTTATTTATCTGCAGTCCCAGTATGCATTGGGGAATCCTTATTTGCTGTACGCATTAACTGTTTCTGGAGTTGCATATTCCATTAAACTAAAGAGCATCCATAATTATGCGTCTGGTTATACTTTATCACCATATGAGGTTGTGGAGTTCAATATTCAGCAACTTCCGAATGCTGGAGTTATAACATCTGTAGCAGCAATGTCAGGGTGCTTGGTGGTTGGGAGAGATGATGGGGTGGTTAGTTGTCTCCATCTTGGAAGACTTGAACCTAGTGATCCAGGTAAGAGATAAACTTCTCATATATTTTTTCTTTGGGTAATTGTTTTTTATAAGGATATATTTTCTTTTTCGTAATTTGATGTAAGGAATTTAATGGTCTATTGTTGTCATTGTTCTTATTTTAGCTTATTTAGGCATATGTTTCATAATTTTATGCTAGGATTTGCTTACTTTTCTATAGTGGAAGGGATTGTCATTCAAGTTGGAATCTTATCATTATATGATTTTCATGTTAACCAGAAAAATATATGGTATAATTGTGATCTTTAAATCTGCAGGTTTCATGCTTGACCTTCGGGATGATACAGGTTTTGGTCGCTTATGGGGTTTAATGTCAAGGTGCCTATTTTTTGACTGCATATTAATTCATTTACTGTCCACCGTTCATAAAATTAAAGGAAATGGAGACCAATTTTTATGTTTGAATTGTTACTCACTGATCTTATTTTCCTTATGGACTTAACTGTTTGGATGTCTCTTTCTCCTTTATAAAGCTTATGATGGGTAGTTTTGGACTGTATACATGTCTGAGTTAATTTTCCCAGTTGAAACAATACTCTCTTTTATAGTATTTAACTCTTAGTAGTTAGGACAGGAGACTTGGTATGAACGATTTTTATATTATTGGAAGCCGCCTTACAGCAATTTTAATAATACAAACTTTAGCATTAAAAAAAACATTTTAACCCTTAGTAAGCATGCTATGCTGTCTTGACTTTTTTTACATGCTCTAGTAGCTGAGACTCATTCAGAGAACAAAACCTTGTTTGATTCCATGAAAAATAGTTGGTTATTTAATAAAAGTGTCAAGAGATACTAGACGCCACATAATAATTTTATGTTGCTGTCATTGTAGCATTTAAGGAATATCTGTTTCACTTTTCTTGACAGCGTGGTTTTTATACTAACTGAAGGAAGCCACCTGTTGAATAAATCATGATCCAAGACTTCAATCTCCCATTTTCATTCGAATAGGTTTATTTACTTCAAACACAAAATCCCCTCTTTGTTGTATGGTAGCTGGTTCCTAGTTTCAATTTTGATCTAACCTGCATTTACCACCATCCCCTATTTTTATTCTCATAATAAGAGGGTATCACAATGGATTTATGGTCATGTGTGCTCCATGCAATCATGCTTCCTCTTTCATACTGACATGTATTGTCGTCTGTACTCCCCCCCCCCCCCCCCCCCCCCCCCCCTTTTCTGACTTGAATATTGTCCAGAATGTACTCATGTGGTAACCAACCAAAGCAGTATGTACAGGAGCTCAGGTGTGATTGGAAATAATGTTTTAATCTGGTGTTGATTGAAGTTACTTTTTTCCAGGCTTCTTGTTGCAGGATGCATACCATCTTTGAACTTAGTTAGATGTTTTTTTTTCCATTTATGAAAGATATACGATAACTAAAATCTCTCTCTTCTCTAACATGTCCTGCAGGAGATCTGTTGGTTCTGTTCAGGGCATGGTAATATCAGATGTGCATGATATGAAATTGCTCTTTGTTCTTCATCATGATGGGACCTTACGAATTTGGGACATTGTAAATGGCAGCAGAATTTTCAGTCAAACACTAACTGTTCCATCATCAAGAGGTATACCTCTTTCCTTTTTTGTTTCTATTCTATGGAATGTTTATCATTGCTATCATTTGAGCTTTATTATTTTAGCCCGAGGATGCTATAGATTCACTTGGTGGTTCATATAAAACAATGTAAACTTGCTTAGACAAGGTCGAAATATTTTTTTTTGGGGAAACAAGGTCGAAATATTGTACAATGTGAATTGGGGAACATTTGAAATATAGCTTTATATTCTTCTTGACTTTAAAGCATTTCTTTCCCGAGGCACTATCATTTTTAGGAAGAAGTCTTGTTTTTGTTTATCCTGAAAAATTATAGTTTGCCAACAGTCTGCATGGTTTGACCTTCACATAATTTTTTTTGTGCTCCATCCTTTTTTTTCCTGTATTTATTCGTTGTTCTCTCTCTCTCTTCAATGTGATGTGTTTTCTATTACATTCAGAAGCTACGTTTCTGAAGTTATACGTGGGTGAAGCTCATCATGGAACCAATTATATTCCTCTTGGGATTTTCTATAGAAACAGTTTGGTAAGTATCCACTCATATATTTGATAATTGAATTGTCCTCAATGCAAGGGGAATATGGTCTCTCAACCTCACTTATTTTCTACAGTTATTTTTAGTGTCTTATTGGCTGTTAGCGCACTACCTTTCTTTTTAGTGTTAACCTTTAGTGTTATCTTCTTACGTTTTGAATTGTGATAAAAGCTTAGTCCCTTTATTTTTTGGGCTAAGCTTTAAATGATTAGTTATTGTGTGGCCAAATTCCTAGGTGAATTATCTGTTTCCCGGCTTTAATTTGACGTTGTTGGACTTTTACTTAATTCATTCCTAATTGACAATTTGAGTGTGTTTCTGAAATATAGCCTGACCCGGAAGCTGGTACCCGATGAGAATCATAGGATGCAACATTAATTTTTATAAGTCATGACCATTTTTTAAATCTGTGTGGTTGCATAAATCGGTACTTTTCTCTAGTACCATGATAACTTTATCACTACTTGATTAGATGTATGAAGTTGATGTCCTCCATTATTTCAGTTACATCAAGTCATTTGGTGTAGTTTGACCTAGGTTTGAATTAAATAACTAGTCAAGTGGTTTAATAAATCTAGAGCTAGGCATTTATGTGGCTTGTCCTAGGGTGTGGATTTCTGATAATTCTCTTTATTAGATGCAGCAAATTGTGCAATATTTGTGAATATTCCTGTGTCCATTAGAAATAGAAATTGTAGCACCGGAGGTTGATTGTTTGTCTCCATCTTCATCACCTCAAGTGTAGCTAGCTCCTAACATGATACACGGTCAACTTATATTTTACTGATAGTTTCCATTTTCAAGCTAGCATTAATATGTGGATTCCTCTTTTAGAATTTGGACTCTTGAGAAAAATTAGTATTGCTTAAAGAAACTGTGGTTGACGGATATTGATGGTTTTCTGTATCATAACTGATTCTTTGGTGTAATGTTGAAGGAAGTCTGTACGGAAATGATCACTGTATATTATCTACGATTTACTCAAGGGGATAGGAATTTGTTTTCATTGGACACTTCAGTTCAGAACATCCCACTGGAGGAGGTACTTTTTTTATGCTTTTTCCTAAAATTTTTGTAAGTGTATATTTGCAGGTTGTATTAGTTCCCATTCTTCAAATGATTTCAGGGTATGCTCATAGATGTGAAGCTAACTTCAGACAAGATCTGGATTCTTAAAGAACAAGGACTGCTTGTTGAGAGTTTGATCAGTACAAATGGAAAAAGGTATGCTTCACCCAAGAGCATTTTTTTTTGTGACCCAGGTTTATTCCGTGGGTGGCTAGCATGACCCCCCTTTAAATCAGAGCATTTAAAATGAAGTTGTAAAATATAATCAGAGCATTCGATGTTTTAGTTGTGCTAGAATTTATAGTTATCAATATATTGTACTAGGATCTCTTCCTATAGATTATGAAGAGTGATGATGCATTTATTTTTCACTTTGTCGTTTCTCTCAAGCATTTCCAATTACTAACCTGTCGATTTGATGTTAGGGGAGTAGCACAATGCTATGCTTTGCAGGAAGCATTAGTTGCTGACCAGCTGTTTCAAAATTCTCAAAACTCTTTGGATGACTTTATTTGGCTTGCTCAAACAGTATTTTCTTCTGTGAAGGTAACTTCTGTTGCTTTAATTATACTGAAATCCTGATACTTTATGTTAGAACTGGAGAACCTGAGTACTTGTAGATATTTGCCTATTGACACTGATTTGTTGAGGACAAGAAGGCCTCTTAGTATGTATATCTTATTTGCTTTAGAAAACTAAAGAAATATTATATTATTAAAAATATGTTAAGCCTGCATAAGAGAGATCTATAATTTTATAGTATAATATATACTAATAATATCATAACCAAATCTAATTACATATGATTAACATCAACCATATCATGTTAATATTAAACTATGAGATATTCTCTAATATCATAATATAATATCATATCTAATATCCAACACTTCCCTTGAACCTAAGTTAGTATGTTTTACAATTGGCTTAGATTTGCAACATACTTTCTTAGGTTAAGAGTAGCTATGACTTCGTTACCCGTTCTTATATTCTTATTCTTTGTCTTCGCTCTATAAGGTCCGCTTCTCCCTGTTAAGGTTTTTTCTCAGGCTCTATTTAATGACTCCCCCGCTGTTTTGTCTTTAACTGATCAGTCTCCAACTCTTTTTGCCTCTCTTAATTTTCCTTGCTGGAGATATTTTTTTTACACTTCTTTGTATATGTAAATAGTTCTCTATTACGTAAATTTGAAATCGATTATAGAGGAACCAAATAACATGATTAAAAATAAAAATTAACTAGGCCAATGAAGCCATCCAAGAGTAGCTACAGCGTGATTGGTGAATGCAGTGTAAAAATCTAAAATGTTTGTTTTATTTTGTTTTGAAAAAGGTCAACTTTCATAGAAAAGAAGAGCGCAAGAAGCGATCAATGGTTATAAAAAAAAATCTAAAATGAGGGAGTTAGTAGTTTTATCTTGTCCATATATTCCTAAATTTATATTTCCTTATTTACAATTACCCAAATTCAGTGTTCCATAGGAGATGTGATTTTAGGCTGTATAATCTACACACACAAATAACAAAGAGCTGTACATGGGAAGCTAAAACAATGTATCACATGTGCTGGGGATCCCGTGTTTACTATGAAAAATTTAAAAGGTCTATGGAGCAACTTCTGTATTTTGCTCTTAACATGTCTCTCCCTTTTGATACAACTTAGATTTCAACCACTTACATTAAATTAAGTACACTTTAGATAGAGATCCTAGTTTGATATCAAGCTAGAATCTTTACTGATCTACACAAGAAAATATATTTAGAAAAGTTTCCAGTATTGTCTTCAATTGTTTCTTGTAAATCATTTTTTTTAGGGATAGAGTTTAAACCCCTTTTTCCAGTAGGTGTATAAATGGTATATACAGTGATAGTTTTAGCTTATTTTATACATTTACCCCCTTCTATGTTATTCTCAATAAAATAAAGTTGATGTCTCATCCATCCCATTTGTTATCTCTAGTGAGGTGGTGCTTTATCCTGTTATTTTCTGAGCTTAAGTTTTCATTATGTGCTCTTTTGTAAACTTGCAATTTGTTGATTTGTAATGCATTTTCTTCATTTACTTGTTTTAATGGTTGCAGGATGAGATTCTCCCATTAGTGTCTTCCATTTTCTTGCGTAGGATACTTTTTCCTGGTGTCCATCATGCTACTGTCCTCAGAGCAACATTAGGAGACTTTGCCAAGCACTTGTCTGATTCTGACTATAATTCACTATCAGCTGAAGGGTTAAAGAAAGAAATTCTCACTCTTGTTGAACAAGAGGTTTTATTTCTTACTGTTGCTTCCATTTGTTTCTTTAATTCAATGATCTATTTTTCATCATTGCCTTTTCTGTTGAACTGTTTCATTTTATTTATTTGTTAAGAGAAGACTTGTAATGAGTTTCTTCAAGTGTTCTTTTATATTTATTCATTTATTTTCTTTATTTTCATAGGGCCTCTCTGGAAATCCCATTTCGATACTATACTTCTGGAGGAACTTCTGTACTCATTATTTCAACTATTGGTGCAAAATCAATGCACCTTTTGGCTTTCTTGTTGATTCTTCAACAGGTGCCATTATTCTAGTAAGGAAAAGTTCAACTTCTCTCTTCAGGTGCTTGGAGGATATAGAACGTACCTATGGTATGTTTGACCTCTTTTGAGGATTAATCAGTTCCATTATTGATTGCCTTGTAGTTTTTGATGAATCAAATTATATTCATGTTATGTGCTTATCTATTAGGTTCTTTCAACGAACTTGCTGATACATTAGGCGCTGGGATACAGTTGCCTGATGATGTTGACCAGACGATCCTTTTTGACTTGCTCCAGTCCATCAGTAATGTTAGTCGACAGCTGGGGAATGCTGCTTCAGCCATATATTACGAATCACTTCTTAGTGCTCCCTCTCTATCACCAGAAGAGGTTGTTCCTCGTTTGTTGAAAACTCTAGAAAGTGGATACAGTTCATCTGGGGAAGCTTTGCAGGTATCTGAGTTGGGATCAGATGCTTTTTGGGAGAAGAAAGTGACTGATCACAAAAACCTGAGGAAGTTTTCCGTGGACATTTTTCTATCACTGCATGCTCTACGTAACAAAACAACCTCTTGGGGCAAAGTGTTGGATGTTATGGAGAGTTTCCTAAAGTTTCTAGTACCCAACAATATAAAACAGAAGTCTGATATTCAAGTCCACTTCAACATTGATATCTCTGTTACTGTTCAAGCTATATCTCAAGTTGCAAAAGTGATGTTTGAATCTACCTTGGACGTACTTGTGTTATTAAATTATCTGGCTAATATCAGTGGGCAGGTTAGTCCTTTCTTCTCACTTTTAATATGCTTTATAATTTATTCTACAATTCTCATGTTTTGCTCTAGTAGAAGCAGTCTATTCTCAACACATTGGTTTTCTTTGGCTTGTGGGGTTGGGGTGAGAATGTGTATTTGTAAAGTAATTTTTTTCCATGCTGTCCTTTAGAAAGTTAGCACTTCTCAGTTCCTGGGGCATTTTCACTATACTTCTTCAATGATTATGCTAAATTACTTTGACACAAGTTTCTTTTCTTGATTATGAGTGATATTGTTATGCATTCTTCACAAAACTGGGTGAAATACAACATTATGGGTAAGACTATTAGGCATGGCATGGATGTGTCCTCACTTCATGTCATACTTTCAAATTACTACTTATCTTTGGCTTGAAAAGATGCTTTACAAAAAAATTACTGTTGTACCATTTGTATCATAATCATGACACATACATGAGCTGCTTAGAGTTTGATTGTTTCTTTTTGCAGATTCATATGTCACATGAGGATGTATCACGAATAAAGCTTGAACTGATTCCTATGATTCAAGAAATTATTGCCGAGTGGCATATAATCCATTTTCTGGCGACAACTCCATCTGAGATTCCTACCAATGCAGACTTCAGTTCCCAACTTTCTTCTTTACAAATAGGTATGCTGATTCTTTTTTATCATTTCTTCACTTGTTAAATTGCAGATTATGCAAGGCGGAAGTATTTGTTATGTCTTATCAAACAAACTGAGCACCTTGTCTGAAAGCAGTACACATGATTGCATCTCTTTATTTTTTTTATTGTACTCATACCATGAGGGATGTTTGTTTCATGACACATTTACTTATTTATTTTTCATTTACCAGATAATAATACTGGAAAAAGGCCTTGGAATGAGAAGCTTGGAAAGGGTGACTTTACTTTGGCTTGTGTTTTTCTTCCAAATATTGGAAGATCTTCTGAAGACCCAAGCCAATTATGTGCTAGTTTTCCTAACCCAGAAAGCATTATTAGGTCAATGCGGGACTTCACAAGCTGGATAGTATGGGGAAAGACAGGGAAAGAATCTCATTCATTTTTTAGTCACTCAACTGAGCTTGCATTAATCTTACTTAGACATGGACAATATGCTGCAGCCGAGGTTTATTCACGAGTTTCTGATTTACTTCATATTCTGCATTAAAAAAATTACTAGTATGCTAAATATTTGTGTGCTTCATTGAAGTATCTGCTTACAACTGTGGATGCACATTTGCGGAAGGAGAAAACATCTCAGAGTGTTCAGGGTGAAGATGGTGAATGGTGCAAGCTTCTCCATCTGCTTGGTTGTTGCCTGCTTGCTCAAGTACAAAGAGGATTAGTGGGGAAGATTGGAGAGAAAAAAATTAATGAAGCTGTTCGATGTTTATTTAGGTAACATTTCTATAACAATATGCTTAATTTAAGGATTTCAATTATGTTGCATAATTTTGAAAGTTTATGTGGACATTTTCAAACTATTAGAGGGTAAAATAGTAGAGTAGTGGTCTCATACTAGTATTTAGTATATAAATGTACTTGATATATGTTTTATAAAACAGAGAAAATAAAGGTCTAAAATCCCTCTCAAAATCTCTCTAAAAATTCACAATTGATTTTTTTTTTTCTATTGAATTCGTGATCAAAGAAAGCCAGGACTGGAATTGACCCTCCACTTCCAGTTTCCTCTGCCCTGCCATATTTTAGCTTTGTATTTTCTACTGCCTGTCTCAGGTTTCATTTTGTGGGATTTAATGGTGGGCTTGAAAAGCCACCTACAAACGCTTCAAGTCTGCTTCCCTTCTCTAATTGCAAAGCTGTTCCATATTGACCAATTGCATAAAGACTTGAAGAAGTAGGCAGTTAGTTAGCAGCTTGCTTCCTTGTTTTCCCACAGGCTGTTTTAGCTCACGAGAAGTAGTAATAATGCGTATTCCTCTTTCTTTGTGTGGCACAGATCAATCTTATTGATTTATTATTCTCTATGAACATGAATTACCGAACCTCAGGCTTTCTTTGCTGGCTGTTAAGTAGTATGCTTTGTTTTAACCCTCGACATTTATATATGTAACAATCTCTTAGGGTATGTTTATAGATGAGAAAACCATGGATAACTTCCGTAGCTAAGAAGAGTCTCTATTCATATATTTCTTTATTGATTTATTTTCGTCAGGTACTTCAATATTTATAGTTATAGAGGTTAACCACTTTTTCTAACAAACTAACAACTTGGGTTATACTAATTGTGAGTGTTTCGCGAGAGATTTGGTGAGGGATAAAACTTCTCAGATTTTTCTATATTAATTGAGTGAAATTACATGTGCTTTTATAGAAATAAAATAACTAAGTGCTAACCAACCATTACTCCATCACTTTAATGGGTTCTTCTAATAATCAACTACTACTTATTTACTAGACTAGTTTGGCTATTTCCACACCAATTAACATAATAAAGCCAAAGGCCTTTGTGCCGTAACTACTAACCTAACCTACTAATACGTAACAATTACCTTAGTGGCATACTTTTGGCTGCATTTATTGTTAGTACTTTTATTGGTTACAATCACGTTGGTTTGATTTTGCCATTAAATTTGTATCTTCAGAGCTAGCTCATTTGATGGAGCTCCAGAGGTTCTGCAGAGCTTGGCTAATGAAACAGGATTACCTTGTCCTGATTTGGGTAAGTGTAGTTTATTCCTTGCCTTAAATTAATGAAATCTTTATTTGTTAGCTGTTAATCATGTATACCCGTGCCAGCTTGCTCTTCATCAGCGACAATTTGGAAGCTTCAGTATTATCAATGGGCGATGCAGATATTTGAGCAGTATAATTTGAGTTCAGGTGCTTGCCAATTTGCTCTTGCTGCTCTTGAGCAAGTTGATGAAGCACTAGGAACTAAAGTTGATACACTAGAGGCGGAAATTCAGAGTGAATCTGCTATTACGATTCGAGGGCGACTCTGGGCAAATGTCTTTAAGTTTACACTAGACCTTAGTTGTTATTATGATGCATATTGTGCTATAATTTCAAACCCAGATGAGGAAAGTAAGTACCTTTGCTTGAGGCGTTTCATCATTGTCCTTTATGAACGTGGGGCTTTAAAGGTAGGTTCATTCTTTTTGCCTTTCTTATTGTTGCAGTAGTTCTTGCTGTTGGCTCTGAACTTTTTCATTTGATGTAGGTTCTTTGTGATGGCCAACTGCCTTTTATTGGGTTAGCTGACAAGATAGAACGAGAGCTTGCTTGGAAGGTTTGATACTGATTTATCTTGGAATCATCATTCATTGGTTATTTTTGACCTCATTCGGAAACATTTGCATAAACGTTTGGAAACTAAATTCTAGTTAGAGATAGTAAAACATTTATTTTTGTTGATTGTATCTGGAAACGGATCCAGATACAGAACCACAAACAATAATTGTCTCCAAGATAGGGACAATATGTACTAATTGCTAACTGTTCTTGCTTTGGTTTCTCTAGGCGGCACGCTCAGATATTTCAACTAAGCCAAATCCTTTTAGACTGCTTTACGCATTTGAGATGCGTCGACATAACTGGCGAAAGGCAGCAACATACATGTATCTGTATGCTTCTCAAATAAGAACTGAAGCAGCGAATAAGGATTTCCATCCCAGATCTATGCTTCTTCAAGAAAGGCTTAATGGGCTTTCTGCTGCCATCAATGCACTGCATCTTGTTCATTCTGATTGTGCATGGATTAACCCTATTCTTGATGAACAGCTTTTTCAGAAGGAGCATCGTCCAATTAAAAAGGCTAGGCTAACAGAGCATGAACAATGTATTACTTCCCTGCAAATTTTAGTTTAGCTTTTGTATCAAATTAAATCCACACTTGATCCAGAATCCACAGCTTATGTTTCTATTGTCCTTTTTTTTTGTTCTTTAGTAACCATGGGCAATGATGGTCAGCCACAAAGGTCACAATCTTACATAGACGTGGAGAAGCTAGAAAATGAAATCATTTTAACATCAGCTGAATATACTCTCTCAATGAGAAACGTGAAATGGACCTTTTCAGGTAAATACACGTCTTTACTATTTTCATTACTGAAACTTTTGTTGACACATGGTTGATATATCTCCCTTAGGAATTTGAGAGAATGCTTATGAAACTCAAAGAAGTTTTAACCCATGTAGTCCCATGACAATGATGAGCTCTCTTAGGAATCTAATTCCGTTGTATGACTGTCTTAACACAAATTATACATCCTATGACTGTCTCAACGCGAATTCAACCTAAACACATCTCAAGCAAAAACTAAACAAAACCCAACATATAGAGATTTTTTTCATGATCAGATTATTTTTTAAATCATTGTGATAATGTAAAATTTTCAAACTCACAAAAAAAGTTAGTAAAGAAAGGGCCCAATCAAACAATGATGAGCTTTCTATCTATCTCTACTTTCAGTTTTACAGCCGTTATTAAATTGAGTAGATATCGCCATGAACGTTCTTTTGGACTAAAAATTTCTGGACTGAAAATTGTTGTGACTTGAACTTGTTGGTTTGAGATGCGGGGCGGGGATTGGACTGTATAATAGTTTATTTTTCCATTCTAGGAAATGAGAAGCCCTCACCAGATCTGGTTGACTTGTTGATTCAAGTAAACATTTATGATATGGCTTTCACAATAATACTAAGATTTTGGAAAGGCTCAAAATTAAAGAGGTATGCTTTCCAACATTTATATCCTGGGTTATTGTATTTTGTTTACTAGTTTGACGTTTTTACTTGTGTTCGTTTCTTCAGCGAGCTGGAAAGAGTCTTCACTCTAATGGCATTGAAATTCTGTCCGAATTCAACAGGTCCACCTGTAGCTGTGTAAGATATTCTGTCACATTATTCACTAAGGAACTTGTCTTGCATCTTCTTCCATCATTTTGTTGATGTGACTTTTGCAATATATTCCTTACAGGAACCTTCCTAAATCACATGGTCTTCTTTTGACATCATCACAAGATGAAGTTAATCTTCAAGGTTCTTTTGATGCAAGCCCTCCAGTTCATCAGTCAAAAGTACATAGCCAATGGGAGATGCTCGAGTCTTATCTGGTGCATACCATCACCTCATAGAAAATTTCTAACATACTTTTGGAAAGTTATTGAAAAACATGAAATAATGCTTAATAACTCTGGTTGGATTATGAGTGTTTATATAGCTTCTTGGATGTCTTTGTATTAATACTTGACCTTTCTGCAATTCCAGGAAAAATATAAAGGATTTCATCCCAGATTACCTGTAGTTGTTGCAGAAACTCTTCTTTCTAACGACTCACAGATTGAGTTGCCACTTTGGCTGGTTCAAATGTTTAAGGTAACAATCTTTTTACTATTTCATAAATGTTTTGTTACTAGTTATGCTATAGAAGTAGTACCCTATTTGTTCTTGATATTTCATTTTTCACCAACTCTTTCCCTTATTGTGATGGACACCCAAATTTGATAATGCAAAACAATTTTTGCACTTTTTGCATTGGAGAAAACCTAGGATGTAGTGTTTTTACTTTTTTTTAAGCTTAGATGTGGTTAATTTGGATTAAATTCAAATCAACCTACATCTAAAATATATCATGTTTGAACATTTATAATATTTTTTAAATATTAATATTGGCCATTTGACTAAATAAAACTTATTCATGGAAAAAGATTATTTTGAAATAACCCAGATCAAACTTAATCTGACCATTTTGCTTATATGTGCTTTGAGCAGGGTAATAGAAGAGAAAGCATTTGGGGAATGAGTGGAGATGAATCAAATCCCGCATCCTTATTTCGACTATATGTTGACTATGGAAGGTTTGCGGAGGCAACCAATTTGTTCCTCGAATACATTGAATTGTTTGCTTCAATGGTTAGAAAACTTCCTCTCTTTCTTTTTTAGTTACCTTTTCCGTGGTTTCTGGATCTGAATTAGGATCCATATGAGAAATTTGTGTCAGACTAAGTTCTATTTCCAAAAGGGATCTCATTTTTATTCACCCACCATATCTATCAGAAAAGGTGTTTTCAAATGGGGCTTAAAGTGTTGAAAATTTACTTGTGTTTTCACAGAGACCTTCTGATATAATTCACCGGAAAAGGCCATTTGCTGTGTGGTTCCCATATTCGTTAGTGGAGCGTTTATGGTGTCAGCTTGATGAACTTATTAACCGAGGCTACATGGTTGATCAATCTAAGAAATTGAGACATCTTTTACAAGTGGCTCTATCGAAACATCTCCATCTGGTAAGGCTAATATCCATTTTTTTAAATCCTTCCATGTTTCGGTTTACCCTAAACCTTGTTTGTTTATCGACGGTCTCAGCTTAAGGTGGACTCTGAGGACACGATGTCTACAGCAACTTGACAAGAAATATGATAAAAATTGTCTTATCAAAGAGTTGACCAAAGGTGTTCGATAATTGATTGCCAGTTGACCAATGATGTCAGGAATTTTGGGCTCAGAAAAATCTTTTGCTTTTTAATTGTGTGTATTAATGTAACGTTTTTTTTTACTTTATTCTTGAGTTTTATTGCCAGAGTTTATTAAATACTTTACTTGAGTTCAGTTATATATCTTAATGTTCTTATTTATGCAAATCTTATACTTGGGTGGTTAGAAAATTGTCAATAATTTTTTGCTTAAATATTCAAATATATTACCAAAATTTTATATCATCATGTGACAATGATCATATTCATTAAATTGAGGTTGGGTAATGCTATAAAATTTTGAGTTATTTAAAATTTTACTATTCACTAGAGAAGATTTAGGTAAAAATTTAAACTAAGTAAAAATTTATAATTTTAAATGTACAATATTCTTTTTTATTTTGGTCTATGAGTTTAGACTTTTCTCCATCAATTTATAAATACATTTAATTTTACTATTTTGTTGAAAAAAGTAAATTTATTTTATAAATAAAAAATTGTTATTACTTATTTAAATAAATATAATAATGTAACTAATTTTGTTAATATAATTATTTTTGAATTTGAATTTTTTATAATTATTTTTAAAATGATATATGTATAAAAATATTTTTTTTTTTCAATTTTTTAAATGATCAATGAAATGAGTTCTTTATTCAGGGGTTAATTGAGATTTGAATTTTTTTTTTCAAATTTTCAAATTTAAGGTTTTAATGTTAAAATTATAATAAAAAATAAAAGTGTCTTTATTGTTTTTATTTTCAAATTTTACAATTTAAGGTTTTATTGTTAAAATTATAATAAAAAATAAAGGTGGGTCTTTAATGGTTTTCCAAAAGTTAAATTATTATATACACTTTTACAATTATGAAGTTTGATATAAAATTTCTGAAATCAGAATTGACCAAATAAGGAGTTTCAATTTTACAATTTGACCAATAATATTATAAAATCAATGATTTATTTAAACCTAACATATAAAAATATAATAATGGTAAGAGAAATCAAATAAATAAATAAACAAAAATTATTGGGTGACCAAATTTGTCAATTTTCCCGATCAAATATTCTCGTGTAGTGTAAAAAATGATGGCAGGAAGATACCTAAGTCGTGTTTGAGATGGTTGACCTAAAAAAATATATTTAATTATATATATATAAATAATAATGATAATATTCTTATAAAGTAATTTTTTATAATTTGAAGTAATTTTTTATAGACAAACTATCTTATTTAAATAGTTCCGATGGAGACGGTTACCTAGGAAAATTGGATGAAATGACCTTAGTAATGGCCTTAAACCGTAAAAAGGGAAATAAATAAAATGGTTCGAGGAATGATAAGAGCCTAACAAAAATTGCGTAAACCACCTCCCAGTTTTCAGATGAAAATATTCTTGTGTGTCGTAACGCTGCGTCACGTAACGCGACGAAACTCCAATTTGTCGAGTATGCCATCGCGTGACGCGACTGTCATCACGGCGAATTATAGTTCCATCGCGTCACACAACTAGATAGACAAAGAAATAAAATGGAAAAATAATCATTTTCACACATTTTATTGGGCACTTATCATTCCTCCAAATATGGGCTTTATTAAGATCATTTCATCCTATCTCCCCATGCATAATACTGGAACAAATACTGTAGTAGAGAATATAATAAGCTAATATATAATAATGATATGAGTTCAAATTAAATTAGTGAAAATATATAATTGATAATATAATCTGTCTGAATATCCAATATTATCGGGATAAATAATATTATTTTTATAATTCTCATTCCGATTCTCTCTCTCTTTCTCTCACAAAGCTGGTCAGAATGGGCGGGCTCTCTCACGCGGCCTCAATAGCGGGGACGACGACAACAACGACGACGAAGCTTCAAGCTATAGATCATCATCTCCCTAATACAAGCTCGCCTCATACTGATTTTTCTATTTCCTCGCTCAAATTTTGATTCATTTTCACCGATTCCTCCTCTCCACACTCTCATCTTCTTTCAATTCAATTCATGCACGCAATTCATATTTCATAACATATACACAATTAGGAGAAAGAATTTGCTGCTCTAATTCTCCGCAGACCGCATCACACAACATCTTCGATATATAGGTACTTTTCGTAGATCGCAATCCTCTATTTCTCTTCTTCCGTCTCTCTCAATTTCATCATATATATTACGTACATCATTCATGTAGTATTCAGATCCAGTCCATTATTGTCTTCTCCTTGATAATCCATCTCAATTTTGCTTCAATTACAGAATCTCCTAATATATTGTCGTATACATGTATTTGATTTGGAGAAGATCTAGCTAGTTTTGATCTGATTTGAGTTTTGCATTATTGTCTAGCTGTTAGTTTGATTGATTTGCAATTTATCACTGAAGATTTAGTATTATAAGTTGATATATCCTTGTTTTAAAATTTGATTATCTTAATTTTCTTAATTAATAGAAGTTAGACTAGTCTGGTGTCTTGTTTTGGAGATGCTAGATTCAGCTAACAAGTTGGTAAAAGGCAGTTTAGATGGCCTGCAAAGAGAGGATAATAGTGAATATGTTAGATTGGATATATCAAATGAACCAGGGCTTGAACAAGAGGAAGGTGAAGGTGAAGGAGAAGAATATGACAGATTAATACCAAATGATCCAAAGTTACCCAGAATTGATCAATTGTTACAGCAGGAGGCTGTAACAAGTAGTAATCCAACTTTCATCTGGTGGTTGAAGGCTACATTCTGGTCCTTTGTTCTTCTTCTACTCCTTCTTGCTTTTGTCAAATGGGGACTTCCATTTCTCTTTGAAGAGGTCAGTAATCTTTCTTATCACCTTATTTCAGATTATGAACATAGGCATGTATGGTTCAATCTTGGTTATTCAAATTTCAGTAAACTAAATATATATTTTTGTGGGTATAAAAAAAAATATTATTTGAGATTAAATTGAATAGCTTACTTTATTTATGTATTTTCCATTCATTCAACAAGATTTACATAACCGACTACCCAATTAATAATTTACCTAGATGATTTGATGAAGAGATATATGATGAAATAGTGAGTTATTTCAAATAACTGCATATCATCAACAATTTACTCATAATTACCACATTCAAGTCATCAACTAAATCAAGATTTTAGTATTTTAATTAAAGATTGATAAATAAATTGATGATGAATAGTGTTATTTGATATTACATTCAAATAACCTACTAATCCCGTCATCATCAATTAAGTATTTTAGTACTTTAATTGATGATGAAATAGAATGTTATTGATAATAAATTCAAATAACTCCAATCAAACAATATTTAAATAAATCACTATACAATCTTTAGGGATATTTAATAACTATATTATAATCCTAACATTCAAATAAACAGTATTTTAGTATGTTATTTGATTATTGATAAAATGATTGACAAAATGAAATAGTGAGTTATTTGAAATTAAATTCAAATAACTCCTATCAAACGAGATTTATATAAATCCACATCAATTGAAGTAATTCTCGTTAAAATGGATGATAGCAATTAACTTTTGTTTTTGTCCTTTTTAGCGACAAATTCATTAGAGCAAGTTGTTTTTAAAAAACAAAATTTAACCCAATATTCAATCAATAATTTACTCATAATCAAATCATGGTAATAAAATATCCTCTTTTAAAAAAATATATTTATTCATTATACATTTATACCCTTAATTATTTTTTAATTCAATTACCCCATATAAACCAAGTTTTTCATAACTTACTTCAAAGGAGGTTATTTGAAAATAACCAATTCAAATAACCCAACACAAGTCCTTAAGCATTTCAATGACAAATAACATGATGATTTTATATATCTTTTTCATATATACATATTTTGCTCTGTAGGTTCTGTTTCCAGTTATGAAATGGGAAGCCACAGCATTTGGCCGTCCAGTTCTAGCATTTGTACTAATCTCTTCATTAGCATTGTTCCCCGTCTTCTTTATCCCATCCGGTCCTTCAATGTGGTTGGCTGGAATAACATTTGGATATGGTCTCGGATTCATCATAATCATGGTTGGAACCACCATTGGCATGGTGTTACCATATTGGATAGGCTTATTTTTCCGAGACAGAATTCATGTAAAAATCGAACCACCAGCCTTCATATTATTTGAAAATTTGAAAATCGAACACTAATAGTTATTTTTTTTTTCATTTGTGTCATCAGCAATGGTTAAAAAGATGGCCACACAAAGCTGAAATGATTAGACTCGCAGCCGACGGTGACTGGTTCTATCAATTCCAAGTTGTGGCCATCTTTAGGATCTCGCCTTTTCCTTACACGATTTTCAATTACGCGATTGTCGCGACAACGATGCAGTTTTGGCCTTATTTATGTGGATCTGTTGTTGGAATGGTACCAGAAGCCTTCATTTACATCTACAGGTAAGTTAGTTCTCATTAATCTTTTAGACATTTAGGGTTAATCCAATCCATTTTACATAAGCATTTTAAGTGTGGTTTTGTTTTGGGAATGAATTGCAGTGGGCGGTTAATAAGGACATTGACAGTGGTACAATATGGGAAACATCATTTAACTCCAATAGAGATAATATATAATTTGATATCCTTCATGGTTGCCATAATCTCCACGATTGGTTTTACTGTTTATGCAAAGAGAACCATAGATGACTTGAAGAAGGCTGAGATTAACAGCAGCAAATCAGACATTAATAACTGTGAGTTGGAGAAACTCACTATTGAAAGACCCAATTTACTCAGTTGCACGGCTTCTTACAAAGGCAGGTAGAGATTATTTTATTTCATTTTTACTAGAGCTTAAGCTTCTTCTTTCTCCACATCATTCATTGATCATATTTATTGTGTATAATAGATTAACAAACAAACAAAAAAACACAGCTTTTCATGGTATGCATGAAAACAACTCAAACATACTATTAACTTCATTTAATAGTAGTACCTACCAACAATTCATTGACTACTAACATGGGAGGGAAACTAACATAATAATAATAATAATTAGGGTTTTGTATCAAAGAGTTGATAACTGTAATAATAAACACAATAAAAACATTACATTAACTGAAGAAGTGTCTCCCTTTAGTATATAATACCTAAACTAGTTGAAAAAGCATAGTCATCATCCCGTGTTAACCATTATATCATCAGCCAGCCTTTGTCGTCTGGCCTGTCTGGTCTGGTCTTGGAGGGGAAGGAAAAATCAACGGTTTTTCTGCTCCTGCTTAAACAACACAAAAATCTTCCTTACACATTTCTTGCTAAGGCCGCACAAAATCTAGAACCCTCTTTTGGATGGGCATTCTGCAGCTCTATGGCCGGGGCGTCCACAAAAGAAACAGGCGCCACCAGAAGCCCCCCTGTTTAAAAACCAACCAAAAACATTCTTATGAGAAAATTATAAATTGACACATTTGGAAACCCTTAGAGACTATGAGTAATAGAATATTTACCTTTCCCTATTGCCTCCAGACTTTCTACCACCAATTAACCAATCATTTCCACTATCCCTTGAGGATGATGATCGAGACCAATTGTTTTCAGTTCTACCACCGCCACCACGTCTACCACCATCATCATCACGTCCCCAACCACCTCTTGAACTGCTGCTGCTTCTACCGCCCCTTGAACCTCCTCTGAAACCTGGTTCTCGTGCAGAGAATTTTCCATAAAAGTCACCTGGAGGACCATCATCTTGCAATTCCGGCAACTATAAATAATCACAAATAACCAGTTTTAGGGAACCGACCATTTTCTATATTAAAGAAAAACAATATATATACATATATAACCTTGGTAATTTTGGAAATGGTGTTTCCTTCCGGAAGCTCCATAGTCAGGAGCTTCTTAGCAAATTCCTCTGGAAGATCAAAGACGGCTCCTTGAACCTGAGAATACAATTTTATTTGATATTTTTGTTCATCAGGATTTGTCTATCCCCATTATCAATCATTTCTTCAAGCAAAATACACTCACTTTATTCTTTACAATATCTTAAATAAAGTGCCCCATTTGAAAAGTATCTGGTTTAGATGAAGAACACACTAATAATTTCTCACAAAAACAGTAAGGTTTGTTAATGAATAAGTTAAGTTTTCAAACATAATTTCATAAATCATGTATTCATGTGTTTCCAAAAGGATTCTACTAATATTTTGTCCATTTGATCAAAGAGCCTTGTTTGATGTAGGTTTTAATGAAATAGTGGATTATTTAGGGCTTGATTGATGTGGTTTATTTGGATTTACTATTAACTCTACAAATCTAATCATAAATAAAAAAAAAATACTAAAATACTCTTCTTCTTTTAAAGTCAATAAAGTTAAGGCTACTTTTGTTAAATACCCAAATAAACAGTTCTTTTTGCAAAGCAAGATTTTCTTACCTAATATTCCTATTTTTTTCTCAAAAAAAGGTCAAATAAATGGCTAAAAAGATAAAGAGGATTGTAGTTGATGATTTGATTGATAATGCGATTGATTAATGATGATATAAAGAGTTATTTGGATTAAATTCAAACAAACCTTTTCATCGGCAATTATCTGTATTTTTCCAAGTTCACCCGCAGCAGCAGAGTAAACGTCTGAGACGAAACCAGTGACGGTTCTAGCAGATAAAAACCCTCTTGAGAGGCTTCCTGCCTCACGTATCAGCTGAAGTGTCACCCATCCCTGATATAAATTCCCAAAATAAAAAAATAAATAAAAAAAGATAAAACAAACAAACAAACGCTAACCAGTTAAAATAATTACCTGCTCTTGGGTAATTAAAGATCGAGCCGAAGGAGGTCGAGCAAACCCGGTGAGTTGCGCTATAGCAGCAGCAAGTGCACCTACACCCTTTTCCTCCAATAATTTCTGTGCAGTGGGGGTGAAGAACTCGACTGATTCAGCATGAACTCCATTGAGGGTAGCAACCACCTGCTCTGCTGATGACTCCAAAACTTCTTGATTAGATGGTGCACTTGCAAACTCAAACCTACATCCAACATCTCGTTCAAGAGATTTCACTGTTCTCTTTTGGCTACTGGTGAACATCAATATAGCTACTCCCTGTTTACCAGCTCTCCCTGTACGCCCTGATCGATGCACAAATGTCTCTGGATCATTAGGAAGTTCGTAGTGGATAATCTGTAAAGAGAAAAACAGAGACCGGAGATGTTAATAAGTTCAAACAAAGGTATTCAAATCAATTGACATTTTTTATATTTGTTAATTGATACCAAATCGACATTAGGAATGTCAAGTCCACGAGATGCAACATCAGTAGCCACGAGAACGGTGAATTTTCCCTGTCGAAAGCCATTTAATGTTCGTTCCCTCTGGTGTTGGGATATGTCACCATGAAGTGCCTCTGAAGCGATGCTACTTGTTAGAGACATCGAGACTTCGTCAGCGTCGCGTTTGGTTTTGGTGAAAACAATAGTTTTACCACCCTTTGCATAAACCTAGAAAAAACATGAGAAGAATCTTATTCAGTATTCAAAACAAGAATGGAATAGAAACATAAAAATCATATAAATTCATTTCCATTGGAACTAAGGAAAATACCGTCACAAGGTCACTAAGGATAGTGCGTTTAGATGTTACAGTTGTAGCCATCGCATACAATTTGATACCTTCTGCAAGTTTTTCCTCATGCTCACCAACCTATGAAAACAAACTTAACTTTAGTTAAGAAGAAAATAAAGAAACAAAAATCGAAAAAACCAACTTTAATTACTTACCAAATCAATAGTAAGAGGATTGTTCAAATATTTCCTAGAAAGTTTTTTAATCCAACCAGGCATAGTTGCTGAAAAAAGCATACTCTGTCTCTTAGCTGGAAGCGTTTGCAATATAGTTTCTACAGCTTCCTCAAAACCAACAGCAAGCATTTGATCAGCTTCATCTAGAACAAGATATTCAACTTCCGATAAACTCAACGCCCCACTATTCAAAAGATCAATAATTCTCCCCGGTGTACCCACTACCACATCAACTCCCCGAGTAATTGCATTTTGCTGAATATTATAAGCAACTCCTCCATAAACACAAACTGTACTCAAATACGGTGCTGACTCCTTGATTTCCTTCTCTACTTGTTTAGCTAATTCTCTTGTTGGTGCAAGAACCAACATTTTAGCAAGTTTCCCCCTCCTTTATATCGTAAATTGACAAACAAAGTTATATCGATAAACACTTAAGATTGATATATTCAATGGAATGCTTACCTCTGGAAACTTCTGTCATCTCCTTCGCTAAGTTGTTTTAGTATCGGAATCCCGAAAGCCAATGTTTTCCCTGTCCCTGTCTTCGCTCGAGCAATAATATCTCGACCTTCAAGTGCAGGCAGTAACACGGCTCTCTACATTGAAACCAATCATTCAGTCATACATTAGGTTAAACAACAAAATGGAGAAATGAACAGTCTACTCACTTGAATAGGGAACAGATGTGTAATTCCACGTTTCTGTAGAGATTCAATTAACCGCTCAGGAAGATCCAATTCGGAGATAGCAAGTTCTTCTTTATCAACTACATTAAGTTCAGTATCCGATACATAACCGCGAACATTCAACAGGTCGTCGTCAAAACGACCTAATCCTTTGAACGCTTCCTCGCTTAAAACAGACGAATTCGGAGTAGCTACGGCTAAACAGACGGGACTTGCACCTGCACCGCCGCTACATCCGAACTTCTTGTAACGTAATTGAGAAGTGGATGAAGTTCTTAGGAGTGGGAAATGAGATATGGAGGATAGTCCTCTTGAATGTTCTCGAGAGAGAGATTGACATACGGCGGAAAGACAGGTGGTTGTGGAAGAACATGCCATCGCTTCTGTGGATGCCGGAGCGGTGGCTGCTCTGGTGCGGCTGCCGGAGATAGGAGAGAGAGGCGAGACGAAACGATAGAGAGAAAGGATAAGAGAAATGGCTCTCGGCTCTGGAGGAGGTTTAAGAAATCTGTGGCGCTATAAAACCTCCACCATTATTTGTTTTCTTCTGGTGGTTAGTAATCTCTATTAATAATAGATATTTTATCTCCTATTTTCTTTTTTTACTTATCTTTTCAAAATACGTCTTTCTGGGCCCTGGCCCATAAAACTATGGATTAATTGAACTTTTCTTTGAGATAACGAGCCGGCCCGGTTATGATATATGTAAGGCCCAATATACAGCGGGACTCTCGTGATATAACCACATTATAATTGCACTAGAGGATAAAGAGACTGAAGTAGTGAGTACATACATTATCGAGGTTTTATTTTTTCAATTAAAAATAATAATATAAAAATGTTAGGAATTCTCTTAGCCGATCTATCGATAGGTAGGATCGTTAAGTCGCGAGGGTCACGTTAAGAATCTGTTACGACTTGTTTCGTAAGAAGTGTTTTGGGTTCAAGAATCACGTTCTTGATCTATAAGACCGGTGAAATTCTACAATCAAAGGGCAGCGGAAGATTTTCGATAGAGAATTTAGGGGGAAGGGATAGAAAAATCAAGGGTGCGAAGAGAATTACTGTTAGTCTATACCAAACAGTCCATAGTAAATAATAATAGATGAATATGGCAGAAGTTCATATCTTCATTATTCCATTCATGGGTCCTTGGGGAAAAAAGATCAGCCTTATATAGGTGATGTCTTGCCCCAAAATATTCGGTTACAACAATAACTAGAAAATAACAGAATTCAGTTTGTAAAGTAGAAAAAGAAAGCAAAACAAAATAATAATACAACAAAACAGAAATCTGGCTCATGTGCACACTAAGACCGAGACCGGGTGCCGAGGAACGTTGCTGGAATTTATTCTAGGACCGAGGCCTTGATTTTAGACCCTAACATTATCTCCCCCTTCAAAATTCGTCGCCCTCGACGAAATAAGACCGTGGTCTGCCGAGTCTGCCGAGCCTCTAATGCGCATGCTCAATATTTCAAAAAATTCGGTCGGACTTCAGCAAGTCCCGCAAGTGTCGGAGTCTAGGACCGCATTTCTTAGAAGCCTTCGGTCTTCCTGCTCCACGACCAGTCCTTCCTTCGGCCCAGCACGCCAAGTGCAGCAAAAGGGTCATCTTTCTCCCGGGCATACTCTAGAATGTCTTCAAATAACCAAGCCCAGTCTTTTATCCAGACCAGCAACACATGCGCAACAACATAGCCATGTCTTCCGACTACCTTCCTGGCTGGTGTTCGGTTGTTGGGTTGCTGGGTTAGCCCTTTGATTATTTTTTGAAAATTTTCAGCAACGTCTTCCAAAACAAGTGAAACACTTTGGCATTCGTTCTTGCTGTTTATTTGTACCGTGGCATCAACATTATGA
Source organism: Impatiens glandulifera (assembly GCF_907164915.1). NCBI lineage: Eukaryota > Viridiplantae > Streptophyta > Magnoliopsida > Ericales > Balsaminaceae > Impatiens > Impatiens glandulifera. Next base: position 2,651,730 of record NC_061863.1, read on the forward strand.
TTTTCTAAGGCCTTTTCTAGCTGGCTGCCTTGTATTATGTTGACCCGCGACCGAGGGGCACCTTGCTGGACCGAAAAAGTGTGCAAGAAAATGACACGTTCGTCCCTTGTCTCAAGCACCAAAGGTGGGACATAAAAATCTGATTCTTGGACGGGTTCTTGAACGCTTTCTTGGACTTCTTGATGATCAGCCGGGGCCATGAACAATCTGGATTTGCACCTATGATTGGGCTCCCATTTTGTGCTCGGCCAGACCGTGTTAACAATGCATGGTTTGGGCAGCAGCGACGGTTTGGCGTTGTACAAGGGCCTGCGACCGAATCGCAGCAAGAGATCTTTCTTGAATTTATGCCACGTCAATGCTTCCATATGGTTGCGATTCCGCAAATATGATTCATGCCACGTTCTTGCCTCTTTTGAGAAGTGAGTGCGGACAATGTCCAGCTTTGTGGCATCATTCGTCTTGCTCTCCCTAAATATTTGCTCGGCAAATAAGAGTCAGCCCTCCAAATCAGTCCCATCAAATTCAGGAATATCAATATTTGTGAGCCGGGTTGGAGGAAGGTAGCAAGAAGCAATATTATAGGGTCGAGTGCCGGGATCTTGGCCATTATTAAACGCACCTTTTTTAATGGCTGTCAAGTTTTTTCCAGCAGCATACCTTCTGTCCATATTTTGCTGAAAAGCATTGTGCAAGGCAGTCTGTTCGGTCATATTTTGTTGCAGGGCAGCATTCATGGAGGCATATTGTTGGGTCAGCCCTTCGAGTAGGGTCTTAAGATCATCCATCTTTGCTGCTATCTGGTTTCTTTCATTTGAGAATCGTCTTGCTCTGATACCAAGAATGTTACGACTTGTTTCGTAAGAAGTGTTTTGGGTTCAAGAATCACGTTCTTGATCTATAAGACCGGTGAAATTCTACAATCAAAAGGCAGCGGAAGGTTTTCGATAGAGAATTTAGGGGGAAGGGATAGAAGAATCAAGGGTGCGAAGAGAATTACTGTTGGTCTATACCAAACAGTCCATAGTAAATAATAATAGATGAATAGGGCAGAAGTTCATATCTTCATTATTCCATTCATGGGTCCTTGGGGAAGAAAGATCAGCCTTATATAGGTGATGTCTTGCCCCAAAATATTCGGTTACAACAATAACTAACAAATAACAGAATTCAGTTTGTAAAGTAGAAAAAGAAAGCAAAACAAAATAATAATACAACAAAACAGAAATCTGGCCCATGTGCACACTAAGACCGAGACCGGGTGCCGAGGAACGTTGCTGGAATTTATTCTAGGACCGAGGCCTTAATTTTAGACCCTAACAGAATCTCAACAAATTTTCTAATTATGTAACATGTTATCGATTATTATACTATAAAACAAATATTTATAATATTAATTCTACCCACCAAGGTAACCCAGTGGTAAGAGTCGATTTAATAGACTAAGATGTCACGATGCGATTCCATCTGAAAGTGCTTTGAATTGAAAAGGAGTCCATGACTTTAAGTGTCATGTTAATTCTCCTTAAATAAAAATTATTTATAAGAATATTTTTCCATTTTATAAAATTTTAAAATTTAAATTATTTATGACATCGTAATATCATATAATACAAATTTAAGATTTTACATAAACCTCTTATAAAATTATAAGATTTTAATATTTAACTTTGATATTGTAATATTGTCATATTATTATATATATACTAACTTCTTTTTAAATAAAATAATTTTAAAATGGAGAACATTAAAGATATGTTTATGTTAGTTATATTTCATAAAAAATAACAAACTAAACATAATTTTTTAAATTTTTATTTATTAAATTAATATATCAATATTCATTTGAAATTAAACTCCTAAAGTCTTTTAAACTAACTTTTATCGTTGGACTAACTTTATATTAAAAATTTTAATTTCAATTAGAATGAAAATCATTAACTTTAGAACAAAAATCATATTTTCATAATTCTTTGTAATGTAACGTTGTTCTTAAATATTTATAATTTATATTTAACTTTCACATTAAATCATCTCCATCATTTGAAAGAAAATAGAAATCTCGGTCCAACCAAATCTTTGTTTTCAAGCATTACTTCTCATATATTGACCGTAGATATAAAATAAAAGTTATCCAACCGTCCACGTGTCCCCTGCATCAGTATTGTTTGGTACACCTGTTCTGCAAAACAAACAGAAGTTTATCATATTCTCTCTCCTCTCTCCATTATCCGTCGTCATCGGAATTCAATTCAATCCCCGTTGTTCTTCGATCTCATTCATTCATTGATTCATATAATATAATCAATTAGTGAAGAAGATAGATTAGCTAGGAATCTATGCATTGTTTATGTCTGATTCTCCGGTGGAGAGATCGTCGGACCTAGCTTGTCTCGATTGCAAGGAAGGACGCGGTTTCGATGGATCTGAAACTCGGAAGACGACGACGACGACGACGACGACGACGCATAAGTCAGACGGTATTCGATTTCATAATATGGCGAAACATTTACTTAGAAGAAAGAACAGACATCGCGGCGGCAATTGGTCGTCATCGTCGTCTACGCAACAACGAATCGGAAGTTCTAACAAGAGAAACGGCGGTGGAAGCAAGACGATCGGTGGTTGCTGGTGTTTCAAGGAAAGCACAACATTGGAATCGTACGTTGAGTCTCAAATAAGCGATCCGAATGGATCGGAATTCAATCACGAGATGCTTAGGGTTTTGATTGAAAAAAATGATTTCTATTCCAAGGAATGCAATTCTCATCTGGACTAATCAATCATGCTTGGATTTACTGGTAAGTTGTTAGAATTGAACATTTCTTTCTTGATAATGGATGCTGATTGATATTATTACTTGTGGTTGGATTAGTGATTGTTGATTGAGTGATAAATCTTTGAATCCTTGAACAATAAGGATTCAATATGGATTATATTATTATTGTTGATATTCTTGGATAATGTTGTTAGATTGTTAAATGAGATTTGCTTCTCCTGTATTTATTTGAAATTGTTCTTCATCATGGATGATCTTATTGAATGAAGCAAGAACATAACTATCCATCCATCTTCATTATCTGGAACCATATTATATATTTCTGTTTTATCAGTGTTTCTGTAATTATCTCAACAACCAATCTTGGTATGCTAATTTTAGATGACCTCTTTTGATTCTCATTAGAAATTTAAAAATTGGAATGCTTAGAAGAAAATAAAAATAAAATAATGGATGAAACCTTTTATGTAATTAGAGAATTAAATAAATAAATAATTTAAAGGGTTGTGTGTGTATCTAAAAATTTGAGATGGATTTAAGCTTACCTTTATCCTAATGTAAAGTTGTTTCTATTGAAATTGCTGTATTCAGTTTTTTTTTATATTTGTGATCACATCGAACTTTGTTTTAGTTATATATATTTATTTATTATTCATATTTAATACGAGTTTTAAATTATTTTTATATAATATTAAAAAAATTAATATATTTTTACATGATTGTAGTAGTTCATATCATTTATAATTTCTAAGATTTGTTAAAAAACCCGTTGAATTAAGTTAGAGAATTATTTTGAGAATCTAAAATCTCCGTAATATATTACATGATATGTCTGTATTTTTTTTTTTCATATTTAGTTTCTCTTTTATGTCGTGTTTAGTTTTTCTTTATGTCTTGTTCTTGTCATTACGTGTTTTTGTCATTATGGTGGGGGTGAACAAAAAAAGTTTGAGTAAAAGGTACGAGTGTTTTCAAAAGATTTTCAGATTTTGTTGAAATTGTTCGTTTGAAAATTTTCCGAAAAGCTAATCATAAGTCCTTCTTTCTATTGGCTCTGGTATCTAAGAAATTTTTTTATTCACTTTTTTTTTATTTATTTTCTAGATTATTATTTTTTTTTTGTTGCATATTAGTTGAAGTAGATTCTTCTTTTTATCAATCAAAACCCATTCAGCAAAAATTAAGTTGGCTCAATCATATGATTGCCTTTGTAATCCTCTTCTTTTCCTATTTCCCTAATTTCATCATTTTGATTTTTTCTTAAAAAAACATTAAACTTAAAAATTAATATATAGAAAGACATTAATAGATTTATTATTGAATTTTATTAAATTGATTTATTCAGAATATAAAATAAAATTATTTATCTTTTTGGAAACAAGTATATAATAGTGTGTACATATCAAATAATATTATAAAATTGAAAAAAAATGGGTTGGTTTAGAAAAATCATATATTATTTTATCTTAATTTTAATATACCTTAATTTCGGTAAGATATTAATATTATACATTTAGTTTACTAATATCAAATATATTTATTTCCTTATAAATATTATTGTAATTGTCGAAAAATTCTTATTCCGAAAAAAATTTGAGGTTCGAAAAATTTCAACACCAGTTTGCATGTCAAAAATATTTTAATAAAATATTAATTAAAACAATTTTCAAAATATATTTTAAAATTAATTAGGTTAGTATCAATTTTAAATATTTCATTGAATTTAAAATAATCAAATCACAATTTGATTAAAAAAAATTTCTATAGTATTGACAAATTTTATAAGAATTTGTTTAAGGAGTCAGTCAGACCTAAATTGAATGGTATTATTTTATTCCATTAGTTTAGCACAAAAAGATATATTGGAGGTTTGATTTTTGCTGGAATAGGTTGATGAGATCATTAAGGGATGCGGAAGTGATAAAGTGTCGGGATACGATGTGTTTACTTTGACTTTTTTTAAGAGGTGTGACATATTCTTAAGACAAGAATTATGGAAGTAATTGATCATTTTTATCGTTTTTTATCATTTGATAAGAGTTAGAACTCTACTTTGATATGTCTTATTCGTAAAGCTTTAGGGACTATTGATGTGAAAAACTTTAGGCCTATTAATCTCATTTTATTTTTCTATAAAATTGACACAAAATGTTTGGCCAATAAATTGAGAAATGTATTAGAGACGGTAATATTCAAGACTATCTATAGCAGAGTGTCAAATAAGGTATCAAATGAGTGTTAAAATAATATCAAATGTTGCAGCAGAGTATCAAAATTAAGTATTAAAATATGGGTATCAAATTTTGGTACGAGACCAAATTTGATGTGGCCCAATCACAGCGTGCCAAGTGGCAGCGCTGGTGGTTACTTTTTTGTTTTTGTTTTCTTTTTTAAATACACTTTTACATAATAATTGATCCAAAAATATATATATATATCATTATTTTTTATTTTTCGAGATCTATAAATAGAGACTTGGTTTGTGTCATTTGGACACCAAAAAATTTCTAAAATTTTCCACCATATTATCATCCTTGTTTATGGTTAAAAAAATGAAATTATGTATAAATGATGTGAAAGTGAGAAAAAGTGAAAAAATAATTTTGATACCTTGAATAACACTCTACTGTAGGATATGCTAAAAAGTGGTTGTTAAAATAGGTGTTAAGCTGACGTGACAGGGTATTAAATGAAAAAAATTAATACTCTGATGTGGATAGTCTAATAATCAGATGAAGTTCATCAAATATTATCAAATATATGATGTTGTATTAATAGTCAATGGGTGCATTGACAAAACTAATTCAAGAGGTGAAAAATGTGCTTTTGTCAAGTTAGACATCGAAAAAGTTTATGATCACATCAATTGGGAGTTTTTGTTTGATGTAATGGGCAGGAAATGAGTGTGAAATGGATTGTGTGAATTAGATTGCGTCTCTCGACGGTTAAGTTTTCTGTCATTATTAATGATCATTTTTAGGGATTTTTCGAAAGTTCCCGAGGGATTAGACAGGGTGATCCACTCTCTCATTTTTTGTTCGTTATTGTTATGGAAGCTCTCTCATAAATGATAGTGTTTGTAAAAAACTCGGTACTCATTCGTGAAGTAAGTTGTGGGTCAAGAAGATATCCTTTTTCTTTATCACATTAGCTTTTCGTTGATGACATGCTTTGCATTGTTCATGTTACCTACATGAATTTAAAAACCTTCGGATATTTTATGGGTATTCGGTGCATATACTGGTCTTCGAGTGAATCTTAATAAGTCAAACATCTTTTTCTTAGATCTTATTTCGAATTGAAGAAGGATGATGTTGATAAATGTGTTGGGGTTCAGAATTGGTGATCTTCCATCAACATACATATTGATATGTCATTGAGTGCTAAATTACAATTCAATTTCTCCTAAGATCCAATTTTCACGAAAATTGAATGTAAACTATCTAGATGAAAAAATAAAATAATCTCGAAAGGGGTCGGGTAATTCTCATTAAGAGTGTGATGTCATCTATGCCCACATATATGATGTCTTTATTTATTCTTCCTAAGAGTGTGGCGGTAAAAATGGAGATAATAATGTGTAAATTTCTATTGGGATCCTCTAACTCATCGTTTTGTCATTTAGTTAGTTGGGATAAGGTTAAATATTTTAAAGATCAAGAAGATTTGAATATTTGAGATCTTATTTCCTTTAATGAGGCTCTTCTATCAAAATGGCGTTGTAGATTTGCAATGAACCGAATAGTCTTTGACATAGATGATCAAATGTAAGTATGGTTACGATTGGTCTAGTTGGTTCACAAAATATCTAATTATTCAGCGAGGTGTAGCATTTGGAGGGGAATTTATTCTATGTGGAAAAGTTTTCGTGAACAATCTAGATTCATTGTGAGAGATGGTTCTTTGATCAATTTTTGGGACGACAGTTGTTGTAGTGTCCAAAGTCTAGCTACGACATATCTTGAGATTGTTTCCATTGTTGAAATGCTACAATTAAGGACATGTTTGATCATTGATCTAGTGGTTTCACTAGCTGAATTAAATATAGAAGGAGATTAAACATTATGGAGAGTTCGTCTCAAAATAGAGTTTTAGTTTTGGTAAGACGTAAATAAGTGTCCCTATCTGAATAAGACGTTATGCGTTGATAAAACATAGATAGTTTTCATGTGGGACATTGCTATAAGTTGTTCTTTAAGATGAGTTCATATAACTTTTGTTGGGAGAAACTTTGGAAGTCAAATATTTCATCTAAGTTTTTGTTCTTTGGATGGATCGTTATTCAAGGTGGAATTCTTACGGATGATATGTTCATAAAAAGATATTGTATTATGGTTAGTCGTATGTGTCACGAGGATGTTGAATTAACAACTCACTTACTTTTTCATTGTTGAGGGTTGACTAGTATCTGAAGACTTTTGTGGAGTATTAATGTGATTCATTGGGTGATGTCTGACTCTTTGGGTTGTTGTTGGGAAATTTGAATTGATGTGGTTAATAAGGCATGCCTACATAATTGGGTTACCATCCCAATTATTTTTTGGTGGATTATCTAGTTTGAGAAAAATCGTCGAATTTTCATTGATTGTAGTCGTCTGATGCGTATCACATTCATAATGTTATTATTGCAATGCTTTCTGAAATTCATTCTGGAATGCTGGTAGAGTTCGTCGGGAAGTTAATCATTTTTTTCAAGGACTTACGAGCTCGATAACATAATTAGTACGTTTTTTGTTTTTTATTTTTATTTATTTCTCTTCATGTCATGCTTTATTTTTGTCGTTGATCTCAAACAATTTTTTTATTATTTTTAATATACATTAACTTTAAAAAAAATAACAATTTAATTAAAAAAATCTATATTAATTAAAAATAATAAATTTAAAATATTATTTATTTGATTAAAAAGTTGTCGTTTGATTTAAAATCAATAAAATGTCTATATACGTGTATAAATGTAATTTTACTAGAGATTCAATTGAGTTCGATGTTTGTTGATATTTAGGAAATGACTTTTGCATTATATCATCTGTACCCATTAAAGACGATCTCTACTTTTTAAATCTTTGACTTTTTTAAAATTATAGTTTTTATTACGTTTTATTTAACAAATTAATTTTCAAGTTCTAAACATGCATATATTTTTCTTGCATTTAAAATTGTTGAATAACACGATTGATGTTTATGATTTTTGAGATAATACCTGAAAAATATCCATCTAAGGCATTAGAATTAAAAAAATAAATTCAAACATGCATTTTTCAAAACATACCTGAATAAATTATTTTCTATTTTTTGGATTTTTAAAATATAATTTGGGGCTTCTAATTAAAAAATTATAATCCAAAACAAACAGGCCCTAAGACCGTTCTTCTTGGTCGCGAGCGCTGGTTCCTCAGTCGGATGCGGGTATCCTCCATCGGGTGTTAGGATTACTCGGTTGAGGATAGGATTCCTCGGTTGGGTGCACGAGATTCTCGGTCGAAAACCACGACGACTAGTTTTCTTAGTAAAAAATCAATCCCAAGCTAAAGTACCTCAATTGAATGCTAGAATTCCTCAGTCGGGGATAGAATCACTCGGTCGGGGTTAGAATTCCTCGATCGGGGCTAGAATTCCTTATTCGGGTATAGGGGAGGGTTCAATTTCTCGGTCGAAAATCAAACCCAATTGAATTCCTCGGTTGGACGCTAAGAACACCAAATTATAAGTTTTGTGATTTCGAATGAAACCTCCATTCTTTGATCTTAAAGGATGAGGAGCTTCGTCTGACCTCAAGGATTGTTTATAATTTTATCCGATGAATCATTCAACCGGGATGATGTCTCATTCGATTCCAACAACTCTTGAGAAAAAATAGAGATTTTGATTTTAAAGGTTTAATTAGGTATAAAGAGGTTACTAATAGTTTCCTTATGCACATTAAGATCTGGTAGAACCAAAACACAAACAATGATGGTTTATTTTAACCATTTCAAGAACTGCCATTTTTATTTTTATGAAAAATTTCAGTTTTTGATCAAACATGATCGAAATTGCTTGGAATTGATCTGAACATACTCCTAATACTTCTAGTAAAAACAGAAACCTAATTTTGAAAATTTTTAAAATTAAATTTAGGTACTTTTGATTTAGGTCGATTGATTCGAATTGGTTTCGACAGAAAGCTCCAAAATGATCTTAAGATAATTTTCCAATCGAGCAATTGAACAATTAAGCAATTCTCAAAACTTGTGGAACCAAAATGTAAAAATTTTCAATTTAAATTAATAAGTTGAATTACAATATGAATTGAAGTTTACTATGAGTTGAAGAACATTCATGAACTCTTTTAAAATATAATATTATTTCAATTAATTATTTAATCATGATTTGATCTTAATTTTGATTATCTTGAATTTATTTATTCAAAATAATTATTTTAAAATTTATAAATTGGGTAAGTGAAATTTTAATGTTTACATATTTACTTAACAAAACGGGCTGTGCATTGTGATGCAAGGACACAGTGATTATAAAAAATAAATACTAAAATTTAAAATTATATAAATGCAATGTTCAAATTTTATGTTGATTTTAAAATATAAAGTTTTATTAGCTTAGTTGGTTAAAATTTTAAACGTAATCTTTCAAATTTGCGTTGTTGTGTGAGAACTCAATATTTTAATAAAACTTTATATATATATTATAAAAAAAATTAAAATATATAGATAAATCCTTATTAGTTTAGTTAGTTAAATTATTTTAATTATATTATTAGGTTAAAAGAAGTTTATATATATATATATATATATATATATATAAATTTAACCGCTTCAATTTTTTTATGCACGTTTACCGAGAACAATTGCCAAGAACTTTCTTCCGCTTTTAGAAATATTTTTGTCACCTATAGCATTATTCCACCTACGGTGATAGTTGAAATTTTACCGATAGCATGCATCTGCCCCCAAAAATAAATATTGTTACCGAGAACAATTGAATTTAGCTCTAGGTAATATTTATTTAATAGTTTTTTTAAGGGTTTTCTCAGATGCTCTCGGCAAAAATCATATTATTTTACGCCTTAGTCCTTGTCTGCCTCTTTCTTCTTTTCTTCCTCTCTTCTTTCTCTCTCTTGCGATTTCCAGCTCTTGTCCCCAACGCTACGACCAAACGAACATCGGCACTACGAGATCGTCCGCCCCTCAATCCCGCGCTACGAGATCGGTAAATCGTCTATCCTTTTCATTTTCACTGATTGATTGGTAAAATCTCTTTTCTTTTTCATCGATTAAACTTCTTTAACAATTGACTTCTTTTATTTATTTTATTTTCTTCACAGTAGACTAGTTGCTTGTTTATCCTTCTCTAGACCTATCTATGACCAATTTTCTAGTGGTTAAGCCGAATGAACCCTCGTCTTGGTATCATTTCGAATTAAAACTTTGATAAGTGATATGAATTGATAAAGAATAGCTGATGCTTATTGAATAGTTGAATGTTTAACCTAGTTGTAAATCAATAATTGTTGATTCTTTTCTTAAAATGTTTGAGCTATTGTCCAAAACCTTATCAAAATTATTCATCTTTAGTTGAAATTTTGTCAAATGATATTTAAGACATCAATGATATTAGATAATATTTTGAGGCCATTTGTTTAGGGCATTTGTGAGAAAAATTATCTTGAAGTTGTAAATTATCTTCTGCGTAAAAGTTATATTTTTTCTCCTTCAATTCATAATGTACATTGTTTGAACCTGGTGCATAAATTTGTCACCCACAAAATAAAGACGCCTCTTCCATGTTAGTCACCTTGGGTAATATGCACCTAAAGAAAATTATATATGTACACACATATCAAACCATTTGTTTTCCTTTAAACTTAGAGATACTAAGGCATCACTCTAATTTTAAGATGCAAACTTGCAGATAATGTAATAAAAAACTCAATCACTCAATTATTTATTTTCCACATTAGTTTGTAGATAATGCAGTAAAATTCCATTCATAATTTGTTTGTCCTTGTTGTAATAATGGTAATGCTTCAATGAGATTGACAATTTGACAGAAAGAGTGTTATATGTGTTATGGACATTTTCTTCACCCTAACCACAGATTCCCAGAAAGAATGTGAAGCTTTTTACGGTAATACAGAATATCGAATGACCCTTCCATTATTGTCAGGTACAGAAGCCTATATGCAAGCTCGGAATTTAAAAGAATGAAAATTCGTCAAGATGTGCGATGAGATAATTGAAACAAATTATCTATATTCTTTTTCTACCATACTAGAAAACTCTATTTTTGAGACATAATCTAGATGTCATGCATATTGATAAAAACATTTGCGATAACTTTATCAGAACAATGATGGATGTGAAAGAGAAGACAAAAGATGGACCGAATGCTTGAAAAGATTTACAATAGATGAGAATAAGACACTCATTACATCCCATTGAGGTCGATGAAGTTCTCCAATGTTTTGCTGCCCTATACGCACTTTCTCCTAGTCAAAAGAAAAAATTATGTGAATTTAAAAAAAAAAAGATGCCGGAAGGATTCTATTCTTACATTGCGGGTTGTGTTAACTTGGATGAAAAGAAGATTCGGAGTTTAAAGAGTCACAATTGTCATATCATATAAAATAGATTCTTCATCTAGCGACATGTGGATTAATTCCGATTATCGAAGATGTCTACGATGTAGTTGTGAATCTATCGAAGTTTTTCCGATTATTATGTTGTAAGTCATTAAATAAACGTGACTTGGAGCAACTTCAACTTAATATTGTTATAATGTTGTACAAGCTAGAAAAAATATTTCCACCATCTTTTTTGACATAATGGTTCATTTGCCCGCACATCTGGCGTTCAAGGCTTTTCTTGGAGGACCCGTACACCATCGATGGATGCACCCTATTGAGTAGTACATGGGTACATTGAAGAATTATCTTAGAAATAAAAAATTTCTCGAGGGTTCAGTTAGTGAAAGTTATCTGGTGAATGAAAGTATTAACTTATGTACGAGATATTTGGAAGATCAAGATCCCCGCGTATTTCAGTGCGAGATTCAACCATATATGTATTTATATGTTTAGAAGAGTTATCAAAGGGAATTAGTTACACGTACAAACCGGGTGATCGAGAGATGGCTCATTCATACATATTAAAGAACTGTCCGGAGGTATAATCTATTTACAAGTAAATGCTCAATTAGTACTTGTACATTTATCTTCCAATTTACATGCATGGACTCAAGGTTTTTATTCAAATTGTATGTCGCGAGTTCAAGAAAAATATGATAATCATTTCATACCAATTGATGAGCGTGATTGTCGTTACGTAGCCTATTTCAAGACAAGAGTGAGTTACAATTGTTGTATAATTTTATTGTATTACATTATTAAGGCTAATCTTACTCGTCTCTTATTAAGTTTCTCAACTTGGGAAAATATTTTTGAGGATCTAGGAATATTATGAATTGGTCATACTTGCTATGCGAAAAGATTCATGTTGTGTCAAATTAATGGATACAAATTCAACATTGAGAGACACGATGAAGGCTTAACAACTCAAAATAGTGGTGGTGTTGTTTTTGGTAACAATGATACCGAAACATTGTCCTACTTTGGAGTGTTGACATACATTATAGAAGTCAAATACTTTAGTGAAAGACGAGTGGTTCTTTTTAAATGCAAATGGTTTGATGTTCGTTGAAAAGATCAAAGAATAAAAATAGATAAACACAGTTTTATAAGTGTTAATGTGAACCGCACTTTGAAAAATCATAATCATGAACCGTTTATCTTAGCAAGTCAAGCTAGTCAAGCAAAACACGTCTTTTACGTTCCAGATATGGCATCAAGGCCGGGTTGGAAAATTATGACGACAAACCCACGTTATTCGAACATCTAATTAAGATTTATAGTATTTAATTTTAATTTAATTATTTAAATTATGTAACATCTTTTTTTGAACAGGGAAGATGACACATGAGCAGAAGCAATCAACTTATAGAGGAGACATGTCTGGGCAACTCGAGGATCTCTAAAGGAGAACCAATCTCCTCGAGACATGTGGCTCTAATGAGCCAAATGACACACCAGACCATGTAGATTCAACGTTTCTGGAGGCTGAGATGATGACGACATCATTCTCCCAGCCTACAAGTATATGTTATAATTCTTTGAATACATTAAAATTCAATTACTAATGTTGTCTAATACGATCTACATCAAAGAGAAAGGATCAGGGAAAATATAAGAACACTACCCTCTCGAAGTTGACCCTAGGTCAGAAAATAATAATAAAATTCTCGCCAAGTGGGAATGTGTGTTGCGACAACGGTACGACATGGTCCAGTCATATTGGGATCGTGGTTTGATACCCCACTATGATATCACATCGTTTGCTGCATTGGTCAGACTTGAGCTCCATCAACATAGAGCATCTTTGGAAGTTAATAAAGGTAAAATTTTAATATCTTATTTTATTAACTTTCATTCTCTAATACATAAAAATAATTAATGAATAACTTAATCTCGTGTCTTTGCAAAATCGTTTTGAGGTAGTGCCGGAACTTATAGAGCATTATCGGAATTAGATAATGGAACATGTTAAGGTGTCTTGGGATATGTTCTGATGTGATATCAACCAGAATCATGTTAAAGCTCACAATGGGAATGTAGCAGCTATCATAGCACACGTCCCAAATGAATATACAAAAGATGATTGGAATTATATTTTGGATCGCCAATTTCTCCGAGATGATTTCCTTGCGAATCTTTAAATTCTAAACTTTATACATCCTTGTTTACAATGTAACTAAGTATTAACTGATGTTTGGTAAGAAGTGAGAAAAATTCTAAAAATAGGAAGATTGTTCGATTGACACATCATACAAGGAGTGTGTCATTCTCTCAAGTGTCATAAAAAATGGTAAGTGTATTTATTCGAGAGTCAATAATATGTTAACTATATTTTGATAATTAACATTAACATTTAATCTTCACATGAGAGAACTATGGGTAAGGCACCATCACACATTGACCTTTTTTACGAGACACATAGTAGAAAAGGAACATGGGATGACTATACTCGTGTGATGGATCCACATGTACATGAGAAAATTATAAGTGTATTTCATATTTCTTTTACTTATTGATATTATAATTACCTAATCAACTTTTGTTTCATTTGTAGGATGCGATGTGTTAGACGCTTGAGAGAAAGCCCGATATGTCCGAATATGAGTTGACATAGAGCTTTTTTGAACGACAAGGGCACGAGAGAGTCATTGGAACAAAATTTGGGATGAGGCCCACCTAGTTTTTAGGAGATTTGTGGGGTGGAAGCCAATTGCAGCAGAAGGAGCAAGAGTTCGAACATTTGCGCACTGAATTATAAGCTGGGTATTCGAAAAGAGAACATCTGATGTCTATATTACATGAACAAGAAAATGTCATACATGAGCAAGCACTTGAGACACAAAGACAACTAGAAAGAAAAAGAGAATAATTCCAGAACCAGCTAGGGGCGTTTATGGCGAGATATCCTCCACCTCCACCTCTAGATCAGTTTGGTATATGATATATTATTTAGACTTGCTTTTTATCTTTTAGAAATTTGACTGGTATATAGGATTATTGTATTATTGTATTTTTGGATGATTGGAATTATGGTTTATTTGATGATTTCATTCTCTAGGCCGCATCTGATAAAGAGAGTTCATTCTTTTGGGTACTTGACTACGCTATTCTTCGCATAAAAATATTAATTTATGAATTTTAGTTTATTGGTATATAAAATTTGGTATTTTTATTTTGTGTATGATTTCTGTCTGAAATTATTTGATTTAAATAGGTAATAATCTGTTTACAACAATTTAATTTATTGAAAAAAGTCATAATCACCAAGAGCAATACACATATGCTCTCAGTAATTAATTAAGATCTTACCTGAGAGCCTTTCTTTAGCTCTCGGTAATTATTTAAGACCTTCGCTGAGAGCAAAGCCAATGTTTTCGATAATTGTTTAAGCCTTTCTCGGAGAGAAATGAGTGCTCTTAGTGATAATTTATCTCCGAGAGCTACAACTACTCTCGAAGATTATACTTTTTTCTTCACATATAGTCGTAATATCAAAACCTTGCAAGAGTATTTATCGTCCTCGATGAATACTATCACCGAAGGCATGTTGTCTTTCTCCGAGGGTTTATACTCTCGTTAAAAATAATTTTTTCACCAATGGTTGTAGTACGAAGACATAGTGATTTGAAAAAACTTCATTTTTATTTTATTTTTTAATTTAACCGTTTCAAAATTTATGGACGGGTCAACCCACAAATTAACAACATGATCCGTTTACTCTAATAAAACAAAAAATGTGTTGTAGTTAAGGATGACAATGGGAATGATCGGGGTGGAGAATGTGTTACCATCCCCGCCCCGTTTGGTTTAAGGAATCCCCGTAGAGCACTGTTATATTATATTCTTTAATAAAATTATATAAATAATTTTTTGTACTATATATATTGCAATATTATAATATTATAAATGAAATAGACTTAAAATTCTTATAAATTATGAAAAATAAATAAATATAATAGTGATGTTATATATTTAATTATGTTTATTGTGTTCGGGGTATAATTGAAGTAAGATCAGAGCGGAGTTGGAGGCGCGAATACAAATATCATCCCTGACCCTCCTTGATCCATTATCGGTCAAATTGGGGAAAAATTGCCCATAATGGGCAATTTGGGTTGAAAACCGCAAGAAAGTTTATAATTGTTATCCCTAGTTGTAGTGTAAGGACTATTAATTTTTGAAAAAATAATGGTTATATATCACATTTTTTCAAACAATGGTTTTCTCTTCTCCTTTGAAATGCGACTAATCTCTGCAGGTTAAACATATAACCCGCAAACATACTTAACCAATTAATTAAACGAGCAGAACTTGCCGCCTGACGGGTTCGAAATTGGAACTTTAAGAAAAATATTCACATCTTGTTACCGCTCAAGTAGGGATCGTATTTTTGTTAGTTTGGCTTTGTGAGATCACAAAAACATGTATTTATCATTTTATTAGTAATCAAATTTACATATAATTGTTTAAATTATGATTAAAAAATAATACGTGTGCCAAATAAAATAAATAAATTAAATTTATTTGAAAATACTTTATAGAACTGAATTTGAATGAATAATTATTTAAATTAAATATGTGATCTACTAATTTTAATTTTCAGGATATACATCTATATGAGATACTTCACATACAAATATTTTCAAAATAAACTTTTTAATTTTTTTCATTTAATTTTTTTTTGGAAAAACAGTTTAGTGCCATTTTATTAAAAAAACCCAAAAAAGGAAAAAAAAAATATAAAAGTTTAAGATC
The DNA here is from genome assembly GCF_907164915.1 of Impatiens glandulifera. Lineage (NCBI taxonomy): Eukaryota > Viridiplantae > Streptophyta > Magnoliopsida > Ericales > Balsaminaceae > Impatiens > Impatiens glandulifera. The sequence goes on from NC_061863.1 coordinate 2,667,893, forward strand.
AGATCTAGACAATTTCTAAATTTGACAATGAAACAATAATTGAATTACAGAAAACAACAACAATCAATAAACGCCTAAAGCGTTTTTACTTTGATTCTACTTATAACTTTCTCAAACAAAATATCTCATATCTGGTAGAGTTTTATATTCTCCTCATTCATTTCGATTCCTCTTCAGGATTGAATGAGTGCATTTCCATATGAAGTTATATCTCCCCAAATATTTTCAACAGTTCTACTTCTTCCACTATGAGTTCTTGAATTTCTTTCTTTCTAGATATTGGAGATTACTGCTCCAAAGTAGCATTTCAGCATACTTACATAGAAGGATCTTTCTTTTGCTTTATTTTTCATCCACTCTTGGATTTCTTCCCATGTTCCTAGAAAGTTGATGATGTTCATGTTTGCAGCATACCTCCTCTAGATTTGTATTACAAAAGAGCATTCCCTAAATAAATTGTTTATGTTTTCCTCAACTACCGAACATAGGACATGGTTGATATCATGAATATTTATGTATTTTTGAATTCTTTTTTTGTTGTCAACATTTTTCTGTATACCAGCCAGAGAATAAATTGGTGACGAAGAATAATCTTTGGAGACCATACCACATTATGTCAATCTACCTCTTGTTCTAACTATTTCTCATGCTTTTCATGTAATGAACTTCTCGTTACTTTATGTTTTTTAGTATATTTCATTGAATTGCTTATGTCTCATTAGGTTTAAGATTCTATCACCTCCTGAAATGCGCCTCAGAAGTGAATCACATCTCTTTAAATTTTGATTTATGTTTAGAAAGCTTTTTCCAAATTAGCTTAATAAATTGATGGTAAATTAACAATATATTAATCTTTATAATATATATATGAAGTAAAAAAAATACTATAATAGATATTTTATAATATAATCTTATACAAAAATACATTCAATTTTAACTTTTCTTTTATTAATAATTATTTGTGACTTAAACGGTAACAAATCTATTGATCCATTTAAAAATAATTTTAAAGTTTTATGGTTTTAACTCTGGTATAAGGCTTTGAATAAAAAAATATTAATAAATTTATAAATATATAGTAATTTAATTATGTATTAAAATATTATGTCAATGAAATTAATATCCGAATACATGAATTTAAAAAAAATAATAACAAAAATTGATAATTTTTTCCCTACGTACTCTCATGATAATTTTTTAGCACTAGATTAAACTTTTCATCTCGAATTTTTGGAATTCGAATAACACTTTTCAGTTGTTGGTGAGTCATTTTCTACTCATACCTTTTGATCTTTTGATTGTGTTGATGAATATGATATTTTTTAGTCTATGTTTGTTCCCTTATTAACAATAAAAGAGACAAATTATTCGATCCCAAGTTATTTTTAATATTTTCAATAAAGAATTATTAAAACTAATTTGTATATAGAGATCTAACTATATATTCTCTCATTGTATGAATTTTAGTTCGGTAATATAGGTAAATGATTCATTATCATTTGACAACATCTTTTACGACATTGTTTATCAATTCTCGACCAAGGATACTTTTAATTGTCGCTTAAATATTTAGCAGAGATTATTCTAATATTGTTCCATTGTTTATCAAAATTGTATACTTGTTGAAAATTTTAATTTTTAAATTGTTCATACAATTTGATATTTAAACTATCAGTTGTTTAGATTGATTTTATAAATATTATTTTTTTATCTTAATTATTTTTTCATATTTAACTCTGAATTGAATTTAATGAGAACTAACAAAATTAATATTCAATTGTAGTATTTAATAAAATGTTAGCTAGCTTCCTATTAAAAAAATAATAATAAAAAAATCATCCAAGTCTACTTAATCCTAACTCAATTTCAACTCATATTTACCTTGCTACATAAAGTTTTTTTAAATGAAAATCTATATAATAAATGAAAAGAGAAACTTGTTTTGATGACAATGTTTGAGGATAGTATATATATATATATATATATATATATATATATATATATATATATGTTTTCTTTCTTAGGGATAAAGGAAATGAATTAAAAATTATACTTCTTCAATATGGTATATATATTCGGATATTCCATTTAGTCTTAAATGGCAAATTGGCATCTAAGTTTAATTATATATTAAATCATGAGCTCCTCGATGTTTGATATTTTTATTTAATTTTTTATCTTTTTAATTTTTTTCAATACTAATTTAGGATGAGCCTTTTAACCATTACTTCACTTTTATTTAAGACATTATAAGTCCAAATATGACCTTTGGTATCTTATAAGTCGCAAGGCATTATAAGTTCGAATATTACCTTTTAGTATCTTAAAAATCACAATTATGAATGAAACTTTTAGATTTTTGTAAAAAGAAAATATTTGATAAAATTAGGTTATTTAAGATTTGTTTAAGATAAATTGATAAAATATTATTTTATTCAAAATTTACATTTAATAAAAATAAAGTTAGATATTTTAATATTTTATTAATAAATTAAAATGATTTGGAGAAGTTTTTTTTAAATGTAAAAGAAACTAAAACAAAGATCAAAATAATCAACATCAAACTAAGTCTATTGATACATCAAGTTTACTAAAATATTGAAATTCGGATATCATGTTTAATATATAAACCAAAAACAAATTTGAGAATTCAATTCAAATAATAATAATAAATAATTTATTAGCATTAAATAATTTATTTGTATAATTTGGGAAGAAAATTTAGGAAAAGGAATTTAAGAGAATGACGTGGCGTAATAATTTTTTTTTAAAAAAAACTCTTTCTTTTCTCTTTTATCACACTTTTTTTTTCCTAAACGAATAAGGTGATGTCACTCCATTTCATCTCCCAAATTTCTTTGGTTATCGCTCTACAATATAATGATATTGTCACAAACAGACAAAAAAAAATAAAAAAAATCATGTTATATTTAAGATTAATTCCTTATCTTTTCTATATATTAATATATATATATATATTTATTTATTTATTGGCTGTGATTTCACAAATATAATTTGTTTTCAAAATTTCTCAAAACAAAAATTATAAGATTTTTTGTTTATATTTGATTGAGAAGTGTGATGGAATTAAATGAATTTTTTTGTAGGTAAAAAATAAATGAAAACTTTATTAACTATTACAAAAAAAAATTGTCACAATTGTTTTGGTTAAATTAAAAAAATTTAAGATTCAAATAACTTTGGATTATTTCTAAGTGAAAAATGACTTTGTTACAAAATCAAAAGTTTAGAGTTCGATTTTCATTTAAAAAAGTAAAAATTAAAATTATAAGTAAGATAGGTTTATATTAACTTACTACATTAATAATAATAATAATAAATTAATTAAAAAAAACTCGAAGTAAAGATTTGTACTTCATACTTTATTTTCTTATTGTTTTAGATGGTCCCAAATTAAATATCTAATTTGTAAACTTTTAAGGAGTATTCCTTTCATCTATATATATGCCTTATCTTACTTTTTCCAACATAGAAATGAAACTATTTGAAAGCAATTTTTTTGTCTTGTATGTGATTGTTATTTTTTCAATTACTATAGTAAGTTCAATTATTTTTAAAAATATTATCAATAATATTTTTAAGAAATAAACAAATGATTTCAAATTTGTATATGAAATCTCCTTAAGTGTAATAAATAAAGAAACATGATTTAAATAAAACGACAAAAACAATTACAATAAAACATAGATAAAATACATATACTGAATCTACATTCTCACCCACAAACAAAAATAAAATAAAAAGACACCATACAATTAAAGTCAAAACCAAATTACATCCACTACCAAATTCAAACAAAGAATAAAAATCAGCATACAATCTATACAAAATATGAAAAAGAATAAAAAGAATAATTTAGTTTTATATTTGATAGTTAATATATATTATTTAAATTAATGATAATTTTTAAATATAAAAAATAGTATAATTTTAGAGAATTGTGGTGGATTTAACTGAGTAAATCATAGCTAGTTGTGAGTTAGTTTAAAAAAACTATGGGAATACTAGTATAAATTGTTTTTTTAATATGGGTATATTAAATAATAATAACAAACAATTATTTAAAATATTTAATTAAAAAAATAAGATATATATATTTAAACTAAAAAATATTTTTAAAGATATTTGTATTAGGATAATTTAAAAACTGTTAGACACATAATTTTTTTTTAAAAAAAGTTTGGTATCATGATTTTAACTAATTAGTAATATTAAGATAATACTAATTAGTATTAACACCTAGAATATTATGGAAAATTATTTAAAAATAAAATAAATTATTTTATTGTATCATTTAATTATAATTAAATATTATCATTTTTAATTAAAATATATAAATATTTTTTAAATTATAAATATTATAATAAATATAAAATTACTATAAGTACCAACCAAACTTATAAATGGAAAATAAAATTTATAAATTAAAAATGGTTTTCAATTAAAGTGGTTAATGTCAGAAATGCATCTAAAAATTATTTCTTAAAATTCAAATTTAACTTCAACTCTAAACTTATAGACATTTCCACAAATGAAAACCATAGTTTGTTTAATTTCAACCCCTTCATTTGGACATGATTTTGTATATATTCACTGTTGTCATTTATTTTGAATGTGAAAAATCTACCATCCAAAAAATATAATAATTTCATAATTTTCTTTCGATTAAATCGAACATTTTCCAATACTTTAAATATAGCTATTTGTTTGTTTAATTCATTTATGATATTTTTTTATTATAATTTCTTTTAATATTTTGTTATTTTCTATTGTAGATATTACATTCACCTTTTTACTGTAGTTTCAATTTTAAATGTAAATTTCAACGTCTTAAGCTATAAATATAAGGTTAAAAACAAATAAAAATCATACAAAAATATTTCAATAATATTAATTAAGTGTGTTTATTTTATTTTCAATAAATCTAATTATTTGATGTAAAGTTATTTGAATTTAATTAAAATAATTCCTTATCACATTCAGTAATATGCATTAATTAATTTATCAGTTAAAATATTTATATAAAATTCAATTAGTCTAAATAATTCAATTATTCGCTTTAATAATATTTTGAATTAATAATCCTAATTTTGTAGGATAACCTCAAACCAAGGATCTCTAAGAGCTTGTTTGATGTTGTTTTTTATACTAAATAAACGTGTATATCATATTTTTTACAATCAATTAATCAATTTATAGATAAAAATATTTTTACTTTATTTTTATAAATTTGAAATAAATTTACATTATTGTAACTCAACTAAATAAAATCTAAACAACTTATTTATTTATAAAAAAAAATAACTTAGTAAATTTTTTCAAATAACCCAACCTTAAACATGATCTTAGAGCTTGTTTGATATTGATATTTTTTATGGAATTTTTACCCAAAATTCAATATTTTACCTCATTTCACTTAATTTATTTTATCACTCATTTTATCCATCAAAACACTAAAATATTTTTAATTATCATATTCTCTTTTATCTTTCTATCTCATTTATTTAGAGGATAAATAGTAATTAAAGTTTAAAGAATTAGTTTTTTTTAAGTAAATTAAACAATTAAAATTTTACCCAAAACCCATATAAAACCCAAGATCAAACAAGCTCTTAGTATTTTTATTTTTTTTTTAAATTATTAATCTGGAAAACCCAAAATCATACCTGTTAAAAAGGATGGAAAATGTTGGAAAAAACGAAAAAAGGGATAACAAAAAACAATAATAACGTACACCATAAGTTTGTGTTCCTTAAATAAAAAGGACAATTAGTTTTATGTGAAGTGCACATGAGCTTGTTTGGATCTCTATAAAGATGTATGGGAGAAACAACTGTGCCCATCTTATTGGGAAAGCTGTTGGCTAACTTTTTTGTCTACACGGTGCTTAGTTTGATTTCACTTTTAAATCAAAACAAAATTTATTTTTAAAAATGATCATTTTAACAAGAAACAATAATACGATTATCTTCAAATTTATTTTGAAAAACAACTGTCTATATGGTTAGTTTAATAGTTAAAAACTTAATTATTCTTTGAGAACTTTCCGTGTTCATTAATTTTATGATTTTTGTGGTTTTTTTTAAGGATATAATGCTAATTACTACCATTTTTCATAATATATTTTGATCATTTAAAAAATAAAATTCTTATAATTCTTATGAAAAATATTTTGATATTAATTATAAGCTGTAACTAAATTATTTATATTTTTAATTTTAATCATAATTGAATAGTCTATTTGTCCCTCAATCTTATACATTTAGACATATTTGTTAAATTTAGGAAAAACAATACTTTAAATCTCGAGTTTGACCTCCTAAAAAAATCATAGAAAATTCTCATTAGATAATATAATTATTGTAAACTAGCGAGATTTTCGTATATTTATACGATTAAAAACAAAATAACAAAATTATTATAATCATATACAATCAACTATAACACTCCTTCTATTAACTCACTTTCGTCGACTAACATATTCTTTATTATCCAACCATCTCCTCTTACCGACCTTTATCAACTCACTTTGGTCAACCAACAATTTTATTCTCAATACTTATTAACTCACTTCTGTCAACCAACATATTCCTTATTACTCAATTATCTCATTTTTATCGATTTTTATCAACTCACTTCGGTCAACCATCATATTCTTTATTATTCAATCATCTCCTCTTTATCGGCCTTTACCAACTCACTTCGATTCAATTCGATCAACCAACATATTCTTTATTATCAAATTATCTCACTTTTACCGACCTTTATCAATTCACTTCGGTCAACCAACATATTCCTTATTACCCAACCATCTTCCCTTTTTACCGACATTTATGAACTCATTTCCGTCAAACAACAATCACTTACCAACTCACTTCCATTCAATCTTATTCTCACTCACTTACCAACTCACTTCCGTGATCCAACATATTCATTATTCCCTCTTTAAGATTATTACAAATTTGTACCGGGTGAAATTTGAACACTCAATCTTTATTATGTATAATGAACACTTAACTATCACACCACTTAAGATTGTTAATTTTTATTTTATAATTTTGTGTATGAATATATAATTGATATGACTAATTATATATATATATATATATAATTATGAGAAAATAAATATATATATATATTAAATTATATAAACGAATTAAAAATATTATTAATTTAGTTGTTTAAAATGTTGAAGTTATATTATTAGAAATAACATACGTTCATCAATTTTGAAGTTGAATTTAAAATATAAAGTGTTATTAGTCTAGTTGATTAAAATGCTCAACTTATATTGTGAGTTTGTAAGTTTGAAACTTGTGTATATCACATTTTTTATTTAATTTTTTAAGTTTATGGGTCGGTGGGCCAATGACCTGACCTAAGTATTAATCTACTCCCACATACATATCCAGTTAACCAAAATTTATTCAATTGACATTGACATAATATGAATATTTCATCTATTAAGGTATTTTTTACTATGTACATCTTTTTTGATAAAGTATTAACAAGAGTCATCTGTGCTCAAGTAGAGATAAACAGAAGATAGATAATGGTTGATTCTTGAGTCGTATCCAAAGGCATGTATATTGCCATAGGAGTACCTTGTTAGAGGTGGAAGGAGCTAATTCAGACAAAAAAAAGGTCAGAAGGATAGATAGAGGCCCCGAGCCAAACCAATGGGAAAATTGAGGCGACGGTGGCGGCTCTAAAAGACTTTTCAGTCAAGATCTGTTTTTTTTAGCGGATGATCAGGGAAAGCACCCGTTCTTACTAAACTATGCGATCACCCCTCTAACCAAACCGAAGAAAGTTAGGAGTGTAACAAGTCGTATGTACGACTTGAAGGGAGATCTTTCATATCTTTTGAGAACCACCCTACAATATGGAGTAAAAAAGTCAAAATAAGTGATTTTAGCCCTTATAAAAAGAAAACTGATTCTTGAACCCCTTTCACGCTCATGTCATGTCGAGGCCCTAAATGAATAAGAAATGGACAGCAAAGGGAATCAATGATTCTTATTCGATTGAGTTGAAGCTAACAACATGTCGATTACACTCCGGAGGTTAGTAAGAAGGACAATGTCCATAAAGATAATTCGGCCTACCAGCGAAGCAATTGGTACTTGATTGGTTGGGGGCGGTTTGGTTTCGTGCAAGGCCCTTAGAGTAAACCAATGAATGTCCCTTGCACCTTAGGGTCATATATTCCTAGACTCATCTGCCCTTGCCAACTCTTTTAGGTATTTCTTTTGTCCCTTTCAGACGATAAAAAAAAAGAAATGGTTAATATATTCAAAATAATTAAGATCTCTCAACAACAATTCATCATTGAAAACGCAAAGTCGAACATGAGCGAACACGAGCTTTTTCCCAAACATTATGTCTAATACTAATTGAAAAATATTGTCCGCCATAAAACTTACATTCTTCTTAAACTAAAATTAAATTATTCTAAATTAATGATAGTTTTTTTGTTTTTATGGTCAATTGGAGAATTAGAGTTGTGATACCAATAATAAATATTAAAAAACTTTAAGTTTGAATAAAAATAATTACAAATATTCATTGAGCAATTAAAAAAAATATTAGTATTCAAATATTAATTTTCAATTTTATCGCACAAACACAAATATATTTTAAAATTTTATAACTTAACACAATTCTTAAATTTTTACAATGAGAAATTTTCTTTTAAGAGAAATGAGTATTACAATACCACCAAATAAGGCAATAACTTCTTAAGCATGTAGAATATATTCCATAACAACTAAACAAACCAAATGTTAAAAAAGTTTTGCCTTACAATAGATTTGTTTTTCTTTCAAATCAACTTTCCCATCAAAGATTTTAGTATTAAAAACAAACACACATAACAATCTGTCTTACTTCACGTTATCTTGACAATATAATAGTTTGTCAACAAGGAATTCACATTATCTTAGACAATTTAATAGTTTGTCAACAAGGGAATTCCCATTAGGGTATCACGATTTTTCCGAACTTAAGTAAGAACACACTCATTTAATTGATCTTAAATAATTGAGTGTCATTTTTTTATGTAAGAAGTTAACATTATCCAGGTAATATTTCCATTTCAATTTAAATTTCACTTTAATTTAGAGTATTTTATCTGATAAACAAATTCTTGACAATTAATCTTAATACATTAACACATTATCAAATCTTACATCAATTAAATATCTTATAATCAAAATCAAACAAAATTATTTAAAAATATTTTCATATAACTCATAACCATCAGAATAAATGAATAAATGAGTAAATTTGGCTTTGGAATAATAAAAAAAAACTTTATTCAATTCTATGTCTTAAAATCTCTCATTGACCAAAAAGTAATTTTATTCAATTCTCTTGGCTTAAAATCTCTATTCAATTCTCTGGCTTAAAATCTCTCATTCGAATGACACTTGTTCAACAATGACAGAGTTTCCGAGAATCTAGTCTGAATTGACCCAACATCGGAATGTAATACTATACTTTCAAATTACCTAACTCTAACAATTGTGAGTAAACCATATGTTCAAATTACCCGTTTTTAAATGGTTCGAGGTGAAGATTTAAACCCTGAAAATATGAGTTTATGTACTCTACCCTTAACTTCGAGTATTCACCATACATTGAGACTATTTAACCCTAACAATTGGGATTATAGTAAACTTCCTGGTCACAAAATCAAATACACCCTTATCAAACAATTGAAAAAAAGACAATTGTTAACAAATGTAAGATGGTGAAGAACCTGAAAATCGAACACACATGTATGGGCATAAATTAATGACCTCGTGTTTGATGAGAAGAGTGTTGTTGTATTCAGTCTGAGAGTCAACACGTGAAGACCATAATTCCACTTGTTTGTATTCTCTAGAGATGAAATGATGGGCTGGGCTTCCCCCACCAAAATATAAAAATTATAAAATAATAAAAAAAAAGGAGATATGGGTTGAGATTCACGATCTCATCCTCTTTTCTCTCTCTTCTTCTTCTTCTTCTTTCACCTTCTTCTTCTTTCTGCTGCCATGGCCGATTAAAAAACTTTATCTTTTACCAAATCTCGATTACAGTACATCTGTAACTTTCCATTTTTAATATGAACAAATCCGTACACATCCATGGATAAAGAAAGCTTAAGCTTCCATTCCCAGATTATTTAAATACCTAACCGACTTCGATTTCAGGTAACATTATTATCTTTCAAATATTATATTTTTATAATCGATTCGATCAGCCCATACGGTTCAACGAATCAGACTTCATCTATGTGCCATTATCTTTTTCTTTCTTTCTTTCTCTCTCCTCCTCTTTTCTTTTCCATGGATGCAAACAAGATCACCAGCTCGGTGCCCTCCTTTGTAGCTCGAGCTATCCAGTACTTTCTATTAATAGAATAATATTTTACACTCATACATGTCTGCTATTTGTATCGGCAAGTGTCAATTTCTAGTTTATGTCAATCCTAACCCGCCTTTATAAATCACCCCAACTCTCTTCTTCTTCTTTCTCATCATATCATGGCTATTCCAATTTCCCTCTGTTCATCACTTGATCTGGTTTAAAAGGTTGGTCTTTTATCCATCTCTCTTTTTGAAGAACAAAGGGTTTAGTTTAATTTGCTTAGAATCTTCTGGGTTTTTTTTTTTTTTGCAGATTGCTTTGCTTTGTTTTAGTTTCCCTCTTCTAGCTAGTTCATCTTCGCTTGATCTGGTTTCATTTGATTAAAAGGTCAGTCTTTTTTCCTCTGTTTCTTGATTTCCTTTTGTGGGTTTTTGCAGATTTGTTGAAATTTGTATGAATTGGTTGAATTTCGTTGCAGGTTTGGTTAAATATGTCAAACCCTAGGCCAACCCAGTCATCAGCAAGCTCAGGACGATCCAAACATAGTGCAAGAATCATCGCTCAAACGTCAGTCGATGCGAAACTTCACGCCGATTTCGAATCTTCTGGAAGTTCATTCGATTACTCAAGTTCAGTAAGAGTTACAGGTGCTCTGGATGGAGATCAACCGCCGAGATCCGACAAAGTCACGACGGCGTACCTTCATCAAATTCAAAAGGGTACACAAATCCAACCCTTTGGCTGTTTACTAGCACTTGATGAGAATACTCAAAAAATAATAGCATATAGTGAAAATGCACCTGAAATGTTAACCATGGTTAGTCACGCCGTCCCTAGTTTCGGTGAACATCCGGTTCTAGGGATTGGAACCGATGTCAAAACCATCTTCACTGGTCCGAGTGCTTCGGCTTTACAAAAGGCGTTAGGGTTTGGGGAGGTTTCTCTTCTTAACCCGATTCTAGTCCATTGTAAGACGTCTGGAAAGCCCTTTTATGCAATCCTCCATCGTGTCACCGGAAGTTTGATCATTGATTTCGAACCTGTTAAGCCCCACGAAGTTCCAATGACGGCTGCCGGAGCTCTTCAATCGTATAAACTCGCAGCGAAAGCGATCACCCGTTTGCAATCTTTACCTAGCGGGAGTATGGAGAGGCTATGTGATACAATGGTGCAAGAAGTTTTCGAATTGACCGGTTATGACCGTGTGATGATTTATCGATTTCACGATGACGATCACGGGGAAGTCATCTCCGAGGTAACCAAACCGGGGTTAGAACCTTACCTCGGTTTGCATTATCCCGCGACCGATATTCCTCAAGCGGCTCGGTTTCTGTTCATGAAGAACAAGGTTAGAATGATTTGCGATTGTCGCGCAAAACATGTTAAGGTTCTTCAAGATGATAAGCTCCCCTCCGATTTGACGTTGTGCGGGTCGACTCTACGTGCCCCGCACACATGTCATTTGCAATACATGGAGAACATGAACTCGATCGCATCCCTCGTGATGTCGGTTGTGGTAAATGAGGACGATGAGGATGTCGGGGAGGCTTCGGATACCACACAAAAGAGGAAGAAGCTATGGGGTTTGGTCGTGTGCCATAACCTGACCCCCCGTTTCGTTCCTTTCCCTTTACGTTACGCGTGCGAGTTTCTCGCGCAAGTTTTCGCGATCCACGTGAATAAGGAGTTGGAATTGGATAATCAAATTATCGAGAAGAACATCCTCCGAACACAAACCTTACTATGCGACATGCTCATGCGCGATGCTCCTTTGGGGATAGTATCTCAAAGCCCGAACGTTATGGATCTTGTTAAATGCGATGGCGCGGTCTTACTCTACAAGACAAAGATATACAAGCTCGGGGTAGCCCCTAGCGACCCGCAAATTCGCGATATCGTTTCTTGGCTAACCGAATACCACATGGACTCGACCGGGCTTAGTACCGATAGTTTGTACGATGCAGGCTTCCCCGGGGCTCTTTCTTTAGGCGATACAGTTTGTGGGATGGCGGCCGTGAGGATAACTTCGAATGATCTGCTGTTTTGGTTTCGATCTCACACGGCCGCAGAGATTCGATGGGGCGGTGCAAAACACGAACCTGGTGAGAAAGACGACGGTCGAAGGATGCACCCGAGGTCTTCGTTTAAGGCTTTTCTCGAGGTTGTTAGGAGGAGAAGCATGCCTTGGAGGGATTACGAGATGGATGCGATCCATTCGTTGCAGCTTATATTGAGGAATGCATCGAAAGAGATTGAACCGATGAATTGTCCGACGAATACGATTCAGACAAAGCTGAATGATCTTAAGATCGAGGGGATTCAGGAGTTGGAAGCAGTTACTAGAGAAATGGTTCGTTTGATTGAAACAGCGACGGTCCCGATCTTGGCAGTTGATGTAAACGGGATGGTGAATGGATGGAATCTGAAAATCGCTGAGTTGACAGGTTTGACGGTTGAAAAGGCGATTGGCAAACATTTAATCACACTTGTTGAAGATTCTTCCACTTCTATAGTTGAAAAGATGATGAACTCCGCCACGGAAGGTATTTTGCATTCTTCGACTCCTATAGTCCAAAATAATCTACTTTTCGTTGAACAATATCCTTTGTGTACGCTCTTATATAGGTAAAGAGGAGCAAAACGTCCAATTCGAGATAAAAACGCATGGGACAAGGCGAGATCAAGGTCCGATCTGCTTGATCGTTAACGCTTGCGCGAGTAGGGACCTAAACGAGAATGTCGTGGGTGTTTGTTTCGTTGCTCAAGATGTAACAAGCCAAAAAACAGTCATGGACAAGTTCACCCGCATAGAAGGAGACTACAAAGCCATAGTTCAAAATCCTAACCCTTTGATTCCTCCAATATTCGGAACCGACGAATTCGGTTGGTGTTCCGAATGGAACCCAGCCATGGCCAACATATCGGGTTGGGACAGAGACGAGGTCATGGACAAAATGCTCCTCGGAGAGGTTTTCGGTACTCAAAGGGCGTGTTGTCGTCTAAAGAACCAAGAATCTTTCGTTAACCTCGGAGTAGTCCTAAACAAGGCTATGTCGGGTCGAGAATGCGAGAAAGTCTCGTTTGGTTTCTTTTCTCGCAGCGGAAAATACAGCGAGTGCTTGCTTTGTGTGAGCAAGAAACTCGATAGGGAAGGAGCGGTTACAGGTGTGTTCTGTTTCTTGCAGCTGGCTAGCCATGAATTGCAGCAAGCTCTTCATTTCCAGCGATTAACCGAGCAAACCGCGACGAAACGACTAAAATCCTTGGCTTATTTAAGGAGGCAGGTCAGGAATCCTCTCTCCGGGATCATATTTGCTCGGAAGATGCTGGAAGGAACCGATATGGTACAAGAACAATCCGACCTTCTTAGTAACAGCGCCCAATGCCAACGTCAACTCAATAAAGTTCTCGAAGATACCGATCTCGACAGTATCATAGACGGGTAATGCTAATAATTTATTCAATAAACAAGAAAAAATGAAGAAAAATCGATGGATTATATGGAATTTGTTTTAATTAACAGGTATTTGGATCTCGAAATGGTTGAGTTTACTCTCCATCAAGTGTTGGTTGCGGCTATTAGTCAAGTTATGATGGCTAGCCGAGGGAAGGGAATTCGTATTGCAAACGACTTAGCCGAAGACATCATGTCCGAAACTCTCTATGGAGATAGCCTTCGGCTTCAACAAGTTCTAGCCGATTTCCTTTCATTGGCAGTTAATTATACCCCAAATGGCGGCCAGCTCAGCATTTCGGCGCGCTTGACCAAGGATCGGCTTGGCGACTCTGTTCAGCTCGCTCATTTAGAATTCAGGTAAAACAATTAAATCATCTACTAAAATACCCTTATTTACGTTTTCTTATTTATGTAACTAAGCACATGTTTGAAACGACAGGATATCCCACGCTGGAGGGGTGCCTGAGGAGTTGTTGAACCAGATGTTTGGGCACGAAGGAGAGCAATCGGAAGAAGGAATAAGTCTTCATGTGTGCAGGAAGCTCGTGAGGCTCATGAATGGAGATGTTCAGTATTTGAGAGAGGCAGGTAGGTCCACTTTCATTGTGGCGGTTGAGCTCGCGGCGGCTAGTAAGACTCGTGGTTGATTTTGTCTTCGTGTTTAATGTTTGTTTGTTGTTGTTTTTGTTGTTGTTTATGTAAGCTGCTGGATAATTTGTAAATATTTTGGTTTATGCATGGTCATCTTTTTCAGTTATATTCCAACTTGTTCAATTTGAATGTCTTGTGTGGCAGTTGATTTAGTTAGCATGATAGATTTGAATATCTAATTTTAGGGTTTTAGCTTACAACTCATTAAATTGAATTGACTCACTAAGTTCTATTATAGTTTAGATATAATACAAAAACAGAAGTGGTGAAATTTTAAGGAAGTTGTGAGCTAGGTTAGATTAAACTTAAATTACACTTAAAAATGTTATAGGTTAATATACATTTAACATTAATATATTCATATATTATTCTTGCAATATACTTTGTATTAAGTAATTAAAACATATAAATTATATCATTATACATTTTTATTAAATTAAACAAAATAGATACACATGACAACTTAATAGATATGTTTCAATTCAACAACTTTATAGAGAAAGCAACTTAAAAGATGCCATTTTTTTACATTAAAATTCACCAATTTTTTTATATCTTTTGATTGTGTTTAAAATCAATACAAGCACATTAATCGTCCCACTTCCAAATTGAGTCTACTCATTTACGCATAAGTAAAGCTCTCGGATTCTCTCTCGGAATCAGGTAAACATCCGGCCTCGCTATGCCTTCGTCGTCAGCGAAAAACGCTACCTGCATATAGAACAATTTTTGTAACAAAAGACCGAAATTAAATAGTTATGTCAAAACAATATTCTTTTACATCAATTTCATCGAATGTTTTACTAATAACATAATACATACCTTTGGACGATCACATTTGGGATCATATTTTCGAACCGCGAATTTAGTCCGCCTGCTTTGCGACAAGCGATGAGGACTCAAGTAAGATGAGATCTTCGGAGAAGCATGCGTTTGTCGTACCTAAAAAAATTATTTATTTACTTTTAAAATTAGCTTAACCAGGTTAAGGTAGTTCAAGCGACAAGAAAAGGCCAAAACTCGGGTGGTTTGAATTATAAAAATAAAACCTTACAGGTATGGTCGATATTCCATAGTGAACAATGGGCAAGATTCCAAAAGGGTTAGCATTGCTCTCTGTAACTAACCTGATAAGAAATAATATTTGCATTGTTAGTAAAATTGAAAAGGTTCAATCTTTAGGGTTCATCTTTTATCTTCTTTCAAAGCTTACCAGCAGCAGCTGGCTGCAGAAGAAGAAGAATGAATGAATCTGTGTAAGCAGAATGGTCTGAGAAAAAGAAATCATACTGTTGTTCTTGATTAATATTCTTTTGATCAAGGAATATGTTAGATTTAACTTCATTGCCTGTTAAATCTTCAAAACCAGAAGAAAGATCCAATCTTGATGGATCTTTTGTCTTCGTCGTCGCCTGAATTAAGTCGAATCCGGCGAACGTGCCGGAAACTTTTGCCGGAGGTGAAAAGAAGGATGACAATGGGGAGAAACTATTGGAAATAACTGAAGAAGTTGATGATCCGGTTATGGTGGAAAGGATTGAAAACGATGAACCATATACCGGAGAAGACGACTCTTTATTGCCTGAAGAAAACGCCGGCGGCAAAAAAGTGGTCGGCGGCGGAGGCGGCGGCATTGAACCTGTAACTCGACAAAGATCTTTATCTTCCCATCTCAATTCTTCGTGACTTTTAAGGTTATAAACAGGCATGCCGGAAATAGAAATCATTTTACCAACACATTTCTTTCCTCTCCAATCTAGTTCATCGATAGAAGTCGAATTATAAGCCACGCCGCCGTCTTTTCTTTCCGACAACGGCGGCGCCGGAGTACCTCTACTATCATTTGGCTGCCGGAAAGCCGATTCGAAAGGTTTAAACTGATTATGAAATGACCCATAACCTGAAATTACAAGAACAGAAGATCCTGTCAATGAAAACATCAAAATAAACATGAAATTAAAGAATTTGATGAATCAGTAAAAGAAACTCTACCGTAGGGATTAGAATCTGGGCGACCGAATGCCGCGAAACCCGAAAGGCCTAACGTTCCATGGCCGGTTTTCTTGGATTCAGCTGCAAAAACAGGAAAAATCTTTCAAAATGATTCAAATTTGAAATGATGAATTAAAACAGGAGAAAAAATGGAGCTTTACCGGAAGAGGTGGTGGTGTTGGCGGGAAACATGATCAGTTTATTTGGGACAGTAGAGTAGAATAGAATAGAATGAGAATGAATATGATTGAATTCGTTTCTCATAGTCCATATTATATAACCGTTAAAACAGAGTAGCTTAAGATTGAAGCCGTTGTAGCTTAAGATTAACGCTCACACGGCTAGGTCAACGGTTAGTCTTTGTATAGTAGAATTATTGTCTTGTTAGTCTTTGTAGAATTTTCTAGATGCATTTTTTTTTTTTAGCAAGTTTAACTAAAATTGTATTTTTATTTTTAATTTTGAAATTTGATAAACATGTATATTATTTTTATATTTATTATATTATTTATAATTTAAAAATATATTTTTATTTAATTAATTAAAAATGATAAAATTTAATTATACAATAAAAATAATTTTAAAGATTTTTAATATTAATTAATCAAATAATAATATTATTCTAAATACACTCAGATTCTTTTCCCTCGAGAGACCATGAATATTGAGCCCTTTCGTATAGTTGGATTACATGAAAGGATATTGCTTAGTGGGGGCACAAAATTGTTATTTCTTTTTCCTCAGATATTTTGGGTTGGCAATATATGAATTCCTTTGAGGGTGATTATTATTATATATTGTTTGTGGAGATTGTTTCTTAAGACCTCTTAGGGTAGAAGTTTTGGAATTTTAAATTTTAATTTCGTTTTTGGACGGGGTGTCATGAATGGAAATTTTGATGAATATATGCATGAAAAAATGAGGTATTACTATTAGTCGTTATAGAATATGCTGTGAAAATGTGAAGATAACGCATCACTTACTTTTGCATTTTAAAGGAGTGACTACGATTTGGAGTCTACTTTCGAATATGATTGACATTAAGTGAGTGATGCCCGAGTTAAAGATCGTCAGTTGTTATAATATTTAGATAGAAGTTGCGAGTTCGGTTGTATTGTATCAATAAGTCCCTATCTTAATTATTTTCTGATAGACTATTTAATTCAAAAGTAATCGTACAACGTTTAGTGATCGTTGTCAACTAATGTGTTTATTTCACAACACTATTATTATAACGATAAGGAAAATCTCTTCTAGAATATCGGTAGAGACGGTCAGTGAATTTATTGATCTTCTTAAGAATTTTCAAGCTCGTTAACATTAAATTGTATGTTATGCTTCTTCGTTGGTTAGAAATTTTGACTTATATTTGTATTGTTGCTCTTAAATGGTTAATCTTATTATTATATTTTGGTAGTGTTGGATGAATATTCATATTTTTATATTATTTTTATCGTTTACCCAAACTATCATTTATATCCTATAACATATATTTGTTTATAAAAAAAGAAATATCATTTTTGAACTTTATATTCTTAATCAACCTATTTTGATTATTTTATTTATAAAAAAATATATATAATTTTTTATGCTAAACCTTAAACTTTAAATCTTAAACCCTAAATCCTAAATCATAAACTCTTTATCCACCCATCTTAATCAACCCAGTTTTGGTCTGTAATGATAGGGGGAACGAAACATTTGCAGGGAATGAGGCAGCGAAGGACGTGGAGTGCTGAATAGAAGGACGTGGAGTGCTGAATAGACTTTATTTTCATTAATAATTTTCTCTCACTTCTCACTATTTATCTTTTTCTCTCTCTATATTAATTAAGAAGCATTCCATAAAAAAAATAATTTGTATTATTAAAAAATACTTAATAATTAATCTCTTTAATTTTTATTATCATAAACATATTTTTTTAAAATTCAATTAATTAATTATATCATCTATTAATTTAATAATATATATTAATAATAATAAATTATTAATCATTTTACTCAACGAATTAATTCTCTTTTTTAAACTCTTAATTAAAAGTACGAGGGCCAGGTCGTACACCACAAAGAGAAAACAATATGTTATTGAACAAATTGTGAAGAAATCAATTACAAAGGCTGGAAAAAAAGGTTTAATTTATTATGTTTTAGACAATTATTTTTAGTATTAAATTATATTATTTTTATTCTAAATTATATATTGTTTCTAATTTGTCTTGTAGATTTGAAATTTTGTTGACGATAGAAGACTAGTGAAAACTATTATTGCGATGAGATGATTAAAGATAATTTATCAATTATATTATGTTGTTTGATTTTGTAAAAGTAGATTTTATAATACATTTTTGACCATATTTTTTTGGTAAATTTATTTTATATTTTGGATCATGTTTTTTTGTTACTTTAATTTGATTATGTAATTTATTAATATAAAATAGTAAATTAACTCAATTAAATATTTTTAATTAAATATAACACAATTAATTATTATTTATTTTAATTTGAGTAATTTTTATTATTGAAAATAAATTTTACTTTTTTTCAATAAAAAGAAAATAAAATTTATTTTTTTTCAATAAAAAAACAAATTATCGAGAGAGAGAAATAATTAAAATGTGTATAATAATCGCATTTGTACAATAATTTAAAAAAACATATTTATGATAATAAAAATTAAAGAGAATAATTATTAAGTATTTTTTAATAATACAAATTAATTTTTTTTTATTGAATGAGTCTTAATTAATATAGAGAGAAAAGACAAGTAGTGAGAAGAGAGAGAAGATTATTAATGAAAATAAAGAGAAAAATAAATATATATTGAGTCAGGTTGTCTAGTAAGCACTCCTGCCCCATTCACTGCAAATGTTTTGCTCCCCTATCATTACTCTTTTCAAAAATATTGATTTGAAATGTTGTATTTTGTGATAATTATTTTAGTGAAGAAAATAAAATATATAATAAAAAGTAAATAAGATATAAATATATAATCAAAAAGTAAATAAAGCAAAAGTGAAATGAATATGATAATATTATATTTCAATTTGTTGAAGAACATTAATTAATGGATCAAAAAAGCTAAGCAATTTATTCAATTTTATGTAGATTTATTAACTATTACAAAAAAATATTATTTATTAATATAATAAAAGTGATAATGCATTCATTATAAAGAGATAAATCATTTTCCAAGAAAAATAAAAGAAAAAGAAACTGATAATTCATTAATTAATGTAGCCATAAACTCATACACAATTTAGATTTTTTTCCTTAAGTTCATATATCTCTTATAATTAATACATTTTGTTATAAATAGCTGGATCTATCATTCAATTGTAGTCCAGGGACTGTGACTATAGATGGGCAATATTACTACAATTTTGTGTGTTCTTATTGTTCTATGCAAATGGGTAAATGGATTCGGGTATTCGAACTACACCGATGAAAACTTTGTCAATGATGATGGCCTTAAACTCCCCGTCGGACCCAACCCACTCTTTGTGGGTCTTACTCTTATTCAAAGAGCGGCTACTAAGGACGCATGTAAGTACTCTTTGTAAAACTTATTACAAATTTTGTCATTATTTATTTTGAAATATATTTGTTTGGTTATTTTAGTTTGTTTAGATGGAACTTTACCCGGATATCATCTACACCTTGGCCGTGGTTTGGGGGCAAATAGTTGGCTCATTCATTTAGAGGTTTGTTTGTGTGACGATTCACAGAGTTTTTTTTTTTCTATTGGAAATCGTCGGATTGAATCCTAAACCGATAGTGTTGCCCATTTGTGATACAGGGAGGAGGGTGGTGCAACGATGTGGCAAGTTGTGTCCTTCGCAAGGGGACTCGACTAGGGTCGTCGACCCACATGGTGAAACGATGGCCGTTCACCGGAATCCTTAGTGATAAGCCAGAAGAAAATCCTGGTTTCTTTCCTAAATATATCTCTTTTAAGCTCCTTTAATTTTTTGAAGAGAAATTTTATTTATTACATCTGAAAATACAAATTATTTTCAATAGATAAAAAAACTCTCAAGGTTACCTAAATATCAAAAGGACATGTTACTTTTATATTTTGTTGACAAAACAATATTTACATAATATAAACTATAAAATTTAGATTATAGTTATACATTCCTTTAATTAAATTATTTTTGAACAACTTCAATATTTTTTTTTTCAGATTTTTTTAATTGGAACAGAGTTATACTTCGCTATTGTGACGGCGCATCATTTGCAGGAGAAGGCGAAGACAAGGTTCGTCTCGTTATCGTGGTTTTCTGGTTAGAAACGTAACCACAGTTTTTGGAATTGTAAAAACATAGAAAACAACATGGCACAATTGTCCTTCTCTAAAGGAAGAAAAACATCTTCAAACAATGAGTAGTGTCATTTTTATGCATCATGTTACATTTATTAAATAGCAATATTATTTAACCAACAACTTGCAAGAGTTAGAAAACCATCCAAGTCTATTTAGATGAACATTGAATTAACCCGAACCACTTATCGCTCCAAATTGTCGATTTATAGGCTGCAGGACTCCAATTTCGGGGCCAACGAATATGGTTAGCTGGTATGGAAGAATTAATGTCGAAAGGAATGCAAAAAGCTAACCAGGTTTACATATTTATTGACACTAACATTGCTCATTTAATCGTAGCATAGCAATTGTTCTTATAACACATTTTTCCCTTTAATTTCCAGGCACTTCTTTCCGGTTGCTCAGCCGGGGGTTTGGCCTCTATACTACATTGCGACGAGTTTCGTGGCTTGTTTCCTAGTAGTACAAAAGTGAAATGCCTCGGCGACGCCGGATTATTCTTGGACGCGTAAACTAAATTAATGTTGTCGATACCTGTAAAAAGTTATCTAATGTTTTTTTTGTGATTAAATTAATGTTGTCAATTTTAATAAAAAAAAATACAGGATAAATTGGTACGGTACGCGAACAATGAGGAATATTTTCGATGGCACTGTCTCATTGCAGGTGCGCCATGCTATCTTCGTTTACCATTGTATTATTCTCAGCATATTACTTTAGTAACAAATATTTGCAAGTAAAACTCTAAATATCGTTTATTGTTCTTTGCAAACAGGAAGTGGCAAAGAATTTGCCATCTAGTTGCACCAACCGTCTTAATGCTACTTCGGTTAAATTCTCTTTCGTAATCTTATTATCATGAAAACATTGTTTCTTACTGCGTATTTCATATTTTATTAAAAAATTGTTGTCTCAGTGTTTTTTTCCGGAGAACTTGATTGCGAACATCAAAACACCTCTATTTTTAATCAATTCTGCATATGATTCATGGCAGGTAAAACAATCATCCCAATTGGACATGTTCTTCATTTCGATTATTTGCTTTCTATTCGTGTGTGACTAAAGATATATTCATTTTTCAGGTTAAAAATAGTTTAATCCCCACAAATGATCCAAATGGCTGCAGGCATAGCCATTTAAAATGTTCAACTTCACAAATCAAGTTTTTTCAAGGTATTTATTAACTCCAGATAATGTTTCGATCAATGTGTAAATAGACAAATGGTTTGACTTATTTTTTTTTTCTTGTACAGAGTTTCGAAATCATATGTTGACTGCAATAAACAGTTTCTCTACTTCGAAACAGAATGGGTGGTTTATAAATTCGTGTTTTACTCATTGCCATACCGAGCATCAAGACTTGTGGTTTGCCATCGACTCTCCTCGTATTGGCAATAAGGTAATTAATTACCAATTACCATTTTATTGCTTAATGTTATTTAGGCATTTTCAATGTTAAAATAACTCTTTGATTGATAATATAAACAGAGAGTCGCAATTGCGGTGGGAGATTGGTTTTTCAACAGGGCGGAAAGTAGGAACACCGATTGTCCTTATCCGTGCGACAAAACTTGTCGTAATATGGTCTAAAAATGAGTTTTGTGGGGAAACATATTTTTTTAGTTTTGTGGTTTTTTCTATTATTGAATACAATAAAGGTAAGAGATTTGCATCATGTGATCTCTCACCAATTTCATTGAATTGAAAACCAATATCATGATAAAAAAAAATATCTATACACATCTTTAAAGAATTCACAATAAGATTTTTTTTAATTCCAAATTTGTAATTTTCATGAAATTTGGTGATTGGAACCTAATAATCAGAACAAAATTTTATTTTTTTTTAAATCACAAAAATATATTTTCTTAACCTTTTAGTTTTAAATTTCAGTTATTCCTCTTGGCTCTTGAGAGCTATGATCAAAAGTGGACAAATTTGTCATTGGACAAACATTCAATATATTTATAAAGAAAAAAATGGGTTGGGCTGAGGGGAATACTGGGCCTTGAGTTTGAAAGTTGTTGGGCTTATTTTAATTTTTAGTATTTAGGAGTGTTTGATACTTGTTTTATGTAATTATCCATTTAAACAAAATAATACCATTAAAATAGTTTGTTTTCATTTTGGTTAAATTCAATCATGAGAACAAATAAACAAATATTTCTAAGGGTTTACCATGAATGCTCTATATGTGGGAATCAATTATGATTGTTAATGAACTAACAATGGACTGACAAAAATTAGAATATAAGCATGAATATAATTTATCCATGAATATGAGACAAAAAATAGTACAATCTCAATAATGAAAAAAAATCATAATTCAAGTTTTTCAAATATATTTACAATTCACAAAATTGATTCCAAAAGATAAATGTCAATAGTGAGTATATAATAATTTCAAATAACATCATCTTCAATCAATAAATTTTGTTTTAAAAAATTAATTATCAAAATATAGCAAATAATAAGTTTACAATTGAGAGAGAAGATATTGAAATTTTGAATATCATATTTACTTAATTCTCAACACGAGTTTAAGTTCAGAAATGAATTTTATTTTAAATCAAGTGAAATTTAAAATTTGTAATCTATTAATCAAAACACTTCTCAATTCAATTACTATATACATGTAACAAAGATTTGTGAATATATGGTTTTCTCTTAATTTAAGGTTGAGTTAATGAATAAATTAATTAAAATATTAATAAAAGAATAATTTTTTTTAAAAAATCATTAAATATTAATACTTTTAATTTATTAACACAATACCATAATTTTCATAATTCTGTAACCAAATAAATAGCCTATTGTATTTTTTTAAATTTGGAGTGACATAGAGAAATTAAGAGAATGAGAAAGAAATGATGTCACTATTTCACTAGTTAAAAAAATGATAAAGAGTAAAAAGAGGGTTAGAAGAGATAAGATATTAAAATTTTGTTATTATTTTGATTAATCGAATTATTATTTGTCATGTCATTCTTACCCACATTCTCTCCCCTAAATTTCATCTTCCAATTATTTTTCTATTAAAATATTATCAGGCTTTTATTTTGACTTGAAAGGGTTTATTTAAGACTTTTTTTTATTAAAAACTGTTTGATTAAAATTAAAGGGTTTATTTAAGACTTTTTTTAATTAAAAACTTTGTTTGATTAAAATTAAGGTTATTTAATTTTTATTTTGTTGAATTATTTTAATATTTTTAATATTTAAAATTTATAAAAATAAAATAAAAAGTATTTTAGTATTTTGATTAATAAATTATTTTATTATATATATATATATATATATATATATATATATATATAAAAGAGTTAATTCTGAGTTAAAAAGAAAACTATCCAGATCAATGGAGCTCTATGTGTAAAATATTTAAGTTGTAATATCATTTTTACACATTTATTCAAACACCCTTTTTAATTTTGTAATAAATATATTTTTACAAAAAAAAAAACTAATATAATACAACAATTTTGATTAATTATATATTTAAATAGTTTTTATGTTTAGCTTATTTTTCTCATTTGTAGACACAACTGATACAATCAGTGTCAACATAAGATTAATTACATTAAAACACAAGTCATTATAGGTTAATTATGTCTACTTCACTCCAAATTTGGTTTCAAAAAGTTTTATAACACTGATGAATACATTATATATAAAAAATTGATCAAATTATTTAAAATAAATTTATTAGACCTAAAAATATAATGAAAAATAGTATTAATAAAGTTAAAAAAAAAACTAAAAATATAATAATTTATAACGTTAGAAAATGATAACTCAACATGTTCTTATACCGTGTCAAAAAAAATGTAAACGTAAATATTAAATACGACACGAATGAGTTCAGGTCGTGCCTAAACACAAAAATAACTATTACCTATGGATCGTGTTGGCCCAAATGTGTAATAATAATATCAATATCTTTATTTTTGTATTTGTTGCATAATATGAAGACAAACATATCCAAAATGTCACATGATTGTATTAACCACCGATTCACAATACTCAATACGTGCATAATTTGTCTATCTTATTTTAACTTTTTGTATACGAATAATGTGTGTGGACCCCAAATAATCCATGTGTCCATTTTTTTGAGTAACAAACGAAATTCACGTGCAATGACAATGTTGGATATAAAGAAGGTCCTTTAAAATCAACATGCATAAAAATACATAGTAGCATACATCCAACCAGACAACCCATATCCTCTATATGCATAGAATTTACGTCAATCATAAAATCAATAATATAAATCCAAAATCATTATTGAAATAGATAATCACCATAGTGTGATCCTATTTAACCAAAAATGAAAAATTATATAAGAGAAACAAGTTCTTTTTATTATTATAAATTATGTCTAGACTAATTGTTACTAGCTTGTTTGATATTGGGTTATATAAAACTTTTATTTATATATATTTTTAAAATTATTAAATGAAAAAAATTAAGTTATTTTGACTTTTAATTATTTAAATTATTATAATAACTTTTATATTTAAAATTTAAATTTGATATAAGGTAAAATATTTGATATTTTTATTAATAAATTAAGTAACTCCAATAAATAAGATATAATTAGTGAGTTTTTAGAAGGAAAATAAAAATAAAGATATCAAACTGTGCTAGTAATTTCTTGTTCAGCCATTGTCTTGACATTAAAATATTAATAACATCTATAAGGTAAGATTCAAAATTTTGACATATATATAAAAGTGATATGGTTAATTGTACTTACTAATATAACAATATATATTTTGATAAATATATAACTTTTTTTTGAAAATTTATATTATATTTTAGGTATTAAATTATTTTTTATTTATATATCGTGTTCGTGTTAAGTTTTCTTAACGTTGTGTCGACCAATGGATCATAATATATAGGCCGATTAATGGTTGTGTTTCACATTATTAAAGAAAAGTTTTTTAACTATTCAATATATGTATTATATTTTAATTATACTTCATTTTTTAAACTATAAAATTTTATTTAAAAATTAGAAAATTTTGTTTGATAGGAAAATTTTGATTGAAATTTAATTAGTAAAACAATGTGGAAAACTATTAATTATTTAGATTTCCTAACATATTTTATTTTATTTATTATAAGTTTTAATATATATATATATTATTTGTTTTTATTATTGAAATATAATATTATATAAAAAAAATGAGTTAAATATAGGAATGACAAAGATACACTACCGAATGAATATTATATCCAAACTCGTACCAATTTTAATATAGTCACTCATCCCCAATTTCGGTCCTAAAAAATACTTAATATTTAATCTACATACTTGATAACTCGGATATCTCATTCCCAATAAATATCCAAAATATCCGATAATATAGAAGGAAAAAAAGATAAACATATTTATACAGAAAGAAAAATAGGTTTGATTGATGGGAATATTAAGTCTGAGTATGTAAGTTGATAAAATATTAATATTTTAGTATTTTATTAATGAATTAAATAACATGATTTACGAGAAAATGATTATGGTTGGATTTAATAAAATTATCGAAAATGTTTTAGAATTTGTTCGGTTTGAATTTATTTAAGAATTGATTTAAAAAAGTGATTTTTTGATAAAAAAAAATATTTAAGAAATATTAATATATAATAATAAAATAAATATTATTAATTTTTAAAATAAAATGTATTTTAATATTTTATTTAATAGATAAGAAATTCAGATATATTTGAATTTTTATAATTAAAAAAACATTCTAACAACATTATACAACTGAACCAATCAGTGTAACATATATAACATTAACTGCATTGTTTGATCCAATCAGTTAACTGCATTAAAACAATCTGTGTTATTTATTACATTAATCAATCAGTGTTAATATTGGTAGATTTTGTTGTCTTCAATATAGGTAGATTTTGTTGATCCATAATTTCATTGGTTGATTCTGTCGTCTTCTATCAGGCATAACATCTTCACATCAGAATGGTATGACGTCAATTCACATGATGTCTTCAAATGGACTGACACGGGTCAAATTATGTTTATTGATAGTATATTATATATAAAAATTATTATAAATAATAAAAATTAATTTAAAATGTATATAAATGTATAATTTAAAATATATTAAAAAATTATATTAAAAAATCAAAATAAATAAACAATAAGTTTTTATGACCGGTAAAAAGAGATGACACAACTCAACTATATGTTGAGTCGTGTATAAAATGTGCATAAAATGTGTATAAAATGTAAACATAAAATATAAAATACATAAACATTGGACATATTGTTATAAATATTGTTATAAGAAAAAACTTGAACATTTAATCTTAAGGTAGGTTTTTAGAAGGTTTAATATCTTACCGAATTCGAATTTTGTTTTCGATTAATAAATTTTATTATATCAATTCGTTTTTAACTTGATTTTCAAGTTGAGTTGCAACTCAAAATCAAACCGAACACTGAATTTATTTTTTATTATTTATTTTTATTATATATTATATTAAATATTTATAATTTATTATATAATATATTAAAACAATCGAATTCGGTTCGAATTTAAATTATTTGAATTCGAATCAAAACTCAAATTTAAATTTGGTTTAATTTCATTTAATTTTATTTAAGTTTGATTCGGTTTTTGAATTGGTTAAAAACATTTTGAAAATTTGAACCGTGAAACACGAATAACCCGAAAACCGAATCGTTGAACACCCCAACCCTATATCGTACAAAAAAATTAGTATATGAAAAATTATATCATTATCGTACCATTAATTCGATATAGTATCGTAGTGATCGAGGATCCTATTGAATATGAATATTGACGTTATATACTACAATTTCAATATGAAAACATTAATATTGAAATTTACTTATATTTTAATTTTCAAAAAATAGGATTTTATAGCTAAATTATTATCAAATATATTTAGAAATAAAAAATATGGTTAGAAATAAAAAATAAATATTTGTAGAGTTAGAGTTTCAAATTTGTTTATAATTTTTTTTTATTAAAATTAGTTGATGTAAGTTTATTTTGACTGAAAAGTTATAACTTCTGTCAAAATTTAATTATTAAAATGAAAATTAAATTATATTTTTAATTTATAAATATTATTTAGATATGTTTGTATACACCGATTTACTAAAATTTTGAAAATCTTTTACTTTTACCTTATTGAAGTTTTCGATATTAGTATCATATTTTACTCTATTTTGATATACCAAAAATTCAGTAATTTTTTTCCTATACAATCTAATTAACTCTTATGGTAATTCAAAATGTGATAAAAAAATATATATATCCATAACCAAGAGCTTGTTTGATATTGGTTTTCTGGATTTTTTACCTAATATTTCATTTTTTTTATTTAATTTCATTTATCTCATCAATCATTTTATTTATTAAAATACATTTTTTTAACAATTTTTTCTCATATTTTTATTTCATTTAGTTAGAAGTAAAATGCTAATTAGACTTTCAAAAATTATCTTTTGTGGTGATTTGAAATGTGATAAAAAAAAAAAAAACTCTATATCAATTTTTTATTTTATTTGTATACAATATTCAATATTTTCACCATTTAATGTAATTTAATTTCATTTATCTCATAACTAATTTTATTTATTAAAATAATAAAATATTTTAGTTTAATAATTTTTTTCATCTTTCTATTTTATTTACTTAGAGGTAAAGTGATATTTAAACTTAAAAAAATTAAGACACATAAAATGTTTTATTCAAGCTTCAAAAAAAATCCAAAATAAAATATCAAATGGTTCAATTTAAGTTTATTTAAAATATGTTGATGGGGTTGATTTTGAGAAAGTTATTTTTTTTTAAAACGATTTAAAAAATATAAATATATAATAATAAAATAAAAATAAAAAATATTTTATTGTTAGTTAATGAATTAAGTGATATTATGATAAGTAGAGGAATGAAATAATGTTTTGATTAGGATTATATTTATAAAAAAAAATTCAATGGAAACATGTTTTTGTTTGTCTTATCCTTTTTATTTATCAATAATGTTTGTGGGACCAAACAATCCAATAGTGTCCCCTTTAGAAAAATTCATATTAACCCAGATACCACATAAAATGTATATAAATACAAAATCACTTTTGAAAGAGATAATTAGGAAAGTGCAATCATATTTAACTAAAAATGAAAAGGAATATAAGTGAATTATGTTTTTCCTGAATTATCATTAATTTGTGTTGACTAATTTTGATATCTAGGTTCAAAATGAATCATGTTGTGCCATATTCATGTTATGGTTGTGTTTGGACTTAGAACTTAGTACTAACTAATTACCTACTTTTGATCACATTATTATAGAATATTATTTTAATTTACAATGTATTGTTATTTTAATTATATTTTTTACAATTAAAATATTTAAAATTAGAATTATCTTGTTTGATATAAAAAAATTTGATTTGTCAAAAAATATGTGAAAATCTATTAATTATTTAGATTTCACAGCACATTTTATTTTACTTAAAGAAAATATTATTAAATGGGTTAAATATAGGATAACAATACTAAACGAGAGTAGGATTTTCGCATATATTTGATTGCAATACAATTATACACTATATTATATTCAATTTTCATTCTCAATAATTCGAGTATTCCCTGATTTTATGATAATTTTGGTCTCAGTTTGTCTTTTTCAACTTAAAATAAACCTAAAAACAAGTAAAAAAAAATAATTAAACATAGGATTAGAAAAAAAAGATACGTAAATAGGGATGACAACATATGTACAAACCCGTCGCTTAGTAATTTAGTATCGGTCCCGAGAATTGCGCTGTCCTATCCCATGTAGAAAAATGGCGAATTTTTTTGATGCCCTAATTTTAGTTTTAAAAATTGATTTAAAAAAGTATTTTTTGGTGAAATTTGAACTCATAACTAAATAAAATATTTGTTTTTCATCTTAAATCTTAGGTTAAAAATTTAATAAATTTAACTTAAATTCTATTTTTGTTATTAAATAGATTGCCCTAGAAGTGGGTGCCCTAGCCCATGGGCTTGTCGGGCTTACCCAGGGCCGGCCCTGCGTAGTATTGAACTCGTCCCCAATTTTAATATAGCTAGCCATCTCCGACACTATCCTCATCTCCGATAACATGTGTATGTGATCCCGATGGGTATCCAAAATATACCCATCCAAAATATTCAATATTGTGATATCTCTAATCAATCTTATTTTGTTTAACTTAAAATAAGAAGAAAAAAAAAAGAAAAAAAAAAGACTTACATTCTAAAAAAATGTAAAAGAGTGAAAATTATGAATATTAGATATAATAATCTTAATATATATGTGAAATATTTTTATGTACAAATCTGTTATGGGATACGGGCGATTCTCAATCATTAGACATCCTTGAACTTGACCATTATTTCATTTAATTCTTTATTCACGATCCGAACTCGGAATCGAAAATGGAATGAGTCTATCAAGCCCTTGGATACCTTTGATAGGACAATAGAATTTGTTTTTGTTCTTCAGTCCAAATAAGATATTTAAGTTAAATATATTTTTTTAAATATGAAATGTTGTAGTATAGTTGTTTAAGATAAAAACTAAGAATTCTTATATAGTTATAGGTTTAAATTCTAACCAAATCAATGTTTTAAATCAAAATTTTAATGTAAAAAAAAAAAAAAAACCATATTTTTTCTACCTGGGTCTAGCAACCCAAAATTCAGGTCCCACTCTGCCCGAACTCGATTTGAATTCTTATTTCTGATTCCATCCGAAGATACATGCGGATATGAGCACATTGCTATCTCTATATGTGGAAGAGTAGGAAAATTCTAAATATTGCATATTATTATTTTATTATATATATATATATATATATATATATATATATATATTGTTTTTATGTATAAATTGAGTTTGGATTTCAGGTCGGTTATCAACCACTATCAATCTTTTTAACCCAACGAATATTTCATTTTTTACTCACTTTCCAGATCTCAAAACCGAAACCAAACCCTAACCCGAATCCGAACCCAAACCCAAACACGAGTTTAGTTATTCATTCTCGATCCCGTCTTGGGAATACTGACGGTATTATTTGTTGGGTACTCATTTTCATTACTAATTAAATATCTTATATTTTGTATATATTTTATTTTATTTTTTACTTTTATTATAAGTCATATTCTTTTTTAATATTGGAAATTTTCCAAATAGAAAACGTTACACCAAATAGAAAACATTATATTAATATAACTTAATCTTTGAGTAATTTTTTTTTAATGAATATCAATAAATATTTTAATCTTTCTTTTATCAAATATCAAAGTGTAATAGATGTGCAACATAGTCGAATAGTTTTTGAGTATCGATTGATTAAATATAAGTATGATCATGATTGTTCTAGATATTTCACCAAAATATCTAATTATCCAATGGGTATAGCATTTGGAGAAAATTTTATTTTGTGTGCAAAATTTTTTGTGAGTTCTTTAGATTCATTGTGAGTATGATTTTTTCGATCAGTTTTTAAGATGAAATTTAGTGTATTGTAAAAAATTTAGCTACGACGGCTCATTAGTTTGCTTCTATTGATATATGTAGAAATGTCATAGTTAATGACATGTTTGATCATCGGTCTAGTGATTCAATTCGTTAACCGAATTAGATATAGAAGTAGATTAAATATTATGGAGAGTTTATTTCATAATAAAGTTTATTTTTGATAGAATGTAAATAAGTGTTCACATACTAGTCGTTGTTGTACTATCACGAGAAAGTTGAATCGATAACTCACTTACTTTTGCATTTTCGAAGAGCGGCTAGAAATTGAAGTCTTTTGTGAAATATTATTGAGAATCATTGGGTAATGTCCGAGTCTTTAATTAGTATCTAAGAAATTTAAATTAATGATAATGATTAAATGTAAGTATGATTATGATTGTTCTAGATAGTTCACAAATATATCTAAATTAATGAGTTAATTGTTCTTATCGTGAACTTACAAACTCAATAATCTCAATAATCTATTAAGTAACAATTAATTATTTTTTTTATAAAACAAATAAAAATGTCAAAATAACCAACATCAAACAAGGCCTAAATCTCACATTGCATTATTTACCGTCATGTCCCCATCACGATGCATGTACTAATTTGAATGCATATGCACAATTCTCAAAGCAAGGAATCTTTTTTTGTCATTTATTATAAGTAAAATAAATGTGTGTGGGACATAGACAACCTATAAGACATATACGTGCAAGCCTAAGGTTGCATGCAAATTCAAATTCAATTTTTGTGGTGGAAGCCAGGAGATATGATATCGATCTGACGACTGAAAAAAACAGAGCAGGGCCGCATTAAATAATCATATCAATTCAAATTCACCTACTACCTATAAACTTAACCAAAAAAATAAATAAACGTATTAATTAAAAGAACATATTTATTTTTATTAAACTATTATGTCTTAGTTTTTATCTTTCATTTTTGCAAATCTTCTACATATTTTCTTTCATAAGTTTAGTTTTATCATTTTAACACAATTGATAACATTAAAATTGCCTATATAAAGATTTATTGGGATATAGATTGTTAAATGAAAAATAAAATTATTGTCTATGAGCAAAATTATATAGTTTTTATTAAATAATTTCTAAACTATTTTTTTATTCACTTCTTTTATAACCATATCACTTAATTTATAAACTAATATACATTTAATTAAAAATTTCTTATATATTAATACTATCAAGTATGTTATTAATTAAAAAAATCTCACTGTATAATATTATTAAATAACTCCATAGAGTTTTGGTTAAATCTACATAAAAAAAATTCACCAGAGTAGTCAAGGGTAAGAATCGGTTTAAGAAACTAAAAAGATCACGGATTCGATTTTATCCGGAAGCGCTTTGAGTTTAAGTAGTGATTATTGTCGGGTCGGTAGGGTATAATGTTAGTTCTCTTTTAATTCCTCAAAATAAAAATTACATACATTTATAAATTTTAATAAAAGAACGTTGAACTCCTGATTAAAGTTCCTGAAAAATTGAAATATTACCGAATTGAAATATTAACTTGAAGGTAATAATATTTCATTGAAAACTAAATTTTGAAAAGAAATAAAAAAATATTTTGATATTTTGATTAATTAAATGATAAGTGATTTGATTGATAAAAGAATTAATTAATTTTTTTTAATTATTTAAATTAATTCTATCGAATAATACCTTATTTTATATAGAGATTTTTAAAATTATTTTATGTTAATACAATTTTAAAATTATTTTATGTTAATACAATTTAAAGGGTATAATATATAATAAAAGATAATTTTAAAAAAATGTATTTTATTATATATTTTGATTGATGAATTAATTAATTAATTAAAGAATAAATAAAATTATTTTAATTGATTTATAAAAATAAAATTAACTAATTAGGTTTAAGACTTGTTTTTTTTAATGTAATCATAATCAAACAAGTAAAAAATATATTTCATCAAAATCACAGCCATCAATAATTTTTTACATAAATCAGAATTTGTTTAAATTTTGTTCGGATTGAGATTACGAGAAAATTAGGTTATTTAAAACAGAGTGATATGTAATTTTAAAGAGGTAATTTTTTTTTAAAGACTTAAAGTAAACAAAATTATTTTAAATAAATAAATAAAAATGTGATATAATATTTTTTAATTTCAGTTATTTAAACAACTGAGAACAAGGCCTCAATAAACCCTAAAATATCGGACACCTGTGCGATTAAAAAAAATCAACGTTTTAGAAGTTTTTTCTGTTTTCACACAACTGAACCAATCAGTGTCAACTAGGTTAATTATGTCGTATCATACAACTGAACCAATCAGTGTCAACAATGTTGATTCTCTGTCGTTTACACATCAGAAAGGTTCAAAAAGATTGGTTTTGTTTCTGTCGCCTTCAAATCAGACAGGATTTGCAGACAGGTTGATTATGGAACGTTCTTAATTCTGTTTGTCGTCTTCAAAATCAGTCAGGTTTTGAAAACAGAATTTGCAGAAAGGTAGATTACGTCGTCTTTCACACGTCATACTAGGGTTTGTTCGGTTTAATTTTTTAAATAATAAAAAAATCAAAAAATATATTTTAATTTATCTCTTTTATCAAAATATTTAATTCATTACACAAAATACTAAATATCGTTTATTTTAAATTATTATTTTTTATTTTATCCTTATACATTAATACATTTTAAGTATTTTTATCAAAAATATTCTATATTTTTTTTCAAAATTACCACCCATCATTATTTTCAAATAACCCGAGTTATAATTTTTTCCCAAATCCGAATAAACCCTAACATTACATCTTCAAATAAAATTAAGTTTACAATATACTATATATAAAAAATTTAAAATATAATAAATTTGTTAGGTATAAGAGTATATTTCAAATTATATAAAAAAAATTTTTAAAAAATTAAAAGTATGTATATGTTTATAACAGTAAAAAGAGACTATGCCAAAATATAAAAGTAAATCTTAAGTATGACACTAAATTATGTAGGCAATACCTAAAATACCTAAACACAAAATAAACTACTACAAAAACATGATTAACTAATATTAAACTCTTTTGATTAGGCCAAATGTGGTGAAAAATATCTCTATCTTGATTTTTTTTCCTTATTTCATACCAAAAAAGTTTGGTTTATCCATTATTTAATTTATTAATTAAAATACTATAATAAATATTTTTTTATAAAAATTATTAAAAATTTCAAATAATCAAGAACAAACAAGTCCTAGAGATAATCTATAGTGCGCTATTACCATACATCCATCAATTTGCATGCAATAATTTAAATGCTTATACACAATTCTCAAAACATACAATCTTTGTTTTTATTATATGTAAATTAAATTGTGTGGGACATAGACAACCTAGCTAGGTGTCTGTTTTTAATATCATAAGAAGTCCACGTGCAAGGCAAAGGTTGCAATGTTACATGCATAATTAATTATCATCACAAACTATATATTATACAAATTAATTATCTTATAAATTGTTTTAAAGTTATTAATATATAATTAAAAAAAAATATTACCTAACAAGCCTAGTAGTTTTCTTCAAATTCCAAGTCTGCTAATATTTGTGTTCTAATTGTTTAAATGTTTTAATATTTATTTATTTTTTGAAAAAAAAAATTAATTATACAGTCTTTCTTTCTCTTTCTCTTTCTCTCTCTTCATCATTAATATACTCTCTCTCTAAAATATTGCTAAAAAAAACAACAGGTGACAGTAAAGAAAACAGCTTTTGGGACCTATAAAATCCATGTCTTGGTTCAATGGAAATATTCACCAAGAACCATTAATCTCTTTAGAGCTTGAGAAATTAACAACGATGAATCCTGTGGAAAGGTTAGTAGTATTCTTCTTTATTCAAATTACATATATATTTTTCATAAGGGTTTTGTTTAATCTCTAGCTAGCTAATAATTGATCAAATCTTGATTTTCATTCAGAAAAAGGAACATTGAAGGTGTTTTGGCTGAACTTGATTTATCATTTGGTGTTTCTTCAACATTCCTCACCTTGCCTTTATACGAATATTATATAATGGCACAAAATAAGCTTGAACGTGTTAAAGCACAGATATCCCGTAAATCTAAAAAGTCGTAAGTACATGTTTCTTTGTTTTTCTTTAATTTATTGTAAAGATTGAACTTTTTATTTTCTTTATTTGAAATTTCAGACAAAAAGATGCTGATGCTGAAAAGGAACTCATCACTAATGAACTCGGTCTCACTATTCACCAAACAATTTCTGAAAAGGGAAAGAAGGATGAGGTCGATGCTGTAGCTGAAAAGGAGGAATATCCAACCATTATCTTTTTATCAGATTCTTCTGATCAGGATAGTGGAGAAGGAACTGCTGTCAAGTCCAAGGTCAATTTGAAGAGAAAGTCTAGTGCAACTAATGAACCAGAGGGCCAAAAAGTACGCTTTTTCACTACCTTATATATAACAAACAATCAAGAGTACTTTTAGTTTTATTGTTAATTTCTTACTAATTAAGTTTTATACACAGGTGATTAAAACAGTCAAAGCAAGTCCATTAAACTTGGCTCCTAGGGGACAAATTATGGCATTGCAAAGGAGGTCCGGGACAGGCCGGTCGATGTCGAACATGAATAATGGTGCATCTTATTTTCCTTTCGTGGGTACTTCGATGGCTAATTTGCTTCAAAAAGGTAGACCTCCCTATCAGTTTTATGGACCACACAATCTAGCTTTAATGCCATCGAAAACTCATTTCACAGGTCCAAATCCACCTTTTATCACTTCTAGATTTGCCGGACCAAGTCTATTGAATCCCAATATAGCAGGTCCAAATCCACCTTTTGTGGCTGCTGCTTCATTCCCCGGACCAACTTTA
This sequence comes from Impatiens glandulifera, assembly GCF_907164915.1. Lineage (NCBI taxonomy): Eukaryota > Viridiplantae > Streptophyta > Magnoliopsida > Ericales > Balsaminaceae > Impatiens > Impatiens glandulifera. Next base: position 2,704,130 of record NC_061863.1, read on the forward strand.
TTTAAAACTAATCCGGCAGGTCCAAATCCACCTTTTGTGGCTGCTTCATTCCCCGGACCAAGCTTATTTAAAACTAATCCGGCAGGTCCAAATCCACCTTTCGTGCCTTCTTCCTTTCCCGGACCATGTTTGTTGAAAACTCAGTTGGCAAGTCCAAATCCACCTTTCGTGCCTTCTAATTTCGCTGGACCAAGTTTATCGAAAACGTCCCAGTTTGCAGGTCCAAATCCACCTTTCGTTCTTTCTTCATTCGCCGGACCAATTCTGTTGAAAACTCATCCGGTAGATCCGAATCCGTTGAAGCTTTCATTGAACTACGATGCATTGCCCTCGAGAATGGTTATTAACCCCTCAAGAATGGTTAATAACCCCCCAATCCCTCCAAAAATGGTTGTTAACCCCTCAATCCCTCCAAAAATGGACGTTGTTAACCCCTCAATCCCTCCAAAAATGGTTGTCAACCCCTCCTCAAGCCCTTCAAAAATGGTTGTCAACCCCTCCTCAAGCCCTTCAAAAATGGTTGTTAACCCCTCCTCAAGCCCCTCAGAAATGGTTGTTAACCTCTCCTTAAGCCCCTCAGAAATGGTTGTTAACCTCTCCTCAAGCCCCTCAGAAATGGTTGTTAACCCCTCCTCAATCCCCTCAGAAATGGTTGTTAACCCCTCAGAAATGGTTGTTAACCCCTCAGAAATGGTTGTTAACCTCTCCTTAAGCCCCTCAGAAATGGTTGTTAACCCCTCAGAAATGGTTGTTAACCCCTCAAGCCCCCCAGGAATGGTTAGTAACCCCTCAAGCCCCCCAGGAGTGGTTAGTAACCCCTCAAGCCCCTCAGGAATGGGTAATAGTAAGACAGAAATGGTGAAACAGGTTTGTCCTTAAACTCGTGTTTCTACTCATGCAATGACAATCATTTTCTATTTTTTTTACATTTATTACTCTTCTGAAATAAATCATGTTTTTAGATGTAAAATGTAAGAATTCTTATCATGGTTTTCATTGCAGGAAAAAGCTGCAGATTTGAATGTTGATGGGGGCACAGATAAATGAACTCGAAAGTTTCAGAATACTTTTATCTTGTTAGTGAAGGATTTTCAATATTTTTCATTGCATTATTCCATTCATATTGACAAAATTGAAATGAACTGGTTGATTTTGTTTGTTTTTCAGGTTTGGAGTTTGAGTCGTTAAGTACTTAATTTCATGTTGGCGCGCGTCTAATAAACGCAGTTGGCGCGGTGTTATTTACTTTTGGTTATTGCTTTCTAGTAACAAGGGATCTGTGTTCAAGTTCCCATCTAGGTTGTGTAATAAAAAAAAAGGTTATCATAATTTCATGTTTTTCTAGTAGATGTACTAATCTAGCTATGTGAGATGTTTAAGTGTGATGAACCTTTTGTTTCAATTTCCTTAATGAATTTTCTTTATAAGTATGGTCAAGATTTTTCATATGATTCATTTTATAAAGGATGTTAAAGTTAAAAGTTACAACATAGAATACAAAAATCATAAAAAGTTCAAAGTAGCATAAATAAAAAGAAAAGGAAAAAGGACAACATATAAATGGAAACACACATAGGATGATAACATTTTGAACCCTAACCTTTTTATATATATGGACAATCCCACAAATTAAGTTCAAAAACAATTGTTAATTTATATAACTATTCATACTCAACTACTATTTTAACAAATGGGAGTTATCAAATTTATTATTCTAAGGTTAATCCATTCTTGCAATGTCATTAATATAAGTTTGCATTCTATGTTATTTCTATAAGTACATTACTATCTCAAAGTTATGGATTAATTATTGCTGGTATGTCATGTGGAAAGAACAACCCATTCATCTAGATATTATTGTAATCTATGTATTAAATTAAAGTTTTTAAAAGAAAATTAATTATATATTAGTAACCTATTCAACTAGATTTTGTTGTAATCTAGGTAGAGTTGACAACGAGTACCTTACCCTACGGGTAGTGAAGTATCCATCTTCGAACTCGATTTTTACTACCCGATTTCGACCTCGAACCCGACGTGTCTCTATATTTATAGGGTACCGATATTCGACGAGTACCCCATTACCCAATTAAAGTGTGAAATTATATTTATTATTTTCTAAATATACTAAATATTAAAAAAAATTAACTAACACATGTTATTACAAAATATGATAGACCAAACAATATTAATAAATATTTTATCCTTAAATAACATTAATCATCTATACTATATAATATAAATTCATTTATATTACAAAATAAACTTGAAATGAATATAACATAATACTTAATTAAATATAAACTTCAAAATCTTTATCGTCAATACATTTTTCTCAAAAGAAAAAAAACACATCATTCTTAAATAATATTATAAAATTTATAAAAATGTCAATTTTGCTTTTGTTAAAACAGAAGAAAAAAATACAAAATAGAGATAGAAGATTAAGTTAATAAATATTTATAGGATTATAAGAATTGAAAAAGAAGCATTATAACTTTATTAAATAATAAATAACATTAAAACTAGTAATATTGAAATTTGAAAAACACAAATGAAAACATTACTTATTTGCATAGTTATATCGTAGAGGTTAAATAATATAACAATCGTTTTATTATTAGAGACTTGGATTTAGAACTTTTTATCTTTTGATTGAAGATAAAAGTGGAATTGATGTTGAAAAAATATGAAAAATGAAGATTAAGAGTATGATTAATGAGGAGAGTGAAAACTTATTATAATGATGCGGACGTATTTATGGTTTTGGGTAAAAGAGTTTTGTTTTGGGTACAACAATATTTATTATAATTTTGATTAAGAGGTGGAATTTAAAAGTCATTTAAATTTTAATAATATATATTTTTTAAAAGTAATATATTCGGATATCGGATTTGAGTTTCTAACTGTATCCATCCACAACCCCAAACCTAATCGGATAACATTTTCACCCCCTATCTCTGATTCCGAACTCGAACTCGATTTTAAATATCCATTGTGTTCCTTAAATCTATGTATTAAATAAGTTTATATATCCAACATTTGAAAAAGAGAATTAGTGTTGAAAATCAAACATAACTACTTGGAACTACTTGTAGTGTTATACATAATTTAGATCCCATATATTATTTTAAAGAAATATTAATTATATATTATTATTATTTATAATTATATTAATTATTTTTTAAAAATAATTAAGTAAAAAATTAATTAAAAGTTAATAATAAATAAGTAACAATACAAAATGTTATATTTATAAATTAATTATATTAATTCATCTAATAATTTATAAATATAAATTCAATTTTATTTTTGAAAAATCCTATAAAATCGAAAAATAAAAAATATTTACACATTATTTAGATAAAGAGGATTCTGAAAAATGTATACACTTACTCGTATGAGTTTACCTACAAATAATATTTAATTATAAAATAATAATTTATTTTAAATTTTCTAAAAAAAAAATCATTCAAAATGTTTAATAATTTGATAATAACCATAAACAAATGAAATTATCATTTTTGTCACTCCTAACAATAAAATTGTCTAAAATCATTCAAAACATTGTCATCATCCATGCTCCTCTTTATTTATTTTCATTATTCTCTTGACGCATTTTGTCCTTATTTTTTTCTAGGTTTCTTATCTCTAAGAACAAATGTACTTTAAACTACTATTATTTATATGCATTATTTTTCAATAATTTCTTAGTATTTGTTTGTCATTTAACTTCATCTTCATAATAAATACTGATATGTTGATGTAATTATATATAAGTAAACTCAATAAAATATAAAATAATAATATTTTAATAAATTAGATATAGCAAACATATTTATATTTTTTTTAATCTTCAACTAATATATATAAAATACAAAGAAATTCGTTAATGACACTGGGTTTGGGTTTGTTCGTTAATGGCCTATATTTGGGTTGAAGTTGAACTATCTAAAGGCCCATTCGTATTTTTTCTGTAATATTATTCCATGCTGAAACCAGTGGATTTTAAAAGGGTAATTTATCTGTTTTTACAAAATTCCGAATCATTACAAGACCGGCCCGAAGTTTGGGCCTATGCCAAAAATATTTTTTATTTATTATTTATGTAACTTTTATATTTTATTTTAAATTTATTTGTTTTTGTTTTTATTATTCTTTTCTCTCAATAACAATAATTTTAGTATGGGAAACAAATATTATATATTTAATTTTTTAATGTAATTTAGGCACTTAACTTATCTAACAATTTTTTTAAAAATTTGAGTTTTTTTAATACAAAAAATTAAATAATATTATCCTATTTAAATTGGTGGTTGATATTAGGGCGTATAATTATAACCCGACACAAAAACACAATCCTAACCGAACACGATAAAATCAATATAAGGTCATGTATTTTTAGGTTTGGGTCGAAATCAGGTCGGTTTATTTAACCTGATAATAAATATGTCAAAATGGGGTCGACCTTAAATGACACGAAGTAGACTCACAAATCCATTTATAATTTTTTTTTTGTAAAGATTTGTGTTTGCTTTTTCCTATTTACTCACTCATTTTTCGTAGGGTTTTTGTAAGTGAATTTGTGATTTAACTTCATTCTTATTTTGTGTTGATGTTATTTTAATCTGAAAAAGAAATATATAATATTAATTACATCGGAGTTGAGTTTAAGTTGAGTCAGATCAATCGAGCCAAACAAGTTAATCAGGTCAATTGGTTTTAACCTGTAAGTGAAGTTTAGGTTACAAGTGAAGTTTAGGTTAGTATCACTCAACCTGTTAACTTGTTAACTTGTCCGTTCGAACCGTCAACCCGAAGACGACTTGAATTGTCTACTTAAACAATGATATAAAAATCTTTCAAATGAATTATGGTCCACTTTTGTGTCAAATTTTATTTTGAGAAAGAGTTGGAACTCCTCTATTTATTTCAATAATAATAAAAAAACTCCTCCTAAAAGTGACATTTCAATTTGATCTACAATCCAACATAAGTGGAAATAAATCAAATTATTTCATATATATATATATATATATATGATCATAACAATTCTCTAACTCTCTCGTTGATAAATACATGAGATGTACTATATTCACCAATCTAATTAATTATTTCCAAAAATATGATGAGTTGGTATTTCAAGTAAATTGTACTTTTAATAACAAATGACACTTTGTTAAGGAAGTAACTTTAGTGTGATAATTTTCAAGAAGCTTGTTTCTTGGTAAAGAAAATTAATTTAGTGTTATACCTATTAACATATAAACAAATTCAAATGTTTCTTTTATTAGTAACTAACCTATACATCTTTTTCTAGTAAAAAAAAATAACTACATTTTTTTAAAACAAGTTATCCAATTTTTTACTCAACATCCAATTAATTCTCCATATAAAATTACTACACTAAAAAACCAAGATAAATATTATTTGTTTAATTTTATATAAAAAAAAATAAAGCTAAGTTGAAGTGGAGATATGAATCATATGAATTTCTTACATTAAAGTTTTTTTTATAAAAAGACTGCAACACTAATCTAATAGCTATATTAACATAATAAATCATAATTGGTTAAACTCATTTTGAAGTTGTTGTTTGAGATATATATGATGCTTAGTTTGTGTTTATGATTTTCTTAATTTGAATTTTTTATTAGGATATTTTTTTTAGAATGAAGGTTTTTTTTTTAAAGTAACGTTACTCTATGCAGATAAAGTATATAACCTGTAAACACTCAACTAATTTAATTAGACGAACTAAATGCGTTACCTAATGAGCTCGAATTCAAGACTTCTTGGAATATTCACTTCTTCTAAGCTATGGAATCTAGATAAATTGTTAAAGAGTATATCATAATGATTTTAATTTTAATTTAAAACGTTTTTAAATAAGTTTTGAATTAATTTATTCTCTATAAATAAATAAAATTAAATAACAATATTAAAAAATCATTTATGAGTCATTTTATAATTTTTATTTAAATTGCTCAAACATATCTAATATAAAAACGTGATAAAAAAAGTTTTTACAGCATAACTTAAAATTTTATTAAAAAGTCAATTTTTTAATTATTTTTTTATATAGTTTATAGTATAATATAAATGAGTTTTTTTTTAAACAAATATGAAAATGGAATTATTTTCAGAGGATGAATTTGACCATGATAAAGATGATAAAATTCTAATTAAAAAAGAAAAAAGAAAAAAAAGTGCTGTGTATATAGATCTATGAAAAAAAAAAGTCACTTTACAAGATAAACAATAGTGAATTATTTGAAAAAAGAAGATCTTAAAACACTTGTTTTCTAAGATCTATCCTCCTTTACTCAATCTCAATCACACACACAAAACACCGACATTTTCTTACAACTAGATTTATGTTTCTCTTCGATTGTCTACTAAATAATGTCGGACCTATTTATCCGGAATTTCTGTCACTGTGAGATTTAAGATTAGAAAGATGAACAATCCTACTTCCATCATTTCATTGTTCATCTTCATTCTTTCTCTTCTTCTCAACAGATTTACCCATGGATTTGGGTATTATTCCAACTACACAGAGCTCCTCCTTGATGAAAACCTCGCCGCCTCCGCCGCCGTCGCCGTCGGACCCAATCCTCTCTTTGTGGGTCTGACCCTTATTCAAGGAGCCGCTGATAAGGGCGCCGGTATTATCTGTTTATTTTACAAAAAATTGATACAAATCTAACTGTTTGAACTTTGAATGAATGAATGATGAATCTAAATCTAATCCTGAGTTCTTGCAGTTTGTCTAGACGGAACATTGCCCGGTTATCATATAAATTCCGGCCATGGATCGGGGGCAAATAGTTGGGTTATTCAATTAGAGGTTTGTTTGATTGTTGAATTAGATGGGTTTTTGAAAATTGGATCTGAACCCAGTTTTGATTTAGGGTGGAGGATGGTGTAATACTGTCAGAAATTGTGTTTTTCGTAAGACGACTAGACGAGGATCGTCCAAGTTTATGGAGAAACGGTTGCAATTCACCGGAATTCTTAGTGATAAACAAGAAGAAAATCCAGGTTTTTTATTTTTTTATAAATAATATTATTATTATTATGTTCTTTTTTTTTAAATTGAAATGGGTTCTGTTTTCTATTCTAGATTTCTTCAATTGGAACAGAGTTAAGCTACGGTATTGCGACGGGGCATCCTTCTCCGGCGAAGGCGAAAACAAGGTTCCTCTCAATTTTTTTTTCTTTCAATTTAGTTAGTTTAATTGAATTTGAGGATATTATGAATAGGTAAGAATGCTCTTTGCACACTTAAATGTCTTGCATAAAAAACGAAGTTTCTATATCGAATTTTGAATCCATTGAGGTAGTTCAAGTAATAAGCGACTATCATTAATAAACGAGTTTGATTCTCATTTAAAATAATCTTAACTTCAAGCGAATTACTTCAAAATAAATAAATAGATAAACAATCACAAGCTTCATGTTTAATACCCATTATGAACATTTTAATTTAAATGGGTCATAACACCCTATGCAATAAAACCCCTTGACTCTAGGGTTATTCTAGCCATCTTAAGGAATAAACCCGATTCATTTAAAGAGGTAATGGCATTAGGTTTATGTTAGTTACCTCGAAAATAAATCCTTTTTAGGTATCTTGTTACAATATATACATTTTTCAATAAAAAAAATTTAATGGGTTTTTATAGTTTAAACTGAATTTGATATCTTCAATTAATTGATCGGTTTCTCAGGCTGCAGGACTGCAGTTTCGGGGACAACGGATATGGTTAGCGGGTATGCAAGAATTAATGTCGAAAGGAATGAAAAACGCGGATCAGGTGTTCATTTTTATCGACGCTAAATATATTGTTTATCGATGCTAAAACATTTTTGTTTGGTTTTTAGGCACTTCTTTCGGGCTGCTCAGCAGGGGGATTGGCCTCTATACTGCATTGCGACGAGTTTCGTGGCTTGTTTCCTGATAATACTAAAGTTAAATGCCTTAGTGATGCTGGATTATTCCTAGACGCGTAAATTCTTCAACAATTTAGTTTAAAATTTCGCCTTTTAGATTATTGGAAAATTAATGTTATGATCGTTTTTATTTAAAATGCAGCACAGATGTGTCTGGTACGAGTACAATGAGGAACATGTTCGATGGTGTGGTCTCATTGCAGGTTCGTTATGTTTTTAAGTTTAACGAAAATTTGTAATCTCGAATAAACCAAAATTTGACCTCTTAGACATTGGTTTTGAGTTTCAATGTCTTTTTATTTGTAGTTTCATTTTGTTGTGATTTGTGGCTAATCAAGTCCATGGTATATGTAATCTTCATAGAACAAGTTTATTTTTTTTTCAAATAACACTAATCATATAACAATTGTTCATTATAAACAGGGTGTGGGAAAGAATTTACCATCTAGTTGCACGAATCGTCTGAATGCTACCTCGGTTTGAATCCTATTTCGTAATCTTATTCTTTGCGAAAAAACTGTTTTTGATTTTCTTTGTATTAACATGATCTTTCTTTTCTTTGTTGTAGTGTTTTTTCCCCGAGAACTTGGTTGAAAACATCAAAACACCTTTGTTTTTACTCAATTCAGCATATGATTCATGGCAGGTAATTCAATATTCAATATATTTTGTTACATTTTCCTATTGGTAATAATTCTGATTATTTTAGGTCCAAGCTAGTTTAATCCCTGCATCATCATCAACAGCCGATCCAAAAGGATGCCGAACTAACCATTCCATGTGTTCATCTTCACAGATAGAGTTTTTTCAAGGTCTTCCTTTAAATATAGTGGTTGATATTGTTGTTTATCGTTATTGTATTTGGTGATTAACGGTTAAATAGATAATTTTTTTTTACAGATTTTAGGAACCATATGTTGAACGCGATAAAGGGTTTCTCTTCGTCGAAGCAAAATGGGTTGTTTATAAATTCGTGTTTCGCTCATTGTCACACGGAGAGACAAGACACATGGTTTGCTAACGACTCTCCTAGTATTGGCAACAAGGTATTTTGTTTGTATGCATATATGAGATTTTGTTTTGAAACAACATAATTGAGGATGTTCGGGTTTTTGTTTTGACAATGTAAACAGAGGGTGGCGGTCGCGGTTGGAGATTGGTTTTTCGATCGGACGAAAAACTGCGATGATGTAGACTCTCCTTATCCGAGTGACAAAACTTGTCACGATCAGATCTAGGAAATGAATTGTCTTAGGAATGGGTTAATTTTAATTATTTATTTAAAAGTTACAATTTGATTAAGAACATATGATACATATGTTATATCCATTCAAAACTATATAAAACAAATGATGCTATTAATATTATTATTTGGTGTGATATTGTAAGTTATTTATCTTTGCAAATTGAATTGACAATTTAATCATGTTCTTATCTAGAAAACTTCAATTATTAGTGTCTGCCTTCAATTATTAGCTAATTTGATTATGCTTATTCTATTTGATAATGTTAGGTGTTTTTGAAATGTTTAATTGCTCCAAATTATCTTTTATTATTTGTTTCAAATTATTCATTAAATTCTTAGTTTTATTTAATTTTATTCGCTAAAACTATTGTTTGTTATAATTAGTGTAACAATTTATTATCTAATCGAAACTTATTCGTGTTTATAAGTCAATCAAATTAGCCCTTAATTATTAGATTTTTTCTTTATTGACGGTAATTATTCATATTCTTCGTTTTTTTATTCGTTCAATTTATTCGTTAAATTAGATATGTTGGTTAATTATAGTTTATTCAAAACGCTTATATTCGGTGTGTTTGATACATTTAATCTCTTTAACTTATTCTTTTTATTTGTTTTAGACGCTCGCTCAAACTGCAGTAGTAATTTATTCGTTAAAATTACTTTAACTTATTACTTATTTACAATTTATTTATCCTGTAAATTTTTATTTTTATCCAATTTAACATTTATCTAACATCAATAACTTGTTTTATTTAATATATAAAAATTAATTTTTATTTATTTATAATTGATTGAATTCTGAATTTCTGATAGATAAAATGTTTGGGCCTAGTAGGTAGCTTTAGCATTGGGCTTACATTGGATCAGTCCTATTTATATATAAGTTGATTAAAGCTAATATTTAATTTCATATTTATTTATTTATTAGAATTAAATTAATAATTATTATTTAAAATCTTTTCATTATTAAGATTTAATCTTAAACTAAACTAAAAAATTCAACAAAATTTAATAATTCAGTAATACAAAGACAAGTCAAGCTTCATAAATTAAACAAATTACATCATTACAAGATAAGACAAAAAAAAAAGTATTTTTTTAACATTCATCCACATTTCATGATAATCATATTTTATGTTTTACCTGCATTTCATTTGAACTATTCAATACTTCAAATGGAATATTAATTATTCAAACCCTTAATTTTCAATTTTATTAAAAATCTTATAACATATACAATATATATATATAGACAACTTCTATATAACTAATAATGATAAATCAAACACAACCAGCAAACAAGCTAGTATAATGGTATAAAAACAGAGATATAAATTATATAATTAAAATTGTATGATGATGAAGAAGAAGATCAATCTGATGAAGTTTGAGAAAATTGATAATTATGAATCTTCTCTATATAGGCCGATGCCCTCCAATCGATTCCTGGTTCAGCCACATAAGTACCTCTGTCGTAATCGCTAGGCCACACTCTGCAAGGCTTCATATTATATTCCTCCGCCGCCGTCGCTGTCACCGCCGCCGCCGCCTCTCCTCTCCCCTGTTGTCGACTCTTCGATTTGAACATGTTGAAGAGAGCTGAGAAAGTTGATGGCTTCTGCCGACTGTAATTGTTCCCTCCTCCGGCCATAAATGTATGTGTATCTGCTTTTGACCTTAATTATCTAGAGAGAGAGAGAGGGTGTGTTTGTGTTTTGATCTTGTAGTGAGGATCAATGGTGAGAAAAACATGGAACATAAACCATGTATTTATAGGGAGAGATTGAGAGGTTTGGTCTAAAGTAAGTGAAGAAGAAGAATCTATAGAGAGAGAGACAAAGAGAGTTGTCCGGTTTTTTTTCTTGGGTTTTTTTTCTTCCAAATAATCAAGTTATTCTCTTATAATTATTTTTTAATAAATCTAAACAAGATAGAGAAAATTAGAAGTTTCACATGAATTTAACTATGCTCACAATAAAGGGAAAATTGATCATAATACTAAGAAAACTAGTAACTTGGATATTTAGTAATTCTTAGCTAGGCTATAGACTTGGTGAGATTATGATGTATTTCATTTAAAAATAATATTATGATGTATTATTAGTCATAGTGGTGTATCATCTTGTACATGTGTGCCAAACTATTTTAGGCTCGAGCCTCTCTGGTTTAGCATATACATATTCAGGTTCGAGTTTTTATATTAGAGCTCGAGATCGGCTCGTCGTATATATTCAGTTTTGACATTAATAATATTAAATGATGTTTTAAACTAGCCTTTAAACAAACATTTTTACAAGTTGACAATCCGAATATCTATAAACTTTAATTCAGCTAGCACCAGAGACAGATCTATATAGGGGCTCAGGTGGGCTGAAGTTGACTCCGAAAAAAAATATTAAAATAAATATATATTTTTACGGTTCAAATTTTACAATACCCGCTAATTTCTTAAAAATTTTCAATATAATTTTTTCGTTATTTTTATAAGTCCACCCAAACCCTAAATCTTGGATTCACCCCTAACACGTAATCAAGTCTAGATTTGCATTATAAAGTTTAGGGATTGCACTAAAGCAAAGCAAGATAATAAACTAACATAATAGGAATCAAAATCATCTCTTCAAAACCAAAGATAAAGTAATAATACATAAGGATTTGAAAAATGACTATAAATCTATATACAAGAGAAAATATTTTCACTATCATTAGAGAAAATATAATTAAGAGGATGCAAATGAAAATTGAGTACTCTTAAAAATCCAAATTTCTTTTAAGAAATAGTAACCTAATTATTCAATGTCACATCTCAAACCTTTCAATGCCACAATTTTTAGATAACTGTATTTGCATATCATGTGGATTTGAAATTATTTGATTGGATGTGAAGATATTTGATTGCTTGTTGAAATTGATTTTAAAAGTGGAAAGTGGGTTTAAGTATATATCTTTATTGAACACTTTAGACTATGTTTTTTTTATCATATTATATTTTGATTTCAATTGCATTTTCACCAAACTTGTAAATTATTAATGGTATTTTATGTGCCTAACTATGTTTATTAACCATTTTATAAATAAGCTTTCTACTTAGAATCTTTTACTATATCATGTTTTATTGTTTATTACTCACTTCATGCAGCTTTCTTCCCATTCAAAAAGCAAGAATATTTATTGGATTATTTTTGTGGAACATATGAAAAAATAATTTCCTTTTTAAATAAATTATTTAAAAGTACCTACCGGTTAAATCTTACTTTAGAAACATTAAATTTTTGCTACACATAAAAGAATGATGAAATTATCAATGAGAAATAGATTTTAATCGGCATATGACATCTGCTGTAATAACAAAAAAAAATCACTTCGATTTAAAGAATTTTAAAAGATGACTAATTATTCAACAAATACTGTTTCATTAAAATAAAACAAGGAATTTATATAATATTTGGGTTATTTTATTTATACCATTTTTTATTTAAAATAATGTTAAAAATAACCACATTTTAATATCCACAAACAATCCAAATTCATATAATTTGTCATGTTTTAGATACACTTGTATAATTAAACATGCATGAATCGATGTGTTTTCTCATTTTAGAACTAAATTTACCTTAAGAAAAAAAAAGTATATTATATATTTTAAGAAAGATTAAAGCCAAAAGTAAAGACTTGTAGTCAAAAGAAACATTTAAGGTGCCTTTTAACTAATTTTCTTAATACTTGAGTGTGCATGTATTGGCTGGTAGATACACTTTATACCCAATATATGTTTATGCTTTTCCAATTATTTCTTATTCTTTTTTATTGCTTTCCAATGATAATAATACATACTTAAGCATGTATATATATCACAATTCATAATTATGTTATTTATGGGTAGAGTTTGGAGATTGTTTATCACAATGAATTATTATACTATTTTTTCTTATAAATTAATTGATCATATGCTCAAATCATTCTTAAATACCCACAAGGAAAATAAAATAAAAATGTTATAGATAAAATATTTAGTGATTAATCAATATTTTTTCTACTTTCAAAATATAAGTGATTAGAATAAATTAAACTGTGGTGTAAATTAATATATTTGACAAAAAATAATTTTGGAAAGAAACATTTTCAAACACAAAATGATTTTATAAAGTTGTTGATAATGAATGATAATGCTTAATAAACTCGTTCGATAATGAAATACTTTGATATTAAACCGAACTTAATACCCTAATCTCCTACCCTTGAGACAACTCTATTTTGTAAAGTATCTTCTATTTCGTGTATATTATGCTCCCTAACCTCATATACCCTAATAGACCTCGTACTAACATGTTGAACTTCTTTCCAATATACATTATCCATGATTTTTCCACAATAAATGAAGACTTAATTTGTCTTTATAATTAAGGTCCTCCATTAATTCATGTTAAAAAGAAAAAAAAAATTAAGACTTAATTAATCAATTTGATTTTAAATAATTAAAATTTAATTATATAATAATATCATAACTCCTTCCAAGACCAATGAGCTCATTTATTTATTTATATGTGATGTATCTCATTTAACCAATAATTTAATTAGGAAACCCAAAATGTTCTTGCCTATCAAAGTTGTTTGCAAGCTGTCTAGCTTATGGGGATTTCTAATGATCAAGAACCCTAATTAGTACATATATAATATTAATTTATAAAAGCATAACTTTTAATCATTAGGTTAATTATTGATCATTTGAAGTTGGTTTGCTTTCCCACTTTTATATGTGTACTTCAAATCACGGAAACCACTAATTATTGTTAGCCTTTAATTCATTCGATATTTTTTTTTTGTATTATTATTAATTTTTAAATTAAAGTTTATTCTCCTTTATAAACTAATAAAAAAATTGTCGTATTTACCTCTTATTTCAGTTTAAGACGGTGTTCTAAATGAAAATCAAACCTATATAAAATATTTAATTTTATAAATAAAAATATTCTTTGTAGATAAGTTACCATAGTAAATTATTGTTATTATTAATAACTTATCCCTAAATAAATATATATGTATATATATATACAATTATCTTGTTGTATTGTATTGATCACTACTTTAATATTTAATTAATAAATTGATGTTCCTTTCAAAGGTATGATTAAAGTTGTGTAAAGATGATCTAAAGTGATGATTTGCTAGGCTGTTCAATGTACATATATATAATTAATCCCAATATGATTATTCTTTTACATTGCATGCTAGGTGTCAACTGGCCATCGATCAAACCCTAAAGTGTCAAAAATTAGAGAAGAAAATGAAAATTATATATAATATTATTAATTAGTTTCTTCTTTATAATATAGAGATTTCAAAACTAAATCCATGTATTAATATCAAGAAACTTAAAACTAACTAATAGTTAACATCATTTTGAATGATAGAAATCATTTTAAAAATGATTTGTTTGTGTAATTCTATAACTAATTTCAGCTTAATTATTATTACTCTAGTTTATGATATTTTTAATTTTGTTAACTTAGGTTAATCGTGATGACTATTATTATATCTTATTGTTAAAGTTTTTTAAAATATATATATATATATATATATATTAATAATTTATTGTTTGGATTAATGATGAAATAACTTCACTAATTTTTTTTTTTCATTCGGAAAAAAAAGCAACCCAATAAAAACAATTGAATATATATAATAGTAGTTGACAAAAATTATACACAATGAAAAAAAAATTCACAAGTTGACTAGAATATTGAATGTTAACATATGTTGCCTTATTGACAAAGAATTCATCTTTTAAGGAAATTATATTATCAACTTACAATTATTGACACACCTAGAGAGACAAGAAATATGAGTGTTTTCAAATAAGTTCAATTATGAAAGTAACTTTAGTGTTATTTTTGGTAAAATTTTATCAATGTTATTTTTTTTAAAATGTTCATCTCTATCTTGGTGTTTGTTCTTAAGTTATAATTAATGAAAAGCATGTATTTTAATTTTTGTATTTTAGGAAGATAGTACGAATCATCACTATATATAGTAATAGGTCATTATATATAGTAATAGGTTATGGTACCCCATTTCAACTTAAAATGTTTTAATTTAGAATCGAACATGAAAATAAAATTGTAATCTCTTAAACAATACTCTTATAATTTAAGTATTTTTCATCTTTTCAAATTTTTAACCAGAAAGAAAAAAATATTAGCATCATTTAGAAGAACATGTTCACTATTGGTGCATTATCTATGCATCAAAATTTTAATTTTTATGAGTTTAATTCTTATTGTACAAAATTTTCCATTAATTGTAAAAGAATTTTTTCACAAAATGTAGTTAATTTGTCTAGAAATGAAATTTTGCATTAGCTCACATTAAGGGGAATGTCTAAATTGTACCTTACATGACTCTTTTTTTAAAGGTCTGTTATGAAGACTAATAAAATTACACAATATATGAATGCAAAATTTCATAAGAAATAATCTTCGACCAAATTTTATGTAAATCCTTAAATACGCGATGGCCAAACAAAATCAGAGATCAAGATTTAACCTTAGCTAACATCTTTAATATGTCACTTTTTAAAATCCTAATCAATCTTGTCTTGTAATATATAAAATTCTTTGGAATTTTTTCTATTCAATAATCCACCAAAATAGTCTTTAAGTATCTAAATAGAAAAGTAAAGATGAAGTCTTTATTTGATATGGGTTTTCTCTTATGAGATTATACTTGTCCACCCCTTTAACTTAATAATAAATAGGCATATTTGAGAATTAATATGGTCTTAAATTTTAAATTCTCTATTAATATTAATTAAAATGATATCTATATATATATATTGAGATTCTTGTAACTCACGTTTAAAAAAACAAAGGGAATAATTAATTTATAAATATATATGAATTGAAGATGAAAAAAGAAAATGAGCAATAATGTAAAGTAAGCATCCACCAAATTTAGGCAATAAAAGATGTGATTAATTTTGTTCTTTATCAGCCTTATCCAGAATCCTCATACATTTCCATTGTTATCTACATTCAAATATTGATTTGATCAAATCATCTCTTTAATTTAGATTTTACTGATTTTTTTATTTGTAATGGATATTTACTATTTGTCTTTTTTTGACAATTTATTATTATATAAAAAAACTTCACTTATCTAACTATGTTTGGTCTCACCAAAAACAAAATAGCTATGTCAATATTTGATTTGTTCTACAAGTGTGAGAAATGGATGCCTTTAATTTCATTAAGATTAAAATAATGAATACTTTTTTCTTGTTCTTTTTTATTTTTATTATTTTAGAGAGGGTATTAGGATTTTCATTAAATTTTTATGTCATGAAAAACAAAATGAGTACAAATTATTATGCTAATAAATGTCATAACTTACTTAAAAACTTTTATAAACTAAGAAGAACAAAATCAAGTCAAAGGTCCCTCTCCAATTTGTACATTTGTTTATATAATTGTGATTATTTGTTTACTCGTAGACTCGTAGTTCATAATACCTATAAATAATTAAATTTGTGAATAGTGTAAAAATATGGAAAATAATAATATTAACTAAAAAGATGTTAAAAATTGTTAAAGAAGTCCAAATAATATGTTAAACTGATAAAAAAAAATTATAAATATGTTAAAACAATACAAATATATTATGATTATAAAGAATATATTAAACTTAATAAAAATATATATATATATATATATATATGTTAAACTAGTTAAAATATTAAGCCAATCAATGTTTTTTTTTTTCATGATGTTCATATCTTCAATGGATTGGAAATATGTTGAATGTGTCTTAATATGCTAAGTAAGTCAAAATTTCTGTTAAATGGTTAAATATTGTTTAACTGATCAAATTTATGTTAATGGCCTCAAAAATATGTTAAATAGGTAAAAGAAAATGAGTTATGTCCTATAACTGTAAACCCAAACTTTTGACATTCAAAATTTTTCTTTAAAACTAACATGACAAGGCAGTCTAACTTCCATTTAAAAGATTCTAAATGAAAATCGCTTCAATTTAAGAGATTCTAAATGAAAATCGAACTGATTGTTGTCTTATAAACCGCTATTGTCATCTATCATGGATCTTATCAAATAATTTATGAAAGTGCTTCTAATATTTTCACAAGACATTATTATTATTATCCAGTTGAAGATGACCAGAAAGCTACCATTTACATATACATTCATTAATTCATGGGATTAACCTAGTTTATAGCATTATGATACATAGGATATATATATATATATATATATATATATATATATATATATATATATATATATATATATATATATATTTAAACTGCCTGGGCAAAACCCACTTGAAGATTGCCAGAGTCAAAAACTGTATGATACACACCCATGAATATATCTCCAAGAATCCTGCATTCATTCCTTTGCTTGTTAGTTTCCACAAAATTTTAATCATATTTTCAATTTAAACTAACTGTTAATCTCTTAAATTATGAAAATTTTAAAGTTTACAAGTTCTTTTGTAGAAATATTATTTTCATGTAAATAAGGTGACAAAAAACTATTAATATACCCTATACTTTGTAAATGTCCAAAATGTACACTGAAATTTGCTAATGTCCTCGATTACCCACAACTAGTGAAAGCAAAATCGAGCACATTAGCAAAGTTTATCTTCAATTATAAGCAAAAATGGGCATAAATTTTAAAAAAATGTTACCACAAAGGACCGCGGGGAGGAGACACATCCAGAGCAATGAATCCACTAATGCAGATGGTCACAGGATCTTCTCCAGTTTTGAGGACATACTGAGAATCAAGACAGACATAGATTCATATGTGGTGTGAAAAAATAAACAAACAAGTTCACCAATTGGACATTGTACAAAGAATGGCGATTGAATCCTGGTCAGATGTTATTGATTAGATTCTAATCCCGATACTTTTGCATTCAACTGACAAATTTATGATGTATATTTTTGCTTTTGAAAAAAATTGATCTTCTTCAGCATCTCATTAAGTTCATGAACTTTAAGGAGCAATTCGAGAATCACGAAGAAAATATCAATTGTTCCTTATTATTTTGGTTACCTGTTCAGGAGTGAGATCAAAAGCTTTGCCTCCAATTGTGAAAGTAATATTGGGCAACTTAGACAAGCTATTACAGTCAACTACTGATTCACCCATTGGACTTGGAAGGCTTTTACAAAGCTGCATTTCAAATCCATTCATAATATTTCAGTTAGTTACTGCTCCCATTAGGATTCAGAAAATTGATTTTAAAAAACAGAATCTAACCTGATTCACATAATTAAAAACACTTTCTTTAGTTTGTTCTTGCTTCAGCTGATTCTGTACCCAAACAACAAGCATTTCGCACGATGTGCAAACAGGGTCAATTTTCCTTCCCAATTCCTCTTCAACAACCATCTCAATTCTGCCATGTTTTAAAAGAACCCGACAAAAAATATCAACGATGAGTTTTGTACAGAAAAATAAACAAAATCTGCAATTTTCTTTTTCTTCTAGTTCTCACCTCTTTGGTTCATCTTCAACCTTGTTATGAGCACATAACCCAATTCGTGCGCAGACTTGATCAGGACGAACCTGTTGTTGTTTTTTATAGACCAAACAAAAGAATATATGAACAATTAATGACTATGTGAAATAATGAAAAAAGCTTTATCCATTCAATAGTTACCCCTGAAACAAGGAGATCCCATATGACGTCTCCGTATTGCTCAACGACTAACCGACATTCCATACTCACAACACCTTCTGCTCCAATTGCATGGTTTATTTGTGTCACAATTGTCTGAAAACCATTCATGAATAGTATATAATCATCTTTTTATGGGAGATTTGTTTGTTTAGTCTAATCTTAAAGAACATACGGTTGGGCCAGCAAGTAAGGATGTCCCTGAATCCACAATAGAAGCGCATCCGCCCACACAAAAACCTGAAAAGATAAATTGTTAGAAAAACAAAAAAATGTACTATTTCCTCACATACCAACAAAGAAAATGAATATGCCAAAGGATTACCTGTTGATTGGTTTCCAATGAGAAAGTCTCCCATATCAAACTGCAAATAGTTAAAACAATGAAAATTTTAGCAAATATTAGTATTTCCTTGTCACTGCAAAAAGTTCTAAGTAATCTACATTTGGGAAAAAATCTTGTGATCCAAAAATATTCCTTTTTGGGAAAAAAAAAGTTACATTACACTTCTCACCAAACGAAGATATGTAAATTCAATCGAATTTTTCATATCAAATGTAACAAAAATAGGTCACGTTTGAGCTAATGTGGCACCATGTTACTAATGCAGCCTCACATGCGGAAGATGACTGAAGAGTGAATGTCAATCACAATCTCTTTTCTTTCAGTTCCGCATTATGTGTCTGCGTTAGTAACGGGATGATGTGGCACCATGTCAGCGCTGACGTGACATTTCTTCATAAGGAGGAATTCTTTCTTTAAAAAAAATCACATAAACCTGCCAATAACCCTTTTGAGTAAGAGGGACATAAGTGTGATTCCCCTTGAAATGTTTTGGATCAACACCACCGAAAATAAGTTGACCGCCCTCCTCAGCCTCAGGTTCGCGATTAAGCCAAAATGAGAACACTTCCTTCTCGACAAGACCTTGGTCGATCATGTTGTACCTGCATTCTCATGTATGATAGGCAACATTACTAAGTGAAGAGTTTCAGAGCAAAATAGGAAACATTTTTTGTTAATGTATCTGAATTCGAATCTAACTGTGATCTCATCTAGATCCACATCTAAAAAATAAGAAATCTAAGGTCTTGTTTGATCAAAATGACCTTGTCAGGGTAAGTTATTGAAAATTGAATTATTTGGGTAAGAAGATATTAAGGGTACAAATATATAATATAATGAAAACTAAATAAAAAAGAAATATAGGGTATTTTGGTTAAGGATTTGAATATGTGATAGACGAGGAGATTGATGGGATATAGTGAGTTAGTTGGGATTAAATTCAAATAACCCAGATCGAACAACTAATAAGGACTAACAGAAATGGTGTTTACAAATGAAACGAAAAGTCTAAAAGCATATACCAGACTGGAACAATATTGCCAACAGAAATTTCCTGGAAACCAAGGCCAATTATCCCATCAAACTGAGACAATACGAATGTTAGACTTCCTTCTTTGGTAGCCTCCATAAATACCTGGGAAAATTAGGAATTGAATATAGAAATGGGAAATCAATTTGTGAAATCTTTATTAAAATTTCAACAAGCTAGCAAGAACTCACCTGATCATTTACCACCAGATCACCAACTTTAACTTGATCTTGACTGAGGAATCCAGATACTGATCCAGACCCATAATGTATTGCTAACCGATCACCTGAATTGCACAACACCACATGAATTTTAGTACAAATCTTATGAAGAATCAAGAATGTCTCGTAGAACGAACATAATAGAAGAGAAGATCTTTCGATAATAAGGAAAAAAAGTCAAAATATTGAAAACTATTTTCTCAAGCATCAATTGACAAAGGATACACTAGTCAGTAGTCACTCATTGGGGGGTTAAAACACAATGAGAATTGAGAAGGCAACAAGTAAACAGTACAAGACACCATAAACAATAAGTGAATGAAAACAAATTAGGCAAAAACAACACAAAAGTACAAAATAAAACTCACTTCTTCATTCACTTCAACCAAAATATTATGTACCAAACACATATTTTACTAAAGTACCCTCTAATTTATTCTTTTTGAAACTCTATTTGAAAGAACCATCAAACCAGATTAAGCCCTAAATGAGATAACAAAGGATGAATAATTTTTGTTACCAATTTCAAGATATGTGGTGGATTTCTTGTGCTTGTACTTTGGATGGAACCAGCAAGCAATCTGCAAACAAAATTGATGCATTCACTAGTCAATAAACCCTAGTATGAAATTAGGTAAACTACAAATGAAAAACAAAAATAGACAGATATACTAACAGAGAAATAGCATTTGGATGAAGGAATCCATAAATTGGAACTGCCAGTATCAAATATGACAGTGAATGTTTGAGGAGGAGATCCAATGCTAATCTCTCCATAGTATTGAGCATTCAAGTAATTCTTCAGTGAAATTATATCAACATCAGAGCTGCTGCTGCTGCTGCTGTCTGTTAGGAATTGAGTTCCAGATTTTCTTGTAGCTTTAATGGAACGAAGATCTAAGTTTCTTTTCTTTAGACCAATCCTCATAAAACCATCGGACGATGAAGAAGCGAAAGAGAACATGAACATGATGAGTAAAAAACATGTCTTCATATTGATAGAATTTTACTCCCTGCATGATTCAGAGTCTACTCAAATGATTTCTAAAAAAAGGCGAAGTAAATGATCTAGCAATAACAGAAGTAGAAATCGAATGAGACATAGCAAAAGCAGAAGTCAAACCTTGGGAGAAGCAGAGGAAGGAAATGGTTGAACAGAGGAGCTAGAGACTGTAGTAGCTAGCTATATGAGTTTAGAGAGGATTTATGGAGGAGGGTAAGAATTGGCGATCGTACAGCCATTGATTCCTCAGTCATCACAGACACTCGCGTTGCACGCGCCTTCTTCATTCGCTGAACTCTCTTTTTCTGAATTACCCATATTGTAAAATGTATAAATCACCTATCTTTTTCACTGACGTAGCATTAGCAAACACCACATATAGTACCAAACTCATATAGATAGGTCTGCAAAAGAATAAGACCAAACGATAATTTATTTTTGGTTTTCGTTTCAATTCGGTTAAAATCGAATTGATCTGAAATAACTGAAATAACTTCTCAACACGTTTTTTATTTTATTTTTGTAAGTTTTTTATGAGGTTAAATCAGGGTCGAGCCAATACAGATTATTATGTTCAAGTTAGAGGTTTAGTATCGCTTAATCAATGTCCAGCTAGAATGGTCTAATGAAAATAGTCAATTTATAAAACTATTATTTATACGCGGTGGAGAGTCAGGTTAATTCTTCTTAATTTAAATAAATATATATATATATATATATATATATATTTTATCACTTAATCCACTAAATCTGTCACAAACTTTTTTTTTTTTTAATGAAACCAGAGGGTATTTGTAGCAGAATCCTTAAAATGTGTTCTATCTCTATTATAAAGATAAATAACATAAAAGTTGTAAAAAAAATGTTTTATCAAATTCCCTATCCTTATAATTTTTTAGGGATGATGAACAGTGAATCCTTATATTTAGGGATTACTGTAGCATCCCTAAATAATAAAATAATATATTTTCTCTTTCATGGCTAACAATAAATATTTAAATATATATGAATAAGTAATTAAGTGGTTGAGGTGGTTGAAAAGTTGGTTGTTTCAATGAATATTTAAATGATATATGGATAAAGATAAGGAAGCTGATGTAGAATAATTTATATTTTGATTTTCTAAAATATGGATATTATTTTTAGGGATACAAAATAGGGAAGCTGATACAAATGCCCTAACTTATGAGATAAATTTATAAGTAAAATATTATAAAATTATTTTATTCACTCAACTAAATGTACATCAAAGTACTCTTTAAGGTTGATCACTCGTTAAACTCGTTTTATTAGGTAAATATTTAAAAATGGTTATATATTTTCTATGGAATTTGCTATTTTTTTATTGTATTAATATATATTTTTAAACTGAAAATATTTTACTTATTAAGATAAAATAGTGATTTAAAGAGTATAATTAAACATGTTAAAATCAAAATCGAATGACCGAAGGTATTTACAACTTCTAAACCGAACGGGTCACCATAGAGTCGCCCCAGCCCACCCATAGCAACGGTCTAACACCACTAATGGCTAAAACTTTGAAGATATATAATATATAATTTGGTTACAATTAAAACTTTATATTTAAATATTTCTCTCAACTGTTAAATTTTTTAATCATTTAATTTTTAAATAATAATAATTTTTTTTTGAAACTAAAATATGATTATGTTAAATTAGTTTATATGTAATTTATTATTATTGTTTAAACAAATTTTAAGTATACTTATTAAATGGAACAAATTTTAATAAATGTTTATGTTGAGTAAAAATAAAAAATTAATTATTAGTATTAATTAACTATTAAATAAGAACTTAACCGTGTTAATCTTGTGCAGATTAAAGAAAACCGGAAGAAAAAGATGATCGGTATTTGCTTAAAGTCGGTTTCATAAAAAATCGGCATTATTTGCAAAGATCGGTATTTTGTGAAGACGCGCAACCGGTTTTAGGCGTAATCGACACTTTATGAAAACCGGTAGTTTGTAGAATCGACATTCTACAAACACGTAACCGGTTTTATCTCAATTCGACATTTCACAAAATCATCTGGTAGTCTAGACTTTAGCATTTTATTAAAGTGTAACCGGTAATTTGTAGAATCGACATTCTACAAACATGTAACCGGTATTTTAACCCAAATCGGTATTTTACGAAGTCAGTATTTTGTGAAGCGGAATCAGTATTTTACGAAGTCAGTAATATGTGAAGCGAAATCGGTATTTTACGAAGTCGGTATTTTACCAAAGCAGAGCCGGTAGTATACATTTCAGTATTTTATTGAAGCGGACTCGACATTCTTATCACATCGGTTTTATATCAAGACACGGAGCCAGTATTTTGCAAATCGGTATTTTGCAAAATAGATGTCCGGTTATAGTTTCCGGTATTATATAACTTCGGCTATATAAAAAGAGTTCTTGGTATTTTATTGAAATCAAATTTTCATTAAAATCGATATTTTCCTTAGAGGCGTTTCTGGTACTTTTCTTACTTCTCACAATCTATTAGCCTCGGTACTATATAAGGACATTTCCAGTAGTTGCAGATATCATCTTTATGCGTCATCAGCATTTTGTTTCCATTTTGGTGCAAAGACTGATGAAGACCTTTTGGCAACATCAAAGTTATAATAAAAGAATCAAAGATAAGTCTAAACTTCTGAGATTTACGCTTCTCGTAAATCATAATCCCATTAATAACAACTTGTCTTATTATCACCCAAGTAGAGACAAGATCAAAGAATATCTCATTAGTTGTATTATCTTGGAGTTCAACCAATCAAAATCAAGATAGATGTCTTATGAAGCAAAATATGTCCGTTGATCAGTAAATATATGTCCGTTGACATTTGCCTATTTAAGAAGACAGAGGCAACTTGATTCATACCGGCGCTTGAACAATCTTTTCACGAACGTTAAGATATCAACTCTCTCAAGCTCTAAAAGTTTCACAAGCTTTCAAGTGAGTTAGAGTTCTAAATTTGTATTACAATTTTACATATTCTGTGTGAGTTTGTTAGTATTGTAAGTTAACAGAATCTGTTTCTATTCAACAAGAGCGTGTGTGCTAGGAGTTCGAAAACAGACAGTAACTAAGTCTTGGTTGTTCGACTGGGTTGTGTACAAGTGTTGTATTCAATCAAATTTTCTAGTGGATATCTTTCTTAAGGTTGAGAAAAAGGGGTGACGTAGAAGCTTTATCTCCGAACATCCATAAACATCTATTGTGTCGTGTGTTTTTTCTTATTGCATTACTCTAATCTCGTTGTGTTGCTTCAAGTCGAAGCAAACATTTACGCACTTGAACACTGTTCAAGAGTTTGTGACGACTTGTGAAGAATATAAACAAGATATTAACTTCTAACAGAGTTAATATCGAACGAAGCGTGTGTAAGCTTTCAACTTCGTGAGACACCGTCTCCATCGTCGATCCTGATCCTAACAGTTTATTTTAAGTTATACAAAAAGATTAATTAATATTTTTTAACAATCATAATAAATTTTAATTTTGGAAAAAAAAACTCAATTAGACGTATATATTTGTACAACTAGCTCACTTAGACGTATGTACTAATAAAATGTCATTTAAACATACGTACTATCAAAAATTGACTCATTTAGCCTCTTTTAACTAACCATATTTTATTTTTATTTTTTATTAATATATTTTTCTCTCTCATTCTTTTAGTTAATTAAACCAGTTATATTTATTTCATTTTCAATTTTTTTTTTATTTTTATATTATTTTTTTTTATTTCATCTTATTTTTTTTATCCGTTTTTATTTTTCATAATTCTTAAATTTTTATTTTGAAAAAAATTAACAGTTTTTTTATGCATTTTATATTTTATTAATGAACATTGTTTTGTCTAATATTTGATTATTATTTTTTTGTTTGATGAATGGGTTGTTATTATTATTTAATTTTTGGTTATTAATTAATTTATTTTTGTGTTGAAAGATTTTTATTGATGAAAGGATAAGTCATGGTTATATTCAATCATTGAGATCAAACAATTTTAAAATAATTAATATTAATATAAAAAAATATTTAAAAAAAATATAAAATTAAAATAATTAATGATGAATGTTCATATATATATATATATATATAATTAATAATAAATACTTATATAAAAATAATAACTTTTATATGAAAAAGATAAAATAAAAAGTTTATTAATTAATAAAAAAGAAAACGTGAAAAAATATATTAATATTTAATTAATAAATATATAAATTAAAATATAAAAATTAATTATGATTTATTAAAAAAGGTTAAATGATAAAAATTTTATAAAAAAGAAAAGATAGAAAGTTAATTAATTAATTAATAAAAAAGAAAGAGAGAAAAATATATTAATATTTAATTAATAAATATATAAATTAAAAAAAAAATTAACTATGATTTAGTTAAAAAAAAAAAAAAAAAAAAAGCTAAATAAGCTAATTTTTTATAATATTTATATTTAAATGACCTTTTATTAGTATATACGTTGTTTAAGTAAACTAATTTTACAAGTATATAACTCTAAATGAGTTTATAAAAAAAAAAAATAATTAATATTTTTTAACAATTAAATTTTAATTTTTTTTACAAAATAAAATTTGTTATAACAAATAAGTTAGAGTTTGAATTTTTATGAACAAATTTGATTAATTTTCTTATATTTATTAATTTTTATTTTCTAGTTATATTTATTTTTTAATTATAAAATTAAATAATTTTAAATTTTAAAAATAAAAATGTAGTGATAATTATTTAGTATAATAAAAATTAGATCCCCGTTTGGTTTGGAAGCTAGGTAAGACAGCCTTACTCTTCTCTTCTTCTCTTCTAGCTTTGCAAAATCAATATCCAAAACCCTAGTTTTCTCTCATTCATTCTTCCCCTCCTCCTCCTCATTTCACACAGAGTTTCGTTTCGAAGAATCAAAACCCATATGTGAATGCATCTTCAATGAGACAACCCATATCTTATTTCATCCAAAAACACCCGATTTCCGTTTGATGTAAGCAAAATCAAAGATCATGATGATGTTGAAACAAGATTCTCTTCCTCCGATCCCTAAGAAAGACATCTGCAGTCACTGTAACGTAGAAGAGAAGATATTACTCCATCATATCCGTCATCAAGGAATGTTACGCCGCCTCTGTACCTGTTGCGTTCTTCTCTTCCATACTCAATCTTTCTGCCCTACTTGTTTCTTCGTTTACGATCGCCCTCCCCCTCCATCATCGAACGATTTCATCACCTGTTCTAAATGTTACTCAAACTCTCATTCTCACTGTGTTATCTCAAAGCCTGTTAATCCTTCCTACGTTTGTCCTCTCTGTGTCAGCCCTAGGTTAAGTGTTTTCAGCTTGAAGAAGGTAACAATCGATGGAGATGGAAGAAGTTACAGGGAGTTTGATAAGAAATCGGCGAAAGTTTTGCTAGCTGCTGCTAAGATTGCGACTGTTAACATTACTAAAGCGGCGGCAACATTGAGGATGGAATCGGAGAAGAGGTCGAAGGAGGCGGCTTTAACGAGGAAGAGAGCTAGGGAAACACTCGATCATTTTGCAGGTCTTGTTGTGAAAGAGAAGATGAAGATGAAAAGGAAAGACCATATGGTATCTGTGGCTGAAAACTCTGCTTCTGGTAGTAATGGTAATGGATTCATTAAGGAGAAGAATCAGAGATTTGGTAGTATTAGTAGTGCTATGGAACATATTAAAATGGAGGCTGCAAATGAGGTTTCTGCAAGATTGAATGCTGTTGGGTTAAGAGAGAAAGAAAAGATACTAGGAACTGGTAATCATGAGAGAATGAAGACGATTAGTAATGTCTCTTCTTCGTTTGCTCGCGTGAGCAACAATGGAAAATTCTCGGTTGTTCCTCCTGCAGACAACAAGCAGCAGCAGCAACAGCAGCAGTAGGAACTTGAAGAATCTGGGATCAAGAATTCGAGAATTCAAGAAAAAGAAAGGTGTGTGAATCTTACTTGACGTTCTTGAACTAGTTTAGTGTTGATTCAGCTGTTTGTATGGGTGTTCCTATCATGGGTACATAACATCATATCCCTGTAGAAGAAGATTAAGTACATTGATGATGGTTTCAAAAAATCTTTTATTTCTCATTCTCTTCCGAATAGTTGTTGATATTTTTTGCTGGATTCTTGTTGGGTTAAGAAATGTGTGAAAGATTGATGGTTTTTTTTTATTATTATCAATTTGATTGTTTCTGGATGATGAATGAAACAGGAAAAAAAGGTATCAATAGTATAAATGATGTTTTTTTTATTGTACTTTAGCAAGTTTTTCACGTAGATGGTGTTTGACTACTGTTGATTGCCCAAAAAATCCAAACAAATTGATTGTTTCATAGATGGGTGTTTTTCCAATCTTTCTCCTCCAAGGACATGAAAAATGTTATCTTTCTTCAAGAAAATTGGTTTTGTTTTTAAATGTTGGATTATCTGAAAACACTAGTAAATATGACAATTTTACTGTTGTATTAAGAACTGATCATTAGGAAGAAAGTTAAAAAGCAAAAACTAATTGATAAAATTCCAATGTAGAATGTAATGATATATGTTTAATAGTATTCAACTTATTTGTTTGATAAGTTAATTTTTTTTAGTTTATCTTTCTTATTTGCTGATAAAGTTTATTCGTAAAAGATACTTATTCAATTGTGACTTATTCGAACTTATAAACTGAATCAAACAAGCTCATTATATGATGGGCAGTTGATTCTTAGTTTAGTGGAATAATACTGGTAAATAGATTGATGTAGTCAAACTAGTAAAGAAAGAAGATAGAATGCTTATAAATTAGGAAAAACACATTTTTTTGGAAAAAAAAATAGTTTTTCTAAGGGATGAAACATTTGAGGCTAATGTCAATTTTGTGGTGAAACATCTCATAAATTGACATAAGATGCATGAGTTAAAACATTGTAACAACATAAAGTGAAACTTATTAAACTTAAATGAATGTTGGGTGCCCTTTCCTTTCGTTCATTAAATTTCAATATTTCGTCGTATGTGCACGACATTCTTGCCATGAACTCTTTTTTTTATACGCATAAGATTAGTCAAATCTCAATTACATGTTCTAACTTTTAAGTTTAATTGTAACATTTATAGTCAATTATTGGGATCCTCGGGTCGCTGTTCTCTCTGGGGAGGGGCAAAACAGTTATTAAATTATTTTTTTTTTATTGTTTTGTCCATTTTTCCATTCCCTGAGTGAAGTAAACGGAGCAGAGGATCTGAAATCCTCGTGTTTGATTATAGAATTTGCAACTTTCATTTTAACTCGATAAATCATTTTTTAAAAACAAATATACAAATATGATTAAAATATTTTTATTACTATAAAGTTAAGTAATTGATAGATAGGAAATCACTATATTATTTATAAAATCTATACATTGTTTAACTTATCAATGATTTATTGATACTTTATTTTTATAATATTTTAGAATATTAAATAATAATTTTTTATCATTTTAAATAACATGTTTATATTTTAAAGGTCATTTTCTATCCCAACTAAAAGCATCTTAATTTTAAGTGAGGCCTAAAGAGAGTCATGACTTCAAGGCTCAAGCTAGGAATCTCATATAAAACTATAAAAGGCATACAAAAATAATATAATTATTAATTAAGCCATTTGCTAGCCTATTAAGTTGGATTGATAATCAATAGATGATTGAACTTGACCTGAATTCGATTGGATTAAACTAACTGATATGATTCAACTGAAACTCAATCCAATTTAATTTGATGGATCGATATCACATTACTTTATTTTAGACTAAAATGACATAAACACACAAAAAAAAATAAAATTAAAGCATAAATTTTTTTATAGTATTTTTTACAAAAGAAATTGATCTGAATTTGATTCGATTGAACTAATTGATCCGATTAACTCTCGAACTTAACCCAATTTAATTCAAGGTAATTAATATCGCAATCTCTATTTTAGATTAAAAAGACATTAATATCATATATCTATTTTAGACTAAAATAAACACACAAAAAAATATAATAAAGTTAAATCACAAATCCTTTAATAGAAAATTTAAAAAAAAGAATGAGTGAAAACATAAAATCCTATTTTTTTTTTTTTAAATTGAGGTGGCAGAATCTTTAGAGCCATTTTAAGTCTATTTAATTTTGACTTATTTATTAATCAAGTTAAATGAATCGTTTTTCGTGTTTGATTTTAGTTATACGAAACTTTCAACTATTAAAATTTTGTCCATTTGAGTGTTTTTACTAAATAGAGGTCAGTCACCTAGAAATTGTGATTTAATCTCATGGTCTGTCTGAGAAGTGGTGACTTGGACTTTAATGTTTCTCAGCCCATTTTTGAATAAGCTGAATAGAAAAGGACATGACATATAATTTTGAAAAAAGAAAACGTTACTAAAAGTTTGATATTTGAGTCGTCTACAAACGTTCAAAATTCAAGACTCAAATCTTAATTGTATTTTTTAATTAGTATAAATACAAGATTATTTTATTATTTTAATTAATTAAAGTAAAAAATATGAGTTTGAATTTTTTAATATTATTATTCTTTGAAATTTGTTTTATTCTAGTTTTTTATTCAATAATATATATTTTTTTAAATAGTATTATTACTTTTCTTCTTCTAATAATATCAATTATTATTTAACAATAATAACATAATATTATAATTTTTTGTTTAAGAAAAATATATTTATAAGATTATAAATTAAAATAATAAATATTTATTAATTATTTAAAATATAAATGTAATTATATATATATATATATATATTTATAATAATAATTTAAAAAATTCAAAAACATAAAAGATAAAATATAGTGTTAAATTATTAATCTTTTATTAAAATATTTATTATAAAATTAATTTAAAATCTCATTATACATGTTAAATTTTATTATAAAATAATAGTAAATAATAATGATTATATAAAAACTATAGTTAAATTTTATTTTGACAAACTCAAAATATATTATTAAATTTCATATCAAATAAAAAATTGAAATAATATTTTTTTAAAGCAATTAAAAAACTTAAAATAAATCATTTAAAAAGTAATTAAATTAAACAAAAAAAATATAGAGAATAAAATCTAATGTATTATATAGTTCAACAATGATCCATTTAATTAAATTATACAAATAATTAATAAATTATCATTATTTTTATAAGTATAAATTTTGATAATAAAATTATAATATTAAATTCATTTATTTTTAATAATATTAAAAATAAATAATACTAATAAGTTAAAAAATATTATTATAAAGATGATTTTACATTTATATAGTATTTTGTAATTGTATTACTGAAGAAATGATAGGTGCAAGATTAAACAAAAATGGTTACAACCAAATAACAAAATACTCATATAAATAACATTTACCATCCCCTAAAAATCATTTTTTTTTCTTTTTTGGAAATTTTACTTCGACGGTCATAGTAGAATATGGTGAGATTGAGACAAGAAACACAAATACAACTCGATCAATTACCGATCAAACCGAAAGAAAACCGCTCCGTAAGAGGATAATTCGAATCGAAAATAGTTGCGAGACAATTTATAATTTGACAACCCTACCACTATCCATATATATCAAGCAAATCATTGCTCAATATCATAAAAAGTAAAAGAATTAAGAACAATTAACACATTTATCATTTGGAAATTGCAATCAATTACTTTGTCATAGAAAATTACAAATATTTTCTACTAATAACAAGAGCATATATAAATCATCCTTACTGTAAAAAGTACACAAACAATTATAAAAAAAAACCCCTAAAATCAAAGATACCAACACAAATTGATTCATAATTCTGACGAACTTACATCTCATATGAAGCTCTGTTTTCATAGCCTTCCCCAAGTCTTCTTTATTGACCAGGATAATATATGCTCACTGCAGCTGCAAACTAACTCCAGTACTAACTGAAGCTCATCAAATATCATAAATTGGGAAAAAAAATATTACCCTTTTTTTCCCTATAATTTTGAAATGATAATAATGTTCCAATTTTTTTTCTTATCCACCAAATTTCAAGATTCTCTTCATCTACTCATTGTACATGAAACCCTAATTCCATAATTTTGTCACATTCGAAGAACTGTTCAATTCATTTCGGCCCGATTTTTTTAGTACACTAAATTCTAGATTCTAATAGGGGGTTTACCAAAACTCACATAAAGGTTTGAGCACCACCTGTCACATTATTCTCAACAAGTTTGATGTTAAGAGGTTGCCATCCCGATGGATTATGTGTGATCCATTTCTTTGTATGAACCATCAGTTGTATAATGTGAAGTATCTCGCCAAGAGAAAGCTCTTTCAGGCAGATTCTTTTTATAATAGTCGCCGCTTCATACCTGATGCAGTTATTATACAACAACTAATTGGTATCAATTACAAAAAAAAATACAATTTTTCAAAAATGGCTCAATGAGAAGAAAGGCTAACTTGGATTCGGAAGCCATTATTGCTGATCTTCCATCAAATGATAATAAGAATTTCTGAATCTCATTCCATGTTGTGTTTGGATACTGATTCCCACCCATTGGATTCACACAATTCCATAATTGATCGTTTTTACCAACATAGAATTGTAAAGTACCTAAATACTTCTTTACAACAAACTGCTTCTCGACAGAACTCTCTAGGGCTTTCTTAACATCAATATTTTGGTTTCTGTTTCCATCTATATATTGGATGCAACCAGCTATATTTGGTTCTGTTGGCATAATCTTTTCGGTTCTTAGTGTGTCCAATGCAAGTAAAACAATACCAATCAGGCCTTGGACATTCTCCAGTGGTTTTGTGTCAGGATACTTATATGCATCCGTTGATGCAGAAGAAGATGATTGACAACTGTTCTTTTTCGGAGAATCTTGTTGTTTAAAAGAAGATGTCTTATGCATCTGGTTAACATAGTTGTTTACTGGCTCGAATCCACTCCTTTGTTGAAAATTAGGTCTGTTAGGATTTCCAGAAATGTTTAGTCTACCAACATCGGGTAAAGGACCGGTATTCATATTTGGCCCATTAGGTCTAGATGGAATAGCACGGTTTCGAGGATCGGAGGTGAAGTTTGGCCCATTAGGCCTACCCGGAAGAGAATGAAAAGCATGGTTGTTTGGATCAGAAGTAAAATTGGGGCCGCCAGGTCTACCAGGAGCAGAATGATAAGCATGGGAGTGAGGATCGGAAGTAAAGTTTGGACCACTAGGTCTAGCTGGAAGAGAATGAAAACCATGGGTGTGAGGATCAGAAGTAAAGTTTGGCCCGCTAGGTCTAGCTGGAAGAGCGGAAGTAAAGCTAGGCCCACTAGGTCTAACCGGAAGAGAATGATAAGCATGGGAGTGAGGATCAGAG
Source organism: Impatiens glandulifera (assembly GCF_907164915.1). NCBI lineage: Eukaryota > Viridiplantae > Streptophyta > Magnoliopsida > Ericales > Balsaminaceae > Impatiens > Impatiens glandulifera. The sequence goes on from NC_061863.1 coordinate 2,737,044, forward strand.
GTAAAGTTTGGCCCACTAGGTCTAGCCGGAATAGAATGAAAAACTTGTGTATTGATGCCATTTGGCCTAAGGTTTTGAGGAAGATGATTCTGGTATGTGCTATGAGGATTGTTGTTGTTTGCCCATGGAAGGTCGGGATTCATAGTGGGAGTAGTTAAGGGGATTTGGGAATTGTCTTGAAAATCTTGCGCGGTTATTGGTGTACTTGAACTCCTTGGTATATTGGTTTGGTTTGCATTCTTCCAAATCTGCTTCCCTTTCTGTTTGGTATCAAATGTTCTTACATTTGGTTGGGAATCAGTTACATGGTTCATCTCAGGGGTTTTAGGCCTATCTGTATTTGAAACATAGTTTGAGTGGGTTTGGATTAGATGAGAAGTTTCACCGTTTGATAGAGGTAAGCCACCAGCAAAAAGTGTGGTCCATAGCCAAACACTTTTTGCAGCAGCAACAAGCGGTTGGGATGCATTCTTAGGTTGTGCTAGTAGAATATTGTATCGCCTCATTCGCAGCTGATGTAGAGCATTGGAGAAGTCTCGATCACCGGAAATTAGTAGATAATTAGCAGGGGCAGGATTGTCCACCGCCCAGAATAACATATCCACCAGAATTTTCTTGTCACTAGCATCTTTAGCTGCTGCAATCAAATTCAGATATACTTTGCTTAGAAACCAAAAGAATTGTTCAATATAAAAGTATCGATGAAGAAGACAAAGTCAAATTAAACAACTGAAGTAGATAATTCATTCATACACATCATAAACCTAATAAAGCAACACATTCTGAAGAACCTTAGGATTCCAAATATGAATCCAACATTGAAATTGAGTTAGATAATCACAGAGATTGAGCATGATTTCTGAATCTAAAAGAGTGAACTACATCAATGATGAAGATAAACAACTACATATCATGCGTGTTATACACCCTAGGGTTCCAAAGTAGTGAATCCAAAATTGAAATTGCATATTAGTTCAGAGATAAACATATAGAGATTGACCGTTATTTCTGAATCTAAAGGATTGACGAAGTGAGAGCTACATCAATTATGAAGATAATCAACTACATATCATGCGTGTTATACACCCTAGGGTTCCAACTTCAAAGTAGTGAATCCGAAATTGAAATTGAACATTAGTTAGAGATAAACATAGAGATTGACCGTGATTTCTGAATCAAAGTTAGAAATCGAAAATCGAGGTCGTCTGAAAGCATCGGAAAACAAACAGTTGAAAGAAATGAGATTATGCAATAGAAAATATACCGGCAGGTACATGATTGAGAGCGATTCCAGTGCTGTTTAATGCTTCTTGAACAGATCCTGGTAAGCGAGTGGTGTCTCCATATGCAGATATTGAAACAGGTCCACAGTAATTCATCTTTACAAGAGCTGATGTTATATTCTGAGCGATAGAATGAGGATCTGATGTTTTTGGTACCTGACAGTTCTCTATATCCCACCATACCGAAATCTTTGCGTTCTCGTACTGTGGCTCCGCCAGTGACGGCGGAATCACACCACCGGTACTACTGCTGTTCATTCTTCACGAAGAGATTACTGATCGACGACTGTGGAGGTAAACGCACGATAGAAAAACGCGATTTCCCTCCCCCTCTCTCTCTATATATATATATACCCTTATTCCCCCCACCCACTATACTACTCACTCTCTCATTGACGACGATGGTGACTTTATCAGTCTATCTGCCGTATTAAATAAGCCATTTTTTTACATTTTTTTTAATTAATAGTGCTTACAAATATGTGAATAATTCGCTAAATTAGAGTGTAATTATACAAGTCAAAAAGTGGAAACATTTGGAGCAAATAATATGGCTCTAAAAATATTATATTTATTTATTGTATTAATTGAAATATTAAATTTAAACTGATATTCTCTTTATTTAATTTTATTATTAAAATATGTTAATTATTTATATATTTAAATTGAAAAATATTATAATCTTTTAAAATTATAAAAAAAATATATAAATTGAAGAAAAGACAATAAACAAGTAGCCATATTGGACATAGGATCACATAATGATTAAAATATCAACTTTAATTATTAAAATGGTACAATTTTAAGATTATAAGTAATAATAACTAACCGGATTTATGTAAACACTGAAATTAGTTAGATTCTTCTTCTTATTATTAAAGGTAAGATATTAAGATTTTACTAATTTTTAAATTATTTCAATTTAATGATTTTATAAAATTAAAATGAATTTATATTTGAAAATAAGTTATTATGTGATTATTCAAATAAATAAATTATTCAATTGATTCACTAATATTAATTTTTTTAGTATAAATTATTTTTATATTTAATTATATATATAAATAATAATATATATTTTTAAAATGTCATTTTTTTGGTTCCAGCTCTTTATTATTTCTCAAAAAACAAATCAATAAAAAAAGAAAAATAACGTAAACTTTTTAAATTGGTTTAAATACCAATAGGGTCGAAAAAATCTCATCACATACAAGCCTCTTTTTTGGATTAAGGTGAACGCGTCACAAGTAACATTAATCCTTTGAGAGAATCGTACTTATAATTTTTTCCTTCGAAAACTCTTCTATTTTGTTTTTCAGTCGTTCACAATGTTGTTAATAAAACTCCATTCATTACATATGACCCCAAAGTCGACGATATTTGTTGGCATATCCCATTAAAAATTAAGGAGGTTATGCAGAAGAACCCACATTGTTCTTGATAATGTCACACTGAAAAAGAATATGATCAACGTATTTTTTACTCTTCAAACAAATGTTGTATCGACTAGCGAAATGATATTTTTTACTCTTCCATTTTGCCTCTTTCTCAAATTCTTGTGTATCATTCTTACAATTCCAACATTTATTTTCTTCATAAAATACATCTTTTACTTATAATAATCTTTTATGTAACTGGATTATACAATCAGTTGAATTCTTCACTCATAGAAAGATACATATATGGCTCTTGTCATCTAATTTCTTTCTCATTTGTTTTGAAATGAGGATATGAGAAAAACAAACAAATATCCTCAAGTGACTTATAAATGTCTTCACATTTTTTCAAACTTCTTCTAGAGTTTTTCTCCTTAATTGAATTTGTATAACTCTTATTCATTACATTATTGCACCATGAAACATCCTCTATTCAAAATTATTTAGAATTATGCTTGCTAGATAATACACTCATAACTGAAATCATCATAATTATATTTCTTCTTTACACTACCCCATTTTGTTTGGGGTGTGTAAACTATATTAAGTTGCCTTTTAATTCTTGTATTTTCACAAAATGAATTAAATTCATTAGAGATGAACTCACCACCTCTATCTGTTTGAAGACAAACTATATGTTCTTTAATGTCTTTCTCAACTATTAACTTGAAACATTTAAAATAAACAAATATTTTTTATTTTTCATGGAAGAGTAAGCCCAAGTTTTTATACTAAAACCATCCATATAGAGTAGTATGTACATTTTACCACTATTGGTAGTTGGAGTTTTCTTGTAGCTCTCCATTTATTTTTCCTAGACTACTTCTGTTTGTGTTGTTTTCCTATTAGACAACGTAAGCACACATATCTATTTCTATTTTGATAGTTGACAGTCCTATCATCAAACCTTGAGATTTCATGTCTTGAAGGCTCCTATAATTGAGGTGACCCAATCTACAATGTCAGAGTTTCGAGTCTACTTTTACAAATGTCTAAAAACACAAATCATTTGGTGTTTCTTTCTCTTCACTAGACAACTTTGTAGCATTCACTCTTAACAATCTATTTTGAGTCATCTTTGTGGTCAGAAAAAATCCTTTAACTTTTTTTTGAGAATGATGGGTTACGCTTCTCCTTCGGAGTGCGACTAATCCCTTCCGCCTAACGGGCTGGAACTCAAGACCTCAGGGAGGTTGGAAATATCTACCTATTGTTTCCACTAGGTTGATAGATGTAGAAGAAATGTAAAAATAATTCTATATTTAGTTGTGAATTTGTTAAAGACTTAGTTATGATGTTGTTAGATAGTTAAGTTAAGTTGTTATAACCATTTATTAGTTATAACCATATTTGTATTATGTAGTATTAATTATAAAGTTTTAGGTATAATTTGTACCTATAATTAGTTAAGATACTTATTTAGAATAGGTGGGAGTTTTTTGTACCTATATTGGATTTTGTGATACTATTAATATGAATAAAATATCACAAATCCCTTTACGGGTTTTTCTCTCAATTTGTGTTCTTCATTTCTCTCAAAAATTCTCTTTACAAATCATTCATATCTCTTCTTTGATTCAACGATTATCGTTGAATCGCACATGGTATCAGAGCAAGAATCGTTCTAACGCTGAGAATTATCGGAGAAGCAAACACCAAAATGGTGAATATCGTTGAAGAATCAAGTAACCCTAGCCATACATCTACAGGGCATATCTCTCACTCCTCTCCTCAATCGAATCTTCCAGTGAAAAGGAAGTATAACAACGATCCTCTTGTGATTCATCCAGCGGATCATCCAGGACTTACACTTACGACGGCAGTTCTTACTAGAGAAACTTACTATGGGTGGTGCCTTAGTGTCCAACTCGCATTATCTGCAAAAATCAAGATCGGCTTCATTGATGGATCTTTTCCGAGGCCAGTGGATCCTGAAGACGGAAGACAGTGGGGAATCGTTGACTCCATGGTCAGAGCATGGATGATGAATACGATCGATGTAAGGCTTCAAAGAAGGTTTCAGTCGACCAAGACCAGTCGTGATCTGTGGCTGGAAGTGAAATCAAGATATGAAGGGAACAACGGTCCGAGGAGATACTATTTGCAAAAAGACATCGTGATGCGGTGCGAGTCGAAGAGATTGGAATATAATCTAATTAAGGAAGGGATTGGAAGATATATTCTAATCAAGGAAGGGATTAGAATATATATTCTAATTAAGGAAGAAATTACTAGAGATATTCTAAATTAGGTAGGGATATTCTTGCTATGGAAGGAATATCCTAAATTAGTATAATTAAATTGTAATTAGACGTAATTCCTAATTTAATACGTGTAAGTCCTATAAATACCCTGAAGGTATTCCATTGTAAGGAAGAAGAAGATTATTAATCAGAAAACGAGGTTTCCTCAATATCTATCGACTTTCGGTATTCGTAAGAATCAACGAATCTTGATAAAGATTCATCCTAGCCACGCACGCTGCATCAGTTGGTATCAGATTCCAGTCGACCCTGAGGTATGCCGCCCCGAAGACAGCCGCGCAACCCTACCCCTGGTGCTGATGATGGTGACCTTGCTGAGTTGCGACGTGAAAACGCTGAGTTTCGCCGTGATAACGACGATTTGAAGCGGCAGGTTGAATGGTTGACGCAGCGGATGGATGCATCTATGCACATGCACCACCCTGAAGATGATGTTACGATGACAGATGAAAACCCCTTCGGTGGTCTTCGGAATCGATCCCCTGAACGCCCCAATCATCGCTGGGAGCAGGCTTTCAGGGTGGACATCCCTAAGTTCGATGGTAGTCTATCACCGGAAGAGTTTATTGATTGGCTTTCTCAGGTTGAAGAGATTCTGGATTTCAAGGAAGTTCCTGCAGATCGTCGTGTACCCCTTGTTACGATCCGCTTACATGGTCGTGCACAAGCATGGTGGCAGCAGTTGAAACAGACACGTGTTCGTCATGGTAAGGCAAAGCTCACGAATTGGGACAAATTCAGGAAGCATATTAGGGCTGCGTTTCTACCATATAATTACGAACGTAACCTGTACCAGCGGTTCCAGAATCTTCGTCAGGGTTCTCGTTCCGTGGATGACTATTCCACTGAGTTTTACACCTTTGTGGCTCGTGTTGACCTGTCTGAGTCCCCTCTCCAGTTGGTTTCTCGCTATATTGGTGGCCTTCGCCTCCAGTTGCAGGATATTTTGAATATGTTTGATCCCTTGACTGTTTCTGAGGCACATCAGCGTGCTTCACAGGCTGAGAAACAGCTAGCTAGGCGCGGTTCGGGTAGCTTTGGAAAACAGGTTGTCCCCACTAGTGGCATTGGTTCTTCTTCCCAGTCGGCCCATCCCACCCCAGCCCCCCCTCGCGGCACTACAGCCCCCCCACAGGGACGTCCCGGTGGCTTGCGTTGTTTCGATTGTGGTGAAGTTGGCCATCGCCAAGCAGAGTGTCGCAACCCAAAGTCCACCAATCGTGGTCTTTTTACTGAGGTGGATGATCCTGACTCTGCTCTTCCTTCAGATTCAGCCCCAGTGTATGATGTTTATGATGATGAGGCAGCGGAGGAGTATGTTTCTGGTGATGTTGGCCCCCTTTTGGTGATTCGTCGATCATGTTTAACCCCTCGTGCTCCTGACAACGAGTGGTTACGCAATAATCTGTTCCATTCCACTTGTACCATCGGTGGCAAAGTTTGCACCTTCATCATTGATGCTGGGAGTTGTGAGAATGTGATTTCTGAGGTTGCAGTTTCGAAGCTGGGTCTGTCCACTGAACCTCACCCCAAGCCTTATCGCCTGTCCTGGCTGAGTCAAGGTACGGATGTTACAGTTTCCAAGCGCGTACTTGTTAATTTTTCCATTGGTTCCCATTATCGTGATGCTGTATATTGTGATGTGGTTCCTATGGATGCTTGTCACCTTTTACTTGGTCGCCCTTGGCAGTTTGATCATTCCGTTATACATGATGGGCGTGCTAATACCTACACGTTCTTATTTCATGGTACCAAAATTGTGTTGATGCCAAATCAGCCCAAGAAGGGTGCTGCCCTCACTCATCATGCGTCCCCCCCTACCACCTTGTTGTCTCGGGGTCCTTTTCAGACCGCCATGGTCGAATCGGGCATGGTGTTTGCTCTATTTTGTTCGCTGATTACCTGTGGTGCTAGTTCTAAGGTGCCTATTCCAGTGCAGCCGCTGTTACAGGAGTTTGCAGATGTTTTTCCTGAGAATCTGCCTTGTGCCTTGCCTCCTTTGCGTGATATCCAGCATCACATTGACTTGGTTCCAGGTGCTGCCCTACCCAACCGTCCTCATTACCGCATGAGTCCCAAAGAACATGAAGAGTTGCGTAGACAGGTGGAGGACTTGCTGGCTAAGGGACACATTCGAGAGAGCCTTAGTCCCTGTGCTGTCCCGGCCCTTCTTTCCCCAAAAAAGGATGGGTCTTGGCGTATGTGCATTGATAGTCGTGCTATCAACAAGATTACAGTGCGTTATCGGTTTCCTATTCCCCGGTTGGATGACTTGTTGGATCAGTTGGGTGGTGCTTCTGTGTTTAGCAAACTGGATCTCAAGAGTGGATACCATCAGATTCGTATTCGCATGGGTGATGAGTGGAAGACTGCCTTTAAGACTCGTGAGAGCTTATATGAGTGGCTGGTTATGCCGTGTGGTCTGTCGAATGCTCCTAGCACCTTTATGCGTATGATGAACCAGGCTCTTCGCCCTTTCATTGGGAAGTTTGCTCACAATCATGCTGTTAATCGCTCCACTGGTTTCAGTCCTTTCCATGTGATTTACGGGCTGTCTCCGCGTGCTCCTCTTGATTTGTTAGCGCTGCCCAGCAAGGTGCGTCCTCATTCCACTGCTGCGGATTTTGTTGGTCAGTTGGCTCAGGTTCATCAGACCACTCATGACCGCTTGGTTGCTGCTACTGCCAAGTACAAGGAGAAGGCTGATTCGAGAAGGCGTGCTGTTGATTTTGAAGTTGGTGACTTTGTGTGGGCTATTCTGACTAAGGATCGTTTTCCAGCTCATGAATATAGCAAGCTTGCTGCTAAGAAGATTGGTCCTGTTGAGATAGTGGAGAAGATCAACCCCAATGCTTATCGTTTACGCCTTCCCAGCCATGTGCGTACCTCTGATGTGTTCAATGTGAAGCATCTTGTTCCTTTTGTGGGTGAGTCTTCTTCTGATGAGGATGATGCGGTTCCAGATTCGAGGACGAATCTTTTCTACCCTGGGGGGAATGATGCGGTGCGAGTCGAAGAGATTGGAATATAATCTAATTAAGGAAGGGATTGGAAGATATATTCTAATCAAGGAAGGGATTAGAATATATATTCTAATTAAGGAAGAAATTACTAGAGATATTCTAAATTAGGTAGGGATATTCTTGCTATGGAAGGAATATCCTAAATTAGTATAATTAAATTGTAATTAGACGTAATTCCTAATTTAATACGTGTAAGTCCTATAAATACCCTGAAGGTATTCCATTGTAAGGAAGAAGAAGATTATTAATCAGAAAACGAGGTTTCCTCAATATCTATCGACTTTCGGTATTCGTAAGAATCAACGAATCTTGATAAAGATTCATCCTAGCCACGCACGCTGCATCACATCGTCATCCTACAACAAGGAGGAAATGATCTTGAAGAATACTATTCTAAGGTAAGACTTCTTTGGGATGAAATGATGAGTTTAAAGCCACTTGGGAGATGTAGATGTAGAGGAACTAAGACAGATTGTGATGGATGCTTTCTTGAACAAGAGATGTTACAAGATGATGAGGAAAATAAACTGTTACAGTTTCTAATGGGACTTAATGAACAGTATGAATACGTTAAGGATCAAATTTTGATGCAAGAACCATGGCCTGCTGTGTATAAGGCATTCACTATGCTACAGAATGTTGAAAAGAAGAACTACCTGAGGAATGTTAATCAAGATAGTTCTATGTATGCAAGGGAGGGAAATGATAGGAGGAACAACAGTTCAGACAAGTCTAAGTCCAGAAATGTGGTGTGTCTTCATTGTGGAGGAAAAGGTCACCTCAAGGAAAGTTGTTTCAAGATAGTTGGATACCCTGACTGGTGGAAACAACCAAAGGAAAGATCAAACGATAACTACAAAAGGAAAGGATCAGTCAACATGGCTAACAATGTCTCCAATCAAGATGAATATGCAGACGCAACGCTTGAGGAGTATAGGATGTACAAGGAGTTTTTGAAGAGCATGAGGGATGTAAAAGAAAAAGGCACATGTGGAGCATCTTCAAGTGGCACAGCTGCAGGTAAGTGTTCTAAACCAATCTCTTGTTCTTTCACATTTTTTTGAATTTAACATGAGTAGTAACAATTCTGAAAAAAGTAGAAATGACTGGTTATTAGACTCAGGAGCTTCATGTCATGTATGCAATAATAAGAAATTAATGAAAGACATTAAGAAGTTAGAAATCCCTAGACTAATGTACCTTGCAGATGGATCATGCAAATCCATAATTGAAATAGGATCAGTTATAATTTCTGATAGATTGATACTTAATGAGGTTCTTTATGCTCCATATTTTAAATTTAATCTAATTTCAACTGCTAGACTTATTGATGATAACAAAGCAGATTGTATTTTTTCAAAAACAATGTGTTTTTTGCAGGACCATAAGCTTTCATCAATTGTTGAAATTGGAAAGAGGATAGGGAATCTGTACTTCGTTTCTGATGATAGAACTACCAATAATGTTTCTGATTTTTTTCTTTTAGATTCTGAAAACAATGTTTCTGATAATAACAATGTTAGTCAGAATGTAAACATTTCAATTGTTGATTCTGAAATTCTTCATAAAAGATTTGGACATCCTTCAGATGAAGTCATTAAGAAAGTTTACCAAAATTCTTTTCATAGAGATAAACATTGTTATACATGTCCATTGTCTAAATCACATAGATTACCTTTCATGAATAGCACAACTAAAACTAACAAAATATTTGAGCTTATTCATGTGGATTTGTGGGGTCCTTATAGAGAAGAATCTGTTTTAAATTGTTCATATATGCTAACTATTGTTGATGATTTCTCTAGATGTACATGGATTTACTTGATTCCTAATAAAACTTTTGTTTTTGAAAAACTTCAAGTTTTTTTGTTTTTGTCAAAAATCAGTATGAGACTACAGTTAAGATAATTAGAACAGATAATGGGACTGAATTCATAAACGATAGATGTTCTAATTTGTTTAAATTTCTAGGAATAATTCATCAAACAACTTGTGCATATACTCCACAACAAAATGGGGTTGTGGAAAGAAAACATAGACATCTAGTTCAAGTAGCTAGGTCAATTATGTTTGATTCACACATGCCTTCTAAATTTTGGCCATATTCATTACTTACTGCTACATATTTGATTAACCGAATGCCTATAAAAATGCTTAATTGGAAAACTCCATTTTTTATGCTTAATAAAACTAATCCAGATTATAATTCCTTAAGAATTTTTGGATGTTTATGTTATGCTACAAATATAATTCCACAAAAATCAAAATTTGCACATAGAGGAAAGAAATGTGTATTCATTGGATATCCTATGAATCAGAAAGGATACAATGTGTATGAATTAGAAACTGGAATTATATCTGTTTCTAGGGATGTGATTTTTCATGAGGATATATTTCCATTCATGACTAATGAAAATTCATTAGATTATTCTAAAGTTAAATTAGAAAATGTTCCATCTTTTTTACATGATGAACTTGAAGATATAAGCATAGAAGAATATGAAAGTGATGTTATGCCTGAATCTTTTGCTGAAACTCATCCTGAATCTTCTGCTGAAACTCAACATGAAATTTCTGTTGAAACTCAAGTTGAGAATATTTTACCTGAAATTTTAGTTGATAATCAAAATGAAAACTCTCAGCCACATTTGAATATTGAAGAAAATTTTGTAAGAAGAAGCTCTAGAATTTCACATACACCATCTTGGATGAAAGATTTCATAAATCAAACTGATATTAGTAAGAAAAATTTCACTCCTTTAACTTTTCCTTTTTCAACTGTTTGTAATGATTCTATATATACAGATTTTTTAGGAAACATTGATCAAACACATGATCCAACTTCATATAAACAAGCTGTTTTAAATTCAGATTGGGTTGAAGCAATGAATCTTGAACTAAATGCTTTAAATAAAAACAATACTTGGACATTTACACAATTACCGAAAGGTAAAAAGGCCATTGGATGTCGATGTATTTTCAAAACAAAATTGCATGCTGATGGTAGTATAGATAAATGTAAAGCACGTCTGGTAGCAAAAGGTTACAATCAAATTGATGGAATTGATTTTCATCAAAGTTTTGCACCAGTTGCGAAAAATATAACTGTTCGGTTATTGCTTTCATTAACAGCCGCAAATAAATGGCATTTACATCAGATTGATGTAAATAATGCATTTTTGCATGGTTCTCTTGATGAAGAAGTGTACATAACTATACCAGAAGGTTTAAAATCTGAATTTCCAAATCAAGTATGCAAACTCAATAAGAGTTTATATGGACTAAAACAGTCCTCAAGACAATGGCATTTTGAAATCTCTAAATGACTTTCAAATATTGGTTTTTTACAATCTCAGAATGATCACTGTCTATTTATTAAAAAGATAGGAGATCAAATTACTTGTTTACTACTTTATGTTGATGATATTTTGTTGGCTGGTAATTCATTGCAGGACATTGAAAACATTAAATCTATAATTGATTCTAAATACTCCATTAAGGATCTTGGCAATGCTAAGTTTTTCTTAGGATTAGAAATTATTCATAAAGAAGAAGGTATATATGTGAATCAAAGGAAATATGTCCTTGATCTTGTATCTGATTTAGGATTAATTGTTTCAAAGTCATCTGCAATTCCTATGATAAAAGGAGTGAAGTTGATTAGTGATCCTATAAATGATGATTTATGTGATGTAAACCAGTATAGAAGACTGGTTGGTAGACTACTTTATTTGAACTTCACAAGGCCTGACATTGCATATTGTGTTCAACAATTAAGTCAGTTCATAAATAAACCTTTTAAATCTCATTTTAATGCTGCTATACAGGTGGTTAAATATTTGAAAGGAACTCATTCTTTAGGAGTATTTTATTCTTCAAAAAATGATCTTAAGTTGTCTGCTTTCTGTGATAGTGATTGGGGATCTTGTTTGGATTCAAGGAAATCATTAACAGGTTATTGTATATACCTCGGAAATTCACTAATTGCTTGGAAAACGAAGAAACAACAAACTGTTTCTCGTTCTTCTGCTGAAGCTGAATACCGTAGCATGGCTTCAACAGTGTGTGAATTACAGTGGATAACATACTTGCTGTTAGATTTCAAAATCCAGATTGCCCTGCCAATTACACTTCATTGTGATAATAAAGCAGCAATTCACATTACCGAAAACCCGGTTTTTCATGAGCGAACAAAGCACATTGATATTGATTGTCTTGTGGTAAGAAATAAATACAAGTCTGGTTTTATTTCACTAACACATGTATCATCTAGTATGCAGATTGCAGATATTTTTACCAAGTCATTTGAAACGAATCATTTTTTGGATCTTCGACACAAGCTACAACTACAAGATTTTCATCTTGAGGGGGGAGTGTAGAAGAAATGTAAAAATAATTCTATATTTAGTTGTGAATTTGTTAAAGACTTAGTTATGATGTTGTTAGATAGTTAAGCTAAGTTGTTATAACCATTTATTAGTTATAACCATATTTGTATTATGTAGTATTAATTATAAAGTTTTAGGTATAATTTGTACCTATAATTAGTTAAGATACTTATTTAGAATAGGTGGGAGTTTTTTGTACCTATATTGGACTTTGTGATACTATTAATATGAATAAAATATCACAAATCCCTTTACGGGTTTTTCTCTCAATTTGTGTTCTTCATTTCTCTCAAAAATTCTCTTTACAAATCATTCATATCTCTTCTTTGATTCAACGATTATCGTTGAATCGCACAATAGATACAGTCCTTTAACTTTATGATAAATCTTACATTCATGATCTTGAATAATAACAATTAAGACATTTTCTTATAACACAATCACGAATCAACACGGACACAACACAAACACGAATATACACAAGAAACGACATAAACACAACTAGTTACATCTATATATATCTAATAACGCTTAATTTGAAATGTTGAAGGTACCTCACACTCTCTCCAAAATGATTCTTATCATCATAAGATATTTTCTCATATTTCTCTTTCTCCATTTATCTTTATTAATTAATTATTTTTCTTTCTTACCGTATATATATTTTCATGAATTCTATTAATTAAGTTTGATCATAAAATATCAGTTACTCCTTTATATATATACTTTTTTATATATATATAAATATATTAATATTTTTTTATTAATTATTTTAAAAATAAATCTAATAATTCTCATTTAAAATATTATATATATTAATTGAATTTAAAATTAAATATTAGTTATAAAAAACGGTAAAAATAATAAGAGTTTCAGTTATTATATTATATTAATTATAAAAAAATATCTATATTAATTCAATTTAACATTAAATATTAAATATTAAATATGAAAATATGCAAGAATAAAAAAACTTTCAGTTATCATATTATAATTATTTATTAATTTAATTTAACATTAAATAATAATTATAATATTAAATAATAATTATATTAACGTATATAATTACAATTAAATCAATATATTAAATCATTTTTCATCTTCTTCTCCACCCAAATATTTTCTCCTATAAATAATCTTATATCAACAAGGTTCAATTGAAGAGAGAATAATTATTTCTCAATTTTTCTTTTCAATAATTGAATTTGCATTATGTTATGTTTCAATAATTTGTTGTTCACTGTTTTGCATTTTTTCCAGGAATTTGATCGTTTCAGACAGCTACAACAACATCCTCGGTTTTCAAGCGTGTTATCTCTATATCGACTCGTAATTTTTTCAATTTCTCTGTCAATATAATGTTTTCAATAATTAAATTTGTATTATGTTATGTTTCAACAATCTGTTGTTCACTGTTTTGCAATTTTAACGTCATACGCATTTCATCGATCTTCTTTTGAATCTGATCATTTCAGGCAGATGCAATGCGTCGAAGAATCAACTACAGATCGTCCAACTATGAGCCAAGCGGTAAAGGCACTAGAAAATATACTGCAGAGTGACGGTTTAAACACCAATTCCACGTCTGCGTCATCGTCGGCGACGGAATTTGGATCGATGAAGGTCGTTTCTAGACATCTCTATGGTGATAATGGGAGTAAAAAGTATGGAAATGACAGCGATGCTTTTGATTATAGCGGAGGATACACGCTTCTGTCGAAAGTAGAACCGAAGTAGAAGTAGGAAGTAGGAATCTCATCTTACTTTGTTTCCATTGTTGTATTCTCGCCGGATTGTCATTGCCTTAGATTTTGTATAAGGATACGCCAAATCTCTTCTTCCGCACAAAATTTTTTAAAGTTGAATCTCCTTTTCTTTTCAAGAAGATTGGATTAATATACAAAATATTTAGACTATGGTATCAAACCATGTTTTTAAAGTCAAAACTCCTTTTTCTTTTTAAGGAGATTGGATTAGTATTCAAGAGAATTGCACTTGAATTGTCTGCTTTTCCTGCTCCCCTATATGTGAGATTTATCCCGATTATTGGACTATGATATGAGTTAAAAAGTTTTTTTAAAAATTATTATTTTTTATTTAATTAGAGTCACCCTGTACGATGATGCTGGAAGCCCCGACTTCGTGTGCGGCTTTGAGTCCTAGGATCAGGGCTTCGTATTCCGCTTCTGCCCCCTTAGAGAGTTTGGGGATAAACCTTCCAAATATTTATTTTTATTATTTCATAACACAGTTCAATAAGATATTTTATAATAAAATTATAAATAAAGTTATATTTTAATAAATTATATTGATATTTTAATTATATGTATATAAATGTTGGAGGTATACATCACGCTCTCTCTCCAATATATATATTTATCTCATTTATCTTTATTAATTCATTGTTTTTCTTTTCCTGATAATATATATATATATATATATATATATATATATATATATATATATATATATATATATAACCAAATTTCTATCATTAATTATTTGATTATTTTTTTACTTTTTTATATATATATATATATATATATATAATAATATTTTTTATTAATTATTTTAAAATTAAACCTAATAATTCTCACTAAAGTATTATATATATTAATTATAAAAAACTGTAAGAATAATAAGAGTTTTAGTTATCATATATATTAATTATAAAAAAATTATTAGTTAGTGAAATTTTGATAATTTTATCCATAAAATTAGTTTATAAAAAGATTTTTTGATTTTTTGATTTCATTAATTCCTAATTTTGTTTGGTTTGTTTCAAGTACTTTTCTGCCATTGTATAAAAAGATTTTTTGATTGTTTGATTTCATTCTTTTGGATGCAAGCTATTGTACTTTTAAATATTTGTTCACTTAAAATTTTTTAATTTTAAGACAATTGTGTGTAGCTCTAGATTTGTATATAAATATGTATACATTAACTTGGAATAATTGAAATCAAGTATTTTGTTTAATACTCTTATTTTTATTGAAATAATAATGTGTTTTATGAATTTAATTTTATTGTGTAACTTCTATTTTTATGGTAATACTTTTATTTTTTATACTCTTATTTTTAAAGAAAAAATGTAGTAAAAATAAATTCAATAAATATAACCTACCATTCATATATAATAATATTTTTTTATTAAATATTTCATCTAAATAATTTGATTATTTATAAATAAATTCAACTAAAATAAACCATTCTCATCTAAAAAGTCATCTATAATTATTGAGATTTGTATTAAATATTAATATTAACTATAAAAATTATTTAAGAAATTTAAATTATAAAAAAATATACTTACATTAAATATGTTCATTAATTAACGGGATAATAAATATTATTATAACCTCACATTCATAAAATAAATTATTCAGTTTCATTCTAATTTATAACTAATTAATGAAAATAAAATTAACGAATAATAAATATTATTATAACCTTCAATTCATATATATTAATAATTTATCCAAATAATTAACATCAAACAAAACAATTTATTTCGGCCATAATTCATAACTAATTAATGTAAATAATGTGGAAATTGAATTATAATAAATTCAACACCAAAAAAAAAAATGAGTTTCATTTTAAAAGTTTTAGACAAATTATTTAGGTGGTACAAATAAATTCATAAACAATGGATACTTTATTATTATTATTATTATTAACTTCATTATTATTATTTTTTGTCATATTTTAACTTTAATATTATATTGCTGGTGTTCAATATCTACTTTATTTTGGTATTTGTATTTGTCTTTCTATTTGGTAATAAACTTATTTATTTTTCTTGTCACTATTCTATATTTTGGTGATTTGAAATTGAAATAATAAGATGTTTATTGAGAAAGTTACCAAACTCTTAGCCTTTTGATATTATAATTTTCATTCTCCACTACTTTTTCATCTATTTCATTTAAAATGAAATTATCTACAAGAACATAAAAAGAGAAATTTCGAACATCAATTTTATTTCTTGAATGTATAAAACCACTAAATCCTTATCAAATGATGATTTCAATCGTTTTATTGATCTATGTAATTTAATTTAGATAAGTTTTGATTGATCGAATTGACAGTATGAATAAGAGTTTTGTTTGATATTTATAGTCTCAAATTGGTAAGACTTTTAATTGATATTTATAGTCATAAATTTTGAGAAATTAGAATTTCTTATTTCACGTGTTGTGTCCAATTATAATCTTTAAAACCTTAAAAAAATGTAGTAATAATTGTCCAACTATCGATATTCATTCCACTTATTAAACTAACTATTATAATATGTATTAATATTAGAATCTCAAAAAATAACACAAGAGAATCCATTTGAATGGTAGATTTAATTTGCCTACAAGCATTTAGTGGTTTTTCGACGAACACGACAATTTATTAAGACGAAAAAAAAACAGAAAATGTATTTTTTTTAATTTTCATTTTTTTACATATTTTTTTAATTAATATATGTGTTAACTCAACTCCGTGCAAACTATTCAACTTTACACTAACCTTCTCTATAAATTTATTTAAATTTTCATTCAATTAATATTTTTTTTTAATTTTTAAATATGATATATAATTAAAATTAAACATATTAAATTAAAATATTAATTTAAATAATACAAATTAAAATATAAATATAAAAAAAACATGAATAAAAATATAAGTCTCCTAATAATTCTTGAATATAATCAAACTAACCCTTTTAAATTAAAAGGTTCCTAAACACGATCGTGGGTTGGACATGACAAAATCACGAGACGACACAATTACGATACAAATACAAGTTTATAAGATTATAATACGGTCACGAGTCGACACAGACATACCACAAGACACGACACAAACACGAATATACACGAAACAACAAAAACCCAACTAGTCATATTACCTAAACTACATTATCGGATGACTGTTTATTTTAAAGGTTTTAATCTTCATTATTTTGATTCAGAATTTTGATTCTTTTTCTGATTCTTATCATTATGGTCATAGAAGTAGGAGAGAAAACCCCAGAGAGAAATGATAAGTGAAAGTGCCTTTTCTGTCTTGTACTTCTCTTTGTAGAGAAAAACACCTAAGATTTGGGGAGAAGTATACCTAAGATTTGGGTTATGGGAAGGTCAGCTGTTGTTATGATGGCAGAACAGAGAGATGAGGCTGTGAAGATAACTCCAATGGCGCATAGAAAGAAACATTGACATAATATTCCATTGCCTATTAATACAAGTTAATAATTTGTTTCTCCTAATTCATATTCTTTTGCTTCTTTTGGAATCGCCTACAAAACCAAATCAAACCATGAAATTAGTAAGTAACGACATAATACGATATTATTTCACTCGGGTCGTGAGTTAGACACGACACAATTACGAGACAAAACGATCACGACACGATTATAAGTTTATAATATTATAACACGGTCACGAGTCGACACAGACACAACACAAATATAGACATAAGACAAACACGAGTATACACACGAAACGATATAAACACAACTAGTTATACTACCTAAGATACTCAACTTTATACTAATCTTCTCTATAAATCTATTTAAATCCTAATTCAATTAATAATTTTTTTTTATTTTTTAAATATGATATATATAATTAAAATTAAACATATTAAATTAAAATATGAACTTAAATAATATAAATTAAAAATATATATATATATATATATATATATATATGAATAAAAATATGAGTGGAATATAATTATAACTTATTCAGACATATCAAGCTAACCCTTAAATTAAAAGGTTCTTATAAAAAAATATACATTAATTTTCATAGAAATGCTATATGTTTTCCATACATACTTTAATTTGATACCATTTTTTGTGTTGCAAAACTTTATTCAAAACATTGTAAATTTGAATAACTTTACTTATTTATTTAAAATATTGTCCTAATCATGGACAGGATTTTATTTACTTTTTGAATTCTAAATAAAAGATATCAACATAACTTGGAGTTCTTTATGGAAAAATAAAATAAAACGTCTCCATTTGTGTAAGTGCATCTCATCTCTCCAAAAGTAAAATTTGTGGATTCAATTTTCTTACATAGTGGGGCTTTGGGCAAAATAGTGGACAAAGGTACTATTAATCTAGTTTTTTTTACAATAATTTTATTTAGATGTAAAAATTTATTTTAACATATATATATATATATATATATATATATATATATATATATATATATATATATATATATATATATATATATATATATATACTATTAAAAATTATATTATTTAAAATTTAACTTTTCATCCTCTTTTTTAAACTTCAATTTTTCATAAGAATTTTTACTTACTGCTACATATTTGATTAACCGAATGCCTATGAAAATGCTTAATTGGAAAACTCCATTTTTTATGCTTAATAAAACTAATCCAGATTATAATTCCTTAAGAATTTTTGGATGTTTATGTTATGCTACAAATATAATTCCACAAAAATCAAAATTTGCACATAGAGGAAAGAAATGTGTATTCATTGGATATCCTATGAATCAGAAAGGATACAATGTGTATGAATTAGAAACTGGAATTATATCTGTTTCTAGGGATGTGATTTTTCATGAGGATATATTTCCATTCATGACTAATGAAAATTCATTAGATTATTCTAAAGTTAAATTAGAAAATGTTCCATCTTTTTTACATGATGAACTTGAAGATATAAGCATAGAAGAATATGAAAGTGATGTTATGCCTGAATCTTTTGCTGAAACTCATCCTGAATCTTCTGCTGAAACTCAACATGAAATTTCTGTTGAAACTCAAGTTGAGAATATTTTACCTGAAATTTTAGTTGATAATCAAAATGAAAACTCTCAGCCACATTTGAATATTGAAGAAAATTTTGTAAGAAGAAGCTCTAGAATTTCACATACACCATCTTGGATGAAAGATTTCATAAATCAAACTGATATTAGTAAGAAAAATTTCACTCCTTTAACTTTTCCTTTTTCAACTGTTTGTAATGATTCTATATATACAGATTTTTTAGGAAACATTGATCAAACACATGATCCAACTTCATATAAACAAGCTGTTTTAAATTCAGATTGGGTTGAAGCAATGAATCTTGAACTAAATGCTTTAAATAAAAACAATACTTGGACATTTACACAATTACCGAAAGGTAAAAAGGCCATTGGATGTCGATGTATTTTCAAAACAAAATTGCATGCTGATGGTAGTATAGATAAATGTAAAGCACGTCTGGTAGCAAAAGGTTACAATCAAATTGATGGAATTGATTTTCATCAAAGTTTTGCACCAGTTGCGAAAAATGTAACTGTTCGGTTATTGCTTTCATTAACAGCCGCAAATAAATGGCATTTACATCAGATTGATGTAAATAATGCATTTTTGCATGGTTCTCTTGATGAAGAAGTGTACATAACTATACCAGAAGGTTTAAAATCTGAATTTCCAAATCAAGTATGCAAACTCAATAAGAGTTTATATGGACTAAAACAGTCCTCAAGACAATGGCATTTTGAAATCTCTAAATGGCTTTCAAATATTGGTTTTTTACAATCTCAGAATGATCACTGTCTATTTATTAAAAAGATAGGAGATCAAATTACTTGTTTACTACTTTATGTTGATGATATTTTGTTGGCTGGTAATTCATTGCAGGACATTGAAAACATTAAATCTATAATTGATTCTAAATACTCCATTAAGGATCTTGGCAATGCTAAGTTTTTCTTAGGATTAGAAATTATTCATAAAGAAGAAGGTATATATGTGAATCAAAGGAAATATGTCCTTGATCTTGTATCTGATTTAGGATTAATTGTTTCAAAGTCATCTGCAATTCCTATGATAAAAGGAGTGAAGTTGATTAGTGATCCTATAAATGATGATTTATGTGATGTAAACCAGTATAGAAGACTGGTTGGTAGACTACTTTATTTGAACTTTACAAGGCCTGACATTGCATATTGTGTTCAACAATTAAGTCAGTTCATAAATAAACCTTTTAAATCTCATTTTAATGCTGCTATACAGGTGGTTAAATATTTGAAAGGAACTCATTCTTTAGGAGTATTTTATTCTTCAAAAAATGATCTTAAGTTGTCTGCTTTCTGTGATAGTGATTGGGGATCTTGTTTGGATTCAAGGAAATCATTAACAGGTTATTGTATATACCTCGGAAATTCACTAATTGCTTGGAAAACGAAGAAACAATAAACTGTTTCTCGTTCTTCTGCTGAAGCTGAATACCGTAGCATGGCTTCAACAGTGTGTGAATTACAGTGGATAACATACTTGCTGTTAGATTTCAAAATCCAGATTGCCCTGCCAATTACACTTCATTGTGATAACAAAGCAGCAATTCACATTACCGAAAACCCGGTTTTTCATGAGCGAACAAAGCACATTGATATTGATTGTCATGTGGTAAGAAATAAATACAAGTCTGGTTTTATTTCACTAACACATGTATCATCTAGTATGCAGATTGCAGATATTTTTACCAAGTCATTTGAAACGAATCATTTTTTGGATCTTCGACACAAGCTACAACTACAAGATTTTCATCTTGAGGGGGGAGTGTAGAAGAAATGTAAAAATAATTCTATATTTAGTTGTGAATTTGTTAAAAACTTAGTTATGATGTTGTTAGATAGTTAAGCTAAGTTGTTATAACCATTTATTAGTTATAACCATATTTGTATTATGTAGTATTAATTATAAAGTTTTAGGTATAATTTGTACCTATAATTAGTTAAGATACTTATTTAGAATAGGTGGGAGTTTTTTGTACCTATATTGGACTTTGTGATACTATTAATATGAATAAAATATCACAAATCCCTTTACGGGTTTTTCTCTCAATTTGTGTTCTTCATTTCTCTCAAAAATTCTCTTTACAAATCATTCATATCTCTTCTTTGATTCAACGATTATCGTTGAATCGCACAATAGATACAGTCCTTTAACTTTATGATAAATCTTACATTCATGATCTTGAATAATAACAATTAAGACATTTTCTTATAACACAATCACGAATCAACACGGACACAACACAAACACGAATATACACAAGAAACGACATAAACACAACTAGTTACATCTATATATATCTAATAACGCTTAATTTGAAATGTTGAAGGTACCTTACACTCTCTCCAAAATGATTCTTATCATCATAAGATATTTTCTCATATTTCTCTTTCTCCATTTCTCTTTATTAATTAATTATTTTTCTTTCTTACCGTATATATATTTTCATGAATTCTATTAATTAAGTTTGATCATAAAATATCAGTTACTCCTTTATATATATACTTTTTTATATATATATAAATATATTAATATTTTTTTATTAATTATTTTAAAAATAAATCTAATAATTCTCATTTAAAATATTATATATATTAATTGAATTTAAAATTAAATATTAGTTATAAAAAACGGTAAAATAATAAGAGTTTCAGTTATTATATTATATTAATTATAAAAAAATATCTATATTAATTCAATTTAACATTAAATATTAAATATTAAATATGAAAATATGCAAGAATAAAAAACTTTCAGTTATCATATTATAATTATTTATTAATTTAATTTAACATTAAATAATAATTATAATATTAAATAATAATTATATTAACGTATATAATTACAATTAAATCAATATATTAAATCATTTTTCATCTTCTTCTCCACCCAAATATTTTCTCCTATAAATAATCTTATATCAACAAGGTTCAATTGAAGAGAGAATAATTATTTCTCAATTTTTCTTTTCAATAATTGAATTTGCATTATGTTATGTTTCAATAATTTGTTGTTCACTGTTTTGCATTTTTTCCAGGAATTTGATCGTTTCAGACAGCTACAACAACATCCTCGGTTTTCAAGCGTGTTATCTCTATATCGACTCGTAATTTTTTCAATTTCTCTGTCAATATAATGTTTTCAATAATTAAATTTGTATTATGTTATGTTTCAACAATCTGTTGTTCACTGTTTTGCAATTTTAACGTCATACGCATTTCATCGATCTTCTTTTGAATCTGATCATTTCAGGCAGATGCAATGCGTCGAAGAATCAACTACAGATCGTCCAACTATGAGCCAAGCGGTAAAGGCACTAGAAAATATACTGCAGAGTGACGGTTTAAACACCAATTCCACGTCTGCGTCATCGTCGGCGACGGAATTTGGATCGATGAAGGTCGTTTCTAGACATCTCTATGGTGATAATGGGAGTAAAAAGTATGGAAATGACAGCGATGCTTTTGATTATAGCGGAGGATACACGCTTCTGTCGAAAGTAGAACCGAAGTAGAAGTAGGAAGTAGGAATCTCATCTTACTTTGTTTCCATTGTTGTATTCTCGCCGGATTGTCATTGCCTTAGATTTTGTATAAGGATACGCCAAATCTCTTCTTCCGCACAAAATTTTTTAAAGTTGAATCTCCTTTTCTTTTCAAGAAGATTGGATTAATATACAAAATATTTAGACTATGGTATCAAACCATGTTTTTAAAGTCAAAACTCCTTTTTCTTTTTAAGGAGATTGGATTAGTATTCAAGAGAATTGCACTTGAATTGTCTGCTTTTCCTGCTCCCCTATATGTGAGATTTATCCCGATTATTGGACTATGATATGAGTTAAAAAGTTTTTTTAAAAATTATTATTTTTTATTTAATTAGAGTCACCCTGTACGATGATGCTGGAAGCCCCGACTTCGTGTGCGGCTTTGAGTCCTAGGATCAGGGCTTCGTATTCCGCTTCTGCCCCCTTAGAGAGTTTGGGGATAAACCTTCCAAATATTTATTTTTATTATTTCATAACACAGTTCAATAAGATATTTTATAATAAAATTATAAATAAAGTTATATTTTAATAAATTATATTGATATTTTAATTATATGTATATAAATGTTGGAGGTATACATCACGCTCTCTCTCCAATATATATATTTATCTCATTTATCTTTATTAATTCATTGTTTTTCTTTTCCTGATAATATATATATATATATATATATATATATATATAACCAAATTTCTATCATTAATTATTTGATTATTTTTTTTACTTTTTTATATATATATATATATATATAATAATATTTTTTATTAATTATTTTAAAATTAAACCTAATAATTCTCACTAAAGTATTATATATATTAATTATAAAAAACTGTAAGAATAATAAGAGTTTTAGTTATCATATATATTAATTATAAAAAAATTATTAGTTAGTGAAATTTTGATAATTTTATCCATAAAATTAGTTTATAAAAAGATTTTTTGATTTCATTAATTCCTAATTTTGTTTGGTTTGTTTCAAGTACTTTTCTGCCATTGTATAAAAAGATTTTTTGATTGTTTGATTTCATTCTTTTGGATGCAAGCTATTGTACTTTTAAATATTTGTTCACTTAAAATTTTTTAATTTTAAGACAATTGTGTGTAGCTCTAGATTTGTATATAAATATGTATACATTAACTTGGAATAATTGAAATCAAGTATTTTGTTTAATACTCTTATTTTTATTGAAATAATAATGTGTTTTATGAATTTAATTTTATTGTGTAACTTCTATTTTTATGGTAATACTTTTATTTTTTATACTCTTATTTTTAAAGAAAAAATGTAGTAAAAATAAATTCAATAAATATAACCTACCATTCATATATAATAATATTTTTTTATTAAATATTTCATCTAAATAATTTGATTATTTATAAATAAATTCAACTAAAATAAACCATTCTCATCTAAAAAGTCATCTATAATTATTAAGATTTGTATTAAATATTAATATTAACTATAAAAATTATTTAAGAAATTTAAATTATAAAAAAATATACTTACATTAAATATGTTCATTAATTAACGGGATAATAAATATTATTATAACCTCACATTCATAAAATAAATTATTCAGTTTCATTCTAATTTATAACTAATTAATGAAAATAAAATTAACGAATAATAAATATTATTATAACCTTCAATTCATATATATTAATAATTTATCCAAATAATTAACATCAAACAAAACAATTTATTTCGGCCATAATTCATAACTAATTAATGTAAATAATGTGGAAATTGAATTATAATAAATTCAACACCAAAAAAAAAAATGAGTTTCATTTTAAAAGTTTTAGACAAATTATTTAGGTGGTACAAATAAATTCATAAACAATGGATACTTTATTTTTATTATTATTATTAACTTCATTATTATTATTTTTTGTCATATTTTAACTTTAATATTATATTGCTGGTGTTCAATATCTACTTTATTTTGGTATTTGTATTTGTCTTTCTATTTGGTAATAAACTTATTTATTTTTCTTGTCACTATTCTATATTTTGGTGATTTGAAATTGAAATAATAAGATGTTTATTGAGAAAGTTACCAAACTCTTAGCCTTTTGATATTATAATTTTCATTCTCTAATACTTTTTCATCTATTTCATTTAAAATGAAATTATCTACAAGAACATAAAAAGAGAAATTTCGAACATCAATTTTATTTCTTGAATGTATAAAACCACTAAATCCTTATCAAATGATGATTTCAATCGTTTTATTGATCTATGTAATTTAATTTAGATAAGTTTTGATTGATCGAATTGACAGTATGAATAAGAGTTTTGTTTGATATTTATAGTCTCAAATTGGTAAGACTTTTAATTGATATTTATAGTCATAAATTTTGAGAAATTAGAATTTCTTATTTCACGTGTTGTGTCCAATTATAATCTTTAAAACCTTAAAAAAATGTAGTAATAATTGTCCAACTATCGATATTCATTCCACTTATTAAACTAACTATTATAATATGTATTAATATTAGAATCTCAAAAAATAACACAAGAGAATCCATTTGAATGGTAGATTTAATTTGCCTACAAGCATTTAGTGGTTTTTTCGACGAACACGACAATTTATTAAGACGAAAAAAAAAACAGAAAATGTATTTTTTTTAATTTTCATTTTTTTACATATTTTTTTAATTAATATATGTGTTAACTCAACTCCGTGCAAACTATTCAACTTTACACTAACCTTCTCTATAAATTTATTTAAATTTTCATTCAATTAATATTTTTTTTTTAATTTTTAAATATGATTTATATAATTAAAATTAAACATATTAAATTAAAATATTAATTTAAATAATACAAATTAAAATATAAATATAAAAAAAACATGAATAAAAATATAAGTCTCCTAATAATTCTTGAATATAATCAAACTAACCCTTTTAAATTAAAAGGTTCCTAAACACGATCGTGGGTTGGACATGACAAAATCACGAGACGACACAATTACGATACAAATACAAGTTTATAAGATTATAATACGGTCACGAGTCGACACAGACATACCACAAGACACGACACAAACACGAATATACACGAAACAACAAAAACCCAACTAGTCATATTACCTAAACTACATTATCGGATGACTGTTTATTTTAAAGGTTTTAATCTTCATTATTTTGATTCAGAATTTTGATTCTTTTTCTGATTCTTATCATTATGGTCATAGAAGTAGGAGAGAAAACCCCAGAGAGAAATGATAAGTGAAAGTGCCTTTTCTGTCTTGTACTTCTCTTTGTAGAGAAAACACCTAAGATTTGGGGAGAAGTATACCTAAGATTTGGGTTATGGGAAGGTCAGCTGTTGTTATGATGGCAGAACAGAGAGATGAGGCTGTGAAGATAACTCCAATGGCGCATAGAAAGAAACATTGACATAATATTCCATTGCCTATTAATACAAGTTAATAATTTGTTTCTCCTAATTCATATTCTTTTGCTTCTTTTGGAATCGCCTACAAAACCAAATCAAACCATGAAATTAGTAAGTAACGACATAATACGATATTATTTCACTCGGGTCGTGAGTTAGACACGACACAATTACGAGACAAAACGATCACGACACGATTATAAGTTTATAATATTATAACACGGTCACGAGTCGACACAGACACAACACAAATATAGACATAAGACAAACACGAGTATACACACGAAACGATATAAACACAACTAGTTATACTACCTAAGATACTCAACTTTATACTAATCTTCTCTATAAATCTATTTAAATCCTAATTCAATTAATAATTTTTTTTTTATTTTTTAAATATGATATATATAATTAAAATTAAACATATTAAATTAAAATATGAACTTAAATAATATAAATTAAATATATATATATATATATATATATATGAATAAAAATATGAGTGGAATATAATTATAACTTATTCAGACATATCAAGCTAACCCTTAAATTAAAAAATTCTTATAAAAAAATATACATTAATTTTCGTAGAAATGCTATATGTTTTCCATACATACTTTAATTTGATACCATTTTTTGTGTTGCAAAACTTTATTCAAAACATTGTAAATTTGAATAACTTTACTTATTTATTTAAAATATTGTCCTAATCATGGACAGGATTTTATTTACTTTTTGAATTCTAAATAAAAGATATCAACATAACTTGGAGTTCTTTATGGAAAAATAAAATAAAACGTCTCCATTTGTGTAAGTGCATCTCATCTCTCCAAAAGTAAAATTTGTGGATTCAATTTTCTTACATAGTGGGGCTTTGGGCAAAATAGTGGACAAAGGTACTATTAATCTAGTTTTTTTTTACAATAATTTTATTTAGATGTAAAAATTTATTTTAACATATATATATATATATATATATATATACTATTAAAAATTATATTATTTAAAATTTAACTTTCATCCTCTTTTTTAAACTTCAATTTTTCATAATTTATGTAATTAAAATTTTAGAATTGTAACCACCTTGGATCAATGGTATGATATTCCAAAACATCTTTATTCATAGAATTCACAATCTATTGTCAACATGTAATTTTTGTGTGAGATTCAAAATTTGAATTTCTTTATATGAGGATTTAGCTCTAATTACCATATAATCAAAATAAAATTAAAATTTACTAGACAAAACTAAAACTTTTAATCAATCAATCAAGAAAAATAAAGTTAGAAGGAAATAGTAGAAGAAGAGAGGAAGAAAGTTGAAGAATAGATTCTAGGGAGCAATGGATTTCCAAATCTTTTGCGTGTTTAATATATAGTTTGAAACAATGCAGAAAATGTAATTTTAGATCCGATAATTTCGTTTTTTTATTTCTGCTAAAGAGGGATTGACACGAAATCAAAAAACGACCTGTTAGGATCGGGGACGCCTTTGGAGGACCGGGGTGTTTTCGGTTTTAGGAAGGGTGGCCGCTTACAACACACAACACTCTTTGGTGATAGTCCGGTTAGAGACTATAACCGTTCTCAACACTACACAAACTGTCACAAACTCTTGAACTGGGTTCAAGGGCGGAAATGTCTGTTTCAGTCTGAAGCAACGTATGCGACTTAGATGATGTTTAGAAGGAGTCGATTTTAGGGATATGAGTGGACCGGTTTACGGAGTACGATTAATTTGGTTTGTGGTTAGGTTAATTGAGTAAGTAATGAAGCGAAAGAAGTGACACGAGACATGATTTTTTATGGATGTTCGGAGCAAACCCTCATACATCACCCCTTCTTCTCAGGTTATGAGAAGGATCTCCACTAACTTTTAAAGTTACAACAACAACACTACCGGTCGAGCCCAACTCGCTACTCGCCGGTTACACCAACTCACTCTTGATGTAATACAATAACACAACACAACAAGACACAGAAAGCTTCCGGTTTATGACACACCAGTTTTGGATCGTAAAAGTTTATCTCTCTAAGATTTTTGTAACTTATCGCTTTTCTCAAAAAGGATGTGATTCGTATTAAATGAGGACGCTTCATCTTTCTTTTATAGTAGATGAGATCCCAACGGTCATTTTCTTCTTTCTCCGTGGGATTGGTTGATCATTAACACGCCGGTGCAGGAAGGTTACTTGCACGTTTCACCTTCCTCAACACTTGGCAAGCATGCAAGGATTCCTCAGGAAAATGTGACGTTGCCGGTTTGCAGATTCGAACACGTGTCAGTCATGCACCTCCGGTTGTCAACATCGGATCAGTAAATCATCATTGCTTTCCTCGCATGCTTCCGATCGGATCTTATCTTCTTTTATTTCTTCGAGACACGTCTATTTCGTCATGTTACGTCACTCTTGAAGTAAGCGATTTCGGTTTTGCCTTTTACATAATATAGTCCGGCTGGAATGTGAACTTTTGTCTTTGCCGGCTGGTCACTTGAGATAGTAAAAACCGGTTCCTCTGATCTTGACTTGATCACTTGGAACTGATTTCTTTGAAGTGTTTCAGCAACCGGTTCATGAGTCTCCAGCCGGTTCATACGATTTGATCTGCACCTGCACATGAAAGTTAACAATTGTTTAGTTTTTCTATCCGGTTCCAAAAATTAACTTTACTTAATTTTTCTTATCAATTTCTCCCTTTTTGATTATTTAGAATAAATATTCAAAACTTGTAATGTATGGCCGGTTTTAAAAATTAACTTTACTTAATTTTTCTTATCAATTTCTCCCTTTTTGATTATTTAGAATAAATATTCAAAACTTGTAATGTATGGCCGGTTTGAAAAGTTTTGCTTTAGTGATATCTCCTTTTATGAATATTTTATGTTTTGTAAAAGAATTTCAAGAACATGTTGTTTTGAGGTTTTTCAAAAGATGTGTAAACACTGATAAATCCAAAACATAAAGTGACTGAGTTCGGAAACCAAATAACATAAATTGTTCTTAAGGAAAGAAAAGAAGACTAAGGCTTGGATGGTCCCCCCTTTTCAAGTTCTTTTTTCAGTCGCCTTCTTTCTTCTTCTTCCCTTGCCTTCCACTCCCTGTCGCGTCTTTCAGCGTCAATTTGTAATCCGGCCCACACACTTGAGATGCCAGGAGTCCTTTTTCCGAATCCAAAACCGATATAGACTAGTTTCTATGGGCGAGGCGGTTGAGCAGCAGTTGGTCTGGAGCTTGGAATTGTGGTTGACCTTTCAAGTGTCCTCTTCTTGTGCCGGTTAAGTTCTTCGATATCCTCTTCTTCTTCTTCTTCCTCTTCATCATCAACAGGTTGCACGTTCAGCCCGACCGGTACTATTACTCTTTGGCTGCTTTGTTCTACCCGCTTCATTACCTCTGCAACCGCCTTCCTCTTTTTCTTGTTTCTTGTCTTCATAGAATGTGACGGTTGAGCCGGTATGGGTTCCTGGATAGCTGCCTGTTCTTCCTCGTTGCATTTCTGGGCAAACTCAAGATCCTTCTCCTCAAGTTCCTTCTGCAACCGTTCCCTTTCCATTTCTTCGTCTTGTAGCTTCTTAGCGGTTTCGGCGTCAGACTCGATTTGCTCTTGAGTCTTGCTTACTTGGAGTTTGGACAACTCCCCAATTTGAATAGCCATGGCCTGCAACATATCTACCAGAGGAGCGGTTGCGGTTTGAATTGATTCTGTGATCAAGGATTTAACGGAGGTTTGCACAGCCTCATCTATCATAGATTTGATAGATGTTTGAACGGTGTTGGCTATTTCGGTTTGAACAGATCCCCGTATAGTGTTTGACAAATTCGCTTCAGCTACTGCAATCCTCTCATCGGTTGTAGTGTTGTAGTTTCCAAGACACGACTCAAGGGTGTCGATTACCGCCTGCTTTATCTGATCAAGTTCTGGAGCCTTACTATTTTGAGGAGGATCTCGTTCCCGGTTTTCCGCTGTCCTGAATGTCTCCCCGGCAACAAAGAAGAGCTTACTCTAATATAGGTCGGCATTACTTAGTTGGTGTCGGCATCCGTTTCTCCATTGTGCATCGAGATGGTCAAGATTTTTCAGGAGCTTTTCCCGCACCGGATGAAACCGTTCAGTCATTCTCCTTTCAATCGGGGTTAGCGTTTCTCCTTCCACTTCCTTTAATGCATCCTCTACTGCTTGTAATCGAGCGTATTCGCGAATTACCACAGTTTTGCTGAAGGCTGGTTGGATAAGGTTGGTGTGTGCCAGCTTGATGGTCATTTCTTCTAATTTAATGAGTTTCTCCCAGTGTTTGTTGCCGCTCATCCCTGGAATCATATCTGACAGCTTTGTTTCACAACGAAGCTGTACCCATAGGAGGTATGGTGATATCACATCACTGGCACTTCTGTTCATGTCCCTAATGAGCCCCTCGAACATTTCCTCCTCTTGTTCTGCTGAAAGAGTGACCTTGTCCCCGGTTAAGATCTCTGGTTGGGAGCCGGTTTGTAGAGTACCTTTTCCCGTCACCGTCGAATCTTCAACTAGAACCTCTTTTCCTTTGTTAACTTGAGCTGACCCTTCAGGTATGAATGTTGAATCGGTTGGCCCATCTTGAGCCGATTGGTTTGTTGTGACATCTGGAACTGACTTGTTCCCTGTGGAACCGGATGGTTCCCGTTCTTCAGAGTTACTCTCCTGAGCCGGAGGAGTAATGTTTGTGGTTTTGGCCGTTTCTTCGACCAGATGAATTTCACTTTGATCGGGTATCTCAACCTGATCAACTAACTTACGACGACTTGACACATCGTCTTCGGTTTCCCTGGCAATGTTTTGGACTACGTCCACAATAATTTCTGAGGTATTTAAGCCTACGTCGGCTATTACCTCGTCGATCTTTTTGCTTGGGAACTTGGAGTTTTCAGAGTTGATACTTACCTCTACTTCCTCCTTTGATGCTGACTCAGTTTTGTGGCTCCCCGAGGGTTCGGTTTTCCTTGGTGATTGAGAGTCAACAGGAGTGGGATGAACGGTGTTGATGGGGATGGGTTGGAAGACGTCTCCGGTTCTCTTCGGTGGATTATTCGAGGAGAGGGTTTTCTCGGAGTCAGCCGGCTTGCTGGAGCTCTTCTTTGCAAAAGACTTCTTCCTCCTCTTCTTTTCTTGTGCGGCTTCGGCTTCAACCACCTTTCTCTTTGGTTTCTCTTGTTTTGAAGTTTCTTCAGCCGGAGCGAAAGAACTGGTCCCCTTGGAAGACTTCGTTCTGGAAGACTTCGGCTTAATCGCTTTATCGGGCTTCTCAATCATTGACTCGGAGTTGAGAATATTGTTAGGTGGGAGTGGTTCACCTTCACCAAGATCTAACTTGAGAAACTTGAGAATCTTGACAATCTGCATTGCGAAGGCCTGAACCCGGCCATCCATCTGAATCACCATTTCACAGAATTCTTCGAAGATGACGGCTCCCCAATCTACCTTGTCACCGCGGACAATGGCCATCATCATCTTGAGCTTAAGTTTTGTCAGGTTATTGAAGTTACCTCCTCTTCCCTGAATAGATCGAGTGATGATGTTCAGCAGCCACCTAAACTCCGGTTTCAGCTTGTTCTTCCGGCTTGAGTGAATCACCAGTTCCTGATCTTTAGCCGATATCACCAACCGGACAGCATTGGACTCTGCATCGGTTAGGTCGGTTTTGAGATTCAAACCGGTGTTGGGCAAACCGAAGGCTTCAGAAAATAACTCCCCAGTGATCAGAATTTCATTGCCGTTGACGGTGGCGGAGACCTTCCTCTTTGTTAGCGTTGCCGTCGCCAGAAACTCCATAACCGCCGTCGGATATACGATGAATGGACCAGACAAGAACTCTTCCAACCCCGAATCTCTTAGAGATTGAAGAACAACTTTGTTTTTATCTCCAGCGTGTTCATCAATGTCTGCGAAATCGACCTGCAACATCCATTGGAAGGGTGCTTTGCCTAGAGCCATGGTAGATTTGAGAAGAAAAGATGAAGAACAGTGATGATCGGAAGTTAGAATGCCTTTGAAGATCTCTGAAAGTTTTAGAGAGAGAAAGCGTATGTGACGAATGGGCTGATTTGAACTTATATAGAAGACGGTTCCGAACGGTTAGAAGACGAACCGTCACTTGATAGTGTTTTGGGCGCCAATTTTCCCTCCAAAAGTTACTACAGTAATTTTCGGCGGTAAATGCGGAAAACCAATTGGCGGTAAGTTTTTGTGAGGTAAAACCGTGGGCGGTAAATTTTTCAAAATTTTCGTTTTGCTTGAGATTCCGGTTTTACTTGAAGCGTTGTTAACCGGAAGTTTCGTTTAACATTAAGTTTTATGTTTATTAAACTTTAAAGGCCGGAAAGAAAGATATGAAAAGAAAACCGGAGACTTTAAGATTAGAAACTTTTATAAATGATAGAGTTAACATCAAGCGGTTTTGGTCGTACAACAAAATGACCAAAAACCGGAAAGAAAAACAGATAACTCAGTTTTCCTTAAACCAATCCCCTCCACCATTCTGTCGAACCACTTGTTCACGGTGTTGTCGGGTGTCCGTTCCTCAATCCTCGATATCCATCTGTCTAACATGGATATGGTGATGGTGTTGGCCGATCCGACAGGAACACCGGGTTCAAGGTAGCGGCGCTAAGCCATCAGAAATCGAGTGATTTGAGGAGCAAAGCTGGTCCTTCCTTTTGAAGCGGTTATGAGCAGCTTCAGGTTGTTGAAGAGGTAGGTTGCCCAGTTGATTGACGAGTTGCGGATGATGACTATCATGATTTCGAAAGCCTCCCGGTTGTAGTTCTGGTTTGACATTCGGCCCATGATAGACCTTTGAACCAAATCGTGCAAGACTTGGTAGTGAGGGGAAAGTTTTTATTTCTTCCCGAAGTCCTTTACCGGTACGATGGAAGAAGAGAAGATCTAGAAGAAGTCTTCCTTAGCCGGAAGGAATGGCATTGGAAAGTCAGAGAAGCCTTCGGTTGGAAGGTGAAAGAAGTTTGCAAATTGATCTTCGGTAATCCGAAGAAATTGACCGTCGATGATGGTGCGAATGCTACCATCGTCTAGAATGTGTCCATTATTGAAAAACTCGCACACCTCTTCTACGAGGATAGTGTCTGAGCCTTTAAGGAATCCCTGAAGCCCCGATTCTATGATCGGTTGGAAGATGCATTCATGATATCGACTATCTTTTACGTCTTCGAAGTCGACGATGAGAGTGTTCCTAAGTTCAGCAAACATTTTTAGGAAGATTGAGAGTGAGAGGTCGAAAGGATGTCTTTTGATCTTTCAAGCTTTAGAGAATAGTGAGGAAGATGTGTTTTGAAGATGGAAGATTGAGTCCCCTTTTATAGCTTCAACGGTTGGATGCAATTAATGAGGATATTTGAAAAATCTGACCGTTTATGTCTGGTCATTAATGGCTTGTGATTTTTCAAGAGAATAAAGGCATGTCTAGTCAAGTCGGATCAGGCATGCTTTTTGAAAATGAAGATTTCTGTTTCCAAGAGTGATTTGATTTGATTTGGTACGACGCATTAAATGTTTGAACATTTATGATTTTTAGACTTAGATTGAAGGAAATAATCTTCATTAATTCGGGGTACCAAACAGGTAGTACAACAAAATTACCGGTTTTGGAAAAGAAAAGAAATGAGACAGAATAATAGATAGTCTAAACATTAGATGATTCGGCCGCTTGATCCCTTTTTACCTTAGCTGCTTCCCACCGGTCGACCAACTCTTGTACTCTCTCTTTAGTGAGCACATGCTTTGGATGGAGGGTTAGAAAGGGTCCGGAGTGAATGTCCAGACTGGCACAAAAACCGCTCAGCTGAGGAGCGTAGCCAGTTTTGTTTGAAAGGAGCATCTTCTTCAGGTTGCTAAAGATGATCCGGGACCAATTGACTGGTGTCCCAACCGTTACAACGATCATCATCTCGAAAGCCTTTGGGTGTAATAATAGCTTTTCTCTCTGCCCAAGATGGACTTTCCCAGTGTTAGGATCGGGGACGCCCTTGGAGGACCGGGGTGTTTTCCGGTTTCGGTAAGGGTGGCCGCTTACGCAACACACAACTCTTTTGGTGATAGTCCGGTTAAAGACTAAAACCTTTCTCAACACTGCACAACCTGTCACAGACTCTTGAACCGGGTTCAAGGGCGGAAATGTCTGTTTCAGGTTGAAGCAACGAATGCGACTTTTAGATGATGTTTTAGGAAGGAGTCGGTTTAATGGAGGTGAGTGACCGGTTTTGGAAGTATGATTAGTTTGCGGTTTACGTTAAGAAAGCAAGAAATGAAAGCGAATGAAAGAACACGAGACATGAAATTTGTTTATGGATGTTCGGAGCAAACTCTCCTACGTCACCCCTTCTTCTCAGGTTATGAGAATGATCTCCACTAACTCTTTAGAGTTACAATTACACTTCCGGTCGAGCCCAACTTCGCTACTCGCCGGTTACACCAAACTCACACTTTGATGTAATACAACAACTCAACAAAACAACACACACAAAGCTTCCGGTTTTAAGCACACCGGTTTTTGAATACATGACTTTATCTCTCTAGAATTTAATGCTTTATGACTTTCAGAATTTATGATGCTCACAACTACAACTGCCGAACTGCATTGAATGAAGACGATCCGTCTTCCTTTTATAGCTGAAAGTAGCTAACGACTACTTTCTTCTCTCTCTTGCGGATTGGTCGATCATTATCACGCCTG
Source organism: Impatiens glandulifera (assembly GCF_907164915.1). Classification (NCBI taxonomy): domain Eukaryota; kingdom Viridiplantae; phylum Streptophyta; class Magnoliopsida; order Ericales; family Balsaminaceae; genus Impatiens; species Impatiens glandulifera. Next base: position 2,771,945 of record NC_061863.1, read on the forward strand.
TTTGCAGAGAGGTTGCTTGCACGCTTCAACTTCCTCAACACCTGGCATTCATGCAGGTGACTCTGAGCATGTGATGACATACCCGGTTTTCAGATTGAGACACGTGTTAAACATCCGCTTCCGGTTGTCAGCATCGGATCAACAAAGCATCATTGCTTTCCTCGCATGCTTCGGATCCGATCTTCTTTTATTCTTTCGAGACACGTTTCTTCCGTCATGGTACGTCACTCTTGAAATTTGAATCTTCTGACTTTTGATCTGTACTATCCGGTTTCTGTGTCTTGTGCATTATGATCCGGTTGGAGTGTAATCTTTTGTTCTTCGTTAACCGGTTGCTTTGAAAAGGTAGAACCGGTTCCTCTGATCTTTGACTTGATCACTCGAGGCTGGTTTCTTTGAGGTAGTAACAACCGGTTTTTGATGCCCCAACCGGTTCATACGGTTTTAGAAGTACCTGCACATGAAGATTAACCTCTGTTTAGTTCGTCTGGCCGGTTCCAAAATTAATCTACTTAATTTTTCTATCACCCAGAATCTCACAAAGAAGCTGGTACTTGTGGGAGAGTTGGCTTTTAGCACCCTAGGGTCTAACCGGGATGTCAGAGTTGGAGAACCGACGACACATTTCTTCCATGTCACCGGAGAGTAGGTTAAGTCGGTTACCCCTTCAGTGGGCAAACCGCAGTATTCAGCGAAATCCGTCTCGCTGAATAGAAATTTCTGACCGTAAACTTGTGCAACGATTATGTCTCGATGCACTTCCTTTGCGGTCTGGAAGAATTCTTCGACTACTAGGTAGTCGAGAATGAATCTGCTTTTGAGAAATCCTCTTAGCCCGCTTCTTTCAACGGCTAAGAACATTTCTCTAACCTCATGGTCTTCATATTGGTAGATTGAGTTAAAATCAGCCAATATGATCTTCTTTGCTAGAGAGTTGGTGTTCATGTTCTTGAGAGAGTTTTAAGCTCAAGACTGTTTTTGTGAATAGTGATTTTGTGAAGATTTTTGAAAGTTTAAGGGTGGTTTATATAGCCAGGGGTTCGGCTAGATTAGTAGGTTAAGCATGCTTGATGATGTCATCAGTTATTTAATAGGCTTTAACTTGTTGAAGTGAATAATGTTTATTTCCAAGGCAAAAACTAATTATTACCAAGATATTCATGATGAAAAAAAAAACTGTTGACAAGATGTGAGCCTCCCTCTCTTGATGATGGACACATGTCGTCATCTCGATTGTGGTAGACTGTTTTTATTTATTACAGGCTTCATTTTTCAAAATATGCATGAAAACTCAGTTAGTTATCCCAAGTTAGCCGGAGAAGTTCATTCTATCAGAACCAGAATGCATTTGTACTAAGCGGTTTTCCATGACCGGTTTTAGTTGGATATTTTGTTCTGATTGTGAAGAAATGTTAAGTTACGTCAACATTTGTTCATCTTTGGATTGAGTATATCCACTTCAACCTGGTTATTTCAACTGTATAGTAAGTATACATGTGATTTTGAAGTTATGAAATAATCGGGCATAACCGGAGACTTACTCCAAGTTAGCATTCTTGAATTGTCAATGGCCTATTTGAATATGGTTTGAGAAGCGAGAGCTTCTCCCTGAACACATATCCCGGTTTCTCATTGTTACTTAGGTAGGCAAATATGCATGCATAGTCATGATATGAGTTGGTTGACATCAGTAATTCCCAAAATATTTCGAAAGTGAGAAAACTTAGCTTCTTGTAGCGGTTTTGTAAAGATGTCCGCTACTTGTTGCTCGGTGGAGACGTATTCCAGCCGGATGTGTTTCTCCTGAATATGCTCTCGGATGAAATGATGTCTTATATCAATATGCTTTGTTCTTGAGTGCAACACCGGATTGTATGTAATCGCTATAGCACTAGTGTTGTCATAGAAAATTGGAGATTCCTTGGCTTTTATCCCGAAGTCCCGTAGTTGTTGTTGGATCCAGAGAAGTTGTGCACAGCAGCTTCCGGCTGCTATGTACTCTACCTCTGCGGTTGATGTTGCAACAAATGTTTGTTTCTTGCTGCTCCAGGTGACTAACCGGTCACCTAAGAACTGGCAGGTTCCACTTGTGCTCTTTCTATCGATTTTAAATCCTGCGTAATCAGCATCTGAGTAGCTTATAAGGTTGAAGCTTGAGTCTTTTGGATACCAAAGTCCCACTTCTTGAGTTCCCTTTAGATATTTTAAGATTCTTTTGGCTGCAGTATAATGTGATTGCTTTGGATTGGCTTGGAATCTTCCGCATACCCCAACCGCAAACAGAATGTCAGGTCGGCTGGCTGTTAGATAGAGCAATGATCCGATCATTCCTCGATATGCTGTGATGTCAACGACTTGACCATCCTCATCTTTGTCCAGTTTTACAGAAGGACTCATTGGCGTAGCCGCTTCAGCGCATGTATCCATTCCAAATTTCTTCAACAGTTCTGCTGTATACTTCGGTTGGCTTATGAAGGTTCCGGCTTCAATCTGCTTAACCTGAAGTCCTAGGAAGAAACTCAATTCTCCCATCATACTCATTTGAAATTTGTCAGTCATCATCTTTGAAAACTTATCACATAACTTTGGATCGGTTGATCCGAATATAATATCATCGACATAAATCTGAACAAGTAATATTTGTTCCTTTCTTTCAAATTTGAAAAGTGTTTTGTCTACCGAACCTATTGTGAATTTGTGATCAAATAAAAATTGTGTCAATGTATCATACCAAGCTCTTGGAGCTTGTTTCAAACCATAAAGGGCTTTGTTCAGTCGGTAAACATGATTTTCGTGTTCTAGATTTTTGAAACCTGGAGGTTGATTAACATATACCTCTTCATTCACTTTACCGTTCAGAAAAGCACTTTTAACATCCATTTGAAAAACTTTGAAATTTTTAAAAGCTGCATATGCTAAAAATATTCTAATGGCCTCAAGTCTAGCTACAGGGGCAAATGATTCTTCAAAATCAACGCCTTCTTCCTGTTTATAGCCTTGAGCCACTAACTGGGCTTTGTTCCTCGTAACTAAACCGTCTTCATTGAGTTTATTTCTGAATACCCATTGTGTTCCTATAACCGGTTTGTTTTTCGGTCTAGGAACTAGGTACCAGACTTTATTCCTCTCAAACTCGTTTAATTCCTCTTGCATTGCTAGGATCCAATCGGGATCTGACAATGCTTCATCTACCTTTTTCGGCTCAATTTGTGATATGAAAGCTGAGTTTTCATAGTGATCCAAATTCTGTTGCCTAGTTCGGACGGGTGAGGATATGTTACCTATTACTAGTTCAAGAGGATGATTTTTGTTCCTTTTGAGGTTTATCCGAGACGTGTCTATCAAGCTTTCGGTTGGCTGATCAAGGTTAGACTGATCGGTAGGTTGAACAGAGTCAGACCGACCAATTTCTTCAGTATAAACTGAAGAGTCAACTTTCTGCGGTAAAGCAGCTTGATCAGGCTGAGTTTCAGCATCAACCGCTTGGTCCTTGACAAATTGTCTAAAAACCGGATCCTCGTCTTCATCATCAGAATAGATATTGAAATTTTCCATTCTGTTGTGAAGATCGAAGGGTAATGCAGTGTTTCGTTCAACCGATTCATTGAAAACAACGTGTGCGGTTTCTTCAACTATTAGAGTCCTAGTATTGTATATTCTGTAGGCTTTACTCACAGCTGAATATCCCAACATTATTCCCTCATCGTATTTAGCATCAAAAGCGGTCAAGTAATTCTTGTCGTTATTGTGAACAAAACATTTGCTATCAAAAATTCGAAAATACCGTACGCTTGGAATTTGATCATAGTAAATTTCAAAAGGAGTTTTAGAAAAGCGTTTAGTTACTAAAGATCGGTTTTGTGTGTAGCATGTGGTGTTGATAGTTTCAGCCCAAAACTTTTGAGCAATGCCCGAATCAGCTATCATTGACCTTGCGGCTTCCTTGAGAGTTCGGTTTCTTCTCTCTGCCAGGCCGTTTTGTTGAGGAGTTCTGGCACTAGACAACTCGTGTCTAATACCGGAATCATAAAGAAAGGTTGTTAAATTGCTGTTTATAAACTCAGTTCCTCTATCACTTCTGATTTTGTTTACTCGAATAGATTTTTCATTTTGTATTCTCAAGATCAGTTTGATCAGGTTTGGAGTTGCTTGGTTTTTAGAAGCTAGAAAGGTCACCCAAGTAAATTTAGAGTAATCATCGATAACTACCATAGTATAATGCATGCCTCCTAAACTGGTTACTTTAACCGGACCAAACAAATCCATATGCAAAAGTTCTAAGCATCGTTCAGATTGATAGTTTCCTTTACTTTTGAAAGATGACTTTACTTGTTTGTCCATTTGACATGCAACACATACTTTATCTTTTGAAAACTTAACATTTGGAAAACCATGAACTAGTTCCTTGGAACATATGAAGTTAATTGTTTTGAAATTCAAATGATTTAGCCGTTTATGCCAAAGCCAGTTTGGATCATTTCCGGCTATCATACACACAGGTTTTTCAAAATCAGTTTTTCAATTAACTTTGTAAATATTTCCCATTCGGTTACCGGTTAAAAGAATATCATTATCCTGATTCTTAACTAAGCATGCGTTTTTATGAAATTCAACTTTGTAACCCACATCACACATTTGACTTATATTTAAGAAGTTAAACCGCAGTTCTTCTACCAGCAATACATTATTTATGGATAGATTACCATGGACAATCTTACCCTTGCCCACGGTTTTACCTTTCGAGTTGTCACCGAAGGTTATGATTGCTCCGGTTTCATACTTGATGTCGGTTAGTAGCTCTTCGTTTCCAGTCATATGTCTTGAGCATCCACTGTCCAGATACCATTCCGAATTCTTTAGCCGGTTTCTCCTCCTGACCTGCAACAGAAAATTATTTACACCCTTTTGGTACCCACATTCAGTTGGGTCCATGGTTGATTAGTCCCTTTGGGATCCAGACTTGAATAAGTCGGATCACTTTCCCGGTATCTGTTCTTATAATATTTGTCTTAACTTCTTGACTGTTGCTCAAGAATGCCTTATGTTGTGATGAGTTTCTTTGAGATCGAGTTTTGATTGGTTTGTTTGGTTTCCGGTTGACTTTCCTTCTCTCATGATGAAGCCAGTTTTCCGATTCAGTGGGGCTTACATACTTAAGTTCTTCTTCCGGTTTTAAATCATTTTCGGTTGTTGAACTTATGACAAATCTTATAAATGGAAGGTTGTCTTTTGTGAGTTTCATCCCGTTAGATTGTTTTGATTCATTTTGTTTATTTGGTTCGTAACCGATACCAAACCTACATTTAAGGTGTCTTTTATAATTACACATTTGTTTTACAGCTTGACAGGATCTTTCCCACGCAGCCGTGACGTACATTGCTCGTTCATCGGTTTCAGTTACCGGTTGAACTGTCTTCTCATTATCGGAGAATAGTTCATCCGGTTCATACATTTCGGTTTCACATGTTTTAACAGAGACATTATTAGACTTTACAGTTTTAGATTCTACCGGAGTTGGTATGTACGCAGATATGTTTCTGAACTCAACGACCATTTCGTTGAGTGCAGAAATCAAATCTTCTTTGGTAAACTCGTCAGAAGAGAAATCAAATACCTCTTCGTCGTTTGCCATGAAACAGGTCACTCTTTCTTCACTGTCTTCATTATCGGAGTACGCCCACTCACTTCCACCGTCGGATGCAATGAGTGCTTTCTAAATCTCCTTTCCTTCGTCTGTATGCTGATCATCGTTTCTCCGGTAGTCGTTTCGTTGGTTATCATTTCTCCGGTAGTTATTTCCCTGGTAGTTGTTTCCCTGGTACCGATTGCTTTGATAGTTGTTCCCTTGATAGTTTCCTTCCGGTTTTCTATCGTCTCTCCTTGGTTTTCTACACTCTGACCTGAAATGTCCAAAACCGTCACAGTTATAGCATCTTTTGTTTGATTTGTCTACATAATTATAATTAAAATCGTTGTTAGATGGTGACTGGCTCTTCTTCATGAATCTCCCAAATTTCTGAGCTAGCATCGCCATCACATCTTCACTGATCTGATCAGCGCTTTTGACTGGAGCCGGAACGGTTGATACTTGGACCGCCGGTTCCACCGATGTAACCAAAGCTCTGGTTGCGGTTGATGTGGATGCTTTATCTTCGATCCGAGACTTAATCTCGAACTCGTAGGCTTTTAGATCCTCGAACACATCATGCAACTTCATCTGCCCGAGGGTGCTTGATTCCTTCATCACCATGGTCTTGATATCCCAAGTGCTCGGCAGTGATCTTAAGGCTTTGATGATTACTTCTCGGTTGTCATACTTCTTTCCGAGTGTTTGAAGCTCGTTGACCACGCTGGTGAACCGGTTGCTGAATTCCTTCATGTTTTCCACCGGTTTCATCCCGATGTTTTCATATTTCTGTGTAGCCACCAAGATCTTATTCTCCTTTGTTCTTTTGTTTCCCTCATGGATCTGAATGATCGTTTCCCAGGCTTCCTTTGCACTATCACAGTCTGATATTTTGTTCAAGGTGTTATCATCTATAGCCTTGTAGATGTGCCTCATGCAATGGTTGTCCAGGTTACTCCGTCTTCAATCTTCATTTAACCATTGGTCTGCCTCCTTGTTGATCTTGATTGGTCCCTCCTTCAGTACTCGGCTCATCTCATCATCTAATGTAATCAGATGTAAATATATCTGTTTCTTCCAACTGCTAAACGCTTCGCTGTTTAGCATTGGTGGCTTGTCGCTGTGGGTCATGCTTCCCATCTTCTTCGGTTGCTTGAGTGCTAAAAACCTCGCTCTGATACCACTTGTTAGGATCGGGGACGCCCTTGGAGGACCGGGGTGTTTCCGGTTTTAGGAAGGGTGGCCGCTTACAACACACAACACTCTTTGGTGATAGTCCGGTTAGAGACTATAACCGTTCTCAGCACTACACAAACTGTCACAGACTCTTGAACCGGGTTCAAGGGCGGAAATGTCTGTTTCAGTCTGAAGCAACGTATGCGACTTAGATGATGTTTAGAAGGAGTCAGTTTTAGGGATATGAGTGGACCGGTTTACGGAGTACGATTAATTTGGTTTGAGGTTAGGTTAATTGAGTAAGTAATGAAACGAAAGAAGTGACACGAGACAAGATTTTTTATGGATGTTCGGAGCAAACCCTCCTACGTCACCCCTTCTTCTCAGGTTATGAGAAGGATCTCCACTAACTTTTAAAGTTACAACAACAACACTGCCGGTCGAGCCCAACTCGCTACTCGCCGGTTACACCAACTCACTTTTGATGTAATACAATAACATAACACAACAAGACACAGAAAGCTTCCGGTTTATGACACACCGGTTTTGGATCGTAAAAGTTTATCTCTCTAAGATTTTTGTAACTTATCGCTTTTCTCAAAAAGGATGTGATTCGTATTAAATGAGGACGCTTCATCTTCCTTTTATAGTAGATGAGATCCCAACGGTCATTTTCTTCTCTCTCCGTGGGATTGGTTGATCATTAACACGCCGGTGCAGGAAGGTTACTTGCACGTTTCACCTTCCTCAACACTTGGCAAGCATGCAAGGATTCCTCAGGAAAATGTGACGTTGCCGGTTTGCAAATTCGAACACGTGTCAGTCATGCACCTCCGGTTGTCAACATCGGATCAGTAAATCATCATTGCTTTCCTCGCATGCTTCCGATCGGATCTTATCTTCTTTTATTTTTTCGAGACACGTCTATTTCGTCATGTTACGTCACTCTTGAAGTAAGCGATTTCGGTTTTGCCTTTTACATAATATAGTCCGGCTGGAATGTGAACTTTTGTCTTTGCCGGCTGGTCACTTGAGATAGTAAAAACCGGTTCCTCTGATCTTGACTTGATCACTTGGAACTGATTTCTTTGAAGTGTTTCAGCAACCGGTTCATGAGGCTCCAGCCGGTTCATACGATTTGATCTGCACCTGCACATGAAAGTTAACAATTATTTAGTTTTTCTAGCCGGTTCCAAAAATTAACTTTACTTAATTTTTCTTATCACGATCAATAACACAATCGGAAATATAGCAACCCAACACCAACTCGTTATCCTAATTCCTAAGGACCTAACTTAATGTGCTCTAACACTAAAAGTTACTATTCTTCCGAGATAAAAGACAATTAATCTGATATACTCCAATTTTAGAAGATGGGTATATCACTAGTAGAAAAATGATCTATGGCGACGATAATACTTGTTCGTTTGCTGATAGTTAAGAAAAAATGTTCAACCATTGGCTTTTATCAATAGCAATGGGATAAATAGACTGAGGCTATTAAAAGTCATATTTTCATTAAAACCTGAATATTCTTTATTTATATTTAAAACCAAAATTAATTCATAAGAAACTCATGATAACCTTCCCATTAATCGATTGATTTTAGTTGTAGGCAAGTGAGGAAGAAGGAAAATGATATTCCCTATTCTGATCATATCAAATGATAAAGTAAATGTTTTTGTGCTGCAATGAATCATTATTTTTATCTTAATTACAGGTTTAGATAGACTCTGTTTTATTAGTTTTTAATCAATCTGTATATATAAGATTTCTACTTCACATACTTGATTTAGAGTTAGAGGTAATTTCGAAAGTAATTTTCGATAAACAAGCATGAAGTTTAGTGCTCTAACTAATTTAGTATTCAGTCTAGCTGGAATGAGGTCTCTAGAAAATGAAAGCATGTGCAAGAAATTCATTTGCTTCTATAACATTTATTTCTTATAAAAGATTGATTTGTCAACCACTTGTTTCATCGAAGAAATGAAATATATAAGTTTCTTTTCACCTACCATTTATTTTGATTGCAGAATCAAGTGCACAGCCGATAAGATGTGGAGCTCTTATTGATCTTTTCGTTTTAATATTTATTGATTGATATATCATCCTTGGGAAGCGGTCATATTAATCAAGGTCGACTAATCAAGGTTACGTTGTGTCATGTCAGATGATATATCCCAACTTAAAGCATCTACATAGCATTGTGAGATATTTGTGTTTTTTTTAAACTATCTTTGAGAATTTATCATTCACTCATTTATCTCAACACTTCCTTGATCGACCTGATATTAAATTTTACTTGCATCTCCAGAAACTTAAGTGGAAACAACATTCAGGAGTTGTGCCATCTTCAATTGCACAAAAAGACGTCGATTCAAATTCGGTGTGAAAAGTTAAAGTAATAATATTCTTTCTCTATTCTATATAACATTATTTATGTCGTTATTATAAGTTATTGTGTAAATTGGATAGGACTTGAGCTATCCATGTCAAAGAACAACACCAATGTAAGTATTTATCTTTTGTTTGAATTTGTTGTGATGAATGTATTTATTGAGTCTATCTGTTTATTTAATTTTGTTTAGTTTAGAAGAAGTTACCCTTATTGTGGTGTATGAATAGTTTAATTAGTATGTAAATGGACAATTTATTTGTGATGTATTCATAAATATTTTATTATTTTGATTAGTTAATTTCATGGTTTGAAACAATTAAATATAGTATTATAAATAGAATAAATTTTGATAATATATATTTTTTGTTTTTAAAAAGAATTAATAATTTGACAACAAAAGAAAAATAGTGAATAAAATAATAATTTGGTAAAATACATATTTAGCGACGGTATATTATTACTGTTGCCACATTTAGCCACGGTATTTGAATCGCGCCGCTAAAATATACTAATCTTATTCTCGTATATAAAGAAGTATACAATTAATTACCTATACGCATACGGAGTATCCCTTCTTCTGATCTTCACCTCCACCTTAATCAACAAACACATCACAACTAGCTTTCATCGCTTTTCTACTTGTAAGACAGAAATTAACTTCGTTTTCAGTGAACGCGGTTTTCTTATTGATGATGGGATCGGTGTTATTGGCTATGCATTCGAACGGATATAGGCTGAAGAAATACTATACAGAGGATGAGTTATACGGTCGTTATGGAAGTTCAACTTGTTATGTGTTTCTTCTCTACTCTTTTTTTTGTTGCGTTGGTATGTTCATTAATAATGACTTTAAGATATGTAATTTTTTACTTACTCCCACATTTATATATTTTATAGTTTTAAATTAATTATAATTGACTAAATTTGTAAACGCAAAACTGGAATTTAATCGAGTTTGGGAAAAAATATTTAATTTGTTTTATAAATTATTTTTTTAAATATCTTATTTGAATATTATTTTATTAAAAATATATTTTAATTATATATATTAAAAATTTTAATAACATTTATTTTTCCAAACTGACTTTTCAAACCGATATAATATTCTTAAAATATTACTTTCTAAGGATTTTTTTTTTAGAAAATCAAATATTTTAAGTTTTTTAGCAATTATGCAGCGGAATTTTTACTAAGTTTTTCGCCCTTGTGCGGCCTGTTTTGCGCACCAAAACAGTCAGCCAACTCCGAGGTTCACTTCTCACAAAGAAATAAACAACTCACTCAACAATTCTGCCCAGACCCACAATGATAAATCAAACATTCAGCAAAGATAAACACACACAACAATTACGGGCAAACGCCCAACTCTGTAATATATTCACTCACAAATATCGGTTACAAAGAGGCTATAAATTATCAAGGCTGCACACAAAATGACACTCACTTGTGGGGAATATTTTTCTATCAAAAAATCCAACAAAACCCAACCAGATCCCAACAAAACGTCTTGTGCAGCTCATGATATATTTATAGCCCTAAGAATAACAAACTGGGAAACCTAGAGACTCAGGCAGCAGCCTTGGCCAAGTCGTGGCTGAAAAAGTCATCTCAGACTTGACCCTCCAAAATTCTAGGGTCTTGACTGGGCCCTCCCGAAATACTCGGTCGTGGCTGAGACTTATTCCATCTTTGACTTAGCGACGCACTTCTCCTCGGTCGCCATGTGGGTCGGATCGGGTATCGGTCCAAAACCGGCCAAAGGCCCGATCCATGATCGAGGCCTAACCCATGCACAATGATCCGGCCCATGTCTGAAATACTCGGTCCTCAGTCCTCGGTCTGATGCTTACACTTGGTCAGCTTTCCCCCTCGGTCGGATGCTTCCGCAAGGCTAACCTTCCCTCGGTCTGATGCTATCTTCTCCACACTTTTCCCACCTGATGCCCGCACACTCCATGCGCTGGCTGTTGTTACTCTTTCGGCCCTAGGTCGCACTCACGCGACCCCACTTCGGCCTCCACTCGGTCCTGGCCTTCCGCAATCCGGCCCCCGACAAACGCATGCTAACATCAATCTCTCGGTCCTGGTACTCAACCCTTCGGTCCGGCAAACGCATGCTAACATCATTCTCTCGGTCCTGGTCCTCAACCCTTCGGTCCGACAAACGCATGCTAACATCATTCTCTCGGTCCTGGTACTCAACCCTTCGGTCCGACAGCAACATTGATTATATAGCATTCTGGCGCCAGTGCCGCACGCCCGCGACACTCCTCTTGGCCCCCCTCGGTCCTGGCAAACACAAAGCCAAGACAGCTCGGCTGAAACATTGCACCTAAGTCGCACGCACACGACTTTGTCTCGGCACGCTTCTTCTCGGTCCTGGCGCTTCACACAAGTTCCAGACCCTAGGCTTCCTCATCTTCGGTACCCTGCCGCACACCCGCGACTCTTTTTGGGTACCTCTCGGTCCCGGCCATCCGCAATCAAGCCCGGACCGAGGTCAGCATGTTACGCTTGTAACACACCACCCCCACTAGAAGAGCACAACGTCCTCGTTGTGGGTTGCACCAAACACGCCTCACCCAAGCACATAGAATATAATTTCTCGGTCCCCCTAGCCAAACTCACCTTTAGCATCCGCATCAGGACCGTGTGCTCAGCAAATCTATCCGCACCCTGAATAGAGGTCTTCCTGTTCGCATTCAGGAATATTTCCGCATCCAAGTATATGAAACACCCTTCAATAGTCTTCTTGGCCGAGCATCCCTTCAGCCTTTCCAATAAGACCGTATACTTGTATGATCGGTCCACTCCTGGGACCGAGGTTTTCCTGCCCGCCTTCAGGAATTTCGCCGCACCCAAGTATTTAGAAAAACATTCCTCGGTCCCCTCTGCTGGAAACACCTTTAGCACCCCCATTGAGACCGTATACTTGGCTGATCTACCCACACACGGAGTAGAGATCTTCCCACTTGCCCTTGGGAATTCGAGAACGAAGCCCTTTGAGAGACATCTGCCCATTCTCCCCGGAATATGTGATGGTCGCTGCAGTAGACCCACTTCCATCTTCTTCTCGGTCTTGCCCAGTTTACATACTAAACAAGCCATCAACTTCTCCCGCTGCTGATGTGTGAAGTCCCCCTTGGTTACCTTTTTAGCATCCTTCAAGAGTCTGGACTTCTTAAGCGCCGGGCCTTTAACATAGGCCGACACTTGGCCCTCGCTGGCCCTCATCTCCATCAAAGCCGACGCATCCGCCTCTTCTACCCACATTCGGCCTACATCCGGCTGAATGTTTATGAGACATCTCGACTTCCTTCTCCTTGGAGCATCGCAAGTTTCTGCCATAAAGGAGAGAGAGCTCGACTCTCCACTTGGCAGCACTTCAAAATAAGTCTGCACCTCCACCTTTGCTTGGACCAGAAACATATTTCCTAGGATGATATCACCACCATCTAGGAGGACAGAAACGCACCTGATCTTCCCCGGCCAATATCCCGCATGGAAATCAGCAATCTGCCCACCTTTACTCGGCGCTGCTTTGGAATTCAAGGCCTTCTCACGGCCTTTATATTGGGACCAAACATATCCCCTCTTTAGAATTCCTAAAAGGACTTCCCTCAAGCCCATCTTCTTATGGATTGAACAAGGACCTTCGAATAACCAAGCCCTCCAATAGAGGTCTGCATCCCCCATATGACACATGTTGATTCTAAGTCCCCGCTCCTCCATAAGGACCTTCGTTGCTGTGTAATCTGCTCCAGGATCCCACAGAAACTTTTCTCTTTCTTTGCAGCTCTTCCCACCGCCAAAGAATGTTGGTTCACGTACCTTGAACCATGTTGAAGAACATGCTACTATTTCCCATCTCGAAGCAGCAACTTTCTTCCACAACTTGATCTCACTATCAAGTTTATCCCGTTTAGACTCAAGGCCTTCATCGCATAGAAGCACCTTCTTTCCAACAGAATCCAAAACTTCAGCATTAGTATCCCGCCTGGACAACCAATCTGAATTTGGGCAATGTGTTCCGAAAATAAATAAAGAATCTTCTCCACCGGGGGTTGGGGCACCAGCCAAGTCTTCAAGGTGTCGCACCCTTGGTTCTCTCTGGAACTCGACTTCTGGTTGATTTATTTTCGGCTATCTTTTGAAAAATATCCAGCAACTTGGGCTCTGATACCACCTGTCACAAAGGCAATTATGCAGCGGAATTTTTACTAAGTTTTTCGCCCTTGTGCGGCCTGTTTTGCGCACCAAAACAGTCAGCCAACTCCGAGGTTCACTTCTCACAAAGAAATAAACAACTCACTCAACAATTCTGCCCAGACCCACAATGATAAATCAAACATTCAACAAAGATAAACACACACAACAATTACGGGCAAACGCCCAACTCTGTAATATATTCACTCACAAATATCGATTACAAAGAGGCTATAAATTATCAAGGCTGCACACAAAATGACACTCACTTGTGGGGGATATTTTTCTATCCAAAAATCCAACAAAACCCAACCAGATCCCAACAAAACGTCTTGTGCAGCTCATGATATATTTATAGCCCTAAGAATAACAAACTGGGAAACCTAGAGACTCAGGCAGCAGCCTTGGCCAAGTCGTGGCTGAAAAAGTCATCTCAGACTTGGCCCTCCGAAATTCTAGGGTCTTGACCGGGCCCTCCCGAAATACTCGGTCGTGGCTGAGACTTATTCCATCTTTGACTTAGCGACGCACTTCTCCTCGGTCGCCATGTGGGTCGGATCGGGTATCGGTCCAAAACCGGCCAAAGGCCCGATCCATGATCGAGGCCTAACCCATGCACAATGATCCGGCCCATGTCTGAAATACTCGGTCCTCAGTCCTCGGTCCTCAGTCCTCGGTCCTCGGTCTGATGCTTACACTTGGTTAGCTTTCCCCCTCGGTCGGATGCTTCCGCAAGGCTAACCTTCCCTCGGTCTGATGCTACCTTCTCCACACTTTTCCCACCTGATGCCCGCACACTCCATGTGCTGGCTGTTGTTACTCTTTCGGCCCTAGGTCGCACTCACGCGACCCCACTTCGGCCTCCACTCGGTCCTGGCCTTCCGCAATCCGGCCCCCGACAAACGCATGCTAACATCAATCTCTCGGTCCTGATACTCAACCCTTCGGTCCGGCAAACGCATGCTAACATCATTCTCTCGGTCCTGGTCCTCAACCCTTCGGTCCGACAAACGCATGCTAACATCATTCTCTCGGTCCTGGTACTCAACCCTTCGGTCCGACAGCAACATTGATTACATAGCATTCTGGCACCAGTGCCGCACGCCCGCGACACTCCTCTCGGCACCCCTTGGTCCTGGCAAACACAAAGCCAAGACAGCTCGGCTGAAACATTGCACCTAAGTCGCACGCACACGACTTTGTCTCGGCACGCTTCTTCTCGGTCCTGGCGCTTCACACAAGTGCCAGACCCTAGGCTTCCTCATCTCTGGTACCCTGCCGCACACCCGCGACTCTTTTTGGGTACCTCTCGGTCCTGGCCATCCGCAATCAAGCCCGGACCGAGGCCAGCATGTTACGCTTGTAACACACCACCCCCACTAGAAGAGCACAACGTCCTCGTTGTGGGTTGCACCAAACACGCCTCACCCAAGCACATAGAATAGAATTTCTCGGTCCCCCTAGCCAAACTCACCTTTAGCATCCGCATCACGACCGTGTGCTCAGCAAATCTATCCGCACCCTGAATAGAGGTCAAGACCCTGTAATTTCGGAAGGCCAAGTCTTGGATGACTTTTTCAGCCAAGACCTAGCCAAGGGCTTTCTGCGTCTCCAAGTTTCTTACTGTTATTCTTAAGGGCTATAAATATATCATGAGCTGTACAAGACGAAAAAGTTAAGTTTTGGCAGAGAGAAATACCCACAACTAGTGAGCGTCTTTTTGTGTGCAGCCTTGAGGATTTATAGCCCAAGACTTGGCCTTCCGAAATTACAGGGTCTTGACCGGGCCCTCCCGAAACCCGAGGCCTGACCTTAGAGATGGCGACCACCGTATGAAGGAACATTGAAACGTATTTTTAGTTTATTAAATAATTTAATTTGTAACTTAAACTAAGTTAGTTTCAATTATTTTAAGTTTTGATTTTTTTTTAAACATTTTATTTAGAATATTTTTTATATTAAAGTTCAATATAATCTCAAAACAAACACAATTATCTCAATTGATATCCATAAATTGTTTGGTGGTTTCTAAGTAGGATCTCAATACATATTGGAAAAACTAATATATATGTTTAATCTTAATTTGGACATCATGGTTTGTTAAATACATGTATCATGGATTACTCAATAGATTTATTTTTGTATTTATCTTTGGTTTAAACAAAATACATTTATTTATTACTTTATATATATATATAATTATTTTTTTATCAAATCTGAGTATACATAATAATGTAGAATAGTTGGTATTAAACTTATTATTAATGTTGAAAATACTTTATGGATTCTGAATCTGAGTAGAAAGTATTGATAAATTTATTTAATATTTTTGGATTAAATACTTCATTCAGACATTAATTAAATAATATAATATTGTATTGTCTTTCTTAACCAGTAAATTCAAACTTTTAATATAATCAAATATTTCTAATTTTCATTCAAAACTAAGCTAATTTTTTCTACTAAAATCATTAATAAAGAGTAGTATATACTGTTGGGTGTGAATGCGATTAAAGTTTGGCTCAGTTTCTCTTGTTTATCTATTCCGTTGCATCACTACCTCACCAAAGGCGACAACCCTTTCTCTAGTCTCCAAACACCACAAAAGAGCTTGACCTCCCACCAAGAGAGTAATATCTATTTATATTATTATGTCAAGTCCAGTAAGTGGGTTACTAGAGATTGTGCCACAATGTTAGGTCAACCAATACCTAACAATCTTCACATTTGGCCCAAAATAGTGCAAAACACAATCACATAATCACAAGACACATCATCGTCAATTTATTACCATCGATGCAACAAAAAGAATACCCAAGGTAAACTCGTGTCACAAAGACCAATGAAAATAGCACAAAGAATGCGAAAATCACAAAGATCAAACGCAAGAGCACAAAGCATGCGAAAACCACAAAGATCAAACGCAAGAGCACAAGAATGCGAAAATCACAAAGATCAAATGCAAGAGCACAAATCATGAATGGGAAAATTACAAAGATCAAACGCAAGAGCACAAAGTATGCGAAAATCACAAAGATCAAATGCAATAGCATAAAGCATGCGAAAATCACAAAGATCAAACGCAAGAGCACAAAACATGAGAAAGTCACAAAGACTGAAGGCAAAATCACAAAGCATGCCATGCGCACAAAGGACGAACCTCAAAGAGCTTTCCCTAAGTCAAAGTTTAAAATCCGTTGACATGAAATAAATTTTTCAGTAGGTAAACACTTAGTATCCATATCAGTAGGATTAAATTCTGAAGGAATTTTCTCTAACTTAACAATGCCCTTTTCAACAATATCCCGAATGTAATGAAATCTAACATCAATGTGTTTAGTTCTATCATGAAAAACATGATTTTTACACAGTTGAATAGCAGATTGACTATCAGAAAACACAACCACATTTTTGTCAAGAAAACCAATTTCAGACAAAACAACTATAAGCTAAATTGTTTCCTTAAAAGTTTCAGTGGCAGCTACATACTCAGATTTTGTAGTAGATAAAGCAACAATGGGTTGAAGTTGAGACTTCCAACTTATGCAAGAGCCACACAAAGTAAACACATAGGAATTAATAGACTTTCTATTATCCCTATCATTAACATAATTGGAATCCACATAACCAACCAACTTAGTACCTACAGAACACTTAGAGAAAGTCAAGACAACATCAACAGTGATTTTTAGATATCTCAAAAGCCATTTCAAAGAATTCCAATGAGGCATACCAGGATTAGACATAAATCTACTCAAGCAACTAATTGTATATGCAATATCAGGCCTTGTGTTAATCCTGAGATACATAACAGACCCTATAGCATTGGAATAAAGAACATTCTTTATTTCAGTTATTTCAGTTTCAGTCTTAGGAGACTGATCCTTACTTAATACAAAGTGGGAAGCAAGAGGCACATTCACAAATTTAGCATTAGACATAGGAAATTTACTCAAAATTTTAGCAACATATGCACTTTGATTCAACACAAGAGACAATTTTGTTCTATCTCTAATGATTTTCATGCCCAAAATCTTCTTAGCATCACCTAAGTCTTTCATGTCAAAATTTCCACAAAGCAATTTTTGCACATGCATAATAGACTTCGGACATGGGCTAACAATCAACATGTCATCCACATACACTAAAAGAAATACAGGCACAAAGTCTATATTCTTGAAGTAAAGACAATGATCAGAAGAACTTCTTGTAAACATCAAAGATTGCATGCACTTATCGAACTTGATATTCTATTTCCTAAGAGATTGTTTTAAACCATACAAGACTTTTTTTTAACAAACAAACATGATTCGGTAACTTGGGATCAATAAACCCCTCATGTTGATGCATATAAATATTCTTATCAAGTTCACCATGTAAGAAAATAGTAGTAACATCCATTTGCTTCAATTCTCAATCAAAGTGAGCAACTAAAGCAAACATGATTCTAACAGTAGTGAATTTGATAATAGGAGCGAAAATTCTAGCATAATTTATTCCCTCCTTTTGAGTAAATCCCTTGACTACTAATCTAGCCTTGAATCTAACTTTTTAAGACTCCTGTTTCACCTTATACAACCACTTGCAATCCACTAAGGAGCAATTATGAGGTTTATGAACAAGTTTCCAAGTATCATTAATTCTCAGGGAATTCATCTCATTATTCATAACAACAATCCATTTAGTAGAAAACTTAGACCTCGAAGCTTCTTTATAAGAGCTAGGCTCATTACAATCTAGGGATTCAAACATATTGCAATCATTCAAATTATCATCCCTAAATCTAGCAAACATTCTAATAGTTCTTCTACTTATATCCCTAGAAAGTTGATAATCATGCAAATCATCAGACAAATCATGTGAATTAGATAACACATTTGAATCATTCAAATCATCAAAAAAATCATGTGAATCAGACAAAACATTTGAAACATGCAAATCATCAATATCATGCACATTATCATGCTCCACCTCATTGAGAACATTCACATCATGTTCAGCAGGTTGATCAAAACCTACATGCACATGCTCCACCTTATTAGGAGAATCATTAACATGAGTGGAGGACATAGGCAAGCAAGGAAAATCATTCTCATTAAAGACAACATCTCTACTTATCACAATCCTAAGCCCATGTTCACTCCTATCCCAAAGTCTATAACCTTTTACCCATTCAGGGTAGCCTAAGAACATACATTTCTTGGACTTAGGCTCCAACTTGTCAACATTCTGATGCACATAACCAACACAACCAAAAACTTTCAAATTGCTCAAATCAAGAGATTTACCTGAAAACACAGATTCAGGACATTTCCCTCATAAGGGAACACTAGGGGATCTATTTATTAAATAAGCAGCAGTATGCAAAGCATCCCCCCAAACTTCTTAGACAACCCAAATGACGCTAACATAACTCTCACCCTCTCTAGAATTGTCTTATTCATCCTCTCAGCAACACCATTTTGTTGTGGTGTGTACGGCACAGACCTATGCCTTTTAAAAACATCAGACTTATGTTTCAATAGTAACACCCAAACTTTCCTAAAATAATCATCAATGATGGACATAAAATATTGGTTCCCCCCATGTGTAGAAACATTAGAGGGACCCCACACATCAGCATGCAAATATTCAAGGATATCAGAACACTTAGACACTTAGACTAGTGTGGGAAAACTCACCTTATGTTGTTTTCCTAGCACACATGATTCATAGAAGGGGATGGAAGACAATTTATCACTAATAAAGTGACCACATTTATGCAAAATTTCTAGACCTTTGTTACTCATGTGACCTAATCTATTATTCCAAAAAAACAAATTTATCACCAATCATAGAGTTCACAGAGTTAAAGCAGTCTCAACAAGACACACATACAAATTATTCATCTTTTTAGTAGTAAGATAACAAGAGACACACGTAAAATTTTCATAACACATTTCCCCCACTTTCCCTCCAAACCATCATTCTCAAGAGATGCACAAGACAACAAATTATAACGCAAATCAGGAACATGCCTCACATTCTTCAAAGTAAACACAGAACCACAAAAAAACCTTAGGCATACAACACTTATTCCTAACACATTGCAATTTTTCGAATTTTTTATAGACACAAAACCATGTTCAATCTCTTTATAGTTAGAAAACAAATCTCTAAATGGAGTCACATGTAAAGTACAACCAGAGTCAACTAGCCCATCAGATTTGCACAAAGAATCAGATAACACAAAGTTCAAGCTAGCATAACCACATATATTATTAATCATTAAAATATCACTCATACTGCCCTCACAAACAGCCACATTAGTATTTTCAAAATGCTGATTTCTCTTAGGCTTAGGACAGTCCTTGATAAAATGACCAGACTCATGACAATTATAACACTTTATAGCACTAGACCTAGACTTAGATCTGTTTTTACTATCAGGATGAGATTTCTTACCAGAACTCTCATTACTGACATTCTTTTGGACACTCGACCTACCCTGAAATCTACCCCTCACATGCATGACTTTCCCACCAGACTGTTTACCCCTCTCAGAGTGTCTCAAAGCTAACTCCTTACTCTTAAGATCATTGACAACAATATCAAGAGTGACACTATCTCTACCATACTTAATGTCATACTTCACAACATTAAAAGAATCAAGATTAACATTCAACAAGACAATGGGGGAATACTCATCAATGTTCTTATCACCACACAACTTAATATCTGAAATAAGTTTAGTGAAAACATCTAGATTATCTTCAATGTCCTTGGACATATCTAATCTAAATTTGAAAAACTTTTCAAGTAAGAACATTTTATTAGGCAGAGAAATTTCAGTATAAAGTTCAGACAATTTATCCCACAAAGTTTTGCACACTCTAAATTACCAATCTTTCTCATCACATAATCAGATAAATTCAAGTATATATAGAGGCACAAGCATTTTCATTCATTTCACTATTTTTCTCAACAGTATCAGCAACAACATAAACTTGACTAACAACTTTAAAGCATTTTTTCTGAATTAAAACACATTTCATTTTTTGTTTCCAAATGCTAAAATCAGTTTTTCCGTCAAAAGTAACCATACCATATTTATTAGCACCATACATGCTATCAAACAAATTAAATAGGAGAGTTCAAGCTATGATATCTTGTGAAACTCAAATAAAGTTTCGACTTACCCACCCCGCTCGGGCATTTGCTACTTCGTCTTCTTAGCAGCAACACGACGGCGACTTTGATTCTCAGCGGTCACGACAAATGCGACACTGACAATAGTTGAACATGACAGTAACGACTTCTTCTATAGAGGCAGCGACTTTCTTCTTCCTCTAGTAGCAGCAGAAGCAGAAAATAAAAGTAACAGGATGAAAGAAGAAACAAATCGGCGCTTATTGGTGAAGATAACTCATATCCTCCAACCCACAAACTCCAATTACAAACCCTAAACCCTAGCTATGATACCACTATTGGGTGTGAATGCGATTGAAGTTTGGCTCAATTCCTCTTTTTTATCGATTCCGTTGCACCACTACCTCACCAAAGGTGGCAACCCTTTCTCTAGTCTCCAAACACCACAAAGGAGCTTAACGTCTGCCTCCCACCAAGAGAGTAGTATCTATTTATATTATTAGGTCGAGTACAATAAGTGGGTTACTAGATATTGGGCCACGATGTTGGGTCAACCAATATCCAACATCTACATTTTACCACCATTGGTAGTTGAAGTTTTCTTGTAACTCTCCATTTGTTTTTCTAATACTACTTATGTTTGTGGTTATTTTCCTATTAGACAATGTAAGCATATATCTGTTAGTATTTTGATAATTGAAAATCCTATCATCAAACTTTGAAATTTGGCTTGAAGGTTTATATAATTGAGGTGATCCAATCTATAATGCTAGAGTTCTAAGTCTACTTCTACATATGTTTGAAAATACAAATCATTTAGAGTTTCTTTTTCTTCACTAGACAACTTTGTAGCATTCACTTTGAACAATATATTTTGACTCATCTTTGTGGTCATCAAAAGACATTTAATTTTTTTTTATAATGTTGAGTTCCGTTTCTCCTTCGGAGTACGACTAATCTCACAAGTTAAGCACATAATCAACAAACAAACTTAGCCAATTAACCAGACGAGCAGAACTTGCGTCTAATAGGTTCGAACCTAAAACTTAGGGAGGCTAAGAATATTCACATTTTGTTGTCGGTAGACTGGTAAAGGGGATAAAGTCCTTTAACTAAATCTTATATTCATAACAATTAAGCCATTTCCTTGTAATTGTCTTATACTAAATAAATTGCTCTCAAGGTTTGAAATATAATAAACAACAGTAAAAATTTGTTGTACAAATTTATTTAATGTCATTCACCTTCAATATGAGACTCCCTTTGCACGTAACTGACATCTTCGTACCATTGCCTAATTTCACTTAATGTCTAAGGTTTGTATCCAATTGTGAAAACTATTTTTAATTCCTACATATGTGGTTAGAACAACTAGAATCTATTAACCATGTATCTCTTCCTGAATTTCTAGTTATGTTATCATAAGCCATAAGCAAAAAATAGCATCCTCTCATAATTCACTTTGTTCTCCCAATTAGGGCATTTCAAGGAAAAATGTCATAGTTTGTGACATAACATTCCATCTGAGTTTTATCTCTTTCTCTTCCTCTATTCATTCATCTTCCTTCAACATGTGTGAATATTTTTAGAACATGCTCTTCTTGCATCTGATTTCTTCTAAACTTCAGCTAATGTACAACTAAAAAGCTTTGAAATTCATCTATTGACATATGTCTCGTATCTCTAGCTTCTTTTATAGACACCACAAGATGTGAACCTACAAGTTAGAGTTCTTAGAATCTTTTCTACTATGGTGGTGTCCGACATAATTTCTCCATTACTTCTCATAGAATTTTCAATTCATATAACCCTGAAAATAATCCTTAATCATCAGACCCTTTTTCATTTCATGAATCTCGAATTCTCGTCGAAGAGAATTTAACACATACATTTTAACCTTATCATTGCCTCCAAACTTAGTCTTTAGAGAATTTCATATTATTTTAGATGTTCTTCGATCAAGAACATTTCGAATGTACCCGTATCGGCTGATGTAGCTTAATTTAATCCATTTAGTTGGGCCGGCTGATGTAGCTTAATTTAATCCATTTAGTTGGGTCTGCTAATCTATGTTCAAAACTTCGACTTCATTAGATTTTGTGAAACTTTTCTTGACCAAATCTTACAACCCTTTTGCCCTTATAAGATTCTCCATTAATTCGGATCAGTGATCGTAATGTTCCCATCAAACGTTGAAAGTCTTGTTAGTCTAGTCTCATCATTTTCATCTTCCATGTCTTCGCAACTTCATGCTCTTCAACCTTTTCTCACAATCGAAATCGAAACATTTCGATCTCTCTTCTCACCGTCAAAATTGAAACCCCTTGATTTCTCCCTTTTGATTGATTTGCTCTTATACCAATTGTAAACAAAGTATTATAAGCTATAAGCTATAGTTATTTAATTGATTAGGGATAACTTATAAGATCTTAAACAACAGTTACACTAAAACTGAAAAGCAACTGCTACCCCAGTACTCAATAAGATAAGATTAAACTGCACTAAAACTAACTAACACATACAAAAACATGAGCACTGTTATCATTAATATATTAGTCTAGCTAGGAATAGAACTAGATTATGGATAAACCTATGAAAGATTTTTGACAATTTAAATTAGCAAATGGATTAAACTAAGCTACATCATCCGATGTCTGTTTATCTTCTGGGTTTTGATCTTCATTCTTCTTCTGATTCTTATTATTATCTTTGATCTGTCCATAGAAGTAGGAGAGAAAACCCCAGAGAGAAAGGATAAGTGAAAGTGCCTTTTCTGTCTTGTACTTCTCTTTGTAGAGAAGAACACCTAAGATTTGAGTTATGGGAAGGTCAGCAGTTGTTATGATGGCAGAACAGAGAGATGAGGATGTGAAGATAACTCCAATGGAGCCTAGGAAGAAACATTGCCATAGTATTCCATTGCCTATTAATACAAGGTAATAATTCCTTTTTCCTAATTCATATTCCCTTGCTTCCTTTGGAATCGCCTGCAAAACAAAACCAAACCCATGAATTGGATTAGGTACTACCTTGATACTATGTTGTTAGATATAAGGTTCAGAATAGACAATTACATTTACCTTAAAGTCATTATTAATGAACATACCAACACAACATAAAAGAGTAGAGAAGAAACACATAACAAGTTGAACTTCCATAACGACCGTATAACTCATCCTCTGTTTGGTCTTCTTATACATCAATTCCACCATCGGCAACACCAACCCATAAAGCGCCGCCGCCGCAACCGTCATTATAAAACCCAAATAGTATTCCTTATTCGATTCCCCTTCGGGCCTGTCCCCGTTCGAATGCACAGCCAGTAACACTGATCCCATCGTCAATAAGAAAATCGCGTTCAATGAAAACGAAGTTAATTTCTGTCTTACAAGGAGAAAAGCAAAACCCGCCGTGAAAACTAGGTGTGAGGTGTTGATTAAGGCGGAGGTGGAGATTGGAAGGAGGGATACTCCGTACGCGTAAAGGTAGTTGTCAAGTCCGGTCAGTACTCCGATGAAGGCAGCGGCGAAGAAGAGGGGCGGAGTCGTGAAGAAGAGAGGAGTAGATTGATGGCGGCGGCGGCGGTGGAGATAGACGATGAGAAGGGGAATGAAAATGATGGGGCAGCCGGTGGTTTCAAGGAAACTAGAAAGCCATATGCGTTTTCCGCCGCGGAGAAAATAGAGGCGCATAATGAGAGGACCGCCGCTGTTTCCGACGCCGAGTAGAATGCAGTTTAGAATTAGTAAGAATCTCTTCATCTTCTTACTTACACTTTTTTCTATACCTTCAATCTCCATAACTCGGACTCTCCTTTTGTTTTAGTGGGAGAGATATGATTTTAATTATAAGCAGTTATAATGGATGAGTTTTAAAGAAGAATCAAAGAAATCATATGGGTTTCTACTTTGTAGGTAGCTGTAACGAAGGGTCTGTCTAACACGGAAAAACACACCAAAATTTACAACTTTGGCTAACCCTTTGTCCGGCTCAGGTCCTCCTCGCAAACACCTGATCAGCCAACTCTCTACTTAAGATTTTCACCTAAGTACTCAAACTTCCCAGCAAAAATATCTCTCCATGAAAGAACAGAATATAACGAAGATAGAAGACAGCAAAGAGGCAACACAATTACGGCCGAAGCCAACCCTGTATCTTATTATTGATTCACACACGACCAATGAAAATTACAAGGAACCCCCGGGTAGGCACAATCCCTAGGCTCAAGAATATCTCTCTAGTTCTTAATTGATGACTTGATCGATTTCTTGATTGAATGCCTTAGGGTCGCCTCCTCTAGAGATATAAATAGGATTAGAAAACGTGTACAACCAACTTTGCCTAAGTCTACGCTGAATAATTCATCTAAGACTTAGTCTTCCGAAAATATAGGGACTTTGACCGGGCCTTCCCAAAATACTCGGTCTCGGCCAAGCCTTTGACCGGGCCTTCCCGAAATACTCGGTCTCGGCCAAGACTTCTTCCATCTTTGACTTAACGCTGCGCCTTTCTTCGGTCGCCCAGTGGATCGGGACATTATCGGTCCAAAACTAGCCCAAGGCCCAATCCCTGGTCGAGGCCTGATCCATGCACAATGATCTGGCCCATGCTGAAACGCTTCGGTCCTTGGTCTTCTCTTTCCCTCGGTCGGATGCGTCGGCCAGGCTACCTTCTCTCGGTCCCTGCTTCAGCCAGGCTACCTTCTCTCGGTCCCCTGCTCCTTCCTGCACACTTTTCCGCACCTATGCCAAGGCCCCCACACGCGTGCCTTGGTATCTCCGGTCTGGTGCCCGAGCTCCACACTTGGCTCTTTTCTGGGCACCTCCTCTCGGTCCTGGCCTACACTCAAGTTAGCCAGGCCGAGAGTCAGCAACTAGGGTTGTGACAAACCAGCCCCACCCACCGGACTCAACGTCCGCGTTGAGGGGTTCTCCACCAGACCCTTACTCGTCAAGTACGCCTGCACCTTATCCGCAAACTGCCACAGGTTAGTATTACGTACCCATGTAGCATCTTCCCGGCTCTCTCCGTGCCATTGGACTAAGAAGTCCGTGCACCTGTTCTTGACACTATGACCGGCTGTCCTGTGATCCAGAATCTGGGCCACTTTCTTTTCGGTCTCAAACTGCACCACGGGTGGGGCTCGCCTAGCCTGCACCCTGGTACCATCGGCCATATTCTCGTGAAACTTCTTCAGATAGCTCACGTGGAAAGTTGGGTGGATCTTCAACCGGTCTGGAAGAGACAACCGATAGGCCACCCGACCGACCCTTTTCAACACCTCAAAAGGCCCGTCATACTTAGGAATTAGTGCTCGCTGCCGACTCTTAGCACTAATCCGCTTCCAAATCTGTGGAGTCAGATTCAACAAGACCTGATCTCCGACCTGGAATTCCACTTCTCTTCTACCCGCATCAGCATACTTCTTCATACGCCTCTGAGCCTTCTCCATGCTCTCCCGAGCCAAGTCCAACATCTCTTGCTTAAGCTTGGCGAAGCGGTATGAAGCAGGACAATCACCCCCACCGTTCCTTGAAGCTACTGTGTGCGGGGTATTGGGCTGGACCCCCAATACTATCTCAAACGGACTCTGGCCCGTTGATGAAGACCGATGCAAGTTGTAACTGAACTATGCAACGTCTAGCAAGCCGAGCCAATTCTCTTGGCTGCTTGTCACATAATGCCGCAAGTACTCCTCGAGCACTTGGTTGATTCTCTCCGTCTGGCCATCGGTCTGCAAGTGATTGGCCGTCGAGAATTTGAGTTCTGACCCCATCATATTGAAAAGAGAAGTCCAGAACCTACCAGTGAACCGAGCGTCCCGGTCGCTCACAATGTCCTCCGGCACTCCGAAATTTTTCACAACATTCCGGAACAATAAGTCAGCTGCGGTCTCGGCTGAACACACCTTGGGCACCGGTATGAAGACGGCATACTTCGAAAACCTGTCCACCACAACTAGGACCGAGGTCTTCCCCTCCACCTTGGGAAAACCGAGAATAAAGTCTAAGGAAATCGACTGCCACGGTCGATCAGGTATGGGTAGGGGCTGCAGCAAGCCCGCTTGTCTCCTCTTCTCGGTCTTGCCTAGTTGACACACCAGACACGTCTTGACATAGAATTCCACGTCCTCCAACATCTTGCTCCATATGTAGGACCGTGAAAGAAGCGCCATCATTCGGCCTACTCCAGGATGACCGGCCCATTGTGGATCATGGGTCTCTCTGAGTAGTTTCTGACGCAAGGGCCCGGTTGGAACGACCGCGTGCCCTCCTTTGGCAAAAAGCAGACCATCTTCAAGCCAATATTTCGTGCTTTCTCCCGCAAGCACCTGCTTCACCGACGCTTGGTAAGCAGCATCATTCTTGGCAGCTTTATTTTAATATATAATATATTTTTTTTTACTTTTTTATTATTCTTTTTCTATTCTCTATCGAGTTGAGTTCTTTTCTTAAATTATTAGGATAGTCAGGTTAGCAAAGAGGCTTCCTTAGAACAGTCACAACAACATTATCATTCCATAGCAACCAAATGCCACCACTTCGTCCAATGGCTTCCATTCCACTCTATGCGATCTCGGAAAGCCCATTTTTTTGATAACTCTATCTGTTTGACACCAGATCTAACGAACTGAGCTGTTTGTGTCCTTGGCATCAAGGTCAGAGGATTTCCATTTTTAAAATAATGTTCGGCTCAAACCGAATGGTCAAAGGCTGGGAGTGAAGATGGGACGGGGGTTCGTCATTAGTAGTGGGGAAGCCCTCGCAGTGTCCCGCCCCCTCCCGAATTCTCGGTGCGGCGGTTAGGCATCCTTAGACGAAAGAGTGGTCTTTCAGGATTGGTCGTTGTGTGTCACCACCTCCCACCTATCCTATACATTCGATCAAGGCTGTCACTGCGAAGCTATAGTTAAGGTGCACGGGGTCTTACCGTCTAGCCGTTGGTACTCCGCATGAACCTCCACTACGTCCGTGTTGGGACTGTTGGGCTTTGTTCTTTCACTGAAGAAAATAGAACACATATTGGAATCTTCCTTACCTACTGATTCTGCAAAGAGGACAAGTCGCTCAAAATCTGTCCCTTCAGTTGTTACACAAGTACTGACACGAAGACTAGAGGACCCAGCATGTCAACTATAGAAAGTCTTACCGGTCGGAATAGAAAGAAACTAGCCTGAGGAAAGACTCCGTCCTATCTTAAGTCAACCCTTACCTTCTAAAATATCCGAAATATCTCATTAGAACTGCACCTTCACCAAGAGCTCCAGACTTATTCCACCAGCCTTTGAAGCTTTTTGTATCCAGAACCCAAAAAAGGAAAAGATCAAGGGATTGACCGAGCCTAAAAGTAGCTCGGTTATAGATGGGACATTTATTTCGTTCGGATCTCATCCATGAACCCTGCCTCCACCAGTGTCAAGGCTGCCACATATTCCTCGGTCGTCTGGCGGCTGAGTGCATCGGCCACTTCATTACTCTTCCCGGGCTGGTGCAGCCATTCGAAATCAAACTCGCTGAGAAATTCTTGCCACCTCGCTTGCTTAGGGGACAGCTTCTTCTGAGTCTTGAAATAAGTGTTAGCCACGTTGTCGGTGACCACCACAAACTTGGTGCCCAAAAGATAGTGGCGCCATGCCTCAAGGCAATGCACGACCGCCACCATCTCCTTCTCATGAGTTGAATATCGAGTCTCAACATCTTTGAACTTCCTGCTTTCGAATGCAACCGGATGCCTCTCCTGCATCAGCACCCCATCCAAAGCTCGGTCGGATGCGTCGGTATGTACTTCAAAAGGCCTGTCAAAGTGTGGCAGTTGCAACACGGGCTCGGTCGCGACCGCGTGCTTTAGGGCTGTAAATGCGTCTTCACATCTGTCTGACCAGACCCACTCTCGGTCCTTCTTTAGCAAATCTGTAAGGGGCCCGGTCTTCTTGGAATAATCTTTAATGAACCTGCGATAATAGTTGGCAAGACCGAGGAAGGACCGCAGCTCGGTCGCTCGGCTCGGTCGTGGCCACTTCTCGATAGCAATAACCTTGGCTGGATCCATTCTAATTTCACCATGTCCGACAATATGCCCCAGAAAATTGATTTGCTCCAAACAGAACTCGCATTTGCCCTTGTTTATGTAGAGGTGGTGCTCTCGCAGCTTCTCAAACACCCACTCCAAGTGGCTATAGTGCTCCTCGGCCGAGGCACTATAGACCAAGATGTCATCCAGGTAGACCACAACGCTTCGGTCTAGCCTTTCATACAAGACATCATTCATCAGGTTGCAGAACGTAGAAGGCGCATTGGTTAGGCCGAAAGGCATAACTAGGAACTCATATGACCCATAGCGAGTCACACACGTAGTCTTGGCCACATCTTCGGTCGCCACCCTAACCTGCCAGTACCCTGATCTCAAGTCTATCTTTGAATAGACCCGCGCCTGTGCTAGTTTATCAAATAAATCCAACACGTTATGGATCGGGTATTTATTTTTGACTGTTACCTTATTGAGGGCGCGGTAGTCCACGCACATCCGCAAGGAGCCGTCCTGCTTCTTCTAGAACAGAATGGGAGACCCGTATGGCGCTTTGCTGGGTCTGATCAGCCCACCTTTCAGCAGCTCGGTCAGCTGCTTCCTCAATTCCACCAACTCTGATGGACCCATCCGATAAGGAGCTTTCACCGGTATCACTGCCCCGAGTTCCAGCTCGATTCTGTGGTCGATGTTCCTCTTCGGAGGCAACACCTTCGGTAACTTGGGCGGCATGATATCTTCATACTGCCCCATCAAATCTGCAACTCTACTCGGCACATCCGAGTAAACGTCGGGCTTCATCTCCATTAATGTCGCCACGTAGGTGCGCTCTCCACGCCTCAAGACCTTCTTGAGCTGCATGGCAGATAGCATGGCCGCCTTCTTCTCCTTGGCTGCCTCATAGCGCCCGGCTATGAAGGATGGATTCTCTGGTGCCGCAATGAAAATCCCTCCTAAGTGTGGCATAACCGCCACATGGGCCGCGGCTAGGAATTCGATTCTTAAGATAACGTCGAAGTCATCAAGGGGAATGGCCATGAATTCCACCCGACCCTTCCAAGACCCAATTTGTAGCTCCGCCGTGGCCTGCCCCTTGACTGGCTGAGCTTCCGAATTCACCGCCTTCATCTTCGAGCGGTGTTGAGCAATCTCTAGCCCAAGCTTGCTGATCTCTCTATCAGCAACAAAGTTATGGGTTGCACCGGTGTCAACCATAGCCATAACTTCCTTCCCATTGATCTTGATCTTCACGTACATCAGACCACGGGCTTTATGTGGCACATGGGCACCGGCCTGCATTGCGCCTAACATCTGCAGCGGGTTCACCCTAGAAGGCACATCATCTTGTTCCTCCTCTTGACCCTGGATCGCACTAACTCTGCCGCGCTGCGGGCATTCTCGCATCAGGTGATCACCGTTGCACAGGTAGCATCCAGCTTGTCTTCGGGCCGGACCGATTTTACTCCCTCGGTCCGACTCTGTTTTCTTTCGGTCATGACCGGTACTTTTGCCTCGGTTATGACTTGTCTTTCCCCCTGGTCCTCGGTCTCTACCTTGGACTTTGCCCTTCCCTTTGTCTCTGGCGGAGGGCTTACTTGGCTCGGTGCTGACGGCGCCAATAGTTCTGTAATCGGCCAACCGATCGGCCCCAGCTATGGCCGACGGTAGGTCCTTCACATCCAATCTCCGTAGCTCGGTCTGGGCCCACGGTTGCAGTCCGGCTAGAAAGTTGAACAGCTTATCCTGCTCTGACATGTCCCGAATGTCCAGCATAAGGGAACTGAAGCTCTTTACATACTCTCTAGTAGAACCAGTATGGCGTAGACGGCGGAGGGACTCGCGGGCTAGCCAGGAAGCATTCCCCGGGAGGAATTGCTCCTTCAGTTCTCGCTTCATCACATCCCAGGTGTCGATCTTGTCGCGCATCGCACTAGCATCGTCTGAAAGGCGGGCTCTCCACCAAAGCTTGACATCGCCTACTAGATACATGCTTGTTACCGACACCTTCTTATCTTCAGGGATCTTGGAGGTCTCGAAATAGACTTCCATATCCCAAAGGAAATTCTCTATCTCCTTAGCGCTCCTGGCTCCTCCGAAAGAACAGGGCTCGGGTACCTTGAATTTCGTCGATGGAGCTGCTGCGTTCGGGGCATCCGAACTAGCCGCGCGCCTAAGCAATCGCACATCGATCTTCAGCTCTTCTATCCGTGAGATGAGTGCGTTCTGCCTAGTAATCTGCTTCTGCTCTAACATGTCGCTCAAACGCCCAATGTTCTTCTGAGCAGTTTCCCATTGCGCCTTCAACTCGCCCACCTGTCCGAACAGGGAGGGCTCGTTTTCCTCTGCAGGCATGCCTATGAGCTCCTCGAGCTCGGTCAGCCGCGTGTCCGTTTCTGCTTCGAAATCTTCTTGGACCGCACGGCTGCTGCTAGTAGTCTTCTTCATTATTTTCTTTCGCCCAAAATATACGTCGCTGTGCTCTGATACCACTTGTAACGAAGGGTCTGTCTAACACGGAAAAACACACCAAAATTTACAACTTTGGCTAACCCTTTGTCCGGCTCAGGTCCTCCTCGCAAACACCTGATCAGCCAACTCTCTACTTAAGATTTTCACCTAAGTACTCAAACTTCCCAGCAAAGATATCTCTCCAAGAAAGAACAGAATATAACGAAGATAGAAGACAGCAAAGAGGCAACACAATTACGGCCGAAGCCAACCCTGTATCTTATTATTGATTCACACACAACCAATGAAAATTACAAGGAACCCCCGGGTAGGCACAATCCCTAGGCTCAAGAATATCTCTCTAGTTCTTAATTGATGACTTGATCGATTTCTTGATTGAATGCCTTAGGGTCGCCTCCTCTAGAGATATAAATAGGATTAGAAAACCTGTACAACCAACTTTGCCTAAGTCTACGCTGAATAATTCATCTAAGACTTAGTCTTCCGAAAATATAGGGACTTTGACCGGGCCTTCCCGAAATACTCGGTCTCGGCCAAGACTTTGACCGGGCCTTCCCGAAATACTCGGTCTCGGCCAAGACTTCTTTCATATTTGACTTAACGCTGCGCCTTTCTTCGGTCGCCCAGTGGATCGGGACATTATCGGTCCAAAACTAGCCCAAGGCCCAATCCCTGGTCGAGGCCTGATCCATGCACAATGATCTGGCCCATGCTGAAACGCTTCGGTCCTCGGTCTTCTCTTTCCCTCGGTTGGATGCGTCGGCCAGGCTACCTTCTCTCGGTCCCTGCTTCAGCCAGGCTACCTTCTCTCAGTCCCCTGCTCCTTCCTGCACACTTTTCCGCACTTATGCCAAGGCCTCCACACGCGTGCCTTGGTATCTCCGGTCTGGTGCCCGAGCTCCACACTTGGCTCTTTTCTGGGCACCTCCTCTCGGTCCTGGCCTACACTCAAGTTAGCCAGCCCGAGAGTCAGCAACTAGGGTTGTGACAGTAGCCTTGTACTCCACAAATAATACTTTTGGAGACGAAATTATTTTTTCATAAAGATATATACTTTGATCATGTAAATCAATATCTTCTTTTAAGTTATAGATAAAATGGATCCATTATTATAGACAATATTTTGAGTAAATTAGTTTCCTACACCAAAAAAGTATTATGTTAATGGAAAAGAGACAAAGTATTTCTATGTAAGTTAATGTCATGAAGCCCAATTTATTAAGTTTAATTTAGGATTAGTTTGATTAGCCATCAAAAGTATAAAACATATTAAACTTTTATAGAATAATATTAAACAAATATAATATAAAAAACATATTAAACTTTTATTGAATAACTTGAAAAATATTAAACAAATATAAGTTGAAGTATCAAACCTAATAACCATTGTAAGCGAGTTTAATGAATAGAGAGTGAATAAGATGAATTAAGCTAACCATTAAAATTGTAAAAACAATTTTATAGATTTTTATTTTTAATCTCATACGATTAGTTTGATACCGGATTGTCATAGTAGTTGATTTTGGTAAACAACTACGTATTATTGTTGTTTCTATTGATAGTTGATGCTTAACATATCATGTTTGCGAATGATCCCTTAATTACTGATTTTCGTCGACAATCAGTATTTAATCATTGCGTTATATGTACCCGATTGTCACAATAGTTGATTTTGATCGACAACCACACATTATCGGCATATCTGATATCCGATATCACAATAGTCGATTTTGGTCAACAACTACACATTATCGGTGTATCCACCAATAGTTGCTACTCCACATATCAGGTTTATCTAATCGCTAATCGCCACGTTATATGTACCCGAATGTCACAATGATTGATTTTGGTCAACAACCCCACATTATTGACCTACGCAATACCCGATTGTCACTATAGTTGATTTTGGTCAACAACCACACATTATCGGTGTACCTCGATGTTCGACATATCAAATCGATGATTAATCCCGTAATAGCTGATTTTGGTCGACAATCATTACGTGTCAATGCATTTGATGAACTCACGATTACGATTCAGGCTACTCAAATCTTGATAACTACTATCCCCTCGATAGTTATTCTCGGTTATTTTCATAATCGTTGTGTGATTTTGAATTGCGAGTAGTTTTCTTTTTCTTTTTTAGATTTTTTATCTTTTAGGAGATAACCTCTCCCTCTCTTTATTTCCCCTCCTCTGGATGTTGGAGGGTCGCGTCTAATGATCCTGCACCCGTCAATCTAACCTTATCATCTTCTTAATGTACTTGTACTCTTACTATGGTTATTTCAAAATGATGCATCTGCAGACGTCTTACAACACGTTATTGGAGGATGATACAACCATAGATGTACAACGCGCGTCCTTGGAGGACGATGCATCATGCATCATGCATCCATAGATGTCTTATAGCGCGTCTTGGGAAGATGGTGCATCACATAAATGTCTTATTGCGCATCCTCTTATTATTACTATTTAATCGTTGTCCCTTGTCTTTGCGAAAGTTTAGCTCATGAAATAAGCTAAAAGAATTTGAACTTTCGGCTTTTTATCCAGCTACGTGTTAATTTTAATTAAAAACTACAAGGCTTTGAATGTTTGGCTTTCGTCCTATGGGTGAACTTTTACCACAAGCTAAAAATGTCTTGATGGAATCACACAACCTCACGGTCTTGGATGAACTTCGAGAACTCATGATTCAGGCGAACATTAATTCTAAAACATATTGTCTAAGTAAAAAATATAAATTTTGTCCCTTTTTAAAAATTCACCTGGTAGGAGACTAGGGGATTTTATTAGACACGATTTTTTTTTTTTGAAATGCCACACCTTTCGAAACGCCCCTAGTACCAGATTATAGGATTATGTGCATGAGATGCATTTTTTTATATGAGATGCGTTTTTTTAAATGTCCTCAGTATCAAACAAGGGATTTAATGCATGACCCAAGAATCTGAAAGGAGACATTGATCATTTCATACAATCGGTTGGTTTTAGATCCGAACATTTTTGGCTTTTAAGACTTCGTGCCTTTGCCCTTTTGATTGCCTTTAAAACCCTTCCTTTTTTTTTCTATTTTTGTCCTTCCTCCTTTTTTTAACGAAAATGTCGTAATTAGTTGATTCCTATTCGTATGCTAACAATTGCTCAACACTTGTTTCTTCTAACGAAAGAATTTTGGCCCGACGTTAGATCTTGACGTTTTGTCTTGGATCCTATCTTGGCGCCGCGTTTTTCAGAGTTTTAACCGTGTCTTTTTTTTAGAGAAATCTTCAGACCTCTCGGTTCGAAAGAGTTGTCATACTTTAGGTATATATGGTAGAATCGATACATCTAGCGAATGCCTGTTGGTGATAAAAAGAGTAATTAAATGGATGAAATATTGGTTAAGTATTAGATAAAAATCTCTTAAAAAAACAAAGATCAAAACAAGGACTAAGGGATTTAAGGTAGCCTTATACTCCATAAATTTTATTTTTGGAAAGATTAGATCACTTACACCAATGGAGAATTTTATTTTTCATGAAGGTGTTAATAATGTAAGTTGATATTTCCTTTTAGTTATAAGTTAAAAAGTAAATAGAATCCGGTCCATGATTATAGACAATATTTTAAATTTTATTTCAAATTAGTATCCTAGAACAAAAAAGGTATGAAAAGTTAATGTTAATGGAAAAAGACAAATTTATTAGATCTATGTATGTTCATGTCATGAAAGCCTTTTTACTTTTATTTTTTTTTTGTAAGAACCTTTTAATTTAGGGTTAGTTTGATTAGCCATAAAATTTATCAAACATATTAAACTTTTATTGAATAAGTTGAATAATATTAAATAAGGGCGGAAATTTTTGACACGACATAGACATGACACGTTATTAACGGTTTTGGGTCAGTTCTTAATGGTTCGTGTATTTTTTCGTGTCGTGTTTTTTTCGTGTCGTTTTGTTAACGGGTCGTGTACGGATCATTATCGTGCCTACACGTTAGACACTATAATAACCCATTTCAATTATCGTGTCTAACAAATAACGGGTTACTCGTTATCCATGTTTGACATGTTACCCGATTCTGACGCATTATAAGGGTTTTATGCATGACCTGATAATCTGAAGGAGACTTTGATCATTTCATACAATTGATTGGTTTTAGATCGAAATATTTTCAGCTTTTAAGACTCCGTGCATTTGTCCTTTTGATTGCCTTTAAAACCCATCATTTTTCGATTTTTGTCCTTCCTCATTAACGAAAATGTCGCCATTAGCTGATTCATATTCGTATGCTAACAGTTGTTCAACACTTGTTTCTTCTAACGAAAGGATTTTGGCCCGACGTTAGAGCTTGATGTTTTGTCTTGGATCCTATCTTGGCGCCGCGTTTTTCAGAGTTTTAACCGTGTCCCTCTTTTTTTAGAGAAATCTTCAGACCTCTCGGCTCGAAAGAGTTGTCATACTTTAGGTATATATGGTAGAATCGATACATCTAGCGAATGCTCGTTGGTGATAAAAAGAGTAATTAAATGGATGAAATATTGGTTAAGTATTAGATAAAAATCTCTTAAAAAAACAAAGATCAAAATAAGGACCAAGGGATTTAAGGTAGCCTTATACTCTATAAATTTTATTTTTGGAAAGATTAGATCACTTACACCAATGGAGACTTTTATTTTTCATGAAGGTGTGTTAATAATGTAAGTTGATATTTCCTTTTAGTTATAAGTTAAAAAGTAAATAGAATCCGGTCCATGATTATAGACAATATTTGAAATTTTATTTCAAATTAGTATCCTAGAACAAAAAAGGTATGAAAAGTTAATGTTAATGGAAAAAGACAAATTTATTAGATCTATGTATGTTCATGTCATGAAAGCCTTTTTACTTTTTTTTTTTTTTTGTAAGAACCTTTTAATTTAGGGTTAGTTTGATTAGCCATAAAATTTATCAAACATATTAAACTATTATTGAATAAGTTGAATAATATTAAATAAGGGCGGAAATTTTTGACACGACATAGACACGACACGTTATTAACGGTTTTGGGTCGGTTCTTAATGGTTCGTGTATTTTTTCGTGTCGTGTTTTTTTCGTGTCGTTTTGTTAACGGGTCGTGTACGGATCATTATCGTGCCTACACGTTAGACACTATAATAACCCATTTCAATTATCGTGTCTAACAAATAACGGGTTACTCGTTATCCATGTTTGACATGTTACCCGATTCTGACGCATTATAAGGGTTTTATGCATGACCTGATAATCTGAAGGAGACTTTGATCATTTCATACAATTGATTGGTTTTAGATCGAAATATTTTCAGCTTTTAAGACTCCGTGCATTTGTCCTTTTGATTGCCTTTAAAACCCATCATTTTTCGATTTTTGTCCTTCCTCATTAACGAAAATGTCGTCATTAGCTGATTCATATTCGTATGCTAACAGTTGTTCAACACTTGTTTCTTCTAACGAAAGGATTTTGGCCCGACGTTAGAGCTTGATGTTTTGTCTTGGATCCTATTTTGGCGCCGCGTTTTTCAGAGTTTTAACTGTGTCCCTCTTTTTTAGGAGAAATCTTCAGACCTCTCGGCTCGAAAGAGTTGTCATACTTTAGATATATATGGTAGAATCGATACATCTAGCGAATGCTCGTTGGTGATAAAAAGAGTAATTAAATGGATGAAATATTGGTTAAGTATTAGATAAAAATCTCTTAAAAAAACAAAGATCAAAACAAGGACCAAGGGATTTAAGGTAGCCTTATACTCCATAAATTTTATTTTTGGAAAGATTAGATCACTTACACCAATGGAGACTTTTATTTTTCATGAAGGTGTGTTAATAATGTAAGTTGATATTTCCTTTTAGTTATAAGTTAAAAAGTAAATAGAATCCGGTCCATGATTACAGACAATATTTGAAATTTTATTTCAAATTAGTATCCTAGAACAAAAAAGGTATGAAAAGTTAATGTTAATGGAAAAAGACAAATTTATTAGATCTATGTATGTTCATGTCATGAAAGCCTTTTTACTTTTTTTTTGTAAGAACCTTTTAATTTAGGGTTAGTTTGATTAGCCATAAAAATTATCAAACATATTAAACTTTTATTGAATAAGTTGAATAATATTAAATAAGGGTGGAAATTTTTGACACGACATAGACACGACACGTTATTAACGGGTTTGGGTCGGTTCTTAATGGTTCGTGTATTTTTTCGTGTCGTGTCTTTTTCGTGTCGTTTTGTTAACGGGTCGTGTACGGATCATTATCGTGCCTACACGTTAGACACTATAATAACCCATTTCAATTATCGTGTCTAACAAATAACGGGTTACTCGTTATCCATGTTTGACATGTTACCCGATTCTGACGCATTATAAGGGTTTTATGCATGACCTGGAGACTTTGATCATTTCATACAATTGATTGGTTTTAGATCGAAATATTTTCAGCTTTTAAGACTCCGTGCATTTGTCCTTTTGATTGCCTTTAAAACCCATCATTTTTCGATTTTTGTCCTTCCTCATTAACGAAAATGTCGTCATTAGCTGATTCATATTCGTATGCTAACAGTTGTTCAACACTTGTTTCTTCTAACGAAAGGATTTTGGCCCGACGTTAGAGCTTGATGTTTTGTCTTGGATCCTATCTTGGCGCCGCGTTTTTCAGAGTTTTAACCGTGTCCCTCTTTTTTTAGAGAAATCTTCAGACCTCTCGGCTCGAAAGAGTTGTCATACTTTAGGTATATATGGTAGAATCGATACATCTAGCGAACGCTCGTTGGTGATAAAAAGAGTAATTAAATGGATGAAATATTGGTTAAGTATTAGATAAAAATCTCTTAAAAAAACAAAGATCAAAATAAGGACCAAGGGATTTAAGCCTTATACTCTATAAATTTTATTTTTGGAAAGATTAGATCACTTACACCAATGGAGACTTTTATTTTTCATGAAGGTGTGTTAATAATGTAAGTTGATATTTCCTTTTAGTTATAAGTTAAAAAGTAAATAGAATCCGGTCCATGATTACAGACAATATTTGAAATTTTATTTCAAATTAGTATCCTAGAACAAAAAAGGTATGAAAAGTTAATGTTAATGGAAAAAGACAAATTTATTAGATCTATGTATGTTCATGTCATGAAAGCCTTTTTACTTTTATTTTTTTTTGTAAGAACCTTTTAATTTAGGGTTAGTTTGATTAGCCATAAAAATGATCAAACATATTAAACTTTTATTGAATAAGTTGAATAATATTAAATAAGGGCGGAAGTTTTTGACACGACATAGACACGACACGTTATTAACGGGTTTGGGTCGGTTCTTAATGGTTCGTGTATTTTTTCGTGTCGTGTCTTTTTCGTGTCGTTTTGTTAACGGGTCGTGTACGGATCATTATCGTGCCTACACGTTTGACACGATAATAACTTAGACACTATAATAACACATTTCAATTATCGTGTCTAACAAATAACGGGTTACTCGTTATCCATGTTTGACATATTACCCGATTCTGACGCATTATAAGGGTTTTATGCATGACCTGATAATCTAAAGGAGACTTTGATCATTTCATACAATCGATTGGTTTTAGATCGAAATATTTTCAGCTTTTAAGACTCCATGCATTTGTCCTTTTGATTGCCTTTAAAACCCATCATTTTTCGATTTTTGTCCTTTCTCATTAACGAAAATGTCGTCATTAGCTGATTCATATTCGTATGCTAACATTTGTTCAACACTTGTTTCTTCTAACGAAATGATTTTGGTCCGACGTTAGAGCTTGATGTTTTGTCTTGGATCCTATCTTGGCGCCGCATTTTTCAGAGTTTTAACCGTGTCCCTCTTTTTTTAGAGAAATCTTCAGACCTCTCGGCTCGAAAGAGTTGTCATACTTTAGGTATATGTGGTATAATCGATACATCTATCGAATGACCGTTGTATATAAAAAGAGTAATTAAATGGATGAAATAATGGTTAAGTATTAGATAAAAATCTCTTAAAAAAAAGACAAGATATCTAACAATGACAAATTTTTTGATAACTTAGCACATGGAGACTGTTTTAAGATATATTTTCTGTTATTATAAGTCATTGATAGATATCTTGTCTTGAATAACAGAAAATATATATTAATATGATGTTACAAATAAATTAAATATACGAAGAACGAAATCACCGATTGAGATGTTGATTCGAGTCATGTGTTAGATACATTTCCCTTAAAACAGTTTCATCGTCTCCCGTTTGTGTTGGAGCTTATCGTAGATGACTGTCTCCCAGAGTACAACGAATCCAGTAGTAATTTTGCACTGAAATCACTTTTCTTCGAACTTGATCAGCGTACCTAAACTATCACCGGGTTTCAACGGAAATATCGAGCAAAGACTCGAAGAACACTCACAAAACAAGAAGAGGGCTTTTGGAATTATAGAGTGAGAAAATATAAGATGATAAGATTGTTTTTGATTAAAGATGAGGGGTTTTATATTGTTGAAAACTTTCATAAAAATAAAATCAACCATTAATTTTTGATCCAAGGGTTGACCTTGATTGCTTCTTCATTGCCTTTTGCATTTTCTCTTCATTAGAAAATACATGTTACATGATTTTCTAAATTGCTAATAAATTTCTAATAAATTGATAGCAATAATATCATGAAGGTTACAATGACAATTAACAAAATTAAATATATTTAATTTGATAATTGTTTTTCAAGCCATTAAATGTTAATTACATAATTAACAAATTAATTACTTGGATAAAATTTCACTTTAATTCACGTTTGATTTTCGTGTGAATTTTGTTTTTATTTCATTTGATTTTATTTACCCAAATTTTCATTTCCATTTATTAATGAAATTTATGAATTAGTTTAAAATTCCAACATGTTCTTCAATCCACGGTAAGTTTTCATTCATATTTTAATTACTGTTACGAACAAAAGTTAAAATTTTTACATTTCAGTTCGTGTGTTTTTCAATACTACAAGATTTATTAATTTCTTTATTTTAATTTGATCATGAGATCAATTGGAAATTTTATATAGAAATTAATTTGGATTAATCAGGCTAAATAAAAAAAATCCAAATTTAAATTTAAAAGTTGGATTTTTATTCTCGAGCTTTAACTCAAGAATAATCATGCCAAAAACTTCCTAGCATATTTTAAAATAGGTTAAAAATATTTACAAACTAATTCCAAATCAAATAAGACAGGTTTGCCCAAAATTGAGATTTTAAAATAAAGTTCTGAAAATCAAATTTAAAAATAACCAAAACATATGGCTAGTTGGTTTAAACAAATTAGTTTTAACTCTGTTAAGTCTTAGGAAGCTTTTCATAATCTCGGAATTTAATTATAATCCTTAAAACACAAAATGAGATTTTCTGACCTGTTTCTGTCGAAGCTCCAAAGGTTCTTATTCTGATTGATTTTATGTATACAAACATAACTTCAGATATTCGTGTTTGGTTACACTTGTAAAAAAAAAAACTCTCGCATTATGTTCTTTATGTCCGTTAAATAACGATATTTACCTTAAAAAATTGTTTTTTTTTAGAAATTTGGATTCTTATTTATCAAATTATCTATTTAAAATTAATTTTTTTAATTATTTTAAAACTCTTTAATCAAATATATCATAAAAATAGATTCGAGTGGAGTAAGTGACGAGATATTGATTAAAGAAAAATTAACCTAAAAAACAATTAAAATCAAATTTTAAAAAATAATTATTTTTAATTAATTATCTTAAAATAAAACTTGGTCCACAACAACCACCACGAAAACCTCGTGGCACTTACATTTTTACTATTTTTTTTTTTATAAATGATTAGTTTAATTTAATTTATAAAGAATTTATAAAAAAAAATACAATTAATAAAATAACAACTAAACAATCAAATTAACTTACGATAATAATTACATTAACAATCATCTGGAGGTCATTACTCTCTATGGTTATGATAATTTTCTAACATTACAAAACTAGATAATAATAATATTAACAATATTAGAAAGATTCCCTTTGCATCTAGTTATCATGATGACCAATATAAGTATTTCTTATTCAATATTTCTAACTCTTCATAGCCACATAATTTTGAAGAAGTTAGAATTTTAATTGGATAAAAACTATGAAATTTGAACTTAATGCTTTACAACTTAACACATTACATATTATTAATTTGAGGAAAGAAGAGAGTTGGTTGCAGGTGAATATATAAGTTTAAATATAAACCTGATAATACAATTAATAAATATGAAGCTCGATTAGTTGCAAAAGAATATGGTCAAATAAATAGTGTTGATTACCATAATAGCTTTGCACCGATTACAAAAATGTGTAACTAACAGACATTTATTTATTATAACTACTGTCAAACAATGACACCTACATCAAATTGACATATATAATTCTTTATTAAATAGAAACTTGATGATGAAGTAATTTATTACCTCCATAGAAACTTGATGATGAAGTAATTTATTACCTCCTAGGATGACAAATTAATTTAATCAAGTTTGCAAGTTGAATAAAAGTCTTTAGGATCTTAAACAGGCTTCGAGCCAATAGAATATTGAAATTAACCAAACATTCTATAGATGAGCTTTTTGTAATCATCTCATAACGACTGCCTCTGTATTAAAATGACAAAATTTGATATTATTGTTGTACTTATAAATGTTGATGATATTTTGATTGCATATAGCAATCT
Organism: Impatiens glandulifera; assembly: GCF_907164915.1. Taxonomy (NCBI): domain Eukaryota; kingdom Viridiplantae; phylum Streptophyta; class Magnoliopsida; order Ericales; family Balsaminaceae; genus Impatiens; species Impatiens glandulifera. The sequence goes on from NC_061863.1 coordinate 2,813,688, forward strand.
TAATGAAATTTCTAAGGTTAAAAGACAACTATATTCAAAGTTTTTAATTAAAAATTTAGGTGATACTAATTTTTTCAGGACTTGAGATTCACAAAAATAGAAATGGGTTATAATGTAGGATGGTGGTCACTCATTGAATGAATTGGAAAAATATAGACATGCACTTTATCTTATCGGTAGATTAATCTATCTAAATTTGATTTGCTCTAATATTATTTTTGGACGACTAAGTTAATTCATGCAAAAGCCTTCCATGATACATTGGAAGACAACCTTACAAATTGTAAGGTATCTAAATGGTTGTCCTTATCTTGAGACGATTCGAGACGATCCGTCATATTATACTATATTAGATTGTGTAATGCAACAGTTTCTTGAAAAAACAAGAAACATATAACATTCTCACGATCATCTACATAGGCTGAATATCGCAGTCTTGGGATTACGATATGGGAGATCCAATGGATATGTTATCTTCTAAATGACTTGGGAGTCAAAACAATATTTTCAGTCAAAACTTTGGTTTGATAATTAAGCGGCGATCCACGTCTCCAAAATTTCAGTTTTTTTATAAAAGCACAAAGCATATCCAAATCAATTGTCATGGTGTATGAGACAAATTTAAAGCCGGAATTATTTCGCTGCAGCGAACAAGTCTCGTCTTGCTGATATTTTTACAAAAATATTATATTACAGTCCATTTTCAAAATTAAGGAATAAACTTAATCCTCAAGATGGATAGATATAAAAGAAAGTTAAGTTTGTTCTATTTAATAAGTTATTTATTTTTAATAAATTGTGCTGTTTATTATCTCAATAGAAATAAATTTATTATTTGAGACTTATTTGTAATTGTTACATTTCATTATTAAAATGGTAAGGAGCCGACAACCACTAGTAGTTGCTTTATTTTTATTATCTCCTCAAACCCTAGCTCAACATTTCTTAATATTGTCTATTTAGTATCCTTACAAAATTAATGTTTGACCTACTCATAATTTCTTACCAAAGATTTATTTATTTATTTATTTTATACATTGAGATTGAAAGAGTAAACGTTGAACAAAATCTACTTATTGAAAAGATAAAAGAAATATGAAAACAATAAAAATTGAAAGAAAAATAAAACATTTGAACTACACCCCACAAATGACAAATAATTAGAGAGATATATATAGAGAATTTAATATTGATTTCGTGGTTCAACGAAATTTTGAGTTTGTATGATCTTTTACTAGTTAAACAATTTTATTTAATTCAATCACATATTTTTATCAAATAAAATAAAATCACCTCCACTTTTTACATTGTCAATTTCTAAAACTAATTATAATACAATTAGTCAAATAGCGTTTGAAAAAAACTTAAATTATATTAATATATAATGATAAACAAAATTGAAAAAAATAAAAAAAAAATATTTTACTATCTTATGTAGTCAAAGTTGAGTCTTGATTTATGCAGAAATTGAGAAAAACAAATTTAAATGTATTTGTGGCTACATGAACATTGTGTTTTTTTACTATATTTGCTATTTTAATATATATTTAAGCTTGTACATTTAAAAATAATAATTGTATGCATAAAAAAATTAAGATTTCTTTTGTTTAAACGTTTAATTTTTATGTATTATTTCACAGTAAAAAATCACAAAAATTTGTGCACTCATTCTTGTAATAATATTTTATTAAATCATTCAAATAATAAAATATAATAGTTTATTTATAATAAAAAAAGTTACAAAAATATTTAAACAATTTTCTTTGAAATGTTTTTTATGTTGAGTTTTCTTCATTAAAATCCACATACTATATTTCATTTATTTTAAACTATTTAATCATTCAATTTATTAATAAAAATATTATAATTTTTTTTAAATTTAAATAATATAAAAAATGTTTTAATAATTTAATAAAAAAAAACTCATGAAATAACTTATTATTTCATAAAAATAAATTAATAACCCAACATAAAACAAATAAGCTTAATTAAAAAACTAAAATTATAATTAAATAATAAAAATAATTAAGTTTAAAATATGATAAAATATATATTTATATATATATATATATATATAAAATATATATTTATATATATATATATATATATATATATAATATATATTTATATATATATATATATATATATATCATAGGCAAGAACATGTTTTTGATCATCTTAGTGATTGTTAGTGGAATTAAATATAAATGGAACTATTTTTGTTATGAAAAAAGTTGAGTAAAAAAATCATCCAATTATTTGAATAAAACTCTATTCACGATGAATATTTTATAAAAGATTTGTGCACAAAAAAATTATTGTTATACTATAAGTTGTTTTCGTATATGTCACAAAAAATAAATCGATGATTCACTTATTTTTGCATTTTTAAGATGATTAGTATCTCTAGTCTTTTGTAAAATATGACTAAGATTAATTAAGTGGGGTCTTTGGAAAATTGATGTAACTCATACAATATACCAATATAGTTGAGTTGTCATCAGATTATTTTGTAGTGGGCTATTATTAATGGTTACACTTTTTGTTATTCGTTTCGAAAAAATGATGAAAATAGTAAGAGAAGTTAATTGATCTTCTGGAATAAGTATGAGTTCAATTTGATCAACGTGTTTCTATTCTTTTTATTTTATTTTATTATATTATTATTTGTTTTTATGGTAAAATAATTGTTATAATTTTTTTAAATACATGAAATATTAAAAATAACTCTTAAATAAATGAATTAAGAGAGAAAAAATTGTATATAGTTAGTATAAATATAAGAGCGATTTACAATCAATTTTAAAGTTACTAGAATAAGTTGTGACAAAAAAAATTACTATTTGAATTTTTATTAAAATTATTTAAATTAAAATAAAAATCGTGTTAAAATTTTAAATTAAAAAAAAATATATTCATAATTCTAAAAATAATTCTAAAAATAACTGAGATAAAAAATAATATTATAGTAAAAAAATAATTATTAAATTAATTGTGAGAAAGATAACGGTATTTACTTTACAGTTTTTATTTTAGGAAATTGGATTATTATTTATTAATTATTTTTCAATATATATATATATGAATTTCACATTTTAAATTTTAAAATATTAAATAAATTGATAGGTTAACTATAAGAAATTAAATTCTTAAAATTATTTTAAAACTCTTTAATCAAATCTATAAATTAGGTAACTCGTCACTTTCTACGAGACTATAGTAAGTTATGAGATACTAATTAAAGAAATATTAACTTAAAAATTAATTAAAATCTAATTTAAACAAATAATTATTTTTATTTAATTATCTTAAAATATAACTTTGTTCACAAGAACCACCACGGCAACCCTCGGGCTTACACTTACTATTTTTATAATGATTAGTTTAATTTAATTTGTAATAAATATATAAAAATAATACAATTAAAAAAATAACAATAAAATAATAAAATAAACTTAAGTTAATAATGATATTACCAATCATTTTAAACACCTTAAATTAAAGTCTAGTTAGGTTATTACTCTAGAGATATGATAATTTTCTAGCATTAAAAAAATAAATAATAATTATAATGACATTAACAATAAAATGAATGTTTAAGGTATAATATTTTTACAAAACATTAAAATAAATTTACTTGAATATAAATTATAATACTTTCAAGTTCAACTAAACCTTCTTTTATAATAACACCAAACCCTAGCCAAAATTCAAGATTACAAACATGTTTAAACGGGTTGTCTTCTATTATATCCAAATAATTAAATTGATCCTTAGACAACTTACCAATCAAAGTTTACATGAGTAGTCATCCACACTCTTGTTTCAAAATCTTAATTTTAATTAATTATTACTAATTTGTAATGATTAAGACTTAATTATGATTAAGATTGAAATTTTTCAATATAAAAAACATTGAAAACAAAGTTGAGAGGTTAAAGTGTATATGTACTTGGCCTGCCACTTCCATTTTCAAAGTGGTAAGACCACTAATATATGTTTTATTTATAAAAGAATATGCTTAAAGAGACATTGATTGTTCTTCCAAAGGTATAAATTGTTCAATTGAGTTGGAACTCTCCATGAGTGCTAAAAAAATATTTTTTCAAGATTTTCAAATTTCTTGATAAGAATTAGATGATTGGTCGTTCAAAGATAATTTGAATTTGGAGGTAGATCTATATATGGGTTGTATTGCGCTTAAATTCAAAAGAAAAACAAATTATTTTCACTGATATTTTTATATATTTAAATCTTTTAAAAATTATGATAAACTCTTTAATCGCATTTTTATTTAGAATATTTTTATATTAAGTTCAATCTAATCTTAAAGCAAACACAATTATCACAATTGATATCGATAAAAACTAATATATATGTCTAATCTTTGGACATCATAGTTTGTTAAATACATGTATCATTGATTACTCAATAGATTTATTTTTGTATTTATCTTTCGTTTAAACAAAATACATTTATTTATTAATTTATATATATATATATATATATATATATATATATATATATATATTATTACTATTTTATCAAATCTAAGTATACATAATAATTAATATAGTAGAGTTGAATTAAATTTATTATTAATGTTGAAAATAATTTTTGGATTCTGAATTGAGTAGAAAGTATTGATAAATTTATTTAATATTTTTACATTAATTATTTTGGGTTAAATACTTAATTCGAACATTAATTTAAATAAGATAATATTTTAAATTATTAATATTTTATAACAAATTTAAATAAAAAATACAAACTTAAAAAAAATTCTTATTTGTTACTAACAATTTTTTTTTTTATTTTTCAAAACCCAAAATTATCATGTTTGTTTTATAAATCTTGATAAAAAAATTAATTTAGTTTGAACTGAAAATTTATCAAAAATTAATTTTTTTAATCTAAAAAAATAATCTAATTAAACTAAATCTTTCTTAATAAATAAAAACAAAATAAATACAACTTTTTCCTTAATAATTTGTAAATAATTTTAGTATTTTTTTTTTTATCTGTTTTATATACCTCAATATAAATAAGTTATCTTTTCACGACAATTTTTTTTTTTTTTTTAGCTTAGTACCATTTCATTAAAAAACCCAAAAGAAGAAAAAAATACAAAAGTTTAAGATCAGATCTAGACAATTTTTAGATTTGACAATGAAACAATAATTGAATTACAGACAATAACAATAATCAATTAGCGCCTACAGCGTTTTTACTTTTATTCTACTTGTGACCTTCTCAAACGAAATATCTCATATCTGGTAGAGCTTTCTATTCTCTTCATTCCTTTCGATTCCTCTCCATGATTGAATGAGTGCATTTTCATCTGAAGTTATATCTCTCCAAATATTTTCAGCGGTTCTACTTCTTCCTCTATGAGTTCTTGAATTTCTTTCTTCCAGATATTGTAGATTATTGAACAGGGAGGTGGAGCCGACAATCCCTAGCTCGTAGTTGCTTTTACTTTTCTTTTGTCTTCAAACCTAGACCAACATTTTCTTAATCTGTCAATTTACAGTACAAATTCATCTGAAATCTTTTAAGGTATAAAAGCACATCGGATAAAGTATTCTTGGTGCAAACATAATGGTTAATCTACATTACTAAAAAAAAAGTCTAGATACCAAGTGTTTTTTCGCTCGGTAATACATAATTTACAATCGGTATAGAGAAACACCGATTGGATTTAATGAGATCGTCACTGGTCGCTAGAAAGCTCTATCGATAATATGAAATCAAAGAATGTCAATTGAACTTTAACCAATTGGTATAAGAAAATACCGATTGGACTTTAACCAATCGGTATAGGGAAACACCGATTGGTATTATAACCAATCGATATAGAGAAATATCGATTTGTTATAATACCAATCGGTATAGGGTATATATATTTTTAAATAGAAATTGATATTAAATTCCAGTTGTTTTACAAGGAGATTTGTTCTTAAACTACTCATATTAGACACATGAATATATGATGACATGACATTATTCCAAAGGCTATAAGATTACCTCTAGAAGGTTGTTGAACACATTAGTTTAAACATTAAAATCTGTATGGAGTTATATATTATAAGGCTTTATTTGAAAATATCTATAATTATGTAGTCAAAGTTGAGTTTTGATTTATGCAGAAATTGAGAAAAACAACTTTAAATGTATTTGTTACATAAACATTGTATTTTTGACTATATTTGTTTTTTTAATATATATTTAAGGTTGTACATTTAAAAATAATAATTTATAAAATTACCTCTAAAAGGTTGTTGAACACATTAGTTTAAACATTATAATCTTTAAGGAGTTAAATATTATGTGGCTTTATTTTTAAATATCTATAATTATAATTATGTAGTCAAAATTGAGTTTTTATTTATGTAAAAATTGAGAAAACTAATTTAAATGTACTTGTCACTACATAAACATTGTGTTTTTGTACGTGGTTTTGTACACATTAATAGGAAAGAGAATGAAATGAAGTGTTTGGATGATGAGTTTCATTCTTGAACATTTGATTTTCGGATACTCATGATTCATCTATTTCTCTTTAAATTGGGACAAATAAATCTCATTCAAGTGTGATGCACTCTGTCTCCCATAATGTTCACTCTCTCATTTCTCTCTCATAATTATAATTATAATATTATATATGTTATTTTCTTTTATAATTATATTAAATTATCTTTAATAATTAAAATAATAATAATTTTTTTAATTAATTTATTTAAAGAAATTATTTTAATTATTTAAATAATATTAAGGAATTATTTAAAATAAAATGTAATTAATAAAATAATTTTTTAGTAATATTTATAATAACTAATAATAATAAAAATATTTTTTAGAATTAATTTTAAATATTATATATTAATAATAAATTTATAATAAATTTATTAAAATATAAAAATATAAAAATAAAATAATAATTTTATATAAAATAAATATTTGAAAAATATTAGAAAGGTTAAATATAAAATATTTTAATAAAAAATATTTTTAAAAAAGTTATGCAATGTTATAATATATGTTATTGAGTAAAATATTATATTTAATTTAATTAATTATTCATATATAATATTTTTAAGACTTTATTAATAAATAGAAAAAAAATTGAATTATTCAACTATTTTTATATTTTTATATGAATTTAAAAAAAAATGATATATATATATATGATAAAATATTAGATATTTATAATTTATTAAATTATGACCCACCTCAATATTTTATATATTTTAAACAATTATAATATTAAAATAAAAATATTTAATATTTATAATTAAATAAAATATAATAAAAAACAAAATAAAAATATTAATTTAGTTTTAATTACAAAATAATATTAATAATTTTTCTCTAATAAATCTTAATATTATCAATAGAATGGAAATATTTAAACGTTATCAAATGGATTGAAAATAATTAATACTCATAACCAAACACTATACTTCTATCAATTCTTATTTTTGCTCTACACCTCTATCAATCTCATTCTTATTATCATTCTCTTATTTGAACCAACGTTAATTACAGTAATATGATCCAAACATGCTCTTGCCTATTACATTTATATATGTTTTTTCACTTTTTTTTTTCTTTTTTTTAATTATAATTTTTTAATAAATCTTATTTGTTTGATGTTGGTTTATTAATTTTTTTATTTGTTATATTTTTAAAATATTATTTTTATGAAAATATACGTTATTTGAGTTTTTTTTTATTAAATTATTAATTTTTTTTTTTGTATAAATTAAATTTAAGAAAACATGATAATATTTTTTTAATAAATTAGATTGAATATTTAAAATAAATAAAATATCGTAGGTGAATTTTAATTAAGAAAACTCAACATAAAAAACAGTCCTAAGAGAATTGTTTAAATATTTTTGTTTATACATAAGAAATCTTAATTTTGTATGCATAAAATTATTATTTTTAAATGTACAACCTTAAATATATATTAAAAAACAAATATAGTCAAAAACACAATGTTTATGTAGCACAAATACATTTAAATTTGTTTTCTCAATTTTGCATAAATCAAAACTCAACTTTGATTACATAATGATAGATATTTTCAAATAAAGATATAATATTTAACTCCATAAATATTTTAATGTTTAAACTAATGTGTTCAACAACCTTCTAGAAGTAATCTTATAAAATTATTATTTTTAAATGAACAACCTTAAATATATATTAAAAAACAAATTTAGTCAAAAACACAATGTTTATGTAACAACAAATACATTTAAATTTGTTTTCACAAATTATGCATAAATCAAAACTCAACTTTGCTACATAATGATAGATATTTTCAAATAAAAATATAATATTTAACTCCATAAAAATTTTAATGTTTAAACTAATGTGTTCAACAACCTTTTATAGGTAATCTTACAAAATTATTATTTTTAAATGTACAACCTTAAATATATATTAAAAATATATATAGTAAAAAAAAGCACAATGTTTATGTAGCATCTAATACAGTAAAACTCGATAAATTAATACTCGATTATTTAATAAACTCTCTAATATAATATTTTTGGTCGGTCCCAACTCGGGGATAGGGTGCTAAATTAATAATTCGCTAAAATTATAAGATAATACATTTTTGATAATTTCTTTAGACCCTATATAAAATATAAATTAATAATTTCTTATATATAGCATATTACATGAATGATTTATGAAGGTTTTTTGAAAAATGACTCAATTGTCTTTTGTTTTTTTGTTGAAATCAATTTTCCCTTTAATGTCGTCTTTAATTTTCCTTAGCATGGTAAGAACTTCTACTGTTGTTTTCTCATAGCTCAACAAGAAATTGTTCAATGTGATTACCGTTTTAATAGCTTCGTTTTGTGAAGGGGCTCCATTGTAGAATTTTCATCATCTTCTTCATCGAAGGGAGCAAGTGAGAGATACTCTAAAGACCGCTTAATTGTATTCGATATTGTCGCTTGACTCACCTGCAAACCATAGTTACTATGAACCCATTCTTGCAATTGTTTTTGAGTGAGACTTGGATTATCCTTGTTGTGCTTGCATAATGCTCTTCGAATCTCGTCTGTCATTGTTGTTTTTTTCACACCTTTAAGAAGGGAAGCCATGTTGTGTGTATGATTTGTTTGTGTTAACCTATAGTATTTTGATCTTGTTTATATAGAAAATATTTTTAATGTCCATAAAGTGATACATTGAACACAAGAAGCATAATAAGGTGGGAGATTGAAAGTTTCTTTCAAATTTGACCATTCATTTGATATACAGTACATGCATTGTATACAATAATTAAGTGGAAGCTTAAAAATGTTTGTAAATTAAATATTTTATTATAAATTAATAAAATATTAATTAATATATAAATTAATAATTATTAATTTATCGATTAATTAATAACTCTTTTAATTAATAAATTTTGGTCGTCCCAAATGTATTATTTTATAGAGTTTCTACTATACATTTAAATTTATTTTCTCAATTTCTGCATAAATCAAAACTCAATGATGATAGATATTTTCAACTAAAGCCATATAATATTTAACTCCATAAAGATTTTAATGTTTAAAGAAGATAATCTTATATCCTTTGGAATAATTACATACATCATATATTCATGTGTCTAATATGAGTAGTTTACTAGGTAAAGAACCAAATCTCCGTGTAAAACAACTGGAATCTAATATCAATTTCTATTTAAAATATATATACCTTATACGGATTGGTATATATACTTTATACGGATTCATATTATAACCAATTGATGTTTCTCTATACCAATTGGTTATAATACCAATCGGTATAGAATAACACTGATTGGATAAAGTTCAATCGGTATTTTCCTATATCGATTGGTTAAAGTCCAATTGACATTCCTTGAATTCATATTACCGATAGAGTTTCTAGCAACCGATGACGATCTTATTAAATCCAATCGTTGTTTCCCTATATCCATTGGAAATCAAGGTATTACCGAGTGAAAAACCACTTGGTATCGAGACTTTTTTTTAGTAGTGTAGATTAACCATTATGTTTGCACTAAGAATACTTTATACCATGTGTTTTTATATCTTAAAATATTTCAGATGAATTTGTATTGTAAATCGACAGATTAAGAAAATGTTGGTCTATGTTTGAAGACAAAAAAAAGTAAAAGAAACTATGAGGGATTGTCGGCTCCACTTCCCTTTTCAATAATGAAATCTATCCACTACGAGTTGTTAAAGGATGAACTTATTTATATTGAGGTATATAAACAATACAATGTATTAAACATTAAATAATATAATAAATAAAAATAATTTATCAACACACCTTATGAAAAATAATTTAGTCTCCATTGGTGTAAGTGATCGAATCTTTCCAAAAAAAAAGTAAAACTTGTGAGCATAAGGCTACCTAAAATCCCTTAGGTCTTGTTTGATCTTTGGGTTTTTTTAAAGAGAGTGTTATCTAAAACTAAACAATTATTTCATCCATCTAATTACTCTTTTATCATCAACGGACATTCGCTAGATGTATCGATTCTACCATATATACTAAGAGTGTGAAAAACTATTTCGAGCCAAGAGGTATAAGATTTCTCTAAAAAAAGAAGGACGAGGTAGGTTAAAACTCTGAAAAACGTGGCGCCAAGCTAGGATTCAAGACAAAACGTCAAGATCAGACGTCGGACCAAAATCATTTCGTGAGAAGAAAAATATGTTGAGCAACTGTTAACATGCGAATAGAAGGACAAGAATTGAAGAAAACAGATGAATGTTGAAGGCAATCAAAAGGCCGAAGGCACGAAATCTTTAAAGCTAAAAATGTTTCGATCCAAAACCAATTAATTGAATAAAAGGATCAAAGTCTCCTTTAGATTCTCAGGTCATGCATAAAACTCCTAGTTTGATAGTTAGGGCATTTAAAAAAACGCATCTCATATAAAAAAAATGCATCTCATGCACAGAATTCCCTAATCCGATGCTAGGGGCTCTTTGAAAATGTGTCTCATGAAGGGGCATTTCAAACAAAAATATGTGTATAATAAAATTTCATAGTCTAGTATGGCATTTCCGAAAAGGGGATAAATTAAAATGTAATTCTTAAGATAATCTATTTTAGAATTAACATTCGTTTGAATATTCAAACGAGTTTTTAAAGTTCACCCAAGACCGCGTGGTTGTGTGATTCCATCAAGACCTTTTAAGCTTGCGGTCAAAACTAACTTATAGTTGGGTTAAAAGTCAAACCTTCCTAATTTTTTTTTAACTTGTGGTCATATTGAAGTAAAAAAGACTAAACAAAAAAAAGCTACTTGCAATCCAAAATATACAAAAAAAAAAAAAAAAAAAAAAAAAAAAAAAAAAAAAAAACTACTCGCAATTCAAAATATACAACAACGATCAAGAAAATTACTGAGAATAACTATCAAGTGGAGAGTAATTATCAAAATTCGAGTTACCTGAAAACCAAAATCAATTACAGTGACAATCGGGTATTAGGTGTGTGGATCAAAATCAACCACTATGACAATCGGATACATATACACACAACGATTAGATAATGATTGTCGACTAAAATCAGTCATTGCGAGATCAATCATCAACATGATATGTGGAGCAGCAACTATCATTGGATACATCGATAATGTGTGGTTGTTGACAAAAAAAATCAACTATAGTGACAATCGGGTATTAAGTATACCGATAATGTGTGGTTGTCGACCAAAGTTGACCATTGTGACAAACCGGTACCTATAACGCGGCGATTAGATACTGATTGTCGACCAAAATTAGTCACTACGTAATTGGTGGATACAACAATCACATATAGTCGTCGATTATGACAATTGGATATGAGGGTTAATAGTACGAGATTAAAAAATAAAAATCTATAAAATTGTTTTTCAAATTGTCATGCATAGGGATAGCAAAATAGAGTCCCCCTTATCAAAATACGACCTACCTAAGGCCTAGTTTGATTAATCTTATTTCTCACTCTATTCATTAAACATGCTTGTAATGGTTATTAGGTCTTGATATTGTTAATCGCTTCAATTTATATTTTTTTAATATTATTCAATGAAAGTTTAATATGTTTTATAATTTTGATGGCTAATCAAACTAACCCTAAACTAAATGTTTTTTTTTTTTTTTTTAACTTTCATAGAAATACTATTTGTCCGTTTCTACACTTTTCATACCTTGTTTGGTGTAAGAAACTAATTTACTCAAAAATAAAATATCGTCAGTAATAATGAAACGGATTTTATTTACTTTTGTAACTTGTAACTAAAAGAAGATCGACATAACATTATGAAAAAATAATTTTGTCTCCATTGGTTGGTGTAAGTGATGTAAATATATAAAAAAATAAAAAAGAAGAAGAAAGAGAGTAAAATTTGTGGAATACAAGGCCCTAAATTCCCTTAGGTCTTTGTTTTTTTTATTAAAAAGATTTTTATTTAATACTCATCAACTATATAGGATGACAATGGGCGGTCCGATGCGGGAGATGCATTTATCATTTTCGTCCGGTTTTTATTTCGAGAAATTTTTTAATATCATACTCGTCCCGTTCGGTCTATTCGATTTCAGGAAATTCCCGCGAAACACCGTTTTCATAAAATATTTTTTAAAAGAATTAAAAATTTAAAAATATTATTATATAAACGGATTTTTTTAATATAATATATATTATAATATATTGAAATTTTGTATTATTATAAAAAAATAAATTTATCACTCTTATAAAATATAGTAAATAAATAAATATATGAGTGATTTAATATATTTAATTATGTTTTATAGTGTTCAGGTGAAGGCGGGGACACAAATATTATTCCTGTCCTATCTCCGTTTAGTTTCGGGAAAAAATCGTCCAAACAGGACATTGAGTCAAAAGGTTTTGGATGGAAGATTTCAAATTGTCATCTTTAATCAACTATTATAATACTATATATCGATGATGATAAACTATTATAACACTATATATATATCGATGATGAGTACATTTGTTTCTTATTAAAATCATTTCTCTCCTTGTCACTAAAACAGAGTAAAGAGAGAGTCTGAGTCTGAGTCTTGGTTAGTTATGGAGATTGATGGTGGAGAAAACAGTACTCTTGTTGTAAGTAAGAAGATGAAGAGGTTTTTGCTCATTCTCAACTGCATCCTACTCAGCGTCGGAAACAGCGGCGTCCCTCTCATTATGCGCCTGTATTTTCTCCGCGGCGGAAAACGAATCTGGCTTTCTAGTTTCCTTGGAACCGCCGGCTGGCCCATAATTCTCATTCCCCTTTTCATCGTCTATCTCCACCGCCGCCAACAACAACAACAATCTACTCCTCTCTTCTTCACAACTCCGCCCCTCTTCTTCGCCGCTGCCTTCATCGGAATACTGACCGGACTGGACAACTACCTTTACGCCTACGGAGTGTCCCTCCTTCCTATCTCCACCTCCGCCTTAATCAACACCTCACACCTAGCTTTCACGGCGGGTTTCTCTTTTCTCCTTTTCAGACAGCGATTAACTTCGTTTTCTGTGAACGCGATCTTCTTATTGACGACGGGGTCAGTGTTACTGGCCGTGCATTCGAACGGGGACAGGCCGGAGGGGGAATCCAATAAGGAATACTATTTGGGTTTTATGATGATGGTTGCGGCGGCGGCGCTTTATGGCTTGGTTTTGCCGATGGTGGAGCTCATGTATAAGAAGACCAAACTGGCAATGACCTATACGGTGGTTATGGAGGTTCAACTTGTTATGTGCTTCTTCTCTACTCTTTTCTGTTGCGTTGGTATGTTCATTAATAACGATTTTAAGGTACGTACCTCCTAATTCATTCATTTTCTCAGCATAATTGTTAAACTTATTATTATTATACCCCCTCCTCCCTAGCTAGTCCATCCATTAATTCAACGGTTTGGTTTGCTTTGGTTTGGTTTTGCAGGCGATTCCAAAAGAAGCAAGGCAATATGAATTAGGAGAAAGAAATTATTACCTTGTATTAATAGGCAATGGAATACTATGGCAATGTTTCTCCCTAGGCGCCATTGGAGTTATCTTCACATCTTCATCTCTCTGTGCTGCCATCATCACCACAGCTGACCTTCCCATAATCCAAATCTTGGGTGTTTTTCTCTACAAAGAGAAGTACAACACGGAAAAGGCATTTTCACTCATCCTTTCTCTCTGGGGTTTTCTCTCCTACTTCTATGGACAGATCAAAGATAATAATAAGAATCAGAAGATGAAGAAGAAGAAGAATGAAGATCAAACCCCAGAAGATAACAACTTAGTTTAATCCATTTGCTAATCTTCCACTGATTTATCATGTGCACATGTTTTGCACATCTTATTAAGTAGTCGATTTGCAGTTTCTTTATATTTTCATCTTTAATGTAACGGTTAGCTAAGGATAAGTTATCCCTAGTTTTAGTGCACTTTAATCTTATCTTATTAAGGATGATTGTGTTAGTAGTTTTTTTGGGTTAGGAGCCTTCAATATATATATATATATATATATGAAATCTCAAGGTAGACTATCAACTATCAAAATAACAATAGATGTGTCATGTGCTTACATTGTCTAATAGAAAAACAACACAAACAAACAGAAGTACTAGTCTAAGAAAAATTATTTGAAAATTATAATTTTATCATTATTATAATTACTTTTAGAAATTAACAGAATAAAAAGTGAAGTGGTTTTATTTTATAAAATATATGTGTGAAACTGTTTAGGTAAAAGATAAATAAATTAAAAGATCACAAAACTCAAAATTTTGGTGAACTGAACCAACAAATCAATAATATTAAGTTCTCTATTTATCCCTCCAACTATCATTTTCGGATGTACTTTAATTTTATCTAAGTATTAAATTTATATTGAATTATGATCATAAATTTTAGAGATTTTAATTTTTGTTTCATTAAAATGTTTGAATTAACAATTATGTCATTAAAAGAATCCAGAAAAATTTGTAACTATAGGAATGTTGAGTTAGATGTAAAGAGAGAAGAAAAAAAAAGAGCCCCTAGAATTTTTATTAAGGAATGTAACATTTACAAATAAATCCTTAAAGGATAAACTTGTTTCTGTTGTGATATATAAACAACACAATCTAATAAAACATTAAATAACTAATTAATAAATAAAACAAACTTAACCTTTTATTTTATATCTTCTCCTCAAAATGGACATCTTTGAAGATTAAATTTGTTACTCTATTTCGAAAATGGAATGCAATATAACGTTTTTATAAAAATATTAGCAAGTTGAGACTTGGACAGATCATGCTGTAGTGAATAATTCTGGTTTCAAATTTGTCTCGTACAACATGTCAATCAATTTCGACGGGCTTCGTTATTTCATGAAAAAACTGGATTTTCGGAGATGTGGATCGCCACTTGATTATCACACTAAAGTTTGCCTGGAATTGTTGTTTTTGACTCCCAAGTCATTTAGAAGATAACATATCCATTGGATCTCGTATATCGTAGTCACAAGACTATGATACTCGGCCTATGTAGATGATCGTGAGACTGTTGTTTGTTTCTTGATTTCCAATAAACTACTGTAATCATATGATTGATCGTCTCGAATCCTAACAAGAAGCTTAATTCGAATTGGAAAAACTCTCGAGAATTAAATTATTATTAGCAGAATAAAATATCCCAAGATACTTTACAATTTGCAAGGCTGCCTTTTAATGTGTCATGAAAGGTTTTTGCATAAATTGGCTCAACTATTGAACCACGACAAGTAATATAGAGCAAGTCAAATTTAGATAGATTAATCTACCAATAACGCTTTTATATTTTTCAGTCAATGAGTTACCACCATCATGCATTATAGCCTATTTCTATTTTTTTTTTTAATTTCAAGTCACGAAAAATAATTAGCATCACCTAAAATTTTAATTGAGAACTTAGAATTAAGTTGTCTTCTAACCTTACAAATTTTATTGAGATTATTTCCTGCAATTAAAATAAATAGACTTTTTGCAACGCTTAAATGAAGGTAAGCGTTGTTAAAACTTACGTCCAAACTGTTTCTGGTGACGCAAGAATAAGGATAGCTGATCTTTTTGGCGACTGTTTTAAGGTTTGGCATAAATTTTTTAAACGGTTGCCCTTTTTTTTTTAATAGTTTTGTTATACTTATATTTAATTCCACACTAACGAATCACTAATATGATCAAAACACGTTCTTGCCTATTACATTTATATATGTTTTTTCACTTTCTTTTTATTTTTATTTAATTATAATTTTTAATAAATCTTATTTGTTTGATGTTGGATTATTAATTTTTTTATTAGTTATATTTTTAAAATATTATTTTTATGAAAAAAATACGTTATTTGAGTTTTTTTTATTAAATTATTAAAACATTTTTGTATAAATTAAATATAAAAAATGATAATGTTTTTTTAATAAATTGAATGATTAAATAGTTTAAATTAAATAAAATATCGATAGGTGAATTTTAATTAAGAAAACTCAACATAAAAAACAGTCCTAAGAGAATTGTTTAGATATTTTTGTTTATACAAAAGAAATCTTAATTTTTTATGCATAAAATTATTATTTTTAAATGTACAACCTTAAATATATATTAAAAAAACAAATATAGTCAAAAACAAAATGTTTATGTAGCGACAAATACATTTAAATTTGTTTTCTCAATTTCTGCATAAATAAAAACTCAACTTTGACTACATAATTATAGATGTTTTCAAATAAAGTCATATAATATTTAACATCATAAAGATTTTAATGTTTAAACTCATGTATTCAACAACCTTCTAAAGGTAATCTTATAAAATTATTATGTTTAAATGTACAACCTTAAATATATATTAAAAAACAAATATAGTCAAAAATACAATGTTTATGTAGCTACAAATACATTTAAATTTATTTTCTCAATTTCTGCCTGAATCAAAACTCAACTTGACTACATAATTATAAATATTTTTAAATAAAGCCATATAATATTTAGCTCCATCAAGATTTAATGTTTAAACTAATGTGTTCAACAACCTTTTATTTTAATATTGTAATTTTACTATGTATAAAATATTGAGGTGTGTCATAATTTAATAAAATATAAACATATGATATTTATCCTATTATATATATATATATATTTATCCTATTATATATATATATATATATATATATATATATATATATATATATATATATATATATATATATAAATAATTAAATGATTCAATTTTTTTCTGTTAATAAATAAAAGTTATCTATCAAACAAGATAAAGTCTTTAAAATATTATACATTAATAATTAATCAAATTAAATATAATGTTTTACTTAATAACATATATTATAACGTATAATATTTTAACAATATTTTTTATTAAAATATTTCATATTTAACCTTTTTAATGTTTTTTAAATATTTATTTTATATAAAATTGATATTTTATTTTTATGTTTTTTATATTTTAATTAATTTATTATAATTTTATTATTAATATATAATATTTAAAATTAATTATAAAAAATATGTTTATTATTATTAGTTATTGTAATTATTATTAAAATTTTATTTTATTAATTATATTTTATTTTAAATAATTCCTTGATATTATTTAAATAATTTAAATAATTTCTTTAAATAAATAAATTAAAAATTTTATTATTATTTTAATTATAAAAAACGTCTAATATAATTATAAAAGAAAAAATATATATAATATTATAATTATAATTATGAAAGAGACGTCGTGGGAGAGTGGATATCATAGAAGAGAAAGTGCATCACAAACGGGAATTGAGATTCATTACTCCAAATTTAGAGAGGAATGGATGAATCCTGAATATCCGGGAATCACATCAACCAAACACTTCATTAATATTGATTTCGTGGTTCACCGAAATTTTTAGTTTGTATGATCTTTTAACGACAATAACAAAAAAAAACTTTCGACGACGCTTAAAAAATTTCTGCCAAGACTTAAAAGCGTCGCCAAAAAGAACAGCTACCCTTATTCTTGCGACACCAGAAACAGGGTAAAAGTTATCTATCAAACAAGATAAAGTCTTTAAAATATTATACATTAATAATTAATCAAATTAAATATAATGTTTTACTTAATAACATATATTATAACGTATAATATTTTAACAATATTTTTTATTAAAATATTTCATATTTAACCTTTTTAATGTTTTTTAAATATTTATTTTATATAAAATTGATATTTTATTTTTATGTTTTTTATATTTTAATTAATTTATTATAATTTTATTATTAATATATAATATTTAAAATTAATTATAAAAAATATGTTTATTATTATTAGTTATTGTAATTATTATTAAAATTTTATTTTATTAATTATATTTTATTTTAAATAATTCCTTGATATTATTTAAATAATTTCTTTAAATAAATAAATTAAAAATTTTATTATTATTTTAATTATAAAAAACGTCTAATATAATTATAAAAGAAAAAATATATATAATATTATAATTATAATTATGAAAGAGACGTCGTGGGAGAGTGGATATCATAGAAGAGAAAGTGCATCACAAACGGGAATTGAGATTCATTACTCCAAATTTAGAGAGGAATGGATGAATCCTGAATATCCGGGAATCACATCAACCAAACACTTCATTAATATTGATTTCGTGGTTCACCGAAATTTTTAGTTTGTATGATCATTTAACGACAATAACAAAAAAAAACTTTCGACGACGCTTAAAAAATTTCTGCCAAGACTTAAAAGCGTCGCCAAAAAGATCAGCTACCCTTATTCTTGCGACACCAGAAACAGGGTGGGCGTTAGTTTTAACAACGCTTACATTCATTTAAGCGTTGCCAAAAATTTATTTATTTTTAACAATTTTATTTTATATTTTAATTTGTTTAACAATTTTAAATTAAATAATCATTAAAAAGAACATTTAGAATATCATCTTTTTACTATTAACATTTTAAATAATAACAAAAGAAATATAAATAATCTCAACAATATTATCTCTTAAAATCATATTAATAGTTAAATAAAAAATCATTAACTAACATATTACAAGTATTTAATATTATTAAAAAACAATTAAATTAAAAGACAAATTTGCATACTAAAATAATTATATAAAAATCAGTGTTCTAAATAGCGATGGACGGTCCTACACCGCCCCGCTTATACATGAGGCGGTTGTTAATTATTTAATTATTTATTATTTTTAATTAATTAATTTCTAATATTTATATATATATATACAAATTAATAAAAAATTCTTACCTTCCATTTATTCACTATTTATTTAAAATTTATTTAATATGTGAGAAAATATACCAATAAAATTGGACATCAACACATTGTTCAAAACAAAAGTCCTAACCAAATATTTATATAGGCACATCATATAACTTTAACAATTATGAGGAAAATATACTAAGAAAAGAGATATTTTGAGGCTGGGGTGACTAGATTATATTTAAATTGAAATTTATTTATACTTATATATAGTGAAAATATTTAAACCGCCTAGGCACCCGAGGCTGTAGGCAGTCACTTACCGCCAGGCCATCGCAATTTAGAACATTCATAAAAATATAAAAATATAGAAACAACAATTATTGAAAATTTTTTACATCCCACCTTTTTGACACCAACTCCACAGCACCTCTAAACACAATTGGAATTAATATTTGATCACCAGCATGTAATAAAATTTTGCATTGCAGCTAAATTAACTATGTGGTCTATTGCCGCCTGCAATGAGATCCAAATAAGAAACATTTCATTACCCTTAACAACATAAACAAATGGTAAATACAAAGTAGTTATAATTTAACTAAATGAGAAAAACAAAGTAAATTTACTTTAACTTAATGAGAAAAAATATGTCAAACACGCCCATCATAACCTTTTGGCAGCATCAAAAGGAATAGTTGGTAATGATAGAGATTTACTCAACTAAAGCTTATGTCATGCTAACCGGCATAAGTAGCTCTAACACCAATCCCAGTAAAGCCAGTCTTTCATATTCCAATGGAAGTTGTATGTTGTTAGATTTTTCTATTGACATTGGAAGCAGATGAAATAAAACTCAATAGTTCTCACTTATAAGTATCAACATCTGTAATTGGTATCAACAAGTCTCTTTGGACCATATAC
This sequence comes from Impatiens glandulifera, assembly GCF_907164915.1. NCBI lineage: Eukaryota > Viridiplantae > Streptophyta > Magnoliopsida > Ericales > Balsaminaceae > Impatiens > Impatiens glandulifera. The sequence goes on from NC_061863.1 coordinate 2,833,857, forward strand.
TTGTTAGAAGACCTTTTAACAGTGAATACATAAACTTCCTTTCATTGAAATCAACAAGAAAATAATTATAAGAATTACAAAATTAACAGATAAGTTCACAAAAAGTCAATTACAGACTTATATGAACAGAAACATTTTTAATCATTGATTATCCCACTACAGATCTGAGCTCATTTTAAGCATCCTAAGTGACTGGAATCGGTATCAAATGGATAAGAAATATAAATACATTAGATTATCAGCTTTGATGATTTAGAAGATTTGAAAACTTACACTTAGGAAGAAGGGATCCCTAACAGCATAACCCTATAATAATAATACAATATTGCATCAATTCATTTTGGTGGGATTAGCCTTTTTTTTACTAGTGTATAATCAAACAAATGGTGTTGATTACCATAATAGTTTCGCACCGATTGTAAAACGCGTAACTCTCATAAATTTATTTTCTATAACTATTGCCAAACAATGACACCTACATCATATTGACATAGATAATGATTTCTTAAATGAAAAACTTGATGATGATGTCTATATGTCATTACCTCCTGGTTATAAGGATGACAAACTTAATTTTTCAAGTTGTATAAAACTACTCTTTATGGCCTTAAATATGTTTCGAGCCAATAGAATATTGAAATTAATCAAACCTTTTTAGTCTTGAGTTTCTTGAATCATCTCATGACCATTTCCTCTATATGAAAAAGACATAATTTGATGTTACTGTTGTACTTTTAAATGTTGACGATATTTTGATTGCAAGAAGTAATCTCAATGAAATATATAATGTTAAAAGACAACTTAATTATAAGTTCTCATTTAAAATTTTAGGTGATGCTAATTTTTTTTGTGACTTAAATTCACAAAAATAGAAATGGGTTGTAATACATGATGGTGGTAACTCATTGACTGAACTGAAAAAATATAGACGCCTTATTGGTAGATTAATCTATCTAAATTTGACTCGCTCTATATTACTTTTGTGGTTCAATAGTTGAGTCAATTTATGCAAAAGTCTTTCATGACACATTGAAAGGCAGCCTTGGAAATTGTAAGATATCTAAATGGTTGTCCTCTTGGGGTATTTTATTCTGCTAATAATAATTTGATTCTCAAGAGTTTTTCCGATTCGAATTAGGCTTCTTGTCAAATATAATTTCATTCTTAACCCTAAATAGGGTTTGTGTAGAGTATAAATATACATGAACATTCTATAACATTATGGGTCGTATCTCTGGCACATTTAATCATATATAATAATAGAATATCAACTAATATAACATAGTCTAACACCCCTCCTCAAGTTGGAGCATGCAAATCACATATTCCCAACTTGGATCTAAAATGGTCGAATAATTGTTTCCCAAGAGGCTTAGTGAGAATATCAGCCAATTGAGAAGTCGTGGGAACATAGGAAGCAACAATAGCCCCATCCTGGATATGATCCCGTAAGAAATGTAAATTCACTTCAATATGCTTGTTACGCTCATGAAACACTATATTCTGAGCCATATGAAGAGCTGATTGTTTGTCTGAGTACACATGCATACCCGATTGAGGTACTTCAAGGAACATCATGACCCTTGTAGCCACTTCAACTCACAAATCAAAGTTGCTAAAGATCGATACTCAGCCTCAGCGGAAGATAAGGCCAAAATTGGCTATTTCTTGGACTTCCAGAACACGAGAGAAGAGCCAAGAAACACCAACCACCCAGTAACCGATCTACGAGACTTGGGACAGAATGCTCAGTCTGAATCGCACCATCTAAATAACCGAAGATCACAATCACTCCTCAAGAGTATACCCTATCCTAGGGCATTCTTTAAATATCTCACAACCCGTAATGCTGCCTAACAGTGATCCTGTAATGGGTCATGCATAAACTGAGATAATATATGTACAAAGTAAGCTATATCAGGTCTTGTGAAAGACAAATATATCAATCTCCTCACCAACCGTCGATAGCTCTCCGGATCCTCCATCTGCACACTCACTAACTCCCCCAACTTATGATTTTGCTCCATAGGAAAACCAGCAGGCTTAGCACCCAGAAAACCACACTCGGAAATAATATCTAGAATGTATTTCCGTTGACACAAAGAAATGCCCTCAGCACTCCTAGCAACCTCAACCTCTAGAAAGTACTTCAGATCCCCCAAGTCCTTCATATGAAAACATGATGATAAATATTGCTTGAAGGCCTCTAGTGTCCCCAAATCACTCCCTGATACTATCATGTCATCCACATATATCAAGACATGTAAGAAAACATCATTGCTCACAAAGGAAAATAGAGAATGATCCGAACGAGACTGAATAAAATCATAAGAAAGGAAGACAATTGTCAGTTTAGCAAACCAACAACGAGGCGCATGTTTCAGTCCATAGAGAGACTTACACAAGCGACACACTTTGTTGGTATGACCGAACTCAAAACCTGGTGGTAGACGCATGTATACTTCATCTGTCATATCACCATGGAGAAAGGCATTATGCACATCCATCTTGTGCAAGTGCCAACCCCGAACAGCAGCAACTGCAATGAAGGCCCGAATAGTACTCATTTTGACAACTGAAGCAAAGGTCTCAGAGTAGTCAATCCCCTCAAGCTGATGGTTGCCAAAGATAACCATACGTGCCTTCAAGCGCTCAATTGACCCATCAAAATTGTGCTTGATCTTGTAGACTCAATGACTACCCAATTCCTTCTTCCCTTGAGGTAAATTCTCCAAACTCCACGTTCCATTGTCCTCTAAGGCTCATATCTCACTCTGCATGGTTGTGCGCCATCCAGGATCACGAGAGTCCTGTTTATAAGATTTAGGCTCAACGCTTATAGAAATGGCAACCAAAAAATTTCAATGTCTCATAGAGAATAAATCATAACTCAAATGATGTGCAAGAGGATACCGAGTACCTGGGGAAGGGTCGGAGCCAGATGAATGATGTCGAAGGGGGTAATATAATTAGTCAACCAAGAAGAAGGAGTCTGAGTCCTCATACCTCTGCCCAATTGTGGCTACTTGACACTCGATTACGGCTGTTCAACGCTAGAATCGCTTGCCTGCTGCACAACCGGCGAACCAGACTCCTCAGCAGAGCCCTGCGCATTAGTCTCCTTCACCGAATCTTGTGCACTAGCCTCTTCGCTCAAAGCCCTCTCTAGCTCATCAGACACCATGAACTCTCCTACCGAAACCTGGTCCGGTGCCTTCTCCACAACACTAATGGGAGGAACAGAGACAAGACAATCCACAGGGGCAAAAGGAAACTCATTTTCATAGAAAACAACATCACGAGACACAAAAACTTCCTTAGTTTCCCAATCCAATAACCTTTACCCCTTCTTATCAAGGGGATAACCACAAAACACACACTTACGACTACGACTAGCAAACTTGTCACGGCGAGAGCGTAAATCAAAGGCATAACAGAGGAAACCAAAAACACGCACGTTAGATAAAGTGGGAGCGGTACCATATAACACCTTATAAGGAGTACAAAAGCCCAAAACACGAGAAGGAGTCTTATTTATCAAGTAACATGCAGTAAGAACACATTCCCCCCAATACTCAATAGGAATAGAACTCTGGAACATGACAGCCCGTGCAACATTCAAGATATGTCGATGTTTCCTCTCTACTTTACCATTTTGTTGAGGAGTATGCACACAAGAAGTTTGAAATAATACACCAGCCTTAGAAAAATAAGATTTCAAACAATTAGATTATGTTCCATTGACAGTTCTTACATGTCTAATATCAACTCCAAATTGTCTTTTGACCATAGCAATAAACTTTATAAAGACAGTGAAAACTTCAGTTTTAGCAGATAAAAGAATTACCCACACAGCTCGACTAAAATCATTAATCAAAGTAAAAAAAATAGCGTGCTCCATTAGAGGAGGGAACCGTATAAGGACCCCAAAGGTCACAATGTACTAAATCAAAAATACTCCTAGTATATGAATCAGTTTCATAAAAAAACACTCCTAAACTGTTTGGCCTGATGACAGATATCACAAGGGCTAACACTAGGAGAACGACGAGTAACACTAACACCAGGTAAATGCTGCAGCACACTATTTGAAGAAAGTCTCATCCTACTGTTCCAAATCTCCAGACTCTCAGTTGAGCAGACAAAAAGTGACGCCGGAACACTGCACCAGTAGTAGAGACCCCCCCCCCTTCGTTCACCTGCTCCAATCACCTTCCTGGTACTGTGGTCTTGAAAAGTACATAAATTATATTACAATGAGATATCACCATGATAATCATCAATCAACTGAGTAACAGAAATTAAGTTATAAGTCAAATATGGGACAAATAAAATATTTTTCAGAGTAATCTAAGGAGATAAGTACACAGAACCTCGTATATGAGCGGTAACAATGCTATCATCGGGTAGAGAAATGGGACATTTCGTCCCCACAAAGCAATCAACTAAATAGTCTTGGACCCCAATGGCATGTAAAGTAGCCCCTAAATCAATAATCCAAGATAAATGATACTTACCACTCAAACGATCAGTGCAAGAACCATCGTTACCAGCTAGGCGAAGGAGATTCGGCCATTGAGTGTGAGTCAAACCAGGAATAGGAAATGAACCATGTTGGGGTGAAGGGGATTGCGCCACCAAACCCTACGCACCAGCTGAACCCGCGCCAAAGCCTCCAACGAAACTCGGAACCGTGGCAGCAGCCTGCGCACCTCCAGCCGAGGCACCTCCAACCGTCGCGCCTCTGCGTCTGGGATCACCACCTCGCCCTTTACGCTGTCACTAAGAAACCACTCCGGAAACCCATGCTTATCAAAACAGTCAGCAACATCATGTCCCGGTTTCTTACAGTGAGAATACACCAACTTTGATTTATCAACCACATTAGAAGGGCAAGAAGATAAAGCAAAAAGTTCATGCGAGACGACCTTCTGATCAGCATTACAGGCATCCTCAGCTTCACGAAGCATCTGATAAGCACTGTTCAACGTGGGTGGGGGTTTCTGCGCCAATAAAGAAGAATGGGTAGTAGAGTACTCAGAGCTTAAGCCCCCCCAAAACTAATGATAAGGCTCTATATCACGTAAACTCTACATCTGTGTCAGGGGGCTGCCACACTCACATATCGGAAGAGGAAATAAGATAGTTTGCTCCTCCCATGGGCATTGTAATGCCCCCAATGTAATAAGAGATGGACATCGTCGCATACTAGTTACATGAAGACAATTCACGAAGAAAGGAGTTCTGATGGGTTCGATTCGAAACAACATAACGCTCTTCAAGAAAACTCCATAAAGGGCCCACCTCATCACAGTAAGGAATCTCACCACGCAACTTAGGATCAATGGTGTTTAATACCCATTGAACTAATATTGCCTGAACAACATCTCAATCCTCCAATCGTGCCAAATCACCCTCTGGTTTCACCACAGTACCATTTAAAAAACCCATCTTACGACGAGCCACCAAAGATAAACGAAACGATTTTGACCACTCAACATAATTATTATCCTTCAAAACAACAGGAGTAATAACGAGACCGGGCAAATCAGTACTACTCAAAAAAATGGGTCCTTTGGAGGTTGGCTTCCATCAGCCGCGCTTGTACGAATCGAACCAGCAGCTCCACCGAATGCCACTTGCTGCAGCAACGTCGCAAGCTGCCGAGCGAAACTCGTCTCCGAGGTTGGGTTGCCGGAAGACTACAACTCCGCGTCGAAGACGCCGGAAATATCATCACCGTTTGACATATCGGTGGTGATTGGACAAAATATTGAGTAGGGTTTAATATTTAGATAGACTCTGATACCATGTCAAATGTAATTTCATTTTTAACCCTGAATAGGGGCTGTGTAGATTGTATATATATACATGAATATTCTATAACCTAATGGGCCGTATCTCTAGCTCATTTAATCATATATAATAATATAATATCAACTAATATAACATAGTCTAACACTTCTTGTTAGGAATCAAGATGATCAGTCATAGAATTATATTAAATTGGGTAACGCATTAGTTTATTAGAAACATAATAAACAAACAACAGTCTCATGATCATCTACATAGACTGAGTGTCGTAGTCTTGCGACTACGATATACGAGATCCAATGGATATGTTATCTTCTAAATGACTTGGGAATCAAAACAACATTTTTAATCTCTAACTTTGGTGTGATAATCAAGTGGTGATCCACATCTCCGAAATCCAGTTTTTCATGAAATGACGATGCATGTCGAAATCGATTATCACGTTATATGAGAGAAACCTGAATTATTCGATGCAGCATGTCCATTTTCAGAATTGAGGAACAAACTTAATCTTAAATAAATATGACAATCTTGAGGAGAAAATATAAAATAAAAGGTTAAGTTTATTTAATTTATAAAGTTATTTAATGTTTTAATACATTCTGTTGACTTATTTATAATTGTTACATTCCATTATTAAAATATTAAGCTTGTTTACTTTTCTTCTCTCTTCACATCCTAGGTCAACATTCTCTTAATAGGTCAATTTCTATCGTTCATCTAATTCTTGTAATGACGTACTTATTATTTCAAACATATTTTTATGAAACAAAAATTTTAATCTCTAAAATGCAGGATCATAATTCAATATAAATTTAGCTTAGATAAAATTATAGTTGGACCTAATCATAATTTCTTACCAAAGCTTTATTTATTTATTTTATACATTGAGATTGAGAGTAAAAAATAAGATCGATAAAAGAAAATATGAACACAGTAAAAATTGAAAAAAAAAAAAAAAAAAACCATGTGAACTACACCCGAAAATGATAGTTGGAGGGATAAATAGAGAACTTAGTATTGATTTCGTGGTTCACCAAAATTTTGAGTTTGTGTGATCTTTAAATATTTTTTATTTATCTTTTACTTAAACAGTTTCACACATATATTTTATAAAATAAAATCAATTCACTTTTTATTTTGTCAATTTCTAAAAGTAATAGTAATAATAGAATTATAATTTTCAAATAATTTTATTTTGTGCCTATAGTTCTCAATGAGTCAAATTGGACGTTTGAAAAAAATGATTTTGATTAAGTGGTTTTTAAATAAAAAAACTTAAATAGCATATATAATGATAAATAAAATATTTTCTTCAGGTCTAACGACAATAAGACGTGGATATCCATTGTCTTCTTGTGAGATTTTGTGTACGAGCCTGTCATGCAACAAGTTTTACGTTTGATTAAATGTTTAAGTGTTTGTGGGTTATGTGCTTACCTCTTGGACATTTTATATAAATGACAAATAAAATTTTAAAAATAAAATTGTATTATTTTAATTAATAAATTAAATAATATAATTAATAAAATGATGATTGAAATTATATTTAATTATTGTTGAGTTATTGCGTTGTCAACAATGAAATATTCTTAATAAACTCTTGTTGTGGTATATTTGGACACTTTCTGTTTTGACATTAATTTAAACATTAAAATCTTTATGGAGTTAAATATTATATGGATTTATTTGAAAATATCTATCACTATGGAGTAAAAGTTGAGTTTTGATTTATGCAGAATTTGAGAATAAATTTAAATGTATTTGTCCTACATACAGATTGTGTTTTTTACTATATTTGATTTTTTAATATATATTTAAGGTTGTACATTTAAAAATAATTTTATACATACAAAATTAAGATTTCTTTAAACGTTCAGATGTTGGCATAATCGAGATACAATTACCTCCCGGAATGGCACAACTGGAATAATTGACTCGAATGGAAGATGACAGACCTTTTTTTATGTATTATTTCTCAGTAAAATATTACAAAATTTTGTACACTCATTTTTTTAATAATATTTCATTAAATCATTCAAATAATAAAATATAATTGTTTATTTATAAAAAAATGTTACAAAAATATTTAAAATTTCTCTTAGGATTGTTTTTTATGTTGAGTTTTCCTAATTAAAATCCACCTAAGATATTTGATTTATTTTAAACTATTCAATCATTCAATTTACCAATAAAAATATTATCATTTTTTAAAATTTAAATAATACAAAAAATGTTTTACTAATATAATATAAAAATCAAATAATCGTATTTTTTCATAAAAATAATATTTTTAAAACAAAACTAATAAAAAAAATTAATAACCCAACATCAAACAAATAAGATTTATTAAAAAACCAAAATTATAATTAAATAATAATTATGTTTAAAACAAGAAGATAAAGAAAGTAAAAAAAAAAAAACATATATAAATGTCATATACAAGAACATGTTTTGATCATATTAGTGATTCGTTAGTGGAATTATGATCATATTAGTGATTCGTTAGTGGAATTAAATATAAATATAAATTAACTATTAGTGTTTGAGTTCATTCTTTAATACTTCTGGGTACATTGAACTTAGATAATTTCATATGATTTTTGTTTTGAAGAATTTTGAGGGTGAAAATTTTCATTCAATTATTTGAATAAAATAATATTACGATGAATTTTTTTACGAATGTTTTGTGTATAAAAAATATTGTTTTATGATAATTTGTTGTCGCATGTTACAAAAAAAAAAGTAAAATTGATGATTCACTTATTTTTTGCAATGTCGTGAATGATTAATATTTACAGGTTTTTTTTAAAAGTATGACTAAAATTAATTGAGTAATGCGATTGTCTCTGATAATTTTGAATTGAGGTGACTGATATGATACATATATATACATATTTTGGTTGTAATCTCAATTATTTTGTCGTGGACTATTATTATCACGTTTTTTATGATTTGCTTCGAAAAACCTACGAAGATACAAGCTTAATAACCTATTAGACAACGTGTTTGTAATTTTTTTATTTTCATGTTTTTAACTTTGTTTTGTTTAAACGGTTGTTATCATTTTTAATATAAATGGATAATATCAAGAAAACATAAATAATTGAATTATAAAGAAAAAAAATGTGGATTGAGATTTAGTATAAATATAAAAGTGATTCACCATAAATTATAAACTTACTAGAATAAGTAAAGTGATTTTTATTTTTAATAATTTAAGTTAAAACAAAAAACGTGTTAAAATTTTAAATTAAAAATATTCATAATTCTTTAAATAATACTAAAAATAACCTGAGATTCCAAAAATAATTTTATAGTAAAAAAAAATCAATTATTAAATGAATTGTGACAAAGATAGAAAAATAATTACAAATATAAAAATAGACAAATTATTTTTCTCTCAAAAATGGCGTTGACACAAGGAAATAATTCAAAATAAAGTACTTGTATTGTATATATGTGGCTGTCATTTCTTTTTGTTTTTGCATGGTGGCGATACGCTGAGACCGGTCCCACCGGACCCACCGGACCCACATCAACAACCACTTATCCACATGCGCGCATGAATACTCATCCAACGATCCTTATTACTCCACCTGGACAAATCCCAAAATTTGGATTTGCCGCGCTTGAGGTCAAACAAGTCACAGGTTCGGTATTCAGGCTTATTACACGAACCTGAGGTTCGTTATCCCTTTTATAAACACACGGACCTGTATTCAAAATCCGACCCTTCGCTTTCAGCTTTCTCTCTCCTCGATTTCTCAAGTCTCAAGCCGTCGGATTGTATATTCCACGGCCTGGATTCGCGGAGACCTGTTTGATCCCTCTTGTCTGTTCAAATTCAATTCAATTCACGCAGAGCTCGTGAATTTGGATCTTGGCTGTTCAGTTTCCACATGGTGATTCTCTGAGTAAGTTTTTTACTATTCTCTTTGATTTTTCTCAAGATTTAGCCACGTAAATGCATCTTGTGATGATCTATCGTCTGAAATTGGAATCGAAGTCGGATTCAGCTTTGATTCATTGAGATTTTGTTAATATAGCGATGAAGATGTGTTTCTCTCTCTAATTTATTGCTTGCCGGAGATGAATGAATATATATGGTAAAAGGTTGGAAGTATGGAGGTTCATTAATAAAAGATTATCCGTGTAAATTGTAGGAATTTTGAATTAAATGCACTTCCAATTGTCCTATCATATGCGCAGGAGATTCGTGGTTCATTTCAAGTTGAAGGATATAGATAGATAGATAGATAGATAGATAGATAGAGAGAGAGAGAGAGAGAGAGAGAGAGAGAGAGAAAAGAAGCGTTAGATCAGAGTTGCGGTTTTGGTTTTGGTTTAGCTGCGATGTCGGCAGATATGGATCCATTATTGAAAGATCTGAGCGAGAAGAAACAGAGTTTCCGGCGGAATGTAGTGTCATTAGCGGCAGAGCTGAAGGATGTCCGTAATCGTCTCGCTTTGCAAGAGCAGTCATGCGCTCACGAAACCCTAACGAGACAGGTATAGGTTGTGGCGATTTGTGATTTTGGGGAGTGAAATCAGTTCAATTTTTGTAAGGAAATGTTTGAATTGTTGTAATAATAGGAGGCGGAGACGAGAGCTAAGAAGATCGAAGGCGAGATGTCTAAATTGCAGAAATGCTTGGAAGAGAGAAATGAGGAGCTTCAGGCATCAACTCTTGTAGCTGAAAAGGTACTGAAATCTGATATCGGCTTCCTTCTTTGGATCTTTTGGTTTAAGATTGATGTCTAATTCTTCCAATATTCTCAAATTATCTCCAATTATCATGGATCTCCATAAATTAACTAAATTTCAACCTTATTTGCAAATGGATTCTTCTATTTCTATATCTAGTAATCATATTATTTATTTATAGTAGGTGAATTTGTGTGGAGGTTAGGATATAAAAGGTAACTAAGTCACAATAGGCTTGGATTTAAGAGGTTTGGGTATCATAATACAATCACAATAATTTTATTGATTTCTCAATGAGAGGACAAACAAACTGGTGAAAATACCATATTCTAAATGGGTTCGATTTTATTTGTGTTTAGATATAATTGGCTTCATTTCGGCCAGATTTCTAATACAAATGTGGATCCACATGGAATGGTATTTAATAACAGGGTTGTATTAGTATATGAACATTGTCCTACTTAGATCCGAATCTAGATTCAGATTCAAAACATACAAGTATCTGTAAATACCCCACCCGGGTAGCTCAATTGTAATGAGTTTTGTCTATAAGACACTAAAGGTTTCAGTTTCGATTCTCACTGACAATTTCTTAACATGAAATGAGGTCATGATGATAAGATCGGTAAACTTTAAATAGTAACTCTTATTATTATTGGGTAACACAAAGTCTTAAATAATCTATAGTTCCTGTAAAATGGTACTGTAGGTATGTTAATTAGTTTTTAGGTTCTTCTAGCAACTGTGCATTGCCTTTTGGCTTCTTTTTATTTGTATTTATGTTGATGAACCACTTTATTTTGAATGGTTTCAAAAGTTTTGTCTTGATTATCGGGAAAGATGGAATGGATATGAATTTTAAATAGTTTAGTTCTTCAAAACATATTATGCTAATTTTCTATTGCTTGTGGTCCTTTAGTGGTGGTGGGGGCACTTAGTGATATGCACTAGTCCTATTTTACATTTCATGGGTATATATACTTTCATTTGTCTTTCAATTCCTTTGTTTTATTCTCTAAAGCTTAATCTTTTGAGTGAGCTTATATCACTACCTTTTTAATGTTTTGTTTTGGCTGGTTCCATCTTTCCCCTCATTTGTTGTCCTTTTCTCCTCATGCTTACTGTACTTTCATGTTTTTTTATTTCTCTATGTTCCTTCTTCTTCTAAGTCTTAATAAAATATCTTTATTTTACTAAAAAAATGTACATTGAGAGACACCTTTTCCTTGTTTAATTCAGAGACATTTTATTATTGATAAGGGGGAGCTAAATAACATAGTTAAGGCTCTATGTTTGGTTATTTCCAAATAATGAGTCAGCCTATTTAAAAACTTATATTTTATCACAATCACGATTTCATTTAAAAATTGCCTGAGTTAAAGATAACAAATCCAGATGAAAAAATGCATACCAAAATAAGATCAAAAGATTATACATGAAATTGACTTATGGGTTGTTCTAAATGGGGTTATTTCAGATTTATTAATTGTGTAATGATAATTTTGAGAGTTTCTTTCAGCTTAGAATTTTGAAAATTATGTAATGATTGGAACTATTTGAGCAGTTATTGCTAATATTAACATGCATGACAACATCGTTATTTTGATTTAAATTGTAATTCATTGTTTTTTAATTCATTGTTTTTTATGTTTGATTTCCTTAATGCAGCATATGGAGCTCGATGAATTGAGATCACAGCTCTCAACAACTAAAGCAATTGCGGAAGCAAGTGCTGCATCTGCTCAATCTGCACAGTTGCAGTGTTTGACATTGTTAAAGGAATTGGATAAGAAAAATTACACACTGCAAGAGCATGAAACCCGAGTTCTCAAACTTGGAGAACAGTTAGAACTTCTGCAGAAAGATCTTCAATCGAGGGAATCTTCACAGAAGCAATTGAAGGATGAGGTGTTGAGGGTAGAGCATGATATCATGGAAGCGATATCGAAATCTGGAGCAAAGAAAGATTGCGAATTGAGGAAAATGTTGGATGAGATTTCACCAAGAAATTGCGAGAAGATTAATCAGCTTCTTAATTTTAAGGATGAAGAAATTGAGAAATTAAGAGACGAGATCAGGATTATGTCTTCTCATTGGAATATGAAAACAAAGGACCTTGAGTCTCAGGTAGATTATCAAAATCTAATTATGTTCAATCATGCTATATTAATACTATACTCATAATATATATATAATATTTATACTTTTTTTTTCTGTACAGTTGGAAAAACATAAGAGAGCTGACCAGGAGTTGAAAAAGAGAGTTCTTAGGCTGGAATTCTGTCTCCAAGAAGCCCGGTCTCAGACACGAAAGCTTCAAAGGGTAATGCTCTCAATTCTTACTGTTTTTTTTACTTTTAGAAAATTGAATATTTTTTCAGTAAATGAACAGTTCAACTACATTTACATAAACCTTGAAAAACTTAATTTGCTAAAAATCCAAGACTCAACTCAACTTGTAGGCTGAGGAAATCAAAAGTGAAGGTTCATTTCGAAATTAACCATAAGGCATTGCAGATAAGAAAAGTTATGCAACACATGTTGATTGTCTTTTTCAGATCTGGTCATCAGTTCAGTGTTCTAGCTAATAGGCTGTGTTCAAGCGTTTTATTGAGCCTATTTTGTTATAATCATTGTCACGATCACAAATTTCAGTTTAGTAAAAGATTTGCTCAGAAGCATGATCTAGATTATAGATTTAGTACAAGTTACCTTTAACTTTGACAATTTCTCAATGGGATCGTAAGTGTGACCGATAATATAAAAAGTACCAGTTTTCAAATAATGCTAAATCCAATTCTTTGCTCATTTGATTGAACCAAACCATAAGATAAGATCATTTAGAATTGGAATGTAGGTAGAACCATTGTACACAGCATCTTCACTAGCATCTACATCTGCTGCTTCAACCCCAAATAGGATTCAAATTATTTTTCGTTTAGTATATAAGATTGTTCAGAACCATGATCTAGATTATAGTATATAAGATTACCCTTTACCCTGCTTCTATTTGGGTTGAGGCAACATATGTAGATGGCTATTTTCGGATCTTTTTTCATAATTTCACCTTTAGTTCTTTCTAAACCATGATCCAGATTATAGCAGTTATTTATGTTCTTTATTGACAGATGGGTGAGCGACGAGATAAAGCATTGAAGGAACTAAGAGACCAACTAATCGTGAAGAAACAAAGTGAATCTGATCACGATAATGATTCGAGAAAGAATTTATGGGAAACTACCAGTTTCAAGATTGTAGCTTCAATGTCAATGTTACTCTTGGTCCTGTTCTCAAACCGGTAAAAAGTAAGATGAAGTAATTTGATCATATAGCATCAAAATCAATGTGTATTAATTAATTAGTCTAGCTAGAACTAGAACTAGATTATGATAAACCTGTGAATGATTTTTGACAATTTAAACTAGCAAATGGATTATTACATTAAGCTACATCATCCGATGTCTGTTTATCTTCTTGGATTTGATCTTCATTAACATTTTGGTCATGTTTGATCTCGCCATAGAAGTAGGAGAGAAAACCCCATAGAGAAAGGATAAGTGAAAGTGCCTTCTCTGTTTTGAACTTTTCTTTGTATAGAAGAACACCTAAGATCTGGGTTATGGGAAGATCAACTGTTATTATGATGGCAGAACAGAGAGATGAAGATGTGAAGATAACTCCAATTGCACCTAGGAAGAAACATTGCCATAGTATTCCATTGCCTATTAATACAAGGTAATAATTTCTTTCTCCTAATTCATATTCCCTTGCTTCCTTTGGAATCGCCTGCAAAACCAAACCAAACCATGAATTGGATTAGGTATTAATATGTTGATATTAGATATAAGGTTCAGAATCTCGACAATTACTTTTACCTTAAAGTCATTATTAATGAACATACCAACACAACAGAAAAGAGTAGAGAAGAAACAAATGACAAGTTGAACTTCCATAACGACCGTATAACTCATCCTCTGTTTGGTCTTCTTATACATCAATTCCACCATCGGCAAAACCAACCCATAAAGCGCCGCCGCCGCAACCGTCATTATAAAACCCAAATAGTATTTCTTATTCGATTCCCCATCCGGCCTATCTCCATTCGAATGCATAGCCAATAACACCGATCCCATCGTCAATAAGAAAATCGCGTTCACCGAAAACGGAGTTAATTTCTGTCTTACAAGTAGAAAAGCAAAACCCGCCGTGAAAGCTAGCTGGGATGTGTTGATTAAGGCGGAGGTGGAGATCGGAAGAAGAGATACTCCATATGCGTACAGGTAATTGTCTAGTCCGGTCAGTATTCCGATGATGGCAGCTGTATATAATTAATTAATTATAATGATTGATCAGAATTTGTTAAAATGCAGATTAATGTAAAAAAGCTTTGTTTCTACAAAAAAGTAATAAAATTATTTTTTATTTAATTATTTATAATTAATTTATCTTTAATGTAGAGAGAGAAAATGTAATGTATTTTTTAAAAATTATTCAACAGTTACAAAGATTCAAATGAGCTCTATTGTGTGAATATGAATATATATAATTTATGAAAACCATATAGAGTAAGAAAATATTTACGGGGGTTTCTTTTCATTGCATTGAAAATGTAATAATTAAAAAGGAAATTTTTTATATTTTCAATACAAGAGATAATACATCATTTCTTTACCTTACCTATTATGTCAATAGGTTCTTTGCTGTCTATTATTTCCCATAATTTATTTTTTATTTTATCAAAATAAAAAATATATATATTATGTAGCATAATTTAAAATTTATTAAAAATACAATTCTTATTAACTTTTTACTTAAAAACAAATTATAAATCAAATAGTTAAAAACAAAATCACTTTTTTATTCTACTTTTAAAACACTAACTACTATAAGAATTGTTCATAAAAATCAAGTTAGATACTATGATATGAATGATAGAAAAAAGACAATAACATATATAATATACCGGCGAAGAACAATGGCGTAGTTGTGAAGAACAATGGAGTAGAATGGTGGTCGGACTGGAGATTGCGGCGGCGGCGGCGGCGGTGGAGATAGGCGATGAAAAGGGGAATGAAAATGATAGGCCAGCCGGCGGTTTCAAGGAAACTAGAAAGCCATATGCGTTTACCGCCGCGGAGAAAATAGAGGCGCATAATAAGAGGACCGCAGCTGTTTCCAACGCCGAGTAAAATGCAGTTTAGAATTAACAAGAATCTCTTCATCTTCTTGTTTACCTCAATCTCCATTACTGTTTTAGTGAGAGAAAGAAGAGAGAGAGAGAGAGAAATGAGTTTAATTAGGGTTTAGATCATCTTTCTTCATTTACTTATAAATGAAGTTTTTTTTCTCCTTTTTTTAGGGTTTGATATACAGAGACCTAGTATCTACATAATATAATATAATATTATAATATAAGAAACTAGTCTAATAAAGTTGATTAATACTTAATAAAATAATTTGAACTTTTTCTTTTCTCTGTTTATACAAAACTTTTTTTACCCATCTTCTAAAATTGGAGTATATCTGATTAAATTTTTATGTTGAATTTTTATAAATGGATTAATACTCTTATTTGTTTTTGAAGAACTTAGTGTTAGAGCATGCACATTAATTAATTAACTCATATCCTTAGGAATAAGGATTAACGGGGTTTCGAGTCTTTACCTATGAGCCATATCATTTTAGTTATTGGTGGATTGCTTGTTGCGCATTCGATTGGATTGTGTTAGTGATAGTTTTTTATTTTGTGTCAATCCCTCTTTAGTAAGTTGTTTTTTTCAAGTTGTTTCAAACTATCTATTATGGGCTCTCTAGAATTTATTTTTCAACTTTCTTCCTCTCTTCTTCAACTATTTCCCTCTAACCTTTATTTTTATTTTGATTATATGGCAATTGAACTAAATCCTCAAATAAAGAAGTTCAAATTTTGAATCTCACACAAAAATTACATATTGACAATAGAATGTGAATTCGGTTAATATAGATGTTTTGGAATATCATACCATTGATTCAAGATAGTTACAATTCTAAAATTTTAATTACATAAATTATGAAAAATTGAAGTTTAAAAAAGAGGATGAAAAGTTAAAATTTAAATAATATAATTTTTAATAGTATATATGTTAAATAAATTTTTACATCTAAATAAAATTATTGTAAAAAAAAAAAAAAGCTAGATTAATAGTACTTTGTCCACTATTTTGCCCAAAGCCCCACTATGTAAGAAAAAGCCAAATTTGTGGATTAAGAAAATTGAGTCCACAAGTTTTACTTTTGGAGAGATGAAATCACTTACACAAATGGAGACGTTTTATTTTATTTTATAATAAAGAACTCTAAGTTATGTTGATATCTTTTAGTTAGAATCAAAAAAGTAAATAAAATCCTGTCCATGATTAGGACAATATTTGAAATAAATAAGTAAAGTTATTCAAATTTACAATATTTTAAATAAAGTTTTGCAACGCCAAAAAAAGTATCAAATTAAAGTATATATGGAAAACAGATAGTATTTCTATGAAAATTAATGTTTATTTTTATTTATAGGATTTAAAAGGGTTAGTTTGATTAATCTAAATAAGTTATAATTATATTCAAGAATAAATTATACCACACTTACCCAGAATACAAAATATCAAACCTATTTAAAAGTTGTATTCATGTATATTGAATAAGTTGAATAATATTAATTAAACAAATAAAAATTATAAATTAAAACGATTAATCATATTAAACATACACATCTTTTAACTATTTGAATAAATTAAAGAGGTGAATATTGAGTATGTCAGACGACAAATTTTGCCTAATTGAGTATGCTGTCGGCTATGTAATTAACCCAGAAAATTAGTCGCATTCCCAAAAACTGAAATTCAGCATTTCAAAAAAATGTATGCGGGATTAATGATTAGTTTGAGAATAAGATGAATCAAACTAGGTCTTTGCCTAATTGAGTGTGCTGTCGGCTATGTAATTAACCCAGAAAATTAATCGCATTCCCAAAACCGAAATTCAGTATTTCAAAAAAATGTTTGCGGGATTAAAGCATCTCTAGCGCATGACCTGTGTCCGCATCGGACAGCGTGAAAAAGGACAGGTCATTGTTTTTTTTCTATTTTTGCACTGTAGATAAAAGAAAAAGGAGGGCAGTGCCCTCTACGCTGGTCATGTTATATATTTAATTATACTATTTTTTCTTATTATTTTTAAATAACATTATAATAACATTAAATAAATATATATTCTAAAATTTTACTATAATATAGGAATATTAATTATATATTTAATTATAAAAATATTATAATATATTTTAAATTATAAAAATATTTTAAGTCATAATTTTCTTATAATATATATAATATATGAATATTATTTATATATTTAATTAATAAATATATATTTTAAATAAATTAATATATATTTTTTATTAATTATATTAAGAAGTTTTAAGGGTTTAAATTCTTAAATTTTTCTATAATATAGGAATATTAGTTATAATAGTATAAATTAGTTATTTATTTAAAACAGTATAAATAAAATTCACATTTAAATTATTTAAATAAGAGGGCGGGCTGAAACATTGGAGTGTTTTGTCCAAGTATAAGCCCGCTCTCTACTGAGGTGGAATATTTATTTAACAAAATAAGAAGGCAGAGGTCTTGTGTAATGTTCTTAATGAATAGTGTGAGAATAAGATGAATCAAACTAGACTTAAATTTGTAGGTCATATTTGATAGTGGGAGAGGACTGTGTTTGTTGAGCCTCTCATGAAAATGAAAATTAATTAATCATAATTGCTTTTCAGTGATGATTCGATCGATCAGGGTTCAGACCATTAAATTTCTGTAATAAATATGGATTCAATCGAGAAACTTAATTGTAAAAATAAAATTTCATCATACTCACAACTACTTTTAAAATTTATCAAAAATAATAAAATAAAAAATGATTTTATTTGCACATTTGTAAGAAATATGTAATTGAATTAGGCTGTATTCGTGTTCGAATTATTATATAATAATCCAAAGATGATAAAAATATTTGATTTTGACATCTAACTATAATTTACTAATTTAAATAATATATACGTAATTAGGTTATATTTTAACCTTATTTTGTATAATTGATATACTATCTTTATCATATTGTACTTTTCATTTTAATTATTTTTTTTTTTATCAAATTCTTTTCTCTTTCTTCTTTATTATTTATCAAGTGTGTAAATTAATATGGTGTCTTATAAGTTAATTTATTTTAATTAATAATTTAGTATATAAAATGAAAAGAAATATATTTTTTTTATTCTATTTAATGTTAGGCTAAATTTGATAATTAATAAAAGAAAAAAAAAATTTATACTCAGATGTATGTACTTATACCACAAACTCACTTAAACGTATGTACTAATAAAAAATTGACTCGTTTAGTCTAGATTAATAAATTATAGTTAATTTTTATTTTTTAATTTATATATTTATTAATTAAATATTAATAAATTTTTTCACTCATTTTTTTCCATTAATTAACAAACTCTATTTTTATTTTTTTCATAAATTTCTTATTATTTTTATATGAGTATTTATTATTGATTATTTTAATTTTCTTATATATATATATATATATATATATATTTCTTATATTAATATTAATTATTAAATATTTTACAATTGTTTAGTCTAAATAGTTATAATAGTGACTTATCATTTCAACATAAAAGAAATTGTTGAACTTTCAATGATCGTAATTCATAATATTAACACTTTCTGAAATTCGTTTAGGAAAGACTCTAATGATCGTAATCGTTTGATTCGTATAATTCATAATGCTAACGCTTTCTGAGATTCGTTCAGGAAAGTCAATAAAGTCTATCGGGGAGTTAATCGTTCTTTTCGAGTAATTATGAACTCAATAACTTATTGAGTATTGTGTTTTCTTATTCTTTATTTTTTATTTTTGTGATTTGTTATTGTGTTTAAACGTTTTTTTTTCAATTTTAATATAAACTGACCATTCAAATATATATATATATTTAAAAAAAATAAAAAAATTTGAATTTGAAATGTTTTAAAATAAAAATAAAATAAAATAAATTAACTAGTCCTAAAAGATTAAATAAAATTAAAAGAATAAATATTAATTTGATATTGGCATATATATTTTTAAATAATTTTAAAGTTAGAAGGTATTTTAGGATTTTAAAAAATAATGTCATCGATTAAAATTTGATTATAAATAAGATTTAAAAAGGGTTGATAAAATGTTTTAGTATTATTTGGTTTTTATATATAAAAAAATGATAGAGAGCAAGGCCTTAGATAAAAAAAAATATTATGTGAAAATTATATGAAAAATATATTTATTTAATAATTTTTGACGAAATAAAAAACTATAATTAGCTGTTTTCAATTATTGTTTTTGGTTTAAAATTTAATAAATTATATATATTTAATACTTTTGTTTTTAATAACAAGTATAATATTACAGTATAAAAAAATCAATAGAATTATTCAAGTAATAAAAATTTGAACTAAGAACTCAATTTTTTGAATTATTTGATCCTCCTAAAATAATTTTAAGTTAAACTTTTGTTAGTTTTATAAATTAAATAAATTCTATTATAAAAAATAATTATCTTTTGATATTAGTGACTTAAATTTTGTTTTCATTATTGCAATTTATTAATATTGTTGTTGTTTTAGTTTTATTTATTATATTAATTAGTATATAATTAGATTTGTAACACATGTTAATTATAATATACATTTCTTATTTTTTAAAAATAAATTTATTTTAATTACTTTTTTTTAGAAAAAATTGAATATTTTAATAATAAATAAAAGAAAGTAATTTCTTATAACACCAAAACATATACTTTTTAAATTTAAAATAAACTTACTTTATTACTAAATTTATTTTATAAGTTACTTTAAATTATATATATATATATAATTAACAGTACTAATTATAATAATAACAATTTTATTATTTTATAAATTATTAGTTCAATTTAATTGTAAATATATAATAATTTAATATATTAAAATAATACAATTAATTAAACATATAGAATTAACTTTAGGTAATAATGAAATTAACAATAAGATGGGAATTTTTTTCACCAAACATTAAAATAAATTTACCTAGAGAATAAGATATAGTATAATACTTTCAACTAAACCGGTCCTTATTGTAGAAAAGCTACAAATCCTAAACAAGATCCTCTAAGTTAAATTTTCAAAGTTTGTGGGTAAAACTGAAATATTTTGTCCAAAATTCAAGATTACAAACATATTTAAAATGGGTCATCTTCTATTATATCTAAATAACTAAATTGATCCTTAGGCAACTTACAAATCAAAGTTTGCATTAGTAGTCCTCCACACTTGTTTCAAAATCTTAATTTTAATTAATTATTTATAATCTGTAATGATTAAGGCTTAATTATGAAAGGGATGAACAACCTGATAAATTTAAGTATACAAAAACAGTGAAAACAAAGTTGAGAGACTAAAGTATATGTAATTGCCTCTCACTCCATTTTCAAGGTGGTAAGACCACTAATATTTTATTTAGAAAAGAAATATACACCATGATATGAATGATTGACATTTTCTTTTGAACTTAGTGTGACCCAAATTGAGATATATCAGATATGCTTAAAGAGACATTGATTGTTATTCCAAATGTAGAAGTTGTTTAATTGAGTTGAACTCTCCATAAGGGGCCTAAGGACGAATCTATATAGGGTTCTAGTTAGGGAGTGATAATTCAGGTTGACGGGGTTGGGTGACAAGTTAGCGGGTTGTGTCACCTAGCGGATTAAGCGATATTAATTTGAATCTCACATGTTTAGTATCTGGTTAACATTTTTAACATTAACCTGATCTGTTTAACCCGATTGAGTTGAACCTGATTTTTTTCATATTCGGATCGAGTCATATTTTTGTGTTGGATCAGAAATTGTCAACCTTAATTATAGTGGTCTTAATCAAATACATTTCATTTTCAAAATAAACACACTTAGTTAAATTCATGTACTAATTACTCAGATTTTTTTTTTGTATTTATTTGGTTTAAACAAAATATATTTAATTTTTTACTTGATACATTTATATATATATATATATATATATATATATATATATATATATATATATATATATATATATATATATATATATATATATATATATATATATATATATATATATATATATATAATTATTATTATTTTATCGAATCTAAGTATACATACTAAAGTAATTAATGAAAATTAAATATTATAAAATAGTTGATATTAAACTTGTTATTATATTAAAATATTTTCTGGATTCTGAATTGAGTTTAAACTAGAATGTATTGATAAATTTTAATATTTTGGGCCAAATATTTAATTATAACGTAAATTTAAATAAGATAATATTTTAAAATATAATTTAATTAGATGTATATTTATAAATTTATTAATATTTTGTAACAAATCTAAATTAAAAATACAAACTTAAAATAGAACTTATTTATTATAACAAAAATTTTATTTTGCCAAAAATCAAAACCTATCATATTTATAAGAAAAAGTTTGATAATTTGTTTATGTAGCTGAACTAATTCTTTTCATTTTTTTTATTTGTCAAATTTTCACCTAAAAAATTTCATTCTATTCAATTACATATTTCATAAAAATAAAATAACTGTGTAAAATCTCACCTTAAACTTCAATTGAACACGATTGGTTTAATGCAAAATATTCTCTTAAATTTTAATTGAACGCAATTGGTTTGGTGTGAAACCTCACTTTAAACTTCAATTGAACGCCTTAGGTTTAATGCGAAACATTCCCATAAACTTTAATTGAACACAATTAGTTTATGCGAAACCCTCACCTTAAACTCAATCGAACGCGATTGGTTTAACGAGAAAATCTCACCTTAAACTTCAATTAAACGTGGTTAGTTTAACCCTCACTTTAGACTTCAATCGAACGCGATTGATGTAATGTGAAACATTCCCTTAAACTTCAATCGAGCGTGATTGGTTAATGCAAAACCGTCCCTCAAACTTCTATCGAACGTGATTGGTTTAGTATGAAACCTGAGATTGACTAGACCGATCTATTCAAGGAGTGGTATCTGATGCCACCATGAAGACGAAGTCAAGCCTACAACGATTGGAGTATCGACCGAGTTTGAAAGAGAAAAAGTCATTACACGAGTCTCTTGAGGGATTCGTTAAGTTTTCTATTTTTGTTTAAATAAATCCGAAATAAACTATAAATTCAGAATTTCCAAATGTAGTGCTAATTTCGCAAACTTGGATATGCATTTTTCTAAATTGAGTAATTTCTACAAACTCTATCTAGAGGGACATTTTGTACACTCATTTTCTGCCACCAATTATATAGTTTATATATTTCCATAAATACCGAGCCTATTTTTATACTAAATCTATATACAGGTTCACTATACGGATCTACAGGTTCACTGTACGGATGCTTAATTAAGCAATTACTTTTAGAGCTATTGAAGTGTCATTTGGGTTTTGAAAATGATTAATTTTGGTTTTTAATAAATATAAGGGGATAATAGTTTAAATTGAAATAATTTCGGCCATTATTATACTTAATATTATTTTTAAAATACTTAATTAGTTTTAGAAAAATTGTTTTACAATTAAATTATACAAAAATTTGATTTAAGATTTTGAAACATATTTTAAGTAAATAAGTTGTTAATTTATAAATTAGTTTTGGAAAAATTAATTTATAACTAATGTTGACACTCTTTTTCTTTTACAATATTAATCTTTTTTAGAGTCAATTGTGGGCAATTAGGATTTAAAAAAATTATGAATGGTTTTAAGAGGAGACTAAGTTTTTTTTAGAACGAATAGATATATTAGTTATAATTGATTTTGAAATAATTGATTTTAAATTAATATATTGAATTTATTTTTTAGGTTTCTTTTTTTGTTTTGAAAAATAAGGGGAAATCAAAAGGGATGAAACCAAACATGCCCAAACCTAGCAACCCTAGGTCAATGAATCGTACGAGCATAAAAGAAGGCCACAACACCTAACGAAACTCTCCTAGATTTCCTAGAACCCGATTATTCGATTTTTTAAGCAAGCACACCAAACTTGTCTCTAATTTGATGCTTAAACATAATATTCTTGCTTTGAAATTTATAGCTTTGCTCATAAGAATATTAGTAATTATTGTAAGGATTTCTTTTTCTATTTCTAATCATTTTGTTTGCTTAATACATTGACATATTCAAATTATACGTGAATGTGATATTTGGTTTATGAAATTGATTGAATATATTTCATATTAGGATGAAGTAGGAAATTTGTATTATTACATAAAACATTAAATCAATTTACTAAGAAACACTCAATTTATTAATAAAAAAGATTTAATTTTATAAATTCATGTTCTTGGACCCTTATTTTCAAACAAGGGCTCAAAAACATGTGTATTAATTGTTGCACATTAATTAAATGGAATTTTTATACCCAAAAATAAAATTTTAAGCAAATAATATATTTTTTAGGGCCAACAATTTCTAAACCGACAAAAAAATACCATCCGAACCAAATACGAAAAACTCAGGTTAATGTCACGTATTTTTGGGTTCGGGTCGAAATTTGGTAGACCCATTTAACCTAATTAATAATAAGGCTAAAATTCGATCGACCTGAAATGATCCAAATAGCCTCGTTATTTCGTTTACAATTTTATTTTATAGGTTTTGTGTTTATCCTCCCTACTCACTCACTCATTTTATTTTGTAAAGTATTTTATAAACGAAATTGTAATTTAACTTTGTTTTTATTTTGTATTGATATCATTCTAATTTAAAATAAGGAGTAGTGTATTAATGAAATCAGGTTGGATCGAGTTGAGTTGGGTCAATCAGGTTCACATCAACTACAAATAAACAAGTGAGGTTCATGTTAGAAATTTTATCCCGAATTATTAAACAAGTTAAGTTTATGTGGTTAACCTGAACTGAATTTCCACCATAATATTTATCAATTGAATTTTAAAAAGTCATGTTCATGTTAGTATTTTTCAATCGGCTAACCTAAACTAAACTGAATTTCCATCATAATATTTATGAATTGAATTTCAAAATGTTAAATATTTTATTAGTTTGTTTTATTTGTATCAATGTGATCCAAGTAAGAAACAATGCAATGCTTTGTCTCCTCTTACAATTTATACCAAATTATTAAAACATTAAACAACATCCAAAATGGCGGCTTAAAATTGGGAATTGCGGGAGGAGACATCATGAACAACAAGGGCACTTTTACTACTACGGGCACAGAGAAAAATGTGAAGATGTGCGAGGACAGGAGGTAGATCGCCTGGGTAGCATGCATTATAGAAAAAAGTGATAGCTTTACAACATTGTGGATCGACAAATGTTCTCTTGAATACTCCATTGAAGAATGATTCTTTATCACAAACATTTAATCCGGTCTTTGCTGACTCACAAGTAGATGCAGGCAATGCAGGTGGGGGTGACACTCTAGTGTTGCGTGGTGGTCGACTTCGTCCAAACCATGAACTTGAACTTTTGGACAGTGATGTCAATGCAGGTGGGGTGGGTGGTATTAGTCCAAATATAGCTTCACAGGACTTGATTGAAAGGGAAATAATTATGAAGGCTATTATTACAACTATCAAACTCTTTGAATTCATTGCTAAACAATTAGTATGAATATTTTGAGTTGATGAGATGATATTACTATATGTTTCTTCTACTATTTATAGTATAAACCATCCTAAAGAAAGTACCAATATTTGATAATAAATATTATTATTTAATTTTTAAAGATTATGAAAATTCTAAAAAATTACTTTAACCCTTTTTGCAAATTACTTAATTTTCTTATCACATTTTTTTACTTTAAAATATCTAAATATCAATAAGCAAAAAAAATGAGAAAGAAAACACAATCAAATTAATTTAGTGTGTCAAAATACATATATATTAGAGTTTTAGCTATTCTAATCAATATAGTCAAAATTTTGAATGTAAAAAAATAAGAATGATATCCCACAAACAGGGACAGATCTAGTAGGGGTCGGTTGAGCAGAAGCTCACCTAAAAAAATAAAAAAAATTTACGATTCAAATGTAGTATTATCCTTAATTTTTAGAAAAATTTCAATAGATTCATTATTTTGTTTGTTTAATTATTAAAAAAATGGTAAAACTTACCTTTATTAACTCGTTTTATTTAATTTTTGTCGTTATTTATTTAAGCCCACCATAATTATGTTTTAAGCCCACCATCCAATCCTGTGTGCGTCCCTACTCACAAACTTCTATTTTTATTTTCATTTAAGAAAAATCTTAAATTGAACTCGTAACATTTAATATTTTAAATAACACTTTTGTTATTTGAGTTACTTTATGTTACGTGAAATTAAATGAAATTGTTATTTATTTATAAACTTGTAAAGTCGAGATTTTATAATATAAATAATATGAGTTAACTTTAATTTAAGTAAATCACAATTTGATTTTGTTATTATTTATATATATAAAATTAAAATTTAATTTAAATAATAATAATAAATGAATGACACTAAAAAAAATTCATATAATAATTCATTTATCTAGATAAATAATACTATCTTTATTATAGTCAAGCACACAAAGAGAATGGAACAATTATAAGTTTTTTTAAGATAGCTCATTAGATAATATTTTTACTATTATTTTAATTTTTTTGTGTTTTACTTATATAAAAGTTTATTTTTATGTATGATTATAGAATTAATAAATATTACATCTATTGCAATCAACTCTTTAAATATAATACTCATTTTTTATTGTGAGATGAAATGATCTTTTTAAAAGTGCATACAAATGGAGAAATTTATAATTTTCTTCTATATTAGCATAGTGAGTCCTACTTTCTTAGTTCTCATGCTTCCTTATTATCAAATCTATCTCACAATAAACAAATAAATTTATTTAATTCATGGTATAATTCTTACGGATGATATGTGCATGAAAAAAGTTGTATTATGGCTAGTTGTATGTGTCACGAAAAGAATGAATCAACAACTTATTTACTTTTACATTGTCGAGTGGTGACTAGTATTTGAAATCTTTTATAGAGTATTACTAGAATTCATTGATTGATGCCTAAGTCTTTGAGTAGTTATTGAGAAGTTTGGACTGATGCAACTGATATGACATACCTATATATTTAAGTTACAATTACAATTATTTTCTGGTGAACTATTTGGTTGGAGAGAAATCGTCGAATTTTCAATAATCGTAATCGTCTGATTCGTATAATTCACAATGCTAATATTATGACACTTTCTGAGATTCGTTCAGGAAAAGGCAATAGAGTCTGTCGGGAAGTTAATCGTTCTTTTCGAGTAATTATGAACTCGATAACTAATTGAGTATCGTTTTTTCTTATTTTTTATTTTCGTGATTTGTTATTGTGTTTATTTTGATTTTTTGGTTTAAAAAATTTTGAGTTTAAGAAAACTCATAAAAAAATCTTAAGTCTAAGTTAGGGCTAGGTTCAATTTTTAGTTAAGTGTTTGATTTTAAAACTTTTATTAACAAGCCACGAACCTATCTAAGAAGATAAAAGAGTGTCAACAAAATTAACCTAAATCTAAAGTACAGAAATATAAAACTAAATAAAAAAAAGTTGGACCGTGACTAAGCCTCCATGTTGAAAACATAGCCCTCAGTCGCAAGTCGAACCCAACTCGGTCAGACGCTTGAGAACTGGCTGAAAATCTCAGTCGCAGTCGAAGAAGTAGCATGGTGCAAAATCGTCGATCCTAACGTGCAACTGTTATCTATCGGGTGATGATTTCCTTGGTCTCAGCATGCAGTGGCCTCCATCGATCCTAGGTGAGAAGCGGGTCTCGTCCTTGGTGTATCGGGTGCATAAATAGGGTCCTGGCCTTTAGAAGCAGTAGGTGAAGGATCTCTCGGTAGTGGTCTTTTATCGGGTGTAGGAACAGTAGAAAAAGGGTTCCCATCGGTCGAAAACCTAGACCAACTCGGTTGAACGGTGGATCAAGTCTATTTTGTTGTCCTAGGTCAAAAAGGGTAACAATTGGGTTGAAATCCTCGGTCGTCTGGGTGTAGTAGGTTCATATTGGGTGCAATAAATAGGTTCATCAACTCCTCGGTCAGGAGCAGAAGTGGGCGTCCCTCCTCTCGGCCATGTGCAGCTACCGGGTGCACGAATCAACAATAAAGTGGATTCCTCGGTCCCAAGCGTTGAAAGGGAAGAGAACAAACGTTCTCGGTTGGATGAAAACCAGCAGCGATCCCATGGTTAATTTTATCAGTCCAAAGCGTCAGCAAACCTATCCAAACGCGGAGTCTGGTTAGATTTCTCGGTCGGACACACTCTGCAGCATTAGGAAGTGCTAGAAGCGTCGGGAAGGCGTCGATCTTTGAGTGTGCAAGGGCTTCTCGATCGACTGGCATCTGCGCGCGCTTCATGTCTGTTTTTCTCGGTCCAATGCGTCTGCAAGTGAAATTCTCCGGTCTTATACGCCGCTACAACAACAAACCTATTGTTTTCCGATTTCTAAACCTAGGTCCTTGATTACTAAGTATATGGTGGTCTAAATAGACCTCAAATTAGATAAAACTTCGCAAGTTTGTTAGTAACATGTATATAAAAGATTATATAAGAGAAAAATCCTACATCTAACATTTACAAAACCAAGGTTTAAATAATTAGAGACGAATTCATTTTTATTTTCTTGTTCTTGGGCAGATTTTAAATTTCTTGGAAGGGTTCTCGGTCAAGTGACCACGGATCAATATTAAACTTAAATTCTCACGAGCTTAAATGTTCAAAATACTTATTAAACATCTTAAGCCCAGAAAAATTCAAGTTCAAACTTGAACTTGATACTTTTGACCGAGGGTCATTCAAATGACTAATTCTTTAGCTGATTTTGGTTTTAAAAATTATTTTGGGTCAAGTGACCCTTGTTTTATTTAGTTTCTTTTTTTTTATTATTTATTTATGTTACATAGTATATATATTTATAAGGTAATGATGCAGAAATTGAAACTAAGTGTTGGAATTAAACTTATTCCATTATTTAAATGGAAATGATATTTAGGCAAATGAAATTTACACCAAATTCAAATGTGAATTAGTGGTAAAATTTAATCCAAAAGAAATTCACACCAAATTCAAATGTGAATTAATTTTGAAATTAATCCAAATAAAATTCACATAAATTCAAATGTGAATTAAAGTGAAATTAATCCAAATAAATTCACAACAAATTCAAATGTGAATTAAGGTGAAATTTAATCCAAATGAAATTCACATCAAATTCATTGTGAATTAAATTTGTTAATTGTTACAATTAATTAATGCCTTGAATGAGGAAATTAACAAATGATGTTAATTGTTATTGCAACTACAAAATACTTATGTTGGATGTAACTTCCAAGGATGATGAAAAGGCAAGCAAGGATAATCGTTGGATGAATGGATGATGGATTGGCCATTGGATTAAAAAATTGATTATGAGTTAATTTTCAACTATAAATATCCCTTCACCTTTTTATTCCTCTCCGCACATTATCTTATCACTTCTCACTCTAGAATTCTTAAAGTTTTTATTGTTCTTGTGAGTGTTCTTAGAGTTTCTTAACTCGATTATTTATGTGCAAAACTTGGTGATTGTGATTCATGTACTTTTATCTAGTTCATTGTTGTAGTGATTTTTCTGTGCTAAATCATTGCAGGTTCCATTGTACTTTGTGAACAACCACCGACAAAACTCTCCAGCACAAACGGGAGACGATGAAACTATTTTATGAGAATTATGATTCCACAGGTCTTGGAGAAAACGAGAAGATTTTTCTTCATCTCTTAAATAATTTATTGTATCTGTTCCATTATCATTGTATTAATATATTATTTACGTATAATAGTTACGAGATAAGAGTACCAACAATCTTAAAAACAGTCTCAAAAATTACTTATCTTAGATTCTTACACGTTTCTGGTTTTGCTTCAGAAATGGCTACCGAAACACCCACTTTCAACATGAGGATACCGGTTCATGCTAACCATCTGGATAAGCCAGAAAAGTTTAATGGCTCAAACATTAAGAGATGGCAGCAGAAGATGTTCTTCTACCTCACGACCTTGAGTCTCGCACGATTCCTCACAGTGGATCCTCTCACTCCTAAAATTGATGAGCCAAACGTGGCTTCATCGTCAAATATAAACGTGCATCCGAAAGTTGATGTGCAAGCGACGTCGGCCATTGATGCTTGACACCATTCAAATTTCTTATGTAGAAATTAAGTATTGAATGTTTTGTCAGATTCATTGTACAATGTGTATAGTGAAAAGAATACGGCCAAAGAACTATGACAATCTCTTGAACATAAGTACAAAACCGAAGATGCGGGTGCAAAAAAGTTTATGGTCAGTTGATTTTTAGACTACAAAATGGTAGATTCAAGACAGGTCATTAAACAAGTTCAAGAGATCCAAGTTATTTTGCACGAAATTCATGCCGAGGGCATGAATTTAGGAGGTTGCGACTATTATTGAGAAGTTGCCACCGTCTTGGAATGATTTCAAGAACTACCTTATGCACAAGCAAAAGGAGATAAACGTAGACGAATTGGTGATTCGTCTACGCATTGAAGAGAAAAATAAAAGCGCCTCAAAGAAATACTTTAGTCAACATGTGGCTAAAGCAAATGTGGTTGAGAATGGTAAAGACAAGAAGAAACAAAATTCTTTTGTCAAAAACCGGAACCTTAATCCCAAAGGAGGAATTTCTAAGAAGTTCACAGGAAAGTGTTTCAATTGCAATGACATGGGCCATAGATCTTCTGATTGCAAAAAGCCAAGTAGAGTTCGAGAGTCTAACTTAACTTAAGGATTATTGGATATGGATCTATGTGCGATGATATCTGAGGTTAACTTTATGGGGTCTAATCCACGAGAATGGTGGGTTGACACAGGAGCTACAAGACATGTTTTCTCCAACAAAGAAAGATTTTCAAGCATCGAAGAAGTGAAGAATTGTGAATAGCTATTCATGAGCAATTCAGCCACTTTGACATAAAAGGTGAAGGAAAAGTTCTACCACTTCTAACATACAAGGTGAAGGAAAAGTGATGTTAAGGTTTAGGGAAAGATTTAATTTTGACTAATGTGTAGTATGTTCCAGAGATTCGGAAAAAATTGATATCCAGATCTTTTCTAAGTAAGCATGGTTTTAGAATTGTGATTGAGTCGGATAAAATTATTTTAACCAAAAGTGGAATGTTTGTAGGTAAAGGTTATGCTAGACTTTTTAAGTTCAATGTAATGACAGTTAAGCCAAGTATGAATGAAAAGAATAACTCTTCTATTTATTTTTTGGAGTTTCCATTTATGGCATGGTAGACTATGCCATATTAATTATGATTCGATGCATCGATTAATAAAACTGAAGAGTATACCTACATTCGAAATAAATAAGAAACACAAGTGTGAAATTTTTGTTAAAACAAAATTGATGAGATCATCTTTTCGACACGTTGAAAGAAGTAATAGACCGCTTGATTTAATTCATACAAATGTGTGTGATTTAAAAGGAACATCAACACGCGGTGGAGGCAAATACTTCATTACTTTTATTGATGATAACACAAAATATTGTTATGTGTATATTCTTAGAAGTAAGATGAAGGCATAGAGAAATTCAATCTCTATAAAAATGAGGTTGAAAACCAACTTAGTAAAAAGATCAAGGTGTTAAGAAATGATAGAGGAGGTGAATATGAAAACCGAGCTATGTGCTCAACATGGTATAATCCATGAGACGACAACACCTTATTCTCCTCAACAAAACGGTACGGCTGAGAGAAAAAATAGAACAATAAAAGAAATAATGAATTCACTTTTATTAAGTTCTGGTCTACCACAAAATATGTGGGGAGAAGTTATTTTGACGGTTAATTACATTTTAAATAAGGTTTCACGAAAAAAGCTATCTAAGAGTCCATATGAGTTATGACATGAAAGAAAACCATCATATAAATACTTACGAAAGTGAGGGTGTCTAGCTAAGGTAACCGTATTATTACTTAAAAAGGTAAAAGTTTGACCAAAAACTGTTGATTGTATATTTATTGGATATGCACATAATAGTATTGCTTATCGTTTTCTTGTGTTTAAATCGGACATTCCGGATATTCATAAGAACACGATAATAGAATCGAGAAATGCATCATTCTTTGAACATGTACTTCCATATAAGACTAATGAATAACAACGTTCTCTAAAAAGATTTCTTGAACTAGATGAACAAGAAAAGGAGAATGAAGTTGATGTTGAACTTAGACGAAGTAAACGAGCTAAAACGGAAAAATCATTTAGTCCAGACTTTATTACTTTCATGATAGAAAGTGAACCTCAAACATATAATGAGGCAATTACCTTGTCTGAAGGGCCTCAATGGAAAAAGGCAATTAATAGTGACATAGAATCTATCTTACAAAAACCATACGTGGGAACTAATGGATCTACCTCCAGGAAATAAACCACTAGGTTGCCGATGAATTTTCAAAAGGAAAATGAAAGTTGATGGATCAATTGATAAATATAAAGTAAAACTGGTGGTAAAAGGATATCGCCAATAAGAATGTCTTGATTATTTTGATACATATTCTTCGGTTATGAGAATAACTTCTATTCGATTGATTCTTGCGATTACTTCTTTACGCAATCTAGAATTTCATCAAATGAATGTAAAAATAACTTTCTTAAATGGAGACTTGGAAGAAGAAATTTACATAGATCAACCTCAAGGGTTTTCTTCTCGAGGGAAAGAAAACAAAGTTTGTAAATTGGTTAAGTCTTTGTATGGCTGAAAATAAGCTCCAAAACAATGACATGAGAAATTTGATCATGCTATGATCTTAAGTGGATTTAAGATCAATGAATGTGACAAATGTATTTATATTAAAGACACAAAAAATAGTTACGTCATTTTATGTCTTTATGTAGATGACATACTTATCATTGAAAGTAATGATAAAATGGTTAAATCCACTAAAGATATGTTAAATTTAAAATTTGAAATGAAAGATATGGGATTGGCTATGTGATTATTGGAATCAAAGTGATTAGAACATCGGAAGGAATAGTTCTAAGTCAATCACAATATGTGGATAAGATCCTTGAAAATTTTAACAAGGATGATTCTGCATTGGCTAAGACTCCGATAGATACGAGTCAACATCTATCTAAAAATCGCAGAGAGAGTGTTTCTCAATTAGAATATTCTCGAATATTTGAGAGTCTAATATACTTAATGAGTTGTACAAGACCAGATCTAACCTATGCAGTAAGCAAACTAAGTATATACACGAGTAATCTGAGTAATAAATAATGGAAAGTCATTGTACGATTACTTAGGTATTTGAGAAATACTCGTGATTATGGTCTGCACTATATGAGACATCCTGCTGTTATCGAAGGATACACTGATGCTTATTGAACTTCAGATATGAAAGACTCTAAGTCAACAAGTGAATATGTATTTTTACTTGGAGGTGAAATTATATCTTGGAAATCTTCTAAACAAACAATTATTGCTAGATCCACGATGAAATTTGAATTTATATCTCTTGTGTGGTGAAGAAGCTGAATGGATGCGTCTACTCTTAGAAGATATTCCAATGTGGTCTAAGCTCGTACCAACAATCTTTATTCATTGTGATAGTCTATCTGCGATCGGACGAGCTAAGAGTCATATGTTTAATGGTAAGTCTAAACATATACGCCGTAGACATATACACCGTAGACATAATACCATTAGACAATTACTATCTATTGGAATTATCTCAATTGATTATGTAAAATCAAAATATAATATTGCGGATCCGCTAACCAAAAAGTTAAATAGAGAGTTGGTGTTAAAGTCCTCACAAGGAATGTGACTTAAGCCTACAATAAGTTAGTATGAAGAAAAACCCAACCTATGATGACTAAAGATCTCAAGAACTAGGTTCAATGGTACAACCTAATTATACTAAACTTGGTAGATTCCTATTGGTGAAAAATCTTACGATAAAATAGTATTTTGGGAAAGGATAAGCACACGGGCTTTTAATGATTTTTGTGAACAAAAAGATCACCTATGTGAGAGAAAAGTGGGACCGCTTCGAAAGAATTGCACAGCTCAATTCTAGACCCTCTCACTGAACCAGGCGAGTGTTAATGGCCAAAACGAACACAATCATGAGAACTGACATGTATCAAAAAGAATTCTATGTGAAAGTGTGTAATCGTTTACACAAAAGGTAGAAAAGTTCAAGAACATCGAGTCTACTAATCGACTAATAAAGTTATATACTTTCATAAGTGAAGGTTCAAAGGGTTACACCTACCTATCCTATGTAGAATTCAATTGTTGAATCTTTCACCGAGTTAATCTTTCAATTTCCATTAATGTGAGAATTGTTAGAATTAAACTAATTCCATTATTTAAATGGAAATAATATTTGGGCAATAAAATTTACACTAAATTCAAATGTGAATTAGTGATGAAATTTAATCCAAATGAAATTCACACCAAATTCAAATGTGAATTAATTGTGAAATTAATCCAAATGAAATTCACATGAAAGTGAAATTAATCCAAATGAAATTCACATCAAATTCAAATGTGAATTAAGGTGAAATTTAATCCAAATGAAATTCACATCAGATTCATTGTGATTTAAATTTGTTAATTGTTACAATTAACATTAATGGAAATTGAATGAGGAAATTAACAAATGGTGTTAATTGTTATTGTAACTACAAATAATTATTGTTGGATGTAACTTGCAAGGATGATGAAAAGGTAAGCAAAGATAACTGTTGGATGAATGGATGATGAATTAGTGGACGTTGGATTAAAAAATTGATTATGAGTTTAATTTTTAACTATAAATATCCCTTCACCTTTTTATTCCTCTCCACACATTATCTTATCACTTCTCACTCTAAAATTCTAATAGTTTGTTCTTGTTCTTGTGAGTATTTTTGTGAGTGTTTTTCGAGTTTTTTGACTCAATCATTTCTGTGCGAAACTCGATGATTGTAATTCAGGTACTTTTGTCTAGTTCGTTGTTGTAGTGGTTTTTCTGTGCTAAATTATTGCAGGTTTCATTGTACCTTGGGAAATAGCCACCGACGAAACTCTCTAGCACAAACGGGAGATGGTGAAACTGTTTTAAGAGAACTGTGATTTCACATGCCTCAAAACAAACGAGAAGATTTTTCTTCATCTCTTAAATAATCTATTGTATTTGTTCCATTATTATTGTATTGTATTCATATATTATTTACGTGTAATAGTTACGAGATAAAATTATTAAAACTAAGAACCAAACAAAATTAAAGAACATTCATGTTTTTTTTAAATGTAATAGACAAGCAAAATAAGAGGTGATCAAAAGAGAGCTTAGGGCTGCTCCATTGATTTTTTTAGGATTCTCTAAATCTCTAAATATATTTATGTGGGTAATTTTTCAAAAACATTGACACCTTAACAAAAAAAAAATTATGCTTAAATTTGATAAAAGAATTTGTAACAATCAAAATTTTCAAATGACAAGAAGATGTGTGTTTTTCATAAATGTATAAACTTTTTTTGATTTATTTAGAAAGTTATTTCTTTATATTAATTTTGTCTTTCTAATTCTTCCCCTTAAAATCATTGAAGTGAAATATACTAGTATTTATAATTTTGAACCAAATTCGAAATTTAATCCAAACAATATATTATATTGTTAATGAATATAAGCCCAGTTGACCTCAGCCCACCGGATCAAATTGCTCCAGCCCACTGGCTGAAAAAGTTCAGTCCTCTCCAAAAATTGATTTTATGTTTTTTATTTAAATTGTTAATATATTAATATTTTTTACTCTACTCTACTTTATTTTATTTTATTAATTGGTTTTAGAGTTTAAAAGTGAAAAAAAAGAAAGAAAAAACATATGCCTCTAAATATTTATAGAGTATATAATCGACATAAGAGTCAATTTGATTTAGTTTAATCATCCTATATATGCTATGGTTTAACATTAATTTTAGGTAATTAATTACTCCAATAAAATTCGAGCATTCTCTTCCAGCAATCCAGGTGGATAATATGTTTTAGAACATCTCAACCGTTAATTTAAACACAACTTGATCATTTATACACCGTACGATTCCATCTGTAAGCAAACCGCCTTCTTTTAAATAGTTCAATAATTCATTCTAGAAACATAAACAATCTCTCTCCGCTTTTCAGAAAGAACAGATCTTTCTCTCTCTATCTGTACCTTCGTCAAACTAACTAAGGTATCGATTCGTCATCTTGATTTAGTTTCATTTTGTATCTTAATACAGATTCCTTTATCTGTGCTTCATTTCGATTTGTTTTTTTTTGTAAGATTTCACCTATCTACGTTCTTGTTGTGCGAATTAGCGATTAGGGTTTTGAGATTTCTTCCTAATATTTCAAATTAGGTTTTGATGATTGATTGTTTGTTTGTTACGGAACATTCAATTTTGTTTGAATTCTATTCTATGTTCGTTCTATGATTGATTATATCTATACCTTCTTGTTGTAAGATTTAGTGATTAGGGTTTCGAGATTTCTTTGTTTGAAGGGGTTTTGCTGATTGTTTGATTTGGTTTACGGAGCCTTCGATTTTGTTTGCATTCTCTTAATACGTTCGAACTTTGATATTATCTACCTTCTTGTTCTCCTATAGCGAAATTAGGGTTTTGATATTTCGATTGTGTTATTTCAATCAAGGTTTTGCAAATTGATTATTGGTTTACGATCCTTCAACAGTATGGTTTATGATTTCTGAGAATAGTATGATTATGATTATGAGAACATCTAAATTGAACAGTTTCAGTATCTGGTATTAGGGTTTTTGATTATGATTTAAACACTAAATTGTTAGATTTCTTTATGCAATTCAGATGGCCCGTACAAAACAGACTGCTCGTAAATCTACTGGAGGAAAGGCTCCTAGGAAGCAGCTTGCAACAAAGGTTCGGACTTAATTCTTATGAAACTTGTTTTTCCTTTATTTGTTGTTTAATTCTTATGGAGGAATTGTTTCTTAGGCTGCTCGTAAGTCTGCTCCTACAACTGGAGGTGTTAAGAAGCCTCATAGATACAGACCTGGAACAGTTGCCCTTCGGTAAATACCTTGCTTTGATTTGAAAAACAGGGTTATTCCAGAAGTATTTGTCCAATCCATTCAATCATTGGAATGTTTTGATTGAAAAAATGGTTTTTTTGATTGTAGTGAAATCCGTAAGTACCAGAAGAGCACAGAGCTACTGATAAGGAAATTGCCATTCCAGAGGCTTGTTCGTGAAATTGCTCAGGATTTTAAGGTTAATGATTTGAGTTGATTTATGTTTATGATTTGTGATTGTATGTATGTATATATATATATATATATATGTTGGTTCTTATAAGGAGGAAATTGTAATTTTTTGTATGTGCAGACTGATTTGAGGTTTCAGAGCCACGCAGTGTTGGCATTGCAGGAGGCTGCAGAGGCCTACCTTGTTGGTCTGTTTGAAGACACTAACCTTTGCGCGATACATGCTAAACGTGTGACGATCATGCCTAAGGATATCCAGCTTGCTAGGAGGATTAGGGGTGAAAGGGCTTAAGTAAGAGATGGTGTTGGTTTTTGTGAAAATTGAACATTTAATTTCTCTAATGTTTGCAAGTAGTAGTAATAGTTAGATATTCTCTCTTAATATGTTTGTTGGATTTTATCTTGAATGGTGTATGGAGTATTGGTTTTAAGAAACATATTATGACTTCTTCAATGGATTATATGATAATGTCTTTTGATGTTAAAAATTGGACTTGTATTGTATTTTTTTAGTCTAACCTCTTATTTTATATCCATATCAAACCCATAAACATATACCACTTTTATTTTTGATACATCGAAAATAACAATAAATTTTCAACTGAACAAATCTATTATCCTATTAATTAAAGAGGCTGGATCCTTTGCTACTAAAAATTCTTGTTCACTCTCTATGAGAGAGGGCAAAACAGACATTTTATAAAAGAAAAAGAGTAGTTACATTTTTGCCCCTATTCCTGTGAGAATTTTTTTTTGAGTAACAGACAATCCTGTGTGATATTTAACCTTATTCAAACCCAAATCTGTGAGAATGATTTTAATATCTTGTTTTAATTATAATAGATATAAAATCACATCAAATATTTGCTATTGACTTGCTTCATTTTATATTCCAGACAATTGTTTATGTAACTCAAATTTCATAGGGAAATGCAAATAAAAACATTGTTAAAATTCAACAACTATTTTTTTCTAATTCTTCATATCATTGATTTACTGTTGAAATTATTTATTTTCTTTTGCCTCTTTTAACCCCCACAAAACAATGTTCTAAACTGTTGATTTACAAATGATTTTAATAACCATATGACATTTCTAACCGTCATGACCCTTATTTAAGTAAGATTCTTAGTCACATAAACTAAGTCTTTAAGAGAAACAAAACTGAGTCCAACAAAAAAGACAAATCAAATAGCATAAAGAGAAATGTCAACAATGAATCAAACACTTAGAAGAGACTATCTTACTTAGAACTTCTTTAGATTTTCTAAATCTATATATTAATTTATGTGATGGGTAATTTTCCAAAACATTAGAGATTAATAATTCACAATATTGTGTAATCTAAGTGGGAGTATTAATGCCTTTTAACTTAAGATCAGAATTATGACAATAATAATCTCCCTTCCAAAACACTAGTGATTATTGTCTTAACCTTAATCTTGTTAAATTGAGTGTGTATTCAGGGGCTGTTTATTTGTTTTTCACTAATAATAAATACAAACTTAAATTATATTGAACTATAGTATTCATTTCTCCATATGTATCAAGAATATTTTTAAATGAAAATAAGATTACTAGAAATATTTCGAAATAATTAATAGAGTAACAAAACTTTAAGGACTCGTACTAATTTGAGTTTTTAAGAGACATAGAGTTGAAAAAAATAATAATAATTAATGATGATTTTGAGAAGGTGAATAATTGTTTTAATAAAAAATACTTAAATTTATTAATATATAATAAAAAATAAAAAATAATAGTTTAAAATAAAAGATATTTTAAGTTTTAATTAATGTATTAAATAATGGATGAATAAAAGAAATAAAATAATGTTAAATTAATTTGTGTTATTTAAATAATTCAAAAACAAAATAAAACTGACACTTTTCTTTAAATTCATTTCGAGAGATATTTGTGAATCTGTTCTTCTTTTTCTCGTTCATAAAACTAATGAAATAATAAAAAACTTAGAAAAAATTACAATAGATTTATTTATTTTAAATCTTATTTTAGATTTATGAAAATTCATATGTTTGAAATAATTAAGAAAATAACACAAAATTTGACCTATTTTTTATTTAGAATTTAGAAGATTATTAATGGATCTCTATAAGCATTTGGTACCAGTAATGTTATAATATTAAAAACAATAATATATTAAACCCAATGCGACTAATCAAACCACGTCCATCATGACAAGAGAATTGTTTGCAATTTAGGTTGTGATTAATTTATTTTATATGAAATGTTCTTTCATATTTAATTATTTTATTTTTCTTTTAAAATATTTGTTTTATTTTAATTTTTTATTAAACTATTTTTAATAAATAATACACATTATATATAACAAGACCGTTAACATTCTTTATATAAAATGACATAATTTTATTAATTTTTGAATGAAATTTTAATATTTATTTAACTTGCAATCTTCTTAAAGAAAATGTTTTTTTTCTATTGTGATAAATGTTTTGAATTGTATAATTATATATAAATTATTTTTTTGAGTATTTTTATTCTGTATTAACTTTTTACGTTTTAATAGATTTTTTAACAAATAATATATTTGTTAGGCCAACAATTTCTGAACGATAATAAAATGAAATTTAAATTAAACACGAAAAAATTAGGTTAAAATCATGTATTTTGGGTTAAAGTCAAAATTAAGTCGACTAAATAAACTTGATTAATAATCTGATCAAAATCTGGTCGACCTGAAATAATTCAAAAGTATATCGTCAATCATTTTACAATTTTCTTTTATAGATTTTGTGTTTACCTTTTCTTATTCCCTCACTTATTCTCTTTTGTATAAAAGGGGTTGTAATTTTGTGTGTGTTAATGTCATTTAATTTAAATTAAAGAGACATGCTATTAATTAAATCAGATTGGTTCGAGTTGAGTTGAGTTAGATAATCGTGTTCAGGTAATTAACCTACAAATAATTAAGTCAGGTTATATTAGAGATTTTGATCCGAATTACTTTAGTTCATGTTAGCATCGATACTTTTATGGGATTTCCACCCATAATATTTATCATTTAAATATTATATAAGTTTGTATTATTTTTATTAATGTGATCAAAGTAAGAAAATTGCAATTCTTTGGCTTCTCTTACAATTGATACCAAACTAAAACATTAAACAACATCCCAATTAGCGGATTAAAATTGAGAAGTGCCGGAGAGGACAGCAGTTGTAGGTCGGAAGCGTCCTCCACGTCGTCCACGGGCGCAGAGAAACGTGGGAAGGCCTCGGAGGATAGAAGGTGGACGGCGTTGGTAGCATGCACTATTGAAAGACTTGATATGCTGACAACATTGTGGACCGACAAATGTTTTCTTGAATATTCCACTGAAGATTTCTTTTTGACAAACATTTAATTTGTCGATTACTGACTGACAAGTAGACGGACCTGCACGTCGTCTAAACCATGACCCTTTGGGCTGTGATGGATAGCCAGATGGGGTGCGTGGTGTTAGTCCCCATATAGCTTCACAGGACTTGAGTGAAAGTGAAACCATTATGAAGACTATTATGACAATTGTCAAACTCTTGGAATTCATTGCTAAACAATTTGTATGAATATTTTGAGTTTGATGATATGTTATGACTATATGTGTCTCCTTTTATACTAAGAAACCATCCTAAAGAAACTATCAATATTTAATAATAAAATTATTATTTAATTGTTCAAGATTATGAAAATTTTAAGAAAAATTTATTTTAAACCATTTTGTAAATTACTTCAAATTTCAAAAGAAAAAAAATCAGAAAAAACAAAATCAATCAAATCAATTTATATATATATATATATATATAAATATATATATATATATATATATATATATATATATATATATATATATATATATATATATTAAAATAGTGAGAAATTCATATCGATTAGAGTATATTTCTAAAATCCTCCATATGAAAGATAAAATTTAATAATTTTTTATTAAAAAATTGAAAAATAATTTTAGATCTGATTATTTCGTCTCATTTGTTGTTAAGAAAGAGACAAACACAAATTCACGAAAGAATTACTAACACAATTTAATGGTATGAGCAACAAACGATTCACTAACGATTTAAATTATTATTAAAATTTTGAAAGTTCAAGATGAAAAACCAATCTGGCTAAATAGGATGTCGGACCTAACAAACGCAACACCAACTCAATTATAAGTGATGAAAAGAAAAAACGATGCACCTTCCGATCTCATCGATGTCAGATAAGAGAAACTAAAAAAATTAACCTTTTAACTTTTTTAGAATTGATTTTTGAGTAAGAAATGAGAATAATATTTTTAATTTATTATAGGAATTGAATGAGTTACGCCGATAAATAAATAAATAAATAAATAAATAAATAAATAAATAAATAAATATATATATATATATATATATTTATATAACTTAATGCTTGAAAATTGTTTTTTTTTTAAAATAACTTTAAGTAAGTTGAAAAGCCATTTTTTATTGGTTCCTTTGATGATTTTTCTAAGATCAGAACGTGGCTTATTTTTCTTCTCACCACTCAACAAATTTGAGTTGGTGCTATGTTTTGTTCGGTTGAAAATCATGTTTAGTAGTATTTGAATTTTTATAATTAATATAATACTCTCAACGGTTGATTGATCGTTTATGCTCATACCTTTGAATATGTTGGTGATCATGTCTTGAGTCCGAATTATTTAATTTTTTTAAGAGGTAGATTTTTATGCGATACAACGTTTATAGAAATGTTGTAACCCGACAAATCAATGCTTTAGAATTGTTGTATTGAATCCAAATTACATTTTCCATTATCAAGACTATTCATTTAGGTCAAATTTGCCACTTAAACTACTTATAAACATAGGAGAATGTCTATGAAAAGAAACAAATAAAATAAGCTCAATATAGACAAGATAAATCAAATGTGCCAAAAGAGAAATGACAACAATGAATCATATACTTAGAAGAGTCTATCTTATTTAAGAGCTTGTCCGGATTCTCTAAATCTATAAATTAATTTATGTGATGGGTAATTTTTCAAAACATCACACCTTAACACTTTACAATATTGTGTAATCTTAATGGAAATATTCATGCCTTTATACTTCATATCAGAATTATTTCCAAAACACAAGTAATTATTGTCTTAACCTGGTTAAATATATAATCAAACAATTTATGTTATTAAAATTGAAATAGAAGACCAATTCAATTTTGACCAAAATCTGAACATGTTTCAAAACCATACAAACAATCATTTAAAAAAGATACATCTATATCCCTATAATTTTTTGATGGAGTATCCAGTTAATAGAAAAATAAGAGAATATTTAAGAAGAAAGTAGGAATTGTCTTAAAGACATTAGTTACTTTACTAATTTTTATATTGGAGATTTCATCCACACTTGTTCAAATAAACTTATAGGTTTTTATGCAATATAATTAACATCATCCAAACCAAATTGGAGCAAATCAAATAAAAGTTATCAATAAATAAATAAATTTATCCATTTTCGCATTTTCGCACCGAGTGATTGTGATTAATTTGAATATTCATGGTAAGTAATAAGACTATAACCAACTAAACTGTATAACTATTATGTATCAAGTTTAACCAAATATTTTTATATTTAAATGAATTTACAACATTTATGTAATGGATAATTTTTCAAAATATTAGAGATTAAAACTTCACAATATTGTGTAATCTTAATGGTAATATTCATGCTTTTAAATTTAAGATCAAAATTAATACAATAATCTCCTTCCAAAACACAAGTGATTATTGTCTTAACCTGGTTAAATTGAGTGTATATTTAGGGACTTTTTATTATTTGTTTTGCACTATTAATAAATACAAACTTAAATTCTATCAAACTAGTCTCCATTTCTCCATATGCATATACCAATAAAAACAGGTTTATAAAAAAGATAAATTAATGTTAGTTCCAATCTTCTAAATTATTAAAGTCAGGATTTTTTAAAATGAAAATAAGAGTACTAGTAAAAAGGAGGTGAAATATTTTCAAATCACTAAACAAATTAACAAAATTTTAAGACCTTGTTCTTTAAACTCATATGGACAGATAACTGCTCATTTTTTTTTTCAGAAGACTAATGAAATAATAAAAAACAAAGATGAAATTGCCTGGGATTTATTTATTTATTTTAGATTTAAGAAAATTTATGTGTTTGAAATCCTTATTTAATAAAATAACACAAAATTTGACCTAATTTTTTATTTTGATTTTAGAAGTTTGTTAATTGATTTCGATAACCATTCAATTAAGTATATAAATAATGTTATATTATTAAATAACAATATTTCCATTTACTATTTATTTTATTAAATACATTTTCTATAGCTATAACTATAAATAAGTTTTGAAACAAAAACAGTAGAAAAGAATAAAAAATAAATTTATTGGTACGAAATTTGACACACAATACAAAAATATAGACCATTGGCGATGTCGACACTTAAAAAAAAATTATGCCAACCTTTAAAAGCGAAAAAATATCACCGACACTTTTCATGCGTCAGGTTCGACACAAGTTATACTGACGCTGGTTTAAGGTCGGTAATATTAATTTAAGCGTCGCCGAAAGTCAATTAATTTTTTTATAATTTTGTTTATATTTTATTTCTTTTAACAATTTTATCTTGTATTTATTTTAAAATTAAATAATTATTAGAAAGGACATTAGAAGATAATTTTTTTAATTATTATTAACCTTTTAAATAATATCATATTCAAATGAAA
Source organism: Impatiens glandulifera (assembly GCF_907164915.1). Taxonomy (NCBI): domain Eukaryota; kingdom Viridiplantae; phylum Streptophyta; class Magnoliopsida; order Ericales; family Balsaminaceae; genus Impatiens; species Impatiens glandulifera. Next base: position 2,877,574 of record NC_061863.1, read on the forward strand.
ATATTTTAACTAGCATATTACAAAATTTAAATAATATTATAATAGTTCAAAAAGTAATTAAATTAAAAGACAATTGTATACTAAAATATTAAAGTAAACTTCATACAAGATTGAAACTCATATTCACCATTGTCACTTTTTCAATCATTGGCATTGAAAGTAATACAAAATAAATTCACCAACTAATCGAGAAGAAAATGAAACTAAATTGAGACATGTCCATGAAATTTCAAACCGTATATATTATAGTGCTTCAAAATAAAGAGTGAAATAAACAAGTTTTTGATGTTTTTCGAGTCAAAAACATCTTGAAAATATATTTTTTTTTGTGTGAACTAGACAACCACATCTTTTACCACACTAAATCAGAAACAAACAAAATTTGAATATTAAAATCATATCCTTAATAATACATAAATATGGTATGACTACACCAACTAAACATATTAAGATTATTTGAACCAACATGCCGATGCTTTGCATACAAATGTATGCATAGAAATAAATATTAACACACCAACTAAAATCATATAAGAAACCATTATTTGCAACACACATTCAAAAGAAGACAACTTATTACCTACCACTGGTAAAAAATTGAGATTTATCGAAAGATATTACCGAAGGTTTTATAAAACTCTCCTAAATGATCCCGAGAGGAAGAAAACATTCGTTAATAAAAATAAATTCCGAGAGAGGTGTAAAACCTTCGGTTTTACTAATTAGTACTGAAAGTTCTACCAAAAAAACTTTCGGTTTTGACCTTTCCAAAAAAACAAAAATAATTCTAAGTGTTGGAAGTGGGTTAATTGCGAAGGTTATTCAAAAATCTTTCGGTTTTACCTTTCCTGAAAATTTTAATTGCGAAGGTTTTTCAATAATCCTTCGGTTTTGACTCATCCCAAAATAATGAAAAAATATTCTAAGTTTGAGAATGATTAATTGCGAAGGTTATTCAAAGAACCTTTCGGTTTTTCATTTCCTGAAATTGTTAATTGCGAAGGTTTTTCCAATAAACCTTCGGTTTTTACTCATCCCAAAAAATTGAAAAAAATAATAATTTCTTAATGCTTATTTCTAAAGGTTTATTAGATAACCTTCAGTTTTAAGGAGGGTCAAAACCGAAACTTATACAAAGAACTTTCGGTAATGACCTTTATAAATACAAAACCCTAACCCTTCTCTTCTTATTTCCGCCTCTCTTTTTCCCCTCTCTCTCTCTTACGCCCGCACTGCCACCTACTCCTTTTCTTCTCATTCTCTTCTTTCTCTCTTCTCATTCTCCTCTCCTTTCTCGCCGCTGGCGCCACCAATTCCATGTTAGATTTAATTTATTTGTTATTGTTTAGTTTCGGATATGATTTAGGTTAGTTTAGATTATATTTTGTTTGTTAAATCTATATATTTTTGTTAAATGTATGATATATTTTGGATTTAGGTTATTGTGTTTGATTTAAGTTATATTAGATTTATTTGGTTTGATTAATATGAAATGCATTCAGGATGAGTGATTCATGGAAAAATCTTCGGCGTACACTAGAGAAACTGTCCCGGCAATACCAGAATTTAATAGCAGCATCAAAAGCTAAGAAAGAGGCAAGACAAATTTCGTTGGAAATGAAGAAAATTTGATTGAGGGACACAGAAAGAGCTCAATTGGTTACTAAACTGAAAGCGGAGAGTTTTCAAATGAAGCAAAAACTGGAGAATCTCGAACAAAATGTTGATTATTTTAAGAGACTTAATCAACCACCCCTTCCTCCCCCTCATCTACTAATTAGTAGATTTTAGTGTTTGATTAATTATGTGTAATCTTTTTCGTTCGACTGATGACATATTTGGTGTGTTTTGTTTTTAGAATTATGAATTATTATTATCTTTTGGTTTATTAATGTGGTTTATGAATTTTGTTTCCTTTATTAATTGGTTATTTGAGAAAATTATAAAACATGTTTGATTTATACTTTTGTCAAAAATTGGAATTTTATTGAAAACTTTTTTTTTTAATTCTTCCCCCAAAAAATTGGAAATTTTTCTAAGTGTTGGGAAAGGGGTATCTGCGAAAGTTTTATTAAAAACTATCGCTTTTGAGCCTTTCCCAAAAAAATTGGAAATTTTTCTAAGTGTTGAGGAGGGGTATTTGCGAAAGTTTTCAAATAAACTTTCGCTTTTGACCCTTCCTAAAAAACATTCTATTTAAGGTCAGAACCGAGAGTTTTAAGCATAACTTTCGAAAATAACCATCAAAATCGAAAGTTATACCATTAACTTTCAGTTTTACCACTTCATAATTTGTTAAATTAATTTGTTTTTCACCAACTAATCTAGACTCCTAACTAATCTAATCAATTGTTTGTTGCTTTTTTAAAAATTAAGTTTGTGTTTAATGTTAAAATGTTTATGATTGTGTTTGATTATATAAAGAAGTGTATATGTATGTTTGTGTTTGATGATCATATGAATGTGTATAATGTTTGATCATATGGATTGTGTAATATTTTAAGGATATCAAATCTGTTAAATTAATGTTGTTCAAAGTCATTAGAAGGTGAAAAATAAATTTAACAATTTGTGAAGTGGTAATTCTGAAAGTTCATGATATAACTTTCGAAAATAACCATCAAAACCGAAAGTTATACTATTAACTTTCGGAATTACCACTTCATAATTTGTTAAATTAATTGGGTTTTTACCTTCCAATATAGACTCCTAACTAATATAATCAAGTGCGTGTTATATTTTAAAAATTAAAAAAATGGGACAACGAATTACCGCCCAACGGGCTCGAACCCAAGAACTTAGAGTTGGTATCCACCTCTTTTTGCCGCTAGACTAGAAGAGGGGATATATTTTAAAAATTAATATTGTGTTTAATGTTAAAATGTTTATGATTGTGTTTGATTATATAGAGAAGTGTATATAAATGTTTATGTTTGATTATCTTATGAATGTGTGTAATGTTTGATCATGTGGATTGTGTAATATTTTAAGGATATCAAACGTGTTAAATTAATGTTGTTCAAGGTTATTAGAAAGTGAGAAACGAATTAATTTAACAATTTGTCAAGTGTTAAACTGAAAGTTAATGATATAACTTCAATCCTCCACCTGCCGCCGACGACTCCACATGCCGCAGATGACTCCACCTTCAACCTCCACCTGCCGCCGACGCCTCCGCCGCTCCGCCGCTGCCAATTAAAAGTAAGTTTTTTTTTAATTTGTTAATTAAGTTTATTATATAATTAGATTTAATTTGGATTTAGGTTAGTTAATGTTTGAATTATATTATATTTTGTTTGATTTATGTTAGATTTTGTTTGATTTTTGTTGATTATTGTTGGATTTAGTTTAGGGTTTAGGTTTGATTGAAGTTAAATTTGGTTTGATATAGATTAATTTAGGTTTGAATTAGATTATATTTAGGTTTTGATTTAGGCTTGTTTTAAGATAATTTGATTTAATTTTTGTTGGATTTATGTTAGATTAAAGTTAGATAATTTGGTTTAATTTGGTTTGATTTAGGTTTGATTTAGGTTTGAATTCAGTTTGATTTAAGTTTAATTTAAGTATGATTTAAGTTTGATTTAAGTTAGATTTTGATGAATATATGTTTGAATTTGGTTTAGATTATTTTTGTTGGATTTATGTTAGATTAAAGTTAGATAATTTGGTTTGATTTAGATTAATTTAAGTGTTAATTAGATTATATTTAGGTTGATTTAGGCTTGATTTAAGATAATTTGGTTTTATTTTTGTTGGATTTATGTTAGATTAAAGTTAGATAATTTGGTTAGATTTAGGGATGATTTATGGTTTGAATTTGGTTTGATTTAGGAAAAATATACAACTTGGATTATAACGATCAAGTGACAGCTCATTCATACATTTTGAAAAATTGCCCCAAAATAGAACATTTTTACATGTAAGATTCTATATTGTTGTTATGATACGTCTTATTAATTAGCATTAAAGATATGCTATTTAATATTCTATCTATTTGCAGAGATTATATGCAGTATTGCAATAATAATGAGTCCCGTGGAGAAACGTTTGTCACCTATTTCAAGCATAGAGTGAGTAATTTATAAACCATATCTAATAACTTTATATTTATTTTAACGACTAAATTTCAGGAATGAATATATATAGGTCGCTCAATTAGCAGAAAATGACGACATATCAAGAGACCTCAAGATCTTAGGAGAAGGTCCAAGTATGTATTCGTCTATGTATGTTTGGTGTAAAGTAAACATATACAAATTATGTACAGAAACACACGACGAAGGTTTGACCACTCAAAATAGTGGGGTGGTTGTTGAAGGGTACAACGGGTCTGAAACTATGTCATACTACGGAGTTTTAATGGATATAATCGAAGTACAATACTTTTTTCACAAATGAGTTGTCTTATTCAAGTGCAAATAGTTTGATACACACTCGGGGGAACTAGGAGTGAAAGTGGAAAAATATGGCTTCGTAAGTATAAATGTAAACCGAATTTAAAAAGCCCAAAGTCAGGACCCGTATATATTGGAGAGTCAAGAAAAAAAAGTATTCTACGCCTCTGATATGTTAGCCCGACCCAGTTGGAAGATCGTGACAAAAATAAAGCCGCGGTTTACAAATATATAGTTCAGATTAATTAATTAGGTAGATTTATGTTTTTTACTTTATATTCATTCTTATTATTGTTTATTTCAATTATTCGCTCATTTTATGAATGGTGCATTAAGAATGTCTGAAGGTCGTAAAGAAACTTGGAAGAGTATGAGGAAAACACCCAGCAAACTGTCTAAGCCATACCAAAACCTACTTGCACAATCAGAAAACTTAAGGCTCTGAAAAGAGTCTTCTAGAGATCAAGCACTTATTACTGTGGACCTGATATCCACTGCTCCCTCAGCAGACAAGGATGTTGAGGATAAAGAGTTTGTTGAGAGTACGTTTGCTGATATGGGGGATGACGATGAGGCTGACGACGTTCAAGAGGAGGCTCACGAGGAAGATGACGAGGAGGAGCACGGTTCCACTCCCAACCCATCATCGACAGGTAACATGTTTACACTTAGTGATTGTTTGTATTGATTTACATCTAATTATGAATTCAATAATTTTGAAGAATCTTCCTCCCGCAAGAGATGGAGAAAGAACAAGAATATCGCGCTATCGAGGAGGTCAGCGGGGACAAACATTATTCTGACTTTTAGAGAGATAGATGGGAGGTCTAGCAGTGTGGGCGATAGAAGAACAATGTGGTCTAGACATTTGGGGTCGGTTGTGCGGGACCCCTCAGCCATCTCACACCGCCTCCTGAAGTGGAAGGCATTAAGTGCTGATCAATTGGATTCGATTTGGATTGCTATGATGGTAATTATTACTTAATTATACATTAATAATTCAATACTTATTTATAACATTTGAATGATTTATTTTTCAGGATCCGTTCGAGTGTACTGATGGTTCTATTCATGATTATCGAAGGTCCGGATTGGCACACGCCAAATAGATATGTGATAGATGGTGCTCAGATTTGAATAGAGATTATATCCGAATTCATCAAGGAGACGAGACGATGATACTTTCCAATCCTCTACGAGACTACAACCGAGATGATTGAGAGTTTGTGTGTCGAAACCATTACTTCACCAAAAAATTTAAGGTACAGTTTCATAATTCAAATAATCTGATATTAATTATTCTAACTTCGTTTTTTATTTCAAATTCAGAAAAACAGTCGTACAAATGTTGTTAACAAAAAGAAGCTAAAATCCTCACATTATACGGGAAGTAGACCGTTTGCTCAAGTGGAAGAAGAGTTGGTAAGTACATTATTTGTAATAACTTAATATAAAGATTGTTATTAATTATATAAATCATTTATTTCAACAGACGATTGAAATGGGACGGACACCCTTTGTCGTTGAAGTATTCAAGAGGACTCGTACCCCAAAACCTACCAAAGAAAACCCAACCCCCATCCCGGACGAACTAGCGCAAGAGAAAATTGTAAGTGAATTGAATTTAAATAAATTACTCATAGCTAGCTTATTTATTATATAAATGAAAATTTATTTCAAATGTGTAGGTTGAGATGGAGGAAGTAAGAAGTAACGAACCAGAAATATCCGACTTTGAGTTGACGAAGAGAGTGTTCGAACGCCAAAAGCATGGAGGAGTATTTAGTATGGGATTAGGCGTCCGACCCACACACTTTTGTGAGGATCTTCGAAGTGGTAACAATTCACAACGAGCCACTGATCGATTGTTTGAGGATAATCAAAGAATGGCGATGGAACTGGAAGAATTGAAAAAAAGGGATGAAGAAAAAACTCAAACGATTAATCAAATACAAGTGGAAAAGGTAGAATTGATTTCAAGAATGGATAGGGAAAGTGCAAAACAAGAGAATGAAATGTTAGAATGCAAGATTAGAGAGTTTTGAAATGTTTATGAGCCAGTATCAACCACCCCTCCTCCCCCACCAGCTAATTCTAGTATGAATTGATTGAATACATTTAAATTTTAATGTAAAACATATTGTTTGGATGATTGATTTGGTTGAGAATTTTGGAATGATCATTTGCTTTATTAATGTCATCTGTTTTATGAATTGATATTGGTTTGGCTGAATAGGTTTCGATTAAGCACAAAACAATCGGGCTATTTTGTAAATTTTGTAGGGAAAAACCAAAAGTTAAATGGAATCTATCGGTTTTTCTTGAAAAGGAAAACCGAGAGTTTTTGGAAAGCTTTCGATTTAGATAACCGAGAGAAAAACCGAAAGTTAATTGGAAAACTTTCGGTTTTTTTTACAGAGGGAAAACCGATATTAATTAGGTAACTTTCGATTTTTCTTCAAAAGTAAAAACTGAAAGTTTTCCAGTTAACGTTCGGTTTTTCTTCAAAGGGAAAATTGAAAGTTTTCCAATTAACTTTTGGTTTTTCTTTCAAAAGGAAAACTCGAAAGTTAATAGGAAAACTTTCGGTTTTTCCATTTGAAGAAAAACCGAAAGGTAATTGAAAAACTTTCAGTTTTTCTCTCGGGTATCTAAACCAAAAACTCTACGATATCTCTCGGTAAACACCAAATTATTTTTAACGAAAGAGTCAATACCGAGGGATGGCAAGAGTTACCTAAACTTTTGGTATTGGGTCTATACCGAAAGATATAGGGTCAAAACCGAGAGTTTTTACTCTCGTTTTAACCCCTTTTTCAATAGAGTACAATAGCGGTAGTAAAAACAAAAGAGCATGACCAGGGGCATAACTACTTATTACCCTATAACATGTATAAAACATACAAGGTTACAACTGTATGATGGCAATGGGGCGGTTCAGTGTGAGAATACATTAACCATTCCCGTTTTATTTCGAGGATTTTTTTAATATTATCCCTGTCCCGTTCGGTTTTGTTCGGTTTTGGGGATCCCCGCGGGTCACCGTTTTAATAAAATAGTTTTTAAAAAAATAGTTTTTTTTTTATAAAATAATATTATATAAATAGATTTTTAATATAATATATATTGTAATATACTAAATTTTATATTATTATAAAAAAAAACTTACCACTCTTATAAAATATAGTGAATAAATAAATATATTGATAATTTAATATATTTAATTATGTTTTATAGTGTTCGGGGCATAATCGGGGTGAGATCGGGGCGGGTCGGGGCAGGGGACGCAAAAACCATCCCCGTTCGATTTCAGGGAAAAACCGTCTCAAACGGAGCAATTCAGTTTGGTTTTCGCGGGGCGATTTTAAATTACCATACTTAACTACAAGAACTCTGTTTACCAATTTACCAGATACAAAACAATAGGAACACTATAAAGACAAGAAAATAAACCGAATCACACTGATAAATGGTGTTTCAGAGAAATATAGCTCTCAACAAGCAAGAATATAGATAATGATTCTATTATCGACTTCAACAGTTGTGTAATATAAAAATTGAGATGGGAATGCAACAGTTGTGTAATATAAATTTTTTTTTTGAGTATTTTTATTCTGTATTAACTTTTTATGTTTTAATAGATTTTTTAACAAATAATATATTTGTTAGGCCAACAATTTCTGAACGATAATAAAATGAAATTTAAATTAAACACGAAAAAATTAGGTTAAAATCATGTATTTTGGGTTAAAGTCAAAATTAAGTCGACTAAATAAACTTGATTAATAATCTGATCAAAATCTGGTCGACCTGAAATAATTCAAAAGTATATCGTCAATCATTTTACAATTTTCTTTTATAAATTTTGTGTTTACCTTTTCTTATTCCCTCACTTATTCTCTTTTGTATAAAAGGGGTTGTAATTTTTTGTGTGTGTTAATGTCATTTAATTTAAATTAAAGAGACATGCTATTAATTAAATCAGATTGGTTCAAGTTGAGTTGAGTTAGATAATCGTGTTCAGGTAATTAACCTACAAATAATTAAGTCAGGTTATATTAGAGATTTTGACCCGAATTACTTTAGTTCATGTTAGCATCGATACTTTTATGGGATTTCCACCCATAATATTTATCATTTAAATATTATATAAGTTTGTATTATTTTTATTAATGTGATCAAAGTAAGAAAATTGCAATTCTTTGGCTTCTCTTACAATTGATACCAAACTAAAACATTAAACAACATCCCAATTAGCGGATTAAAATTGAGAAGTGCCGGAGAGGACAGCAGTTGTAGGTCGGAAGCGTCCTCCACGTCGTCCACGGGCGCAGAGAAACGTGGGAAGGCCTCGGAGGATAGAAGGTGGACGGCGTTGGTAGCATGCACTATTGAAAGACTTGATATGCTGACAACATTGTGGACCGACAAATGTTTTCTTGAATATTCCACTGAAGATTTCTTTTTGACAAACATTTAATTTGTCGATTACTGACTGACAAGTAGACGGACCTGCACGTCGTCTAAACCATGACCCTTTGGGCTGTGATGGATAGCCAGATGGGGTGCGTGGTGTTAGTCCCCATATAGCTTCACAGGACTTGAGTGAAAGTGAAACCATTATGAAGACTATTATGACAATTGTCAAACTCTTCGAATTCATTGCTAAACAATTTGTATGAATATTTTGAGTTTGATGATATGTTATGACTATATGTGTCTCCTTTTATACTAAGAAACCATCCTAAAGAAACTACCAATATTTAATAATAAAATTATTATTTAATTGTTCAAGATTATGAAAATTCTAAGAAAAATTTACTTTAAACCATTTTGTAAATTACTTCAAATTTCAAAAGAAAAAAAATCAGAAAAAACAAAATCAATCAAATCAATATATATATATATATATAAATATATATATATATATATATATATATATATATATATATATATATATATATATATATATATATATATATATATATATATTAAAATAGTGAGAAATTCATATATCGATTAGAGTATATTTCTAAAAGGTCCTCCATATGAAAGATAAAATTTAATAATTTTTTATTAAAAAATTGAAAAATAATTTTAGATCTGATTATTTCGTCTCATTTGTTGTTAAGAAAGAGACAAACACAAACTCACGAAAGAATTACTAACACAATTTAATGGTACGAGCAACAAACGATTCACTAACGATTTAAATTATTATTAAAATTTTGAAAGTTCAAGATGAAAAACCAATCTGGCTAAATAGGATGTCGGACCTAACAAACGCAACACCAACTCAAATATAAGTGATGAAAAGAAAAAACGATGCACCTTCCGATGTCATCGATGTCAGATAAGAGAAACTAAAAAAATTAACCTTTCAACTTTTTTAGAATTGATTTTTGAGTAAGAAATGAGAATAATATTTTTAATTTATTATAGGAATTGAATGAGTTACGCCGATAAATAAATAAATAAATAAATAAATAAATAAATAAATAAATAAATAAATAAATAAATAAATATATATATATATATATATATATTTATATAACTTAATGCTTGAAAATTGTTTTTTTTTTTTTAAAATAACTTTAAGTAAGTTGAAAAGCCATTTTTTATTGGTTCCTTTGATGATTTTTCTAAGATCAGAACGTGGCTTATTTCTTTTCTCACCACTCAACAAATTTGAGTTGGTGCTATGTTTTGTTCGGTTGAAAATCATGTTTAGTAGTATTTGAATTTTTATAATTAATATAATACTCTCAACGGTTGATTGATCGTTTATGCTCATACCTTTGAATATGTTGGTGATCATGTCTTGAGTCCGAGTTATTTAATTTTTTTAAGAGGTAGATTTTTATGCGATACAACGTTTATAGAAATGTTGTAACCCGACAAATCAATGCTTTAGAATTGTTGTATTGAATCCAAATTACATTTTCCATTATCAAGACTATTCATTTAGGTCAAATTCGCCACTTAAACTACTTATAAACATAGGAGAATGTCTATGAAAAGAAACAAATAAAATAAGCTCAATATAGACAAGATAAATCAAATGTGCCAAAAGAGAAATGACAACAATGAATCATATACTTAGAAGAGTCTATCTTATTTAAGAGCTTGTCCGGATTCTCTAAATCTATAAATTAATTTATGTGATGGGTAATTTTTCAAAACATCACACCTTAACACTTTACAATATTGTGTAATCTTAATGGAAATATTCATGCCTTTATACTTCATATCAGAATTATTTCCATGGTTAAATTGATAATAAAACAGTTTATGTTATTAAAATTGAAATAGAAGACCAATTCAACTTTGACCCAAATCTGAACATGTTTCAAAACCATACAAACAATCATTTACAAATGATAGATCTATATCCCTATAAAAATTTTATGGACTATCCGGTAAATGAAAAAAATAAGTGAACATTTAAGAACAAAGTAGGTCGTTAAAGGTTATTCAAAAGGTTATCATAATGATATCGAAGAATAAATATAAAATTTTAGGGGTAGTAATGCAAATTTCACATTGCCACTTAATTAATTTTAGTAGTCACTAGTAGAAAAAGGGCATCAGCGACGGCTAAAGCTTTAAGCCGAAATTAGAAAAGGCCGTTACTGATGGCCCTATAAGCCATTATCATTCATCACTGAAAAGAGATTATAATATCAACTGATGGCCCTATAAGCCATTATCATTCATCACTGAAAAGAGATTATAATATCAACATTAGATAGCCGTTATAGATATGAGCTAGTATCAGTAACGACTCTATATCCATTATAGATAATAATATCAGTCGTTACCCCGATGTCTATTATTTGTAACGACCATATAAGGCAGTTATTAATCTTTATTACATACACTTCTTACTGTTTTTCTACTAGTGAGTGTTGATGATATATTTTTATTTGAAATACTCATTCTCAATTTTGACCAATTATTATTGTCATAATTTTTGTGGCGGATATTCTTAGGTGTTTAGCTACATGTAGGGGTGTAAAAATTATCGATATTTTTGATATATAAAAAAATTTATCGTAAAATATTGAAAATATCGATTTTTTTGGTAAACTGAAAAAGTAAGTACGATACTAATATCAGAATTATCGGTATGGTATCGTTATGAGTTTTCAAAATTTCGGGATATTCTGAAATAATATTTATAAATTATATATAATTAAATAATGATTAATTAAATTATAAATAACCAGCTTCAAATTTAAATATTTTTTTAGTAAAATTATTTTTTATTGGAGCAGATTTGAGCAACTTTAAATGTATTTATTTTATCTCTAATATAAAGGCATTATTTTATTCCAAATAGATTAGAAATTCAACACTTAATGTATTTATTCTGTTCCTTACAATGTTGGTAAAGTTTTATTCTTTGTAATTTTTATCCGATTAAGAAATAGTCATTTTTAGGTATAAGCGGTAATATCAATACTATACTGAAATTCAATATACTGCAAATATTCGATATAATCGGTATGTTACTGTATTATACCGAGATTTCGATATACCAAAATCTCGATATGATATATATAATTTTTCATATACTGAAAATTTTAGTACGGTATACTTTATTGATAAAATAATTCAGTATACCGTACCGACTCACCCTAATATTTGAAGCATTTTGTGAGTTGGTTTATTGAATTGATAAACTAATTAAGAGGAATTGTCTTAGAGACATTAGTTACTTTACTAATTTTTAGATTGGAGATTTCAACTATTTGCTCACTTGTTCAAATAAATTTTTGGTTTTTATGCAATAAAATTGAATATATATATAAGTATAAGACTATAACCAACTAAGCTATATAAGTATTATGTATAAGTTTAACCAAATATTTTATATACATATGCAAATGAATTTGCCACATTTATGTAATTAATGAACAAATTTTCAAAACATTAGAGATCAACACTTCACAATATTGTAATATTGTGTAATCTTAATGGAAATATTCATGCTTTTAAACTTAAGATCCAAATTAATACAATAATCTCCTTCCAAAACACAAGAGATTATTGTCTTAACCTGGTTAAATTGAGTGTATATTTAGGGACTTTTTATTTATTTTTCTCTATTAATAAATAGAAACTTAAATTCGATTGAACTAGTCTCCATTTCCCCATATGCATGTACCAATAAAAACAGGTTTATAAAAAGAGTAATATAGAGAACGCAAATTTGAGACAGCAAAAGTTAGTCAAAATAAATATTTCCTTTAAACATTGAATATTCTCTCAACTCTTATTAATTAATTTTTTCTTTTTTATTTCACAAAATATTAATTAATTTATCTCTCTCATCTATCATCTATCGATAATTAATTTATTTCTCTATTTCCATATTATTTATTTATTTATTCTTTTATTTAATATTAATTAATTTATTATCGAGTCAATAAATTATATTTTGTATTTTGTTTTCTTTTCTATTACTCATCTCTCTTCCCAATAAAATCAACTCAAAAATTAAAAACAAATTTTTACATTTAACTCAAAAATTAAAAATAATATCTTATTAAAATAATAATATTTCTTTGAATAAAAAATAATGTAAAGTAATCTAATACAAGAATAACAAAATAATGAACACAAAATTATGATGAATGTTATCCTTTCACAATATTTGACCACCAACAAGTGTTTATACATACAATCATCAATTAAAAAAAATAACACATTACTAATATGTTAATAATAATCTATATTTATTAAAGAATTAGAATACGATGAGAAATAGAGAATAAAAATATTAGATAAACATTTTTAAGTAATAAAAACTAAAAAAATATTAATATATCAATAGAAAAAATAATAATAAAAAAAAAGGACATAAAGAATAAATAAAAAATATTTAATAAATAAAGTAATTGAAAAGATAAAAAAATATAAAAAAATAAAAGAGATAAATTCATAATTCAACTAAATTAACTAATAATTAGGGTTTAGAGTTTAACGGAAAAAAATTAATTAATAAATACAACACATTATATTTTTATTTAAATATATTATTAAAATATTTAATGTGAGATTATGGTAAAGTATTGAGGTAGTGAGAGAAGAGACAATATTATGTATTCTTTTATTTTTTTTTGGACTTTTCCGCCCACTCTTATAAAAAAAGATAAATTAATGTTAGTTCCAATCTTCTAAATTATTAAAGTCAGAATTTTTTTTAAATGAAAATAAGAGAGTAAAAAGGAGTGAAAATATTTTCAAATCACTAAACAAATTAACAAAATTTTAAGACCTTGTTCTTGAAACTCATATGGACAGATATTTGTGAAACTGCTCATTTCTTTTCAGAAGACTAATGAAATAATAAAAAACAAAGACTAAATTGGCTGGGATTTATTTATTTATTTTAGAGTTAAGAAAATTCACGTGTTTGAAATCCTTATTTAATAATATATAACACAAAATTTGACCAAATTTTTTATTTTGATTTTAGAAGTTTTTTAATTGATCTCAATAACCATTCGAAGTATATAAATAATGTTATATTATAATATATTAATCGAACGATTGACAAAAATTTCAAAAAAGTTCTGAAGATTTTCGGCGAGAATTTTTCGACGACAGATTCTTGAAATTTTCTCCAAAAACGTGCAAATCATTCTATTCAACAATAATAACAAATCAGAAATTCAATCGCATCACAGAATAAATAAGAAATGTTGTTCGTTAATTGAAACACGATCGGCACGATCGACATAGTCGCGAAATCCCCTGTTTCGCAAACACTTCTAGGGTTTCAATCGTACAGATCGCGCTTCGTTGTAATCATCGCAGCACGAGCGACACGGTCAATACCGCACATTCGAAGTCAAGATCGGCACAAATGACACGATCGCCACGAACGGCACGATCGACAATGTCGCGGAAACCCAGGTTGGATCATTCACAAGCGCTGTTGGGGTTTCAATCGTTCTAATCACGCATTGCGATAAGCGCCGCTTTTTGTCAGTTCTCTCACTTATAGCCAACTGTGGTCGCACTCTTGGTCGACTGACTATCTCTGTCGACATCAAAAAACATTCTCGATTTTTTGTTGTGCAGAAATTCATTATTGTGTAGAATATTACCTATAATGATTTCTTGCTTGTTGCTTCGCTAATTTGGAATCCGTCTACTTTTGCCACTTCGAATCAACATCAGGAAACATGAAAGCTTCTACAATAGGGAATCTTTATTCTTTGTCAACATTTGGCTCAAGCCTGGACAATTCATTTAAACAGGCACCTAAGGTATCAAATTCCTGTTCCACTCATCCAAAGAAAGTCCAGGATGCAAATAACCAACAGAAAGAAAATAGGGGCACATACCCCATTACCTCTCATAAAAACAAAGACACTCTAGCTAAAGAAGGAAATGATGGAACCCCTGAATTCGTGAGCAAGAGCATCAATGTCAACTCTGGAAAAGCTCCAGGTATACCTTCTTCTATTATAGCCTTCAATAATTCTGTTAAGATGAATATCAACGGATATAGGAGAAAAAATGAAATACATACTAATTTCCCAAATAAACAAACTTTTTCAAATAAATTTATTGCTAATTCTTTTGGGAATCAGAATCAATCCGATAAAACTGGTAAGTCATAGAGGGAAAAAGGAAAGCAAAATAAAACAGAGACGACCATCAAGAATAAGGAAAGCACATGGGAACAAAAGGAAAATAGTGCTAGTCTGGAAGAAATCAGGGTTGGAAACAAATGTCAGAATAATGTAGTAAACAAGAAAGTAGGGGAAACAAGGGAAACTAAAGAGAAGGCAAAAGGCAAATGTAGGGTTGGTTTTAATGAGAGAGCAAACCTCAAAGGGCTGAGAAACCAAATTTTAAGGATGTTGATGCAAACTAAGAATGGAGAAATGATTCTCAACAAAGAAAGTGCTAAGAAAATCACTATTCAACTAAACTTGCACTACCTCCAAGATTGGAACCTTCTAAAAAAAAGAAGTATGACATTATTGTTAGCTGGTCCGTCAACACAATGAAAGAGTTGGCAAAATGTACCAAGACAAAAGTTTATACTCTGAAGAAGAACCCAAATTGGCAGGTTGATCAAGTCTGGAAGAAGAATGAAGACACAAAGCATGGTCAAAACTTAGCAATAGAAAGTGAAAACAAAATCCCAAAAAAGGGACAAATTTTCCTGGGTGCGTTTAAAGCAAAGGTGGAAAAACTCGAAAATCCCTTTGAGCTCAAGCTACCATCAGATGTGGAAGAAAAATGTGTTCGATCATGGGAACATGTGATAGTGGGTAATTATATTGGGAAAGAACCTGTCACTTTTGATGCCACCAAGGAAGAACTCATGAATCAATGAGGAAAAGAAGGTTTAATGAAGGTCACCTCTAACAGTCACGGCATGTATTTTCTGAAATTAAATTAAGAGGCTAATCTTGAGAAACTTTTAGAGTTGGGACATACACACGTGGGGAAATAATGCATGAAGCTCGAAAATGGAAGGAGGGTACGAGCTATGACAGTATTCCAAAAGAAACAATGCAAATTTTGTTTAAGTTGCGAAATATCCCTCCCCACATGTACAACTCGGAAGCCTTAACCCATTTCGCTAGCCTTCTAGGAAACCCGCTCTACATGGACAAAATCATTGAGGAAAGTGAAAATCTCACATATGCTAGGATGAACATTGAAGTTCAACCAAGAAGCGTTCTCCCCAACGAAATTACAATGGTTGATCGAAAGGGAAATGCTACCAAGATGGGCATACACTATGAATGGAGACCGTACAGATACGTGAACTGCAATACCTTTAAACATTCTATAGTAAGATGCCCTAAATTAATGGCCAACCAGAAAGCAAACAAGGAACAACAAATGCAGAATGGAGAAGACAAGCAACAAAAAGTTCCTAGTACAAATGAAACAGTGGTGGAAAATTAAGCAACAAAAGAAAGCAATACCAAAGGGAAAGATGTTCAGAATTCGGGTGAAGGAACAAAAGGAAATCAAACTTAAGAAGAGGGAAGTAAGAAAGGAAAAGAAAATGTGGAGGGGAAAGCCAAAGAACCTAAGGAAATAGAAAATATTGAGAAGGGTAACCCAGAAATAGAGAAGATCCCAACAGAGGCTGGAAATAAAGAACCCGTAGACGAAGGAACTTCCAACTCCTCTTCTAACAAAATGGTTCAGACCCAAACGCAGATGAGAGGAAGGCAACATCCTAGACCTGTAATTCCATACAAACCACAAATATGGAGGAAGATTGTAGGAAAAATGAAAGGAAGGAATAAGCACATTGTCGACCTTTCTTCATTAATATAATGACCTGGAATATTAGGGGGCTCAACGACCCCATCAAAAGGAATAAGTCAGAAGAATGATTGAAAGACATGTAATCACTATTATGGCTATACTAGAGACGAGAGTAAGACATAATCAATTCGATATTGTCAGTAAAGGTTGTTTTGGTAGCGACTGGTCTTATATTCACAATTCAGATGAGTGTAAAAGCAGAATTTGGGTTGGCTGGAATAATAGCTTAGTTGAGGTCAAGAAATTATTCGACAATAAGCATGTCATCATGGTGGAGACTGTTAGTAGGTTAACAAAGGCGAAATTCTATTTTGCTGCTATCTATGGAAGCAATATAGCAGGAGAAAGAAAACAGTTATGGAGAGAGCTCAAGAGTAAAGTTATTGGTGATGAGCCTTGGATCTTAATGGGCGACTTCAATGTCTCCAGATTCATCCAAGAAAGAGAGCCAGAAATGAGGATCACGCTAGACTTGCTGGACTTTAATGAATGCATCAGAGACATCAACTGTATCGAACATTCTAGTTTAGGTAATCTATTTTCATGGTTAGCTACTAGAGGGTTAGAGGAAAAGAGGAAGATTCACATTGATCGTGGGTTGATCAATGAGAAATGGGTAGATCTCTACCCGAGAAGCCAAATACAGGTTTTACAGCCAGGAATCTCTAATCATTGGCCGTTGAAATTTTTCTGGAAAAGGGAGAAAAGACTAAAGAGGCCTTTCAAATTCTTTAATTTCTGGATGAAAAATGAAGAATTCAAAGGAGTACTGACGGAAACCTGGAACACTAGTATATACGGGACAAAGATATTTAGAGTTTGCGAGAAGTTTAGGATCCTGAAAGGTAAGCTCAACAAGTTTGACAGGAAAAGTTATAGCGGTATATCGAAAAGGGTAGAGGAAGCACAAGTAAAATTGGAGAATATTCAAAGCAAAAGCTTGAGGAGCAGAACCTACCTAATAATCAAGCTGAGGAGAAAGAAGCACTAACAAGTTTCAGAGATATCTACTCAAAAGAAGAAAGTTTCTTCAAGCAGTAGTCTAGAGAAAGCTGACTTTCTTTGGGAGACAAAAATACTCCCTTCTTCTACAGGAAATGCACGGCTCGAAACTTCAGGAACCAAGTCCTCAGATTGAAAGATTGTAATGGGGAAATCTTCAGGGATATGAAGCAGTTCAAAAGGAAGCTATCAGTTATTATAAGGGTCTGATTGGAACAAAACTGAGTAACGAAGGACTCGATACCAGACTTGGGGTTTTGCAACAGATTGTTCTAAGAAGAATCGACAATGAGGATGCTGATCAGCTGGTAGCAAGGGTTAGTTAAGAAGAGATCAAGAATGCTTTGTTTACGATGAAAGGAGGTAAAAGTCCAGCGCCATATGGATACAATGCAAATTTCTTCAAGGAAAACTGGGATATAGTTGGGAAAGATGTAAGTGAAGGGTCCTGAAATTCTTTCAAAATAGGAAAATGCTTAAGCAATGGAACGTTACAGTATTGAATCCGATTCCTAAAATTTCACTTCCGGAAAAAATTCAGGACTTTCGTCCTATTTCATGCTGTAATGTAATCTATAAAATCATCTCTAAAATCCTTTCGCAAAGATTTAAAACTGTTATTTCAAAATTAATTAGTTTAGGGCAATCAACTTTTAATCGCTTTATCTCCCATAACATACTTCTTTTGCAGAGTTTATTGAAAAGTTATGGGAAAAAAACTATATCTCCGAGAGTGTCTTTCAAAATTGACATTCGAAAAGTTTTTCATTCGATAAGATGTGAATCTATTCATGAATTACTTTATGTTGTCGATTTCCCTAACATTTTTATCGAGTGGTTAATGCAGTGTGTTTTGACCCCTCACTTCATTGTTAGCGTGAATGACATACATAGTGGCTTATTTAAGGGTGAAAGGGGAGTAAGGCAAGGAGATCCTCTCTCACCTTACCTCTTTGTTCTTATTATGGATATCCTGGACTGTATCTTTAAAATGATCTTAAGGAACCATAAATTCAAATTTCACTGCTACTGCAAGGAACAAGCAATAATATATGTTTGTTTCACTGATGATCTATTCTTAGTGGCTCACACAGAGGTTGGATCTGTTAATACAATCAAGGAAGCATTGACAATATTTTCTAGTATTACAGGTTTATTCATTAATGAAGACAAAAGTCATGCTTTCTATGGAGGAGGAGTGAAATAGAATTTGAAGCATAATATATTTAATATCATGGGGATAAAAGAAGGAACGCTTCCGGTCAAATATCTTGGAGTCCCCTTATCTGCAAATCAACTTCAAAGCTCACATTTTCGCCCACTTATTGAAAATGTCAGAAATTCTATCTTAGGTTGGGCTACAAAAAACTTGTCTTACGCAGGAAGAATAAAGCTTGTGAAAAGAGTGACTATAAGAATCATTGGCTACTGAGAACAACAAATAGTCACTCCTAAAAAAGTTATGGCTAAACTAGATAAGCTGATGAGAGACTTCATCTAGGGTACTCAAGGAAGAGGAGGAAAAATGTCAAATGGGAAACTATATGTACCCCAAAGGAAGAAAGAGGGCTTGACATTACAAATTGTGTCATATGGAATCGAGCGCTCACAATCAGACATGTATAGGCTCTTGAGATAAAGGCAGATTCATTATGGGTCAAATGGGTTCATACGAGATTCATGAAAGGAGAAGTTAGCATAAGGACATGCCAAATCAAAAATAAAATGGCATGGTCCTTGAAGTAAATCCTAAGAACTAGAGGAGAGACATATCAGATGATGAAGATCAGAACCGGTAATGGAAATAGAATATTATTCTGACACGATCCATGGTTAGAGAATAATCCCATAATTCTTCGGGAAGAATTCCAATCTATTAGAGTCAGAATCAGAAGAAAATGTCTTTTGTACTCAATTAGAGATATTCAAATAGGAAAATGCAGCTTTATTCTTAGGAGTATTCCAGAAGGAGTCAGAATTCTGAATCTGATCAATAATATACAATTCATTGGAAACATTGATACAAAGTGCTGGGATACTATTATGAATGGAAAGTTCATGACAGGAAAAGCATGGGAGATCATTAGAACAAAGGAGGTGGTGGTCGATTGGCACAAAGTAGTCTGGTCTTCAAAGTTTATACCTCGAAACCAATTTATTCTTTGGCTGACATTCAGGAAAAGATTGGCGACAAGAGACAAAATTAAGAAGTATATGAATATTCCAGATGTCAATTGCCCAATCTGCACAGAAAAAGAGGAAAACATTGATCACTTGTTTAAGGAGTGCGCATTTGTATCCAAGTTGTGGATCAATTTTGCTTAGAACATGAATATCACTAAATTTCCAGGTACATGGAACGAAATCATAGAGCTTGTAAAGAAAAAGGCTAAGGGAGATAGCTTTTACGCGAATGTTTTCAAATGCTTCTTTGGAGCTCTGGTCTACAATACCCGGAGAGAAAGAAATACAAGAATTCATAGCACGAATAAGAGAACAGAAGAAAAAGTTTGGGATGATATTGTTTCTGATGGCAACGCTCTCATACATACATGGAGGGGAATTCTGATTAATGAAGATAGTTGGAAGTTCAGTCAAAGATGAAATATCCCCTATAAAATCATAACAAGGAAAGGAAGGTTCAAATAGTTCTTGTTTGATGACTTATTTGTAATTCAATTATTTATTTTCTGTTTGTTCTGTAATTCAGTTGTTTGAAACTGATTTGGTTTTTCAACAAAGCTAGAGTTTGTCTATCTTTGTTTCTTGAAACTCATTTTCTCTCTTTTGGATTTTTTAATGAAATGACACTAAGCTATTCCCCCAAAAAAGTAATGTTATATTATTAAATAACAACCTTTTCATTTACTATTTATTTTATTAAATACATTTTCTACAGCTATAACCATAAATTATTTTTGCAACCTTTAAAAAAAAGTGAAAAAAATATCACCGACACTTATTCATGCTTCACTAGAAGTAGGGTCGACACTAGTTATACTGACGCTTATTTAAAGTCGGTAATATTAATTTAAGCGTCTCCAAAGTCTATTAATTTTTTTATAATTTTGTTTTATATTCTATTTCTTTTAACAATTTTATCTTGTATTTTTTTAAAAATTAAATAATTGTTATAAAGGACATTTAGAAGATAATTTTTTACTTATTATTAACATTTTAAATAATATCATATTCAAAAAAAAATATTTTAACTAGCATATTACAAATTTTAAATAATATTATAATAGTTTAAAAATAATTAAATTAGAAGACAATTGTATACTAAAATACTAAAAGATTGAAACAATCGTCATATTCACCATGGTCACTTTTTCAATCATCGGCATTGAAAGTAATTCAAAATAATGGAGAAGAAAATGAAATCAAATTGAGACATCTCCATGAAAGTTCAAACTGTAGATATTATAGTGCTTCAAAATAAAGAGTGAAATAGACAAGTTCTTTTGATGTTTTTCGAGTCAAAAACATCTTGCACTGAAGATAATTTTTCTTTTGTGAACTAGATAACCACATCTTTTACTGCACTAAACCAGAAACAAACAAAATTTGAATATTAAAAATATATCTTTAATAATACATACCATGGTAAATATGGTATGACTACAACTCCTAAACATATTAAGATTATTTGAACCAACATGCTGATGCTCTGCATACAAATGTATGCATAGAAATAAATATTAACACGCCAACTAAAATCATATAAGAAATCATAATTTGCAACACACATTAAAAAGAATGACAACTTATTACCTACAATAGCAGTAGTAAAAACAAAAGAGCATGACCAGGGGACATACCTACTTCTTCCTTAATACCCTCTAACATGTATAAAACATACAAGGCTATAAGAACTCTCTTTACCAGTTTACCAGATACAAAACAATTGGAACACTATAAAGACAAGAAAGTAAACTGAATCACACTGATAAATTGTGTTTCAGAGAAATATAGCTCTCAACAAGCAGGAATATAGTTAATGGTTCTATTATCGACTTCAGCAGTTGTGTAATATAAAAATTGAGATGGAATGCAAATGAATATTACATATCACATACAACTAAAGTAATTAAAACCTGGAAGTTCCAAGAACCTGTGCATCTTCACGAACTCACAAATTTTTCCCTGCTGGATCAAGCAAATCAATTACCTATGAGGACATAAAATTCTTTATACCCAAGATCCTATTCCATACACTATCATTAACATTTTTGAAAGTATTCATTTCCACTAACTTCATTATAGATTTCAAGATATAATACTCAAAGAAAAAACTCGTGATGCGTAGTCTGAAGCAAGAAGTTAATAATTAGTGTTAACTTAACATTAAAATGAGTTATTAACAACTGAGTGACAAATATTATGTTAAATTATTTTTATTCATGGAAAGTACATTGTCAACATCATTGATTTGAACAGAAAAATAGTCCAATGGTTATCCATAATCAGTGGAAGATGATGGAAGAATAATTAATAAAAGTACAGAAAAAATATTGAACTTTATCTAGTCTCAACAAATTTTCAATACAAACTTACATTTTGGATGATGCTGAATACATCTCTTATGTAAACATATTGACCAGTCCAGTTGTCATTGTTCCTTGTTCACTACAACATGACCAACTGAGAAAGTATGACAACAGTTTTCAGAATGATACGATTTCAAAATCATTTTAGGTCTGTCTAGAATGATCTCTTAAACTCGTATTTTTTTTCCCATTTTTGAGAATTTTTAATGAAATAACGTTAAGTCTTGTTTCCCCCTCCAAAAAAACCCATCATATCTCAATATGTAGATCCCAATTTAAAAGAAAATGTGTTTGTTTGACCTCTTTGAAGTTGAACTTCTCATGTATGAATAAGGCCAATAGAAAACAAGGAATCGTTAGAAGGAAATTGTGAAAAGTATTTTGTTCGTTATCGTATGATCTGCGCACAATCTTGTGGTGCCTCGCGTACCAAAATATTGAGAAAGAGCTCGCCAAGAATATTATTTTCATCAAAGTGTTATAAAGAGATATATAAAGTTAAATCATCAATAGTAAAGCCTAAAGTCAAACATGTGAAGATGCGACGTAAATATAATCGTTGGAATCCGAGGAATACATATTGGGTTTTGAGGAATGCATATTGGGATTCTAAAGTAGAGTAAGAGTAGTCAAAGAGGAAGCTCAAAATAGAATTAGAATTTTACATATATATATAGGTCTTGTATGCATTTGTTGTTTGTTACTGTAATCTTTATTTGTTTGTTTTCAATCAAATATTCTAGGGTCATTTTTTGTCATCCTTTAATCAAAACTAGGGATCTAGTCTTGATTTTGACCATTTCTCTCCACTTTTGGGCTTTTAATGAAATAGGAATAAGTTATTTTCCTTCCAAAAAATAGTAAACAAATTCAAGTAATAAACCACAAAAAAAATTAAATGTAGCTCTCTAGTCTTCAGAGAAATGTTTGTAAATTATAATCAAAACACATACTTCCCATCATATCCAACTTTTACTACTGGTCCAAATACTCTTTTTGTAATGACATAAAAGGATAATTCATTCAACTTTTTACCGACAATAAGAGGACAATAAGAGGTGAATACTAACCTTAAGGTCATGTGTTCAAGCTCGTCAGACGGTAAATTCTGCCCCTAAATAAATAGTTAAGTGTGTTTTTGGACTACCTATTTAATCCGTTATGTTTTAGTTTTCAAAGAGATAGAGCGCACCCTATATATATGATTTGAATTCTAATAAAATTATAACTTCATTAAATTTAACCTATAAATTATAAATAAATTATTTAATAACAAATTTATTATATTATTTACTTAAAGATTTTTTTTATTTTACTCTGTATTGTATTAATTATTTTTAATTAATTTAATATTAATAATGAATTTATATTCAATTACTCAAATTATAAATTTTAGATTTGAGATAAAAATAATATACAATTTGATTTAAATAATTAATCGACTATATTGTTAAAAAATAAATTAAATTAAAAAAAGTAAAAATATAACATAAAAAAATATTAAAACGAAATGTTATTTAATTATATGTTTATAAGAATTTTCCAAAATATAAATAAAATAAATTAATAAAGGTTGTCAAAGATTTTTTTCCAGACTTTTGTCAAACGCTTAATATGCGTTACCAATTATATGTTACGGAATGCATGTTTTATTGCAGTGACAATTTCTTTCGCAAAATATATTAATTCATAAAACATTATGTCACATAACTCTGATCCCCAAAACCACGTTATCAATCGAACTTCTGTCCAAAAATTTACAAATTAAACAATATAACAGAATATGTTGCAAATTAGTTATTGAAAATCTCATTAAAACCAAATTTGTGACAAATTTTTTTTTTATTAATTTGCTTTATAATGTTACAAATATAATGACATTTTTAACTGACTAATAAATTTAACACAATTTATGTATTTGTTTTTTTATATATTCAAGTTAAATGCTTTTTATATTATAAAAAATAAGAGAGACTTAATTAGAATGAAGTTATAAAATTAAATATTAAAATTATTAATTATTGCGTTTTTATATTTATTTAAAAAACTAACTAATTATTCTTATAATATATATACAAATAAATTCATAAAATATAATAAATATTAGTAAAATTGTACACGATACAAACTGATTCATAAAATATAATAAATATTAGTAAAATTGTACACGATACAAACTGATC
Organism: Impatiens glandulifera; assembly: GCF_907164915.1. Taxonomy (NCBI): domain Eukaryota; kingdom Viridiplantae; phylum Streptophyta; class Magnoliopsida; order Ericales; family Balsaminaceae; genus Impatiens; species Impatiens glandulifera. The sequence continues at coordinate 2,902,021 of NC_061863.1, forward strand.
AGTTTGAATTTTTGAAACTTACACCATTTATATCTACTTTTTATTTTAATTTTTGTAAGGTAACTAATTTTTTTTTACGTGATTACATCGAAAAAAATAACGTAATAAAACAACTCTTACATTTCTATCGAATGTGAATGTGTGAGATATTATAAATTTAATGATATGTTACCGTATGTCCTTTCTTAAATTTTCCGATTAAATTTAAACATCACGCTTATAAAATTGCCACCTATTTTTTTTTTTTAAATTAGAAAAATAATCTAAGTATATGCATGCCACAATTGAAAATTCTTTGGAGTTGGTCTTGATTACTTATGGAAAAGATCCAACAGAATGACAACTATGTCACACAAAATACCGATCTCTACTAAATCAATTTTGGCCTTTAAAATATATTTTTACGCTTTACTTTTCTATTTTTATTTAACCAAAGAGATTAAGATGATTTGTCTACAGTTGTGTGAATCTTGTGTTTTGTGTACAAATATAAAAAGAGGATAAAATAAACACAAACCAACAAAAAAAAATATAAAGGAGAGATTTTGGCCGGCCAAAACCGTCGCTAAAAGGGGGGAAATGGCTGGATGTGCGAAAGAAATGTCAAAAAATAAACGTCATTAAATGTAAGAAGTGTTGCTTGAACGGGTCAACTGAAGGAAGGGGTTAAATCGCCAAGAAAATAGCATTGACAGTTCCTGGTAACTCGCTAGAAGAAGGTCTTGTCGTAAGTGTCGGGAAAATAACGTCGGCAGTAGCGCTGAAGCTTTCCTTGGCCGCTAGTTCGCTGAAATATGCAGGAATTCTTTTTTTCAATCGTAAGCGTCGCAAGAAGTAGTCTGGCTTTTATTTCGGTCAGCTGCTAGACTCCTCGGTTGGTGAGATAATTTTTCAGTCGGCAACAACCATACAAGTCAAAAACCAAGTCATGGCTAGCGCTAGTTTTCTTGGTCAAAAACTTAGCAATTACTAGTTTTCTTGATCGAATGACCCTAAAACCAAAAACTACAACAAAGTAACCCAAAACTAAGGAAAAACTACAATTGTTTTGGGCTCAAACCCTTATTTTTAAACATACAACAATAATATGCAAACATAATTCAGACCAATAACATCATTAAGTTAAAGTCAATCAAGAAACACATCAAGAACACCAAACACATGCAAGTTCAGGGTCAGTTTATTTTTTATTTTTCAGTCAAAATCACTTAGAATTATCTAGTTTTTTTTATATATATGTTATCATATTTAAAGTAATGAGAATTCCTATAAATGTTTAGCTAAACGTGATGTGAGAAAGACCGAAAACAAAAATAACAAGATCAAGAACATGAAATATGTTTATTTTTGGGTCGGTTTTGAGTTTTTTTAATTGTTTTTCTGTAAAACCTTATTGGATTGGGATGATTTTTTGACATGTCATTTTATTAATATAACTAAGCATACCTACAAAATGTCAGCTAAAGATCACACTATATAAGACTGTAATTATTTTAAGAATGCTAAGAATATGCCCATTTTGGGCTCTTTATATTTTTCCAGTCAAGAGATTGGCTTAAGACTTAGGTAGGGGTGAGCATAATATGGGTTTACCCAAACCCAACCCTAACCTAAACCCAAAATATTAATTTGGGTTGGTTAATATGGGTTGGGTTGAGTATGGGTTGGGTTGAGTTTAATTTGGGTTGGATTAGGGTTACCCAAATTACCCAAATTATATAAATTTAGTTTAATTTTCTATTATTAATCCAATATAAACTAATCATCTTCCAACTTTAAGTCGAACACGTTTTTGACATGTTTAACATATTTTTCATACGTTTAACACGTTTTGCACACATCTAACACGTTTTCAATATTTTTAACACGTTTCACTTATAACATATTTTTTACACGTTTAACACATTTTTCACACGTTTAACACGTTTTTCACACGTTTAACACGTTTTTCATACGTTTTCACATTTTGACAAATTTTGACACGTTTTCACGTTTTTGACACGTTTAACACGTTTTTGACATGTTTAACACATTTTCACACTAATAACACGTTTTTCACGTTTTTGTCACGTTGAACACATTTTTGACATGTTTAATACGTTTAACGCATTTTTGACAAGTTTAACACGTTTTTTACGTTTTTGACACGTTTAACACGTTTTTAACATATTTAACACGTTAACACGTTTTTGATAAGTTTAACACGATTTTCACGTTTTTGGCACGTTTAACACGTTTTAAACATATTTAACACGTTTTTGATAAGTTTAACACGATTTTCACGTTTTTAGCACGTTTAACACGTTTTTGACATTTTAACACGTTTTTGATATGTTTAACACGTTTTTCACACGTTTAACACGTTTTTAATATTTATATCACGTTTTCACACTTAAAACATGTTTTTCACACGTTTAACTCGTTTTTATGTTTTTGGCACGTTTAACAAGTTTTTGACATGTTTAACACGTTTTCATACTAATAACACGTTTTTGTCATATTTAACACGTTTTTGACATGTTTAATACGTTTAACGCGTTTTTGACAAATATAACACGTTTTTTTAACGTTTTTGGCACGCTTAACACGTTTTTAACATAACTAACACGTTAACACATTTTTGATAAGTTTAACACGGTTTCCACGTTTTTGGCACGTTTAACACGTTTTTAACATTTTAACACGTTTTTAATATGTTTAACACGTTTTCACACGTTTTTCACACGTTTAACACGTGTTTCACACATTTAATATGTTTTTCATGTTTTTGGCATGTTAAACACGTTTTTGACATATTTGACACGTTTTCACACATTACCACATTTTTCATATTTTGGTACGTTTAATACGTTTTTGACATGTTTAACAATTTTTTCACATTCTTAACACGTTTAACATGTTTGTAACATGTTTAATACGTTTATAACATGTTTAACATGTTTTTCACGTTTTTGACACGTTTAACAAATTTTTGACATTTTAACACGTTTTACACAGTTAACATATTTTTGACATGTTTAACATATTTTTTTGCACGTTAACACGTTTTGATAAGTTTCAACACGTTGTGTCACGTATAACACGTTTTTGGCATTTTTGACACGTTTAATATGTTTTTCACACGATTGACATTAAACGTGTGAAAACGTATTAAACGTGTCAAAAATGTGAAAAACATGTTAAACGTGTCAAAAACGTGTTAAACATATCAAATGTGCCAAAAACGAAGAAAATGGGTTAAACGTGCCAAAAATGTGGAATATGTGTCAAAACGTGTTAAACGTGCCAAAAACGTGTGAAAACATGTTACAAACGTGTTAAACGTGTTAATAATGTGAAAAACGTGAAAAACATTTTAAACATATCAAAACGTGTTAAACGTGCCAAAAACGTGAAAAATGTGTCAAAATGTGTTAAATGTGTTGTAATCATGAAAAATGTGTCAAACGTGTTAAAAACGTGTTAAACATGTCAAAACATGAAAATAGTGTCCAACGTGTCAAATGTGTTAAACGTGTTAAATGTGTTAAATGTGTGAAAAACGTATTAAACGTGTCGAAAACGTGTTAAACGTGTCAAAAACGTGTTAAACGTGTCAAAAACGTGTTAAACGTGTCAAAACGTGAAAAACGTGTGAAACGTGTCAAAAATGTGAAAAATATGTTAAACGTGCCAAAAATGTGTCAAAATGTGTTAAACGTGTCGAAAACGTGAAAAACGTGTCAAAATGTGTCAAGCGTGTCAAAACGTGTTAAAAACGTGTTAAACATGCCAAAAACATGAAAAAACGTGTTCAACGTGTCAAAAATGTGTTAAACGTGCCAAAAACGTGTTAAACGTGTCAAAAACGTGTTAAACGTGTGAAAATGTATTAAGAATGTCAAAAACGTGAAAAACGTGTTAAACGAATAAAAATGTGTTAAATGAGTCAAATACATGCTAAATAAAAAATAATAATAATAATTTGGGTTACCCAACCCATACTCAACACAACCCATACCCAACCCATATTAGTAAATAATATGGGTTGAATTATGGGTTGGGTAAATTTAATTTGGGTTGAATATGGGTTGGATAATACGGGTTGGGTTTACCCGTTTGCTCACCCCTAGACTTATGGGTGATCATCGGGTATCCTCTCTCGATCGAGAAATCTTCCAGAAGCTCTAAGTCTAAGTCCTATATATGCATGATTTTGGGTTGAAAAAAAAAAAAAAAAAAAAAAAAAAAAAGATCAAAACTAGTTTTAAAATCAAAATATTAATAAACTTAAAGTGGGTATCTTTTCAACCCCAATACAACCCATAATATGTATCTTTTCAACCCCTAAATAATCAAGGTTATGAATATATTTTCAACCACTAAATAATGTACAAGAAATTTAAAGATTATAATTGAAATTAAACATACAACAACATAAAAAAGCTTATTTTATTGAATTGAAATATAAAGTAAAAGGGGCATAGAAATCTTACAATTGATTATTAAGATCTTCTAAGCCAATCAAAAGAGGAAGTCAATATAGGGGATAATTTCGTCTAAAAGAGGTGCCAAAGAGAGCTAGTCCCTTACCTAGCTAGCTAAACAAGGGTGGGGTAATTGTAGTGGTAACGTCTAAAGCCCATTCTAACTATCTTGACCCATTCTTGAGAAGGTTGGTGGAGACTTTCTATAAGTAAATGAGTTAGCAACTCCCGATTTGAATTTGAATTTGAATTCAAAAGGCATGGCTCTCCTTTAGCCACTTATATATATTTGAATTCTCTAGGTTGACACCTCACAACTTAGACCCTTGGTTGACATGGTATCGTTGTTGGTTGACAACTTAGTTTATTTGAATGATTTTCAAAATTCATTTTTTTCTTAGCTCCAAATAGCACACTACTTACTTGACCGAAATTTGTAACTGATTTGGACGTTTTCTTGAATTCACGGTCCGGTTACTTAGCAAACAACTTAGTCTTATAAAATTAGTTTGTTACAATTAAATTTTAAACTAACTAAATAATTTCAAAACTAACTATTGTATTTTATAAAACAAAGACATAGTCTTATACCCCTAATCCATTTTATTTTTCTCATGAATCATGACTTATAACAAACTCCCTAAAATAAACATTGTATAAACACCTAGTCAAAATTTAATAAAAAAAAAAACTCACAATTTTGATAATTTTTTTTTATTAAAGACTTAGAATAATTCCTAATTAAAACATATCTTACCTAACTATTTCAATTTTTACTATTATCACCTTAAATTATTAAAATTTCAAAATTAATAATTCTTGAAATCCAATTGAGGTGAATTGACACCTCAATTGCTCCAAAAAAATAATTTCTCAATTGTCCATATATGTATTTTGTATAATAATAAGCTTGTGATTCGTTAAAAATATAAACTATAAAATTGGGGAGTGAAAATAAGTATCAACAAATATATATATTCAAATATAAAATAAAAATAAGTAATCACACTATATTTTGATATATTTTAAACGATCATTTATGATGAGTGTTGAAATAAAGTAAGTTGAGTGAACTAATGAAACGATATCGAAAGAAATCTCTACAAAATATTGTAAATTGTAGTTAAAATTATTCTTAGTCAATGATTGGTAAACAATGCCGAAAAATGTCATGACAAGTAAATTAGATTATCTACATATATTGCTATAATAGTGAGAAATCCATACAAATAATGAAAAGATACCTCTAAAAGGTCATCAATATGATAGATCAAATTTAATAACTCTTTATTAAAAAAATGAAAAATAACTTCATATTCGATTATTTCGTCTCATTTTCTGTTAATAAAGATAATAAAGATATGATTGAATACATCCTACTATGTTAAGAAAGTAATATGATGGGCTAAAAAATTAACCTTTCATTTTCATTTTCTTTTTATATTTTTTAGAGAAAGAAATGAGAATAACATTTTTAGTTCATTCTGAGCAATTGTATGAGGTCACACCAACAAACACAGGCAAGATAAATCAAATGTGCCAAAAGAGAGAAATGACAATAATTAATCAAATACCTAGAAGAGGCTATCTTACATTAGAGTTTGTTCAGATTCTCTAAATCTATAAGTTAATTTATGTGATAGGTAAACATACATTAACACTTTACCATCTTGAATATTCATGCCTTTAGACTTCATATCAGAATTATTTCCAAAACACAAGTGATTATTTTCTTAACCTGGTTAAATTGATGATCAAATAATTTATGTTATTAAAATTGAAATATAAGACCAATTCAACATGAACCAAAATCTTAACATGTTTCAAAACCATATAAACGATATTATTGGTTATTGTAATTTAAAATATTAGAAGAAAAATAAGAAGATATAAAAGATTAAACTCATTTTAAAAAGATAGATCTATCTATCTATCTATCTATATATATATATATATATATATATATATATATATATATATATATATATATATATATATATATATATATATATATATATATATATATATATATATTATAATTTTTTGATTGACCATCTAATTAAAAAAAAACAGAGAATATTAACCATCAAAGTAGTTCAATTATTCAAAATGAAATTATCATATGGAGAGATATTTGTGAAACTGCATTTTTTTTCTTCATAAGAGTAATTAAATAAACAAAAATAAATTACTTGAGATTTATTTATTTTAGATTTAAGAAAATTCATATGTTTGAAATACTTATTTAAATAAAAGAACACAAAATTTGACCTAATTCTCTATAACCATAGACACGAGTATATAAGTAAGATTATATTATTAAATTATAATCTTTCTATTTTCTATTTATTTTATTAAATTAATTTGTCTATACACCATGAATAAGGATTCTTTTTCTGTCTACTCAACTTCCATGAATCCTTTTCTTTCTATCCAATTTCCATTTTTTTTTATTATACTTACATTTTTATTCACTCTCCCAAAATACCCACATTCTCTCCAAATTCATTAATCATAGATTTCATTCTATAAAATTATTAATTAATTATATAAATATATTAATATAAATATAAAATATTAATAATATATTTATATATAATAATACTTAATTTGAATTTGATTGTTTTGTCGGGTCGAAAGTTGTGGTTAATTTGAATATATATGAGAGTAAATGGATATTTGAGTCGGATCATGGGTTGACCTGCCCATAAACTTGAAACGGTTAAAAATAAAATTAAAAATGCTATAGGTATGTATCAAACTTTTAACCTAACAAAACAAGTACAACCCTTTAACCAATTAAACTAATAAAATTTTATATTTTAAATTTAACACCAAATTTGATGAACGTGCGACATTTCTAACCATATAAGTTAAACTTTTTAACTAACTAATATATATAATAATTCTTAATTTGAATTTGATTAATTTGTCGGGTCGAGAGATGTGGTTAATTTGGATATATATGTGAGAGTAAATCGATGTTTGGATCAGATTGTGGGTTGACCCGCCAAAAACTTGAAATGGTTAAAAATAAAATTAAAAATATTATATGTATGTTTCGAACTTGCAACATAACCAAACAAATATAACCCTTTAACCAAGTGTGATTGGGGTGTGATTTTCCGAGAGATAATAGATCGGTAACAAATTAGAGTGGATAAAAATATGAATAAAATATTTGATTAACCAAAGTGTGAAGTCATGAGGTTAAATGTCGATTAAGATTGGTGATTTATTTTTCTAGGGATAAGAAACGTGTGAAAGTGTGATTGAGATTTGGTTTTCCAATGGATAAGAGGTGAGTAACAAATGATCGTGAGGTCACAATATTAGAGGTCTATTGAGATTAGGGCTGCAAATGAGTCAAGCTGCTCGTGAGCTGCGAACCGCTCGATCAAAGTTCGGCTTGAGGTTGACTTTGATCGAGTTCGAGCCGAGCTCGAGCCGGCTCGTTTAATATTCGAGCCGAACTCGAGCTCATATAATGCTTGCTCGACGGCTTGTCGAGCTTTTTCGAGCTTGATAATATATAATATATTTATTTATTTATTTAATATAAAAAACTTAAAATTTAAAACATTTTTTTTTCTTTTCTCTCTGTTTTCAAAGTCCATATAATATAGAAGGCTCATAATTCACATTATTATATTGTCATAAAACAAAACCCTAATTTCTAATGTATCAATCATAAGTGACTCTTCATCTCTTTTTCTTCTTTCTTCCTTCTTCACCATTTCTTCTTTTTTCTTGTTCTTCCTCTATCTTCACCATTTCTTCTTCTTCCTTCTTCAATATTTCTTCTTCTTTCGTCTTCATCATTATTTTCACTCATTCATAATAGGTTAATACATTTTTTTATGTTATTTTTCATCTACACTATTTCTCTCGTTCATTCACAAGAAACCTCCAGGTAAATTAAAATATATTTTTATTTCTACTATAGCTATTGCTCATACTTTTAAATAATTTTGACTTTTTTTTTTGTATTACGAGAAATTTGTGTGCTTATATAGATTGTTCATAGATTTATATGGAAAAACACTATTATATATATTAATTGTTCATATATCTATATGGAAAATTACTATTATATATATTAATAATCTTCATAGATCTATATAGAAAAATACTTTTAATATATATTGATCATAGATCTATATAAAAAAACACTATTATGTATAAATAATATTATATTATATTATATATTAAAATATTAATATATTATATATAATAAAAGATAAAAAAATGTTAGTATATATTTTGTATATATTATGAAGAGATAAAAAAAGTTAGTATATATTATATATAATATGTTGAGAGAAAAAATGAATTTACAATATTAATAATATATCGTAATCTATAAATAAATTAATAGATTCTTTCTATAAATAAATCAATAAATTCTTGTTATATTTGTACCCAAACAATTTAATTATATATAATAATATTTAATAAAAAATAGGTTGAATTTGTTTTTGTCCGTATCTACTCCTTAAAGTAAGTTAAATTTTAGTTATTTGTTTTAACATGTATTTTTTATATTAATTATTTTTAATCTTAAATGCAGGTAGGTGTACTTGTGCTATGCTTGAAAAACGTGACTTAAAAAATATTAATATATTGAATGTTCAAACAAACAATTTATATAGTATTGTACTTTAATTTTAGAATTTTATATTTTAGAATTTTGACTAGTAATTGTGGTTAAATGCTTTTTGGATTATCATGATTTTGGAATTTTAAATAGTTATGATTTTTTTTATATTTTCAATTTTAAATATTATGTTTTAAATGTTGAATATGTATGAAAGTTTGATATTTCATTTTGAAAATAAATTTTAATTTGAGATCGAGCTTGAATTCGAGCTCGAACTTGAGTTTGAGCTCGAACTTGATCTTGAATTCGAGCTTTTCGAGTCGAGCCGAGCTTATAGGTAAATAGTCGAGTCAAGCTCGAGCTCAAATTTATAAACTCGTTCGAGCTCGAGTTCGAGTCGAGCTAATAAATACTAAATCGAGTCGAGTTCGAGCTCAAGCAAATTCGAGCTTGACTGGGCTCATTTGCAGCCCTAATTGAGATTGCTGGTTAGTTTACCCAGGGATAATCGACGTGTGAAAATATGATAAAGAGATATATGAAAAAGTATGAGTCATAAGATTTCGACTAATTAATTATTTGGTAATAAATATTAAATACAATTAATATATATATACACAAAAATATAAAATTATTTCAATAATCTCAAGTGGCTTAGAGGTTAAGGTGTTCACATTTAATGTTTAAGACCAGAGTTTGATTCCCCAAAACTACAAATTTAAAAGTGAGTATTATAAATATTTGATAGATCGATGTTAAAGAATGCATTTTTGAGTATAATATATGGTGACACAACTTTTAAACAAGGGATAAGTGACATGTGAAAGTGTGAGGTTGGATTTATTGGTTGGTTTAATGAGCATTTGTAAGTGTGAAGTCATTAGATGGAGGTTAGGTGGTGGGTGGTTTGAAGAGGTAAATTAGGGGATTAGTGATTGGTTTGAAGAGGTATAAGAGGTGTGTGATCAATTAGAATTGATTGTTGTTTTGTTGAAGTGGGGGTAAAAGAGGTCGTCTATGATTGGTGGTTTATTTGCCCAGGGGGAAAAGAGGAGTATGATGGATAAAGAGACATATGAAAAAGTATGAGTCACAAGATGAGGGTAAATTTAAGGATTAATGGTTGTTTTCATGAGGGGATAAGAGGTGTGTGATTGATTGGAATTGGTTGTTGATTTATTGAAGTGGGGATAAAAGAGGTCGATTAAGATTTGATGGTTGGTTTGTCGAGTGGATAAAGAGGCATATGAAAACGTGTGAGTCACAAGAAGTCGACTAAGATTTGCGGGTGGTTAGACGAGGGGATAAGAGGTGTGTGAAAATGTGTGTGAGGTCACAAGATGAAATGTCGATTGAAATTTGGTGATTGGTTTGTCGAAGTGAGGGTATATAATAGATCTTCTTAACAAATTAGATATTAGTTGTTAAAAATATATGAATGAAATGTTGATTGACCGAAGTTGTTGATTGAGGACTAGTTGTTGATTTTTTGAATTGGGAGTAAAAGAAGTCGCGATAACCGTAAATACGATGAGATGCGATGTGGGATTTGTGGTTGATTTATCAGGATAAGAAGCCGATAAAAAAAGGAGATATTGATGGTTAAAAATATATATATATATATATATATATATATATATATATATATATATATATATATATATATATATATATATATATATATATATATATATATATATATATATATATATATGTTGAATGACCGGAGTATAAACGTGTGTGTGAGGTCACAAGATTAGAGGTCAAAATTAGGATTTATGAGTGGTTTGTCGAGGGATAAAGAGACATATAAAAAAGTGTAAGTCACAAGATGAAAGGTTGATTCAGGAGATTGATGTTTGGTTTGAAAATAGGGATAAGAGGTGTGTGAAAGTATGTGTAAGGTCATGAGATGATATGAGATGTTGATTGAGATTTGGAGGTTGGTTTACCGGAAGTGGAGAATAATTTAAGAGGTTGTTAAAAATGATATATTAGTGGTTAAAAATAATATGAATGAGATGATGATTGACCGAAATATAAAAGTGTATGAGGTCACGAGATTATAAGTAGATTGTGATTGGTGAATTATTTGTCGAGGGGACAAAGAGATATGAAAAAGTGTGAGTCATAAGATGAGAGATTGATTGAGGGATTAGTATTAGTTTGACGAGGATATGAGGTATGTGAGATCACGAGCTGAGATGTCAATTGAGATTTGATGGTTGGTTTACTGAAAATAAAGGTAAAAAAGAGGTCGTAGTAATATAAAAGAGAATGATAATAAATGAAATATTAGTGGTTAAAATATATGAATGAGATGTTTGATTAATAAAATTGTAAAAGTGTGTGAGGTCACGAGATTAAAAGTTAATTGAGATTTGTGGATGATTTTTCGAGTGGATAAATAGGAATATAAAAAATTGTAAGTCACAAGATAAGAGGCCGATTGGTAGTAAAAAAGGTCGTGATAAGGGTAAAAATCATGAGATGAGGGGTGGAATTTATGTGAATAAGAGGCTGAAAATAAAGGAGATATTGGTGGTTAAAAATAATATGAATGCAATTTTGATTGAGTGAAATGTAAAAATGTGTGAGATCACGATACTAGAGGTCGATTGAGATTGGTGGTTGATTTGTCGAGTGTAATAAGAGGCATGTGAAAAATGTGAGGTCATGATATGTGGTTGATTGAGATTGATGATTGATTTGACGAGAGATAATAGGTCTGTGAAAGTGTGTGAGGTCACAATATGAAATGTGAATTGTGTGATTGATGGTTGATTTGTCGAAGTGGTAGTAAATAAGGTTGATGTAATGGATAAAAAGTCGGTAATAGTGTAAAACACGTCCAACATTACTTTAGATAAGAACAAAAATTATGATACATCTTTACTTAAAATCTCAGAATTAATCTATAGTAACTAACAAGATAAATGATGTAATTGACTTAATTTTTACTAATCAAAATTTATATTTTTAAGTGTTTTTCAAACTCATAAAATTAATATTTTTTAATTGTAGATATTTATTAAATTTTAAAATATATGTTACATTCAAATTTTGGATGGAACTTAATTTTTATTAACTAAAACTAATTTTAAATTAATAAATTTAAATAATATTAATTTAATTTAATTTTTTATAAATAAATAATATTTTGTTTATATTTTTATCCGCACAACCTATTAAAATTGATAATACTTAATTAAAATTAGTATAAATATTATATATTAAATTAAAATATATTACATAAATATTAAGATAAGATATATTAAAATAATACATATTTTATATTCACTTAATTTTATAAATATATTAAAATAATACACATATTTTATCGTCACTTAATATTATAAATATAATATATATTATTAAAATTAAACATATTAAATTAAATCCTTAAAATAAAGTTTATAAATTAAAATTAATTAGAAAGAAAAAATATAAATATTGTTTTATTTTAATTTATAAATTTATTTTAATTAATTATTTAATTGAGAGTACATCTAAAATTCTTAATTAACTAATTAGAAATGGTGAGTTTAGTTTTAATTATATATTATATTTGTAAAATTAAGTAAATATAAAAATAAATAATTATACATTATATAAACATTAAAATAAAATGTAGAAAGATAAATTAATTTTTTATGAATAAAATTAAATTCTTATTCTACTCACCTAAAATTAGAATTCTGTCCTATAATAAAATTAAATATATTATATTTGTAAAATTAAGTAAAATAAATAATTCAATCAAATATACATGTTATAATATATACAAATAAAACCCACCTAAAATTGGAATTACTGTCCTATAATTAAATTAAATATATTATATTGGTAAAATTAAGTAAAAATAAAAATAAAGTAAATAATTCAAATAAACCTGTGACAATCAAGATATCCAACTTGCTAGGAGGATTTGAGGTGAAAGGGCATAAGTAAGAGTTGGTGTCTTTTTTTTTTTTTTGAAAATTGAACATTTAATTTCTCTAATGTTTGCAAGTAGTAGTAGTTAGGTATTCTCTTTTAATATGTTTGTTGGATTTTATCTTGAATGGTGTATGTAGTATTGGTTTTAAGAAACATATTATGACTTCTTTTATGGATTATATGATAAATGCCTTTTGATGTTAAAACTAGACTTCTATCGTGTTATAGTATTGGTTTGTGTATTCATTTTGGGGCTTACAATAAATTTGTGTGATTTTACAAAATAACTTTATGAATTGGATATAATTGTTGTGGCTTATTAGAACTTTAATATCAAAACATGAAAATGTTGGAGATTTCAATAAACGTGACATGAAAATTGAGAATGATTATTTTGTGGCGGATCTGATCTTAGGTGTTTAGGGTACATTTCAGGGGTAAGAAAATACAGATATTTTAGTATATCAATAACACCTTAACGCAAAATATCAATTTCAGTATTATTAATAAATTATAAGGATTATATATATATATATATATATATATATATATATATATATATATATATAATCCTTATAATAATTAAATAATGACTAAGTAAGTTATAAATACTAAATTATAATTTTGATTTTCGAAAATTAGGTACATGCATCTTAGGAAATTCATTTCCTTTCAAATAGTGTTCTAACTTTCATGATATATATTTTCTTTATAATCTCAGCAAATTCATTTCTTACTCTGAACACACATTTGAGCCTCAACTCTTAAATTTTATTTTTCTTTCACTCTCAATATATACTTTCAATTTTTCTTAAACAAATTGGATATTCAACTTCCAAGATATATATTATATATCGGGAGTGTTGGTTAACCATGGAATTTAAATTGGAATTTAGAAGTCTAATTCTAATTTTTAAATTTGATACACCATTTAAAATTAAGAATTTAATTAAAATTACATTGAAATTCAAAATAATGTAATTTTATAATTTTTAATTTGACTCGTTTTTAGTTTATATTTTAAAAATATCAAAGTGATATATATATATATATATTAAATTTAGTAAGTCAATATTTTAAACGATATATTTTTTTAATTTATGAAATTATGATATTGAAACAATATTTTGTTTTTTGAATTAAGAAAGTTAACGTGTCGAATATTTATTATTTTTTTAATTTAGAAAATAACATGATAACTCGATATTTTTTTCTAAAGAATTGGACCCTATATAAAGTTACTGTAAACTTAAACTATCATATTAAGATATTTCAAACTAATATTTTAATAATATAGATAATATCTCTTAAAATTGTTTATTAGATTCATTTTTTCAACATAATAAATGAAATTGAATTACAATTGTATAGTATTCTAACATAAAAATTGAATTATAATTTAATATTAATTCTTGTGAAATTGAATTTGAATTTTAATTAATGTCAATTCTTATTAAATTGGAATTTGAACTCCAATAATAATTTTAATTCCAATTCCACTCATACAAACTTACCTTATAATTTTGTACTGTTTTATTCTTTATAATTTTTTTCCGATTAAAAATTAGATGGTTTTGAGTATACCACAAATTTTCGTTACGTTCGTTATTCCAAAATTTTGGTAAGTTATAAATTTGATTTCCATATAGAGAATATTTCGATATGGTATACGATATTGATAAAAAAAATATATTAGATATTCCGTACCGACCCATATATTGTAACCTGACAAAAAAGCATAAATTGTGAGTTGGCTTATTTAATTTAGTAACTAGAGGATGAATTGTTATTAGAGACATTACTTTAATAATTTTTAGATTGGAGATTACATCTATTTGCTCACTTGTTCAAGTAAGCTTATTGGCTTTTATGCAAACTAATTAACATCATCCAGACCAAATTAAAGCAAATCAAATGAAAGATATTGTAATAAATTGATTAAAAAAATTAATGGGCTTGAATGATTTGAATAATATTTAAATAATTTACCATACTTTTGAAAAAAATAAATTTCACCAAAATATTAAAATAGTTTCTATTTCATTTGTTTGAAAATTAGTTTACATGATATATATCACATCAAATATTTTCTATTGATTTGTGTCATTTTATATTACACAATTGTTCATATAACTCAATTTTTCTTAAATTCGACAAAAATAAATGTTGTTAAAATTCAAACAATTTTCTTTCCATATCATTGATTTACTATTCAAATTATTTTACCTTTCTCAACCCGACAAAACATTGCTTTAAAATTGTTGTATTAAACCATGATGTACTAATCAAAACCTTTGACTTATGATATAGGATTTTAATAACATAATGAAATTTCTCATTATCATGACCTTTCATTTAGGTAAGATTCTTAGTCACTTAAACTACTTGCAAACTTGAAAGTTTGTAAAAGAAACAAAACCAAAACAAAATGAGCCAACAAACAAAGACAAATCAAATAGGCCGAAAGAGAAATATTAATCATGAATCAAACACCTTAGACAATGCTATCTTACTTAGAGCTTGTCCAAATTCTCTAAATCTATATATTAATTTATGTGATGGGTAATTTTTCAAAACATCAGAGATTAACCCTTTACAATCTTGTGTAATCTTAATGGAATTATTCATGCCTTTAAACTTAAGATCAGAATTAAGACTATAATTCTCCTTCCAAAACACAAGTGATTTTTGTCTTAATCTGGTTAAATTGAGAATCAAACCATTTATGTTATAAAAATTGAAATATAAGACCAAGTCAATTGTTACCCAAATCTCAACATGATTCAAAAGCATACATGCAAACAATATTACCGGTATTTGTATTTTTAATGTAAATTATTAGAAAATATTCAATACAAATAATGTTACAAAGCTGAAGAATAAAATGATAAAAAATTAAAAAAATATTTATATTTAAACATATTTAATTGTGTTGGAGATTAGATGTGAAAAACATATGAATTCGTGTGGATACCTTATTATTATTTTTTTTTAATTTTCGAACCAATTAATTGTGTTTATATTTTTCCTCATTTTGTTTGATGTTATACATAAACGTTTTTATTATATTAAATGAATCATTTTCAAATATATATACATATATTTTAATTTGTTTGGTCAATTGAAACTTCAAAAAGTTAAATATTTTATTAACTTGTTTTATTTATATCAATGTGATTAGAAAATGAACAATTGTACTCCATTTGCCAACTCTTCCAATTGATACGAAACTAAAACATGAAACAACATCCAAATTGAATTAAACAAATTGGGGCTTAAAATTGAGAAGGGCGGGCAGGTGAGCGTCGTAGGCCGCAGAGAATCTTGGGAAGATGTCGGAGCGCAAAAGGTGCACCACTTTTGTAGCATACATTACTGTAATAAGTGATTGCTTGGCAACATTTTGCATTAACAGTTCCTCTTGCACAAACATTTAATTTGGCCTTTGCCATCAAACACATAAATGGAGATGCAGGTCGTGGAGTGCGTGGTGTGCGTGGTGTTCGTCCAAACCATGACCTTTTGGGCGGTGATGGAAATGCATGTGGGGTGCGTGGTGTTCGTCCAAACCATGACCTTTTGGGCGGTGATGGAAATGCAGGTGGGGTTTTAGGTGTTCTTCCAAACCGCCACCATGACCTTTTGGGTGGTGATGGGAATGCAGGTGGGGTGCTAGGTGTTCCTTCAGACCATGAGCTTTTGGGCGGTGATGGGAATGTAGGTGGGGTTTTAGGTGTTCCTCCAAACCACCATGACCTTTTGGGTGGTGATGGGAATGCAGGTGGGGTTTTAGGTGTTCCTCCAAACCATGAGATTTTGGACGGTAATGGCAATGTAGAGTTGGGTGGTTTTCCAACTTCAAATAGAGATGCATGCGCTGACTTGAGTGAAGGGAAAACAATTATGAAGGCTATTATTACAATTATCAAACTCTTTGAATTCATTGCTAAACAATTAGTATGAATATTTTGAGTTTGATGATATGATATGACTATATGTGTCTTCTTTTATAGTAGAGGTAGATTAAGAAACCATCTAAAGAAAGTACTAATATCAAGATTATTAAAATTCTAATAAAAATTTATTCTAAGTCATTTTCAAATTATTTAAATTTTCATCACTTTTGTTTTTTACTTTAAGTGTAATTCATATTTGTATAATACACAAAAGAAAAAAGAAGAAAAAAAAAATGTACTTGTTTAATAATGTTCGCCTAGAATAAACGATTTTTTTAACTTTTAAGAAATAAACCAAGATAGCTCAGTGGTAAAAGTCGGGTTAAGAGACCAAACGGTCACGGGTTAATTCACCTATATTTTAAAATAAAATTTTAGTGAGGGGCCATAGATGTGTTGTGTCATTCTAGTTCTCCTTAATTAAAAAAAAAATTAAATATAAATGTCTTTTTAAAATTTTTGAAATTAAAATTAAATCAAATCAGAATGGTTTAAAACTAGTTTGTGACTAAAGAATTGTCACCTAATTTTTTTACAAAATTAAAAAAAATAAATAATTGTTGCGTAGAACAATAATGCCTTTGAAAAATAGATTTTTAAGGGTTATGTGTTTGATTGTTTAATTACATATGAGAAAAAGTCTTTGTTGTGTCTAATTGTCGTTAGATACTTTCTCTACTCCTGACATTTTGGCTATTCTTAAAAAGTATTTTACACTTATTTATCTGTTTATTTGACAATTCTTATCCGATCTAAAATGTATAGACTATATATTAATAATAAATTTACAAGCAATATTTATTAAATAGGATAATAATTTTAATTATAATTTTAATTATTTACAAATAAATAAATTAATACTTTGAACGTGATAAAAAAATAAAAAATAAAAATAAGAAAATAAGAGGAATTAAAATTTATTAATTTTATGATTATAATTCAATCTATGGTTTTTTGAGTTTTTATCAAATATTAAATAATGAACCCAAAGATTTATTTTTATTCAAAGCATTTGTTCTTTTAGAAAACTTTTTTTATTTGAGCTACCTTAGTGTGTTCAATATAGTCAAAATTAAATATTATTTAAAATTATTAGTCATTTATAAACTCATAAAATCGATATTTTATCTCATCGTATAAGTATAATACTCTTAACGGTAAGTGAATGGTTTGTTGCTCATACCTATTAATGTGTTGGTGATATTTTCTCAAGTCTACCCTTTTTTTAACAGCAAAGGTGGTAAAATAATCGGATCTGAAGTTATATTTCGAGAGGAAGGTAGTCATTTGGTATAACTCTATCGAGTCAAATTTTTTTTAAGATGTCGATTTTTGTAGAGTTGCTTGGCTGTCCAAATCCAAATAGATTTGCATGCGCGGACTTGAGTGAAGGTGAAACCACTGTAAAGACTATTATTACAACTATCAAAGTCTTTGAATTCATTGTTAAACAATAAGCATAAATATTTTGAGTTTTATGAGATGAAATGACTATACGGTTCTTCATAGGAGAGGTATATTAAGAAACCATTCTAAAGAAAGTACCAACATTTAATAATAAATATTATTATTTAATTGCTTTAGATTATGAAAATTTATCTTTAAATTATTTTCCAATTACTTAAATTTTCGTCAAATTTTCTTTTACTACAATTGAATAAAGTAAAGAGAAAGAGATAAAAAAATCAATTCAATTTAGTGTATCAAAATACATAAATATTGGACTTATTAGAGATTCTAATTAATATAGAAAAAATATTTGTAGGTAGGGTGTAAGTATGCCACCTAGAGCCACAACTTCTAATTCTATTTAAGACGTTATAAGTAGGAATCGAAACATGATAGCTTTCTTAGTGAAGTCAATATAATAAAAAAAATTAATATTATTTAAAATTGTTATAAACTAGTAAAATCAAGTTTTATCTCAAGGTTTACTTAAAAATAATCACAATTTTATACTATTTTTATTTATATATAAGAATAAAATTAATTTAAATAATAATAAATAAATGAACAAAAATTCATTTATCTTGATAAATAATAATATTTTTTAATTTGTAATTTAAATTCAATTTATTTAAATAAAATCGAAATAATTTAATAACTTATAAAATCATAATAGTTTAACTTGTTTAAACGTTAAACTAATTTAACTTGTTAATTAATTTATAATCGTAAAATTTTAATTTTTTAAGAGTTCAATAGAATGTTTAAGTATCTTTATTATAATCAAACATGAAAATACAAATAGGATTTGCATGCGCGGACTTGAACGAAGGTGAAACCACTATAAAGACTATTATTACAACTACAACTATTAAAGTCATTGAATTCATTGCTAAATAATAAGTATAAATATTTTTAGTTTGATGAGATGAAATGACTATACGGGTCTTCTTTTATAGTAGAGGTGTATTAAGAAACCATTCTAAAGAAAGTACCCATATTTAATAATAAATATTATTATTAAATTGCTTAAGATTATGAAAATTTATCTTTAAATTATTTTCAAATTACTTAAATTTTAGTCACATTTTTTACTCCAATTGTAATTCTAGCAGGTTAAATGCACGAGTAATAATTTAAAAACAAAAAAATATTACGTTAAAAATGTGACTTTATAATTTAACTCAATATTTTTTTTTATCTAATTATTAAAAAATATGACAAAACTTAATTACCTTTCTCTACTCGTTTTATTTAAAATTGTTTTGACTTTATAATTTAACTTAATATTTCTTTTATCTAATTATTAAAAAATATGACAAAATAAAAGTAGTTTCAATAAAACAAATCTTCAAATATTGAATTTTGGATCAAATTACCAATCAAATATAATGTTTTAATGTGGTTTAATATTACTTTGAAAAAAATGAGAATATTAAAAAAACCATCTAACTAATTCGTAAATTTTTATAATTTTTATATCTATAATGATTTTAACTATTTAATAACCAAATTTGAGGTATAATGATTTTGACATTTCCTCCGAACAAAGGTATAATGATTTTGACATTTTTTCCGTGAACAATTCGAATCATAGTCTTTAGTATAAAATGTTAACACTTTAACCGCTAGACCACCTCTGATTGTTGATATAATTTTATAATTTTGTGTATGTGTATATATATTTTGTAAGTTAGATTTTGATATCTACTGGGGTCTAATATTACTTATTATTATATACTTATTTGAAAAAATAAAAATATTAAAAAAATCAACTAACCAATTCATTTAAGTTATTATATCTATAATGATTTTAATTATTTAATAACAAAATTTGAGATGCATTCGATTACACCTTTACTCAAGCTGACATTTCCTCCATGGACAAACCCTTATGTTTTCTCATCATTGTATGCGTTACTCAAGCCGACATTTCCTCCATTGATAAACTCTTAAGTTTTCTCACCAATATTTGCGCTACTCAAACTGACATTCCCTCCATGGACAAACCCTTAAGTTTTCTCAAGCCAACATTTTCGCTTCTGCTTCATCTACCAATGTTCGAGCACTAACATATAATAATTACTTATTTACCAATGTTCGAGCACTAACATATAATAATTACTTCTTTTAGAGGGATTCGAACTTTGACCTTTAATATAAAATGTTAACACTTAACCGATAGACCGCTTATGATTGTTGAAATAATTTTATAATTTTGTGTATGTAGATATATTTTGTAAGTTAGGTATTGAATAATTATATAAATTATCTACTAGGTCTAATATTATTTATTATTATATACTTATTTGAAAAAATAAAATATTAAAAAAATTAAGTAACGAATTCATTTAAGTTTTTATATCTATAATGATTTTGATTATTTAATAACCAAATTCGAGGGTGCATTCCTAAACATTCAATTACACCTTTAGACATAAACTCTTGGGTTTTTTTATCACCAATGGTTGTGTTACTCAAGCCGACATTCCCTCCATGAACAAACTTTTAAGTTTTCTCACCAATGTTTGCGTTACTCAAGCCGACAATCCCTCCATGGACAAACCCTTAGGTTTTCTCAAGCCGTTGCAAGTTCGAAACATACATGTATAATTTTTAATTTTATTTTTAACCATTTTAAGTTTATGGGAGGGTCAACCCACAATCTGACCCAAGTATCCATTTATTATCACATATATATCCAAATTAACCATAGTTCTCGACCCAGTAATTCAGACACTTTTAAAATTAAGCATCATATTATATATATATATATATATATATTAGTTAGTTAAAAATTTGAACTTATATTGTTAAAATGTTCCGCGTTCATCAAATTTGTTGTTGAATTTGAAATATAAAGTCTTACTAGCCTAGTTGGCAAAAGCGTTGTACTTGTTTTGTTAGAATTTTTAATTTATTTTTAATTGTTTTAAGTTTATGGGCTGGTCAACCCACAATCCAACTCAAGTATTCATTTACTCTCACATGCATATCCAAATTAACCAGCTATCGATCCGACAATCCGAACACTTTTGAAATTAAACATCATTATATATATTTATATATATATATATATATATATATATATTAGTTAGTTAAAAAGTTGAACTTATATTGTTAAAATGTTTCGCGTTTATCAAATTTAGTGTTGAATTTAAAATTTAAA
Organism: Impatiens glandulifera; assembly: GCF_907164915.1. Classification (NCBI taxonomy): domain Eukaryota; kingdom Viridiplantae; phylum Streptophyta; class Magnoliopsida; order Ericales; family Balsaminaceae; genus Impatiens; species Impatiens glandulifera. Next base: position 2,923,597 of record NC_061863.1, read on the forward strand.
GTCTTATTAGTTTAGTTGGTTAAAGTGCTGTACTTGTTTTGTTAGGTTGCAAGTTCAAAACTTACATATATAATTTTTTATTTTATTTTAAACCGTTTTAAGTTTGTGGGTGAGTCAACCCACAATCCGACCCAAGTATTCATTTACTCTCATATATATCCAAATTAAGCACAACTTTCGACCTGACAATCCGGTCACTTTTGAAATTAAACATCATTATATTATATTATATATATATATATATATTAGTTAAAAAGTTGAACTTATTTTGTTAAAATGTCACGCGTTCATCAAACTTGATGTTGAATTTAATTAAAAACTTATTAGTCTAGTTGGTTAAAGCGTTGTAGGTTGCAAGTTCGAAACTTACACATAGAATTTTTAATTTTATTATTAACCGTTTTAAGTTTATGGGTGGGTCAACCCACGATCCGATCCAAATATTCATTTCTCTCACATATATATCCAAATTAATCCTATCTCTCGACCCAACAATCCAAAACTTTTGAAATTAAGCATTATCATATACTTACAGATTTGAACAACACGGTAAAGTAAAAAAAAAGTAGAGAGAAAAATATTGGACTTATTAGTGATTTTAATTTAAAATTATTTGAATATAGGAGGTTAATATGACACCCAGATTTACGACATCTATTTAAAAAGTTACAAGGATGAATCCAACCATTATAGCTACCTTAAGTGAAGTCAATATAATAAAATTTTAATATTATTTAATATTGTTAGTTTTTATAAACTAGTAAAATAGAGTTTTATTTTAAAGTTAACTTTAAAAAATCATAATTTTATACTATTTTTATTTATATATAAGAATAAAATTAATTTAAATATTAATAATAAATGAATTACAAAAAGTCATAGAATAATTCATTTATCTTGATAAATAATGATATTTTTTAATTTGTAATTTAAATTTAATTTATTTAAATAAAATTGAAATAATTTAATAACTTATAAAATTGTAATAGTTTAACTAGTTTAAACGTTAAACTAATTAAACTCGTTAATTAATTTATAATCGTAAAACTTTAATTTCGGCATATATAACATTTTTTTTTATTATCTTGTAATTTTGGTGAAATAGTGTGGAAATATTAGTAAAACAAATATCATATATGTACTTTTTCTTAGCACTTGAATGAGTTCAATTTTTAAGATTATATATATATATATATATAACGTTTCTAATGACTTAAAAAAAATATTTTTTATTTGCTCTCTAAAATAAAATAAAAACTCTAAAAATATGAAAAATTATTTTTCTGATTTCTTTCTATAACTTTTATAATATTGGAAGGTGACTTCTTTTTTTCTCAAACTCTCTGTTATGTTTTGTTTATTTTTATATTTGGTTAGATTATTTTGAATCATACCCCATTATATATGACAAGATAGCATTTATAAAATGACAAGATCATTGTTTTTAATATAGCTTTTTGATATAATTTTATTATTTTTTAAATTTTATTTTATTATTTATTTAATTTATAACATTCATTTAAAAAATGTCTTTTTTTATTTAATTTATGATTGTCTTAAAATATATATATATATATATTGAATCATATCCCATTATATATGACAAGATAGCATTTTTAAAATGAATCTTTTTTTTTTGAAAACCGTTTAAAAACCCAAAAGTGGGAGGGTTAATAATCAAAATTAGACAAACCCTAGTTTTGATTATAAGATAACAAACAAAATACTCAAACATTTCTGAATAGTGAGTCAAATCACATTATAAAACACATATAAAAATAAATAAAGACTACAATCTAGATATCACAACCTATGTTGTCTCCATATCCGCCTTTTGACCATATTGCCTTCTTCCACGTCCCAATCTTCTCGCGTTCTTCTTGAAGGGAGATTGAATTGAAGTAGTTGATGTTGTCTGTCTTCTCTTATTGTTTAATCTTTCTCTATATAAACTCGTACTAACATAGTAAAATGTATTATTTTTCAGGATTTCAAGGTTTTTGTCACTACTTTTCTCTGCTTTAGTTTTCCGTGTTTGAGGATCAACAACCTTAGTTTCATTCTCCTCTGTTGTATCTTTGCTTTCATCTTCTGCATCTTCCTCTTCCTTACATTTAGGTTTATCTTCTTCAGAATCCCTTATTTCATCAATTTCCTTTCCTTCCTTACTTCCCTCTTCTTGAGTTTGATTTCCTTTTGTTCCTTCATCCGAATTCTGAACAGCTTTCCCTTTGACATTTCTTTCTTTTGCTGCTTGTTTTTCTACAACTGTTTCATTTGTACTAGGAACCTTTTGTTTCTTGGCTTCTCCATTCTGCATTTGTTGTTCTTGGTTTGTTTTCTGGTTGGCCATTCATTTAGGGCATCTCATTATAGAATGTTTAAAGGTATTGCAGTTCACGCATCTATACGGTCTCCATTCATAGTGTATATGCCCATCTTGGTAGCATTTCCCACCACTGTAATTTCGTTGGGAAGAACGCTTTTGGGTTGAACTTCAACGCTCATCCTAACATATGTGAGATTTTCGTTTTCCTTAGTGATTTTGTCCATGTATAGCGGGTTTCCTAGAAGGCTAGCAAAATGGCTTAAGGCTTCCACGTTGTACATGTGGGGAGAGATATTTCGCAACTTGAACCAGATTTGCACTATTTCTTTTGGAATATTGTCATAACTTGTACCCTCCTTCCATTTTCGAGCTTCATGCATTCTTTCCCCATATGTGTATGTCCCAACTCTAAAATTTTCTCAAGATTAGCCTCTTGATTGAATTTCAAGAAACACATGTCGTGACTGTTAGAGGTGACCTTCATTAGACCTTTTTTTTCCATTGCTTCATGAGTTCTTCCTTGGTGGCATCAAAAGTGGCAGATTCTTTCCCAATATAATTACCCACTATCACCTGTTCCCATGATCGAACGCATTTTTCTTCCACGTCTGATGGTAGCTTGAACTCAAAGGGATTTTTGAGTTTTTCCACCTTTGATTTGAACGTAACCAGGAAAATCTGTCCATTTTTTGGGATTTTGTTTTCATTTTCTTTTGCTAAGTTTTGACCCTGCTTTATGTCTAGATTCTTCTTCCAGACTTGATCACCTGACAATTTGGGTTCTTTTTCAGAGTATAAAACTTTGTCTTGGTATATTCTACCAACTCTTTCATTGTGTTGACGGACCAGCTAACAATAATATCATACTTCTCTCTTTTTAGAAGATTCCAATCTTGGAGGTAGTGAAGGTTTACCAGAATAGTGATTTGCTGAGCCCTTTTTTTTTGTTGAGAATCATTTCTCCAATCTTAGTTTGCATCAACATCCTTAAAATTTGGTTTTTCAGCCCTTTGAGGTTTTCTCTCTCATTAAAACCAACCCTCCATTTGCCTTTTGCATTCTCTTCGGTTTCCCCTATTACCCCTGCTTTCTTGTTTACTGCATTATTGTGACATTTGTTTATAACCCTGATTTCTTCCATACCAACACTATTTTCCTTTTGTTCTTCTGTAATTTCCTTCTTCTTACTGGTCGCCTCTTTTTTATTTTGCTTTCCTTTTTTCCTCTGTGACTTACTAGTTTTATCGGATTAAGTCTGATTCCCAAAAGAATCATCAACAAATTCATTTGAAAATGTTTATTTATTTGGGAAATCAGTATGTATTTCATTTTTGTTCTTATCTCCGTTGACATTCATCTTAACAGAATTATCGAATGCTATAGTGGAAGAAGACATATCTGGAGCTTTTCTAGAGTTGATATTTATGCTCTTGCTCATGAATTCATGGGTTCCATCTTTTCCTTCTTTAGCCAGAGTGTCTTTGCTTTTATGAGACGTAATGGGGTATGTGCTCCTATTTCATTCCTATTGATTATCTGCATCCTGGACTTTTTTTGGTGAGTAGAGCAGGAATTTGATATTTCAGGTGCCTGTTTAAGAGAATTGGTTAGGCTTGAGCCAAAGGTTGACAAAGAAGAGAGATTCTCTATTGTAGAAGCTTTCATGTTTCCTTATTTAAAATGGAAAAAGTAGACGGATTCAAACAACGGCGTTTATCGCGATGCGCGATTAGAACGGTTGAAACCCTAGCGGTGCTTGTGAATGATCCAACTAGGATTTCCGCGACACTACTGATCGTGCTGTTTGTGGCAATCGTGTCGTTTGTGCCGATCTTGAATTTGATTGTGCGGTATTGACTGTACTGCTCATGCCGCGGTGAATACAACGAAGCGCAATCTGTACGATTGAAACCCTAGTAGCGCTTGCAAAACAGGGGATTCTTTGGCTATGTCAATCGTGTCGTTTTTGTGATTTGTTTCGTTCGTGACGATCGTGCCGTTGATTGTGTTGTGTCAACCGTGTTGATCGTGTCGTCGATTGTGATGTGTCAACCGTGCCGATCGTGCCTATTGTATTCCAGAGCTTTTCTCTCACATATGATTTGATTTTGAAAGCGTTGGGAATTATGTGTCACCCAAAACTTAAGATCATTGTTTTTAATATAGCTTGTTGATATAATTTTATTATTTTTTAAATTGTATTTTATTATTTATTTAATTTGTAATATTCATTAAAAAAATTCTTTTTTCTATTTAATTTATGATTGTCTTGAAATAAATATTAGAGTATTTATGTTTCTTAGTTTCTTAGACGACACTTAGTGTGGTATTTTCGAGTTTTCTTTTATTTCAATTTATAAAAATACACCGGTAAAAGATATGTTTGACATTCGATTTTGTAGTTTTACTAACCGTATTAGATAGATATAAAAGAAAATTGAACAAAGAAGAAAGAATGCACAATGATAGACTATTGTTCATAGTTAAAAATAATAGTTAAATTTGTCTTCTCGAGATTATGGCGTTATCTGAATAATTTCAATATATATGGGACATTATTACACTTAGCTTTATAAAGTCGGTCCGATTGATCTTTGTTCATAAAAATAATGCGAGCTTTAGAAGTCTACCAAAATCTCATTTTTTGGTTGGAGTGTTATTCACAGTAAAATTCTCATTGATGATAAATAAATGTGAAAGTGCATGATTATTGTGTGTCGTTGTCCTATGTGTTATAAGTAGGTGAAGATTACTTCTTATTTGCTTTTACATTGTCACACAATTCCAAATATATGGAGTCATTTGTGGAATTTGACTAGAATTCAATGGATTATGTTAGAGACCGTTATTGGCTATTGAGAGAAATGAATCGGGGTGACTAAAAAAAATTAGACTTACAAGATAGATCTATGTCTCATAATTTTCTTGTGAAATATCTGGTTAGAAAGAAATAAGAAAACATTTAACAATCAAAGTAGACTGTTAATGATTATTCAAAATATCATTATCATGTGTCCGAGATTAGATCCGAAAAATATATAAATTCGTGTGGAGACCTTATTATTTTTTTAAAAAATTTCTAACCAATTAATTGTATTTATAAATATTTTTTATTTTTCCTCATTTTGTTTCATGTTATACTTAAACGTTTTTATTATATTAAATGAATCATTTCAAATGCATATACATATATTTTAATTTGTTTGGTCAATTGAAACTTCAAAAAGTTAAATATTTTATTAACTTGTTTTATTTCTATCAATGTGATTAGAAGATAAACAATTGAACTCCATTTGTCTACTCTTCCAATTGATACGAAAGAATATAAATTGAACTCCATTTGTCTACTCCATATTGTATGTCTCCAATATATAAGATTGATTATATTTATTATAAAACATGAAACAACATTCACATTGAATTTAACAAATTGGGGCTTAAATTTGAGAAGGGAGGGCAGGTGAGCGTCGAAGGCCGCAGAGAAACTTGGGAAGTTGTCGAAGTACAAAAGGTGCACCCCTTTTGTAGCATACATTATTGAAATTAGTGATAGCTTGGCAACACTTTACATTAATAGATGTTCTCTTGAATATTCCATTCAATATTCCCCTTGCACAAACATTTAATCTGGCCTTTGCTACAAAACACGTAAATGGCGATGCATGTCCTGGAGTGCTTGGTATTCTTCCAAACCAAGAACTTTTGGGCGGTGATGGAAATGCAGGTGGGGATGGGGTGCGTGGTGTTCGTCCAAACCATGACCTTTTGGGCGGTGATGGAAATGCAGGTGGGGTTTTAGGTGTTCTTCCAAACCACCATGACCTTTTGGGCGGCGATGGAAATGCAGGTGGGGGCAATGTAGAGTTGCTTGGCTGTTCAAATCCAAATTGATTTGCATGAGCGGACTCCAGTGAAAGGGATACCATTGTGAAGGCTATTATTACAACTATCAAAGTCTTTGAATTCATTGCTAAACAATAAGTATAAATATTTTGAGTTTGATGAGATGAAATGACTATGCGGGTCTTCTTTTATAGTAGAGGTATATTATGAAACCATTCTAAAGAAAGTACCAACATTTAATAATAAATATTATTATTTAATTGCTTAAGATTATGAAAATTTATCTTTAAATTATTTTCAAATTACTTAAATTTTTGTCACATTTTCTTTTACTACAATTGCAATTCATATTTGTACAACATGGTAAAGTAAAGAGAAAGGAGATAGAAAAATCAATTGAATTTAATGTATCAAAATACATAAATATTGGACTTATGAGTGATTCTAATCTATATTATATATATATATACATATAATGATGCTTAATTTTTAAAGTGTCTAAATTGTCGGTTGAGAGTTATGGTTAATTTGAATATTTATGTGAGAGTAAATGGATATTTGGGTCGGATTGTGGGTTGACCCGCCCATAAACTTAAAACGGTTCAAAATTTATTTAAAAATATTATTTGTAGGTTTCGAACTTGCAACATAACAAAACAAGTAGAACCTTTTAACCAACTAGGCTAACAGCACTTTTTATTTAAAATTCAACACCAAATTTGATGAACGCGAGATATTTTAACAATAAAAGTTCAATTTTTTAACTAAATAATATATATATATATATATATAATGATGATTAATTTTTAAAGTGTCGGGGATTGCTGGGTTGAGAGTTGTGGTTAATTTGGATATTTATGTGAGAGTAAATGGATACTTGGGTCGAATTGTGAGTTGACCCGCACATAAACTTAAAACGGTTAAAAAATAAATTTAAAGATGTTATTTGTATATTTCGAACTTGCAACCTAACAAAACAAGTACAACCTTTAACCAAATTGATTGAGATGTGGTTTGTCGATGGATAATAGACCGGTATCATTTGAAAGTGGTTAAAGAAATATGAATCAAATATTTGATTGACAAAGTGAAAGTGTAAAGTCACGAAATGAGAGATTCATTTGTAAAAAAATATGTGATGAAATGTGAGAAAATAAGTTGTTTTATCGAAGTGAATAAAATGTGGAATGAGAGCGTTATATTTTTTATTTTAATAATTTTAAACATTGATTAAATATTATTATAATTTTTTTAATTTATTTTATTTTTATACTTATCCGTGTGCATAGTACGAAAATTTTCCTAGTTAATATAGAAACGGTTGACATTTATTAGATTATGTTGCTGAAAATAAGATCTTATCTTAACATCTATTCAGAATGTTCATGCATTTAATGATTAAAAGCATTATCGAAAAGGCGATACATTTGATGCGTGAATTTGGTATATCTTATAGTATAAAGAATGAGAGCTTCACGTGTTGCTCCTCTAGTTGGTCCACACGAGCTCGTCAAGATTCAGTTGACTTCGACTGCTAGGACGAAAGAACAACAGAAGTAATCTAATTGCTTATGGGAAAAATGAGTTTTTCAATCACCTATTCACTATCTCCCAGATCCCTATTTTAAGCTGTTAAATTATAGAGTCATGGAAATAGAAAACCAAAAGACCATCTTTTGACATTCCTCCGTTTGCAATTAATATTTATGATAAACGTTTTATTTCCTAAATAAAATCTATTTCAAATCATTATATTCATAATTATTTTGATATATCACGTTTCCATAATCAATTTACCATGATTAATTATTTTATTTTATAAATAAAATATTATTTCTAATTATTATTTCATTCTCATTAATCTATTCTGTCAACTCTAAGTGTGTGACCTCGTAAGACTCAATTATAATAGTTATGAGTTTAACCCTATTAATTGTAGTTGACCTCACTCCTAACATAATCAAATTAAATTATTACCGTTAATTGTCCTATCCAGGTTTAGTCATTGCACATTAAATTAAATGATATATTTCTTTCAGAAATAATATTTTCAGAAATAATATTTGAAGGTTAGCAGGACACTTAAAACCACGACTTCCAATTCTATTTAAGACGGTCGAACCATGATAGTTGCCTTAGTGAAGTCAATATAATAAAATTTTAATATTATTTAAAATTGTTAGTCAATTATAAACTAGTAAAATCGAGTTTTATATCAAGATTAACTTTAAAATAATCAAAATTTTATACTATTTTTATTTTATATAAGAATAAAATTAATTTAAATAATAATAAATAAATGACATAAAAAACTCTTACAATAATTCATTTATCTTGATAAATAATAATATTTTTTAATATGTAATTTAAATTCAATTTATTTAAATAAAATCGAAATAATTTAATAACTTATAAAATCATAATAATTTAACTAATTTAAACGTTAAACTAATTAAACTCGTTCACTAATTTATAAATGTAAAATTTTAATTTTCTAAGAGTTCAATAGAAATGTGTACGTATCTTTATTATAATCGAACATGAAAATACAAATGAATTGATTATAAATTTTGGTAACATAGCTCAATTTACAATATATTTTACTAATATTTTAAGATATTTATATTTTACTTGTACAAAAGTTAATTTTTATGTATGGTTATAGAATTATTAAATATTATATCTATTGTAATAAAACTCTTTCACTCATTTTCAATTGTGAGATGAAATGATATTTTTTTAAAAGATCATACAAATGGACAAATATATAAATTTCATATATACTAGCATAGTACATTCTTCTTTCTTAGTTCTCATACATTTTTATTATCAAATTTATCTCACAATAAACTAATAAATATATTTATTCTCATTTTCAATAATAGAAAATAAAATTTTGGTTTATTTAAAGATAATTATTTTAGTACAATCTTATCACAAAATGATCAAAAATTAAAGTTTGAAAATGATTTGTATCAAATTTTGTGTAAAAATTAAAATATAAAGTCTTATTAGCTTAGTTGGTTAAAGAGTTGTACTTGTTTTGGTTAGATTTTAAGTTTAAAATATACATATAATATTTTTAATTTTATTTTAACCATTTTAAGTTTATGGGCGGGTCAACCCACGATCCGACTCAAATATCCATTTACTCTCACATATATATTCAAATTAATCACAGCTCTCGACACGACAAATTCAAATTAAGCATTATTATTATTATATATATATATTCGCGTGTTTATCAAATTTTGAGGAGAAATTAAAATTTAAAATTTTATTACCTTAAATATTTAAAGTGTTGTAATTGTTTTGTTAGGTGGCTAGTTAAAAATATACCACAACTCCTTATTTTATATATATATATATATATATATTGAGTTTGATGATATGAATATATGTGTCATCTTTTATAGTAAATGTAGATTAAGAAATCATCTAAAGAAAGTAATAATATTTAATAATATATATTATTATTTCATTGTTTAAGACTATGAAAATTATATTAAAAATTTATCTTTTAAGTATTTTTCAAATTACTTCAATTTTTAATTAATTTTTGGTTTTAAGTTGTATTTTGTAAGCATGGAATTGGGTCCAATTTTTAGGTTTGGTAAAGTATTTAAGATTAAAAATTAAAATTAAAATTAAAATTTCAATGAAATTCAACCTAGTGTATTTTTATAAATATCAGTTATATAATTTTTTTTCTTGGAATTATAATTTTAAAATAAGTTTTTTTTATGTTTTCTAAATAAATACATTTTATCATTTCATCATTTATAACACAATTAACGGGTTAAACATATTTTATTTTCTTGATTTAGAAATTTAAAATATCGAACAACTATATTCTTTAAAAAATAGTAAATTAATATTTTCGAACTAATATTTGTATTTTTTGTATTTAGGAAGGCAAATATTGAATTAATTTATTTTTTAAATTTAGGAAATTAACATGCCGAAGAAATATGTTTTTATTTAGTGAATGAATTAACATATCGAACTAATATTTTTTCTCTTTCATGAGAACCGACTTCTAAATAAAAACTCTTTATACTTGAGTTATTCTAATAATTTGTATCAAGTAATATATTAATAATATAGATAATATATATTCAAATTAGTTTTATTGTATTTTTATTTCAAACATATAAATTGGAATTAAATTTCAATTTTAAAATTTTTCCAAACATAAGTTTAAATCATAATTCGGATTTGAATTCCAATGTGAATTTCACTCATCCAAATACATTTAAGTGTAATTCATATTTATACACTATTTAAAAGAAAAATTGTACGTGTTTAAAAATATCTTCCACGAATAAGTAATTTTTTCGAATTTTAAGAAATAAAATATAAATATAAATATTTTTTCAAAATTTTTGATATAAAATTAAATCAAATCAAGGAATGATTTAATAACTAATTTGTGACTAAAGAGTCGTCACCTAAACTTTCTTTTAAAATTAGGAAAAACATAAATTCTTGGCGAGTAGAACAATAACGCTTTTGAAAAAGAGATTAAGAGTTCATAAATAATTACACATGAGAAGAGCATTGACATTATGTCTAATCACTACAACAAAAAAGACCTCTGGCGACCCTTAAAAAGACTTCTGCCAACCCTTAAAAGCGTCGCCAAAAATATCACCGACCCTTATTCTTGCGTCGCCATAGCAGGGTCGGCGCAAGTTATAACAACGCTTATTTAAACGTCGGTAAAAGTAATTTAAGCGTCGCCAAAAACCCATTTAATTTTTAACAATTTTATTTTATTTTTAATTTTTGCTTTTTTAATTTTCATTATCAATTTTCTCTATATTTTTATTTTATATTTTTAAAAAAAATTAAATAATCATTAAAAATGACATTTATATAATTATTTATTCTTATTATTGACATTTTAAATAATAAAAAAAAAAAGGTAAATTTTCTCCTATAGTATTATTTCACAAAATCATATTACAAATTTCAAAATAATCTATCATATTACAAATTTCAAAATAATCTATCATATTACAAATTTCACAAAAATAGATTTCAGCCCAACCATCATCAATGCACCATCAATGCTATCATCAATTTGTGGATTCATAATAAAATCTTTACCTGCACTTTTAAAATGCTCCAAATTTAAAACCACACACATATTTAGATGGTTAGATCTTAATAATTATGAAATTTTCCAATAAAGAAATGTAGATAAAACTAAAAACAACTCTATTTTGTTTTCTTTTACCTGCTTTCAATTTCTTATTCGAGCAAAATTCAACATATGCGGAAAAAGTTCATGTTCAACCTGAAAAAGAGTAATAATAGGAAAAAGAAAGTTAAGGGAAAGATTCAAATGGAATCAAATGTAACAACCAAACAAAATTGATATACATTGAAGTTAACAACAAAAATACCTTTATCATTTCAAGACACTTCACTAGATCAGCTCTTGTGAAACCCTGTTTATGTTGTTTGCCCCTAAGATAGAGATTTCAAAAAAATATGAACTAAATGTATTTTTTTTAGTAAAGTAATAATTGTTCGCATATGAACCTCAAGCTGAAGCTGGGTTATTATTATTCCACACCATTACTTCACTATTTTATCGCGTCCAAGATACAGTATCCATCGCCTCACCATCCACTACAAAAAAAACAAATATAAACAAGAGGAAAAAAATCATTTGAATGAATAATATTATAAATGAGTGTAGTTCAGGTTATGAGCATACAACTAGATGTGAATAAATTGTTGCAAGAGCACGCACGACGCACATCTCCTTCTATATTTGGCAATGGAAGTGAGTTCATTTCCTGCAGAATCACTTACTATACTAAGTTATATTGATCATGCATATTCCTCGCAAGGAATAAAACAAGTTTTTCTTCTTCTTAAAAGAAGTACCTTATGTGAAACTTTCATAGAATAGCATTTACCATGTTACCAACACCAATCCTAAGAGCAACCTTGACAAGTCTTACATTCTGTTTATAGAAGTGTTATTACAATATATGGTTCATAATGAAGGAAAACATTAAAAAATTTACCTCATCTCCAAAAGCATAGACAAACATATCAATCTTGACAATCTCATTGAAACCAATCTTTAGAATCTAGAATACAAGAAGACAGACATTAATATCTAGAAGGTACTATCTATATGTATCTATATGTAATTACTGTAATACTATATAAATCCTGGGAATTGATACATTATTAGGTCATAAAAAGGATGAACTACGTTTCTTGGGATCTAGAGACATTCACAAATGTTCTATCAAACAAAATAAGAGGGATGAACTGGAATGGCTAAAAAGAGAGACCACCATTGTAAGTTCTTACCCATAAAGCTGAAAATCAAATTGAAGTTCTTGTTCCTGTTCACAAATGATAAGTGCCTGTCACAAATTATTAATACAACAAAAACAGAATATCAATTAATCATGCTGCTATCAAGTTATTAACGCAGCAAAAATAGAATAATCAATTTGTTTCTTTAACACACCTCTATAAACAAAAATTAAAATGTTTTTCGCAATTAAAAAGGATGCCATTGATGAACTGAAGATTTCTCTTATCTCTATAATACTTGCAGAAAACAAAAAGAAGAGAAAAAAGAACAGTCAATTTTTCATCATTAAAGAAGAGAAGAAGGTTGCTGCCCTACATTCCAACTGAAGATCCCACCAGGAGATTAGAACAAATGGCCTCTCTGGCAACAACTCTTACATCAATCGGAGCTGATTACAGAAACGAGCTCACTTACATGCCCGGAATGGCTCCTAGATTCGCAAATTCTGCTGCTTTGGAGCATAGCGGAATGCAGGTAAATGTCTTAACAAAGATCGAGGCTTCCATCATTCAATCGATTGGATAGTAAAAATTCATATATATATATTTGAAATTGTGCAGGTTCTGTCAAAAGAGGATTGTGAAGCCTTAAATTTGTGCAAAAGCATGATGGAAAGAGGGGAATGTCTCCCCCTAATGGTTGTTTATGACCCAATTGAAGGGTGAGTTAATTGTAGTTTATGTCTTTTCTATAAAGAATAGAATACACATGTACAGAAAAATTGGTTTCAAGATTTTCTTCCTTGTTGTTTTGGATAGATATACTGTTGAAGCGGATAGACTGATAAAGGATCTGACTATAATATCGGAATATGTTTGAGATGTTGATTATTTGAAGAAGCGCGAAAATGATGATGGAGATAGCATAATGACATTGCTTTATGCTTCTGATCCATCAAGAAGTCTCGTTTATCAGCTGATAACAGAAACAACATTGCCCGTTTTATCAATGGCATCAATAATCATACACTGTAAGTAAACTGTTTTAAGATTTGATCTGATAATTCATATGTTCCGTTGTCTTACTCATGAATAAAATGCAGGGATGGGAAAAAGAAAAGGAATGTCAAATGTGTGAGGTTTGATGTTGATGGTGAATCGCGAGTTTTTAATTTTAAATTTTGAGAAAATGATGTACTACGTTTCTGAGATCTGAAGACATTCGCAAATGTTCTATCAAAGCAAAGAAGAGGAATGAACTGGAATTATTAACCTGTTATGTTTGACTTCTTCCTCAGCCACTGCCTGCAACTGGTATTTGAAAGTTGAGTAACCAAAATAGGTAGAGACGTTTGTTTACTACTGAGTTACCTTCCCCTTCCTGTTGTTCAAAACATTTGTCATCCCCTAAGTCAAATTATGAGAGGAAAACGCAGAGGAGGAGGGTTGGAAGATACCTGTGGCTTCTGAAATCTAAATTAGGTCAACTAAGAGCTTTCGAGATCATCTCCTTTCAAACAATATCCGTTGATTGCAATGACCTTGTAGAAGAGATGATTTATGTCCTTTTCGGCTCTTGCGAATCTCAGCCTTCTTTCCAGATCCGCTGCGGTAACGCAACCTGATTTGAGAGAGTTTGTTGTCGAAACTGTCTGGATCTGATGATGATGATGCATCAGTAGCAGTGGATTTAGTTTCGGCGTCGTCGGAGTCATCGGCGGAAGATCGGACGGTGAAGGAAAACCTAGAAGGTGAGAAGTTGAGTTTATGTGGAGATTAAGAGAGTTACCATTTGGATTTGAACTTTATCACCCTCTCTCTACTTAACTTCATCTATCTCATCGTGTGGATGTCCTATTTTTAGTTATTAAAAAGTTGACGATGAAAAATGTATTTATTTTATTTTATTTTATTTTAAATATTAAATAATTTGACTAGTTTGTAATAAAATTATAACTGATCAAATATTTAAAAATCTTACATTTTTTAAAGACTGATTAGTTAAGGATGAGAGTGAAAATAAAAACTGTTTAAATTTTTTTTAATATTGTAATTATTATGTATTCATATTTTTATTTATTAAATGTTAAAAGTTAACCTAATGAAATATATGATATACATTGGATAGTCATTAATGTTGGACCTCTAGTTTCATTTTTCAATCTGGCAACAAAAACTAAATTAAGGGTCTTCTTTATATGAGAATGGTAGTGACCTTTAATCAAATAAAATTAAAAAAAAGAAAAATTTTTTTATCCAATAATGAGATAACCAACAATAATTAAAATAATGGTCTTGTTTGATTCTGTCATGCAAATTACAAATAAATTACTTAGCTAATTTATTATATTATTTATCTACAATTTTAATTTATTTTATTTTATTTTATCTAATTTTAATTTTATTTAATTATTTTGATATTAGTAATAAATTCATATTTAATTTAATGATTAACCGACTATATCGTAAAAAGTATTTAAAAAATTTAAAATAAAACATAAAAAAATATTAAAACGAAATGTTTAATAATCATTTGCTTATAAGAATTTTTTAAAATATAAATAAATAAAAAATTATAAAGGTTGTCATAGGTAGTAAAGGTTGGTAAAAAAATTTATTTTCTGAACTTTTGCCAACGCTTAATAAGCGTGGGCAGTTATGTGTCACTAAATGCATGTTTTGTTGGAGTGAATGTGCATATTAAAAACAGTTTTACTTCCAATATTTTATTTAGTTTTAGAAAATATTTTACACTTATTTTATTCTTTTATTTGTCAATTTCTATTTGATCTAAAAGATTTAGCCTATACTTTAATAGTAACTAAAGGTAATACTTATTAAGTAGGATAATGATTTTAAGAATAATAATTATTATTTAGAATAAATTAATTAATACTTTAAACATGAGAAAAAAAAAGAGAAAATAAGGAAAATTAAAATTTACTATATTCTTAAATTAATTTTATAATTATAAATAAATCAACTTAAAAGATTTTTTATATTAGGGACACATAAATGAAATCAAATATTTTTAAATGAACCAAAGATTTATTTGTGTATTCAAAATATTATGCTTATTTATTTTTATAAAATGGTTTAGAAGTCATTTAAGTGTAAAAAATAAGAAAACTAAAATAAAATTGAAACAAGCAGTGGATTGGTTAACGAATTTATCATTAATCTGTCGTTGCTAAAAATTCTAAGGTTTTCTGTGATATCTTTGGAGTTTTTTTTTTTTTTTAAGCAAAAAGCACTAAAACCGGAAACCTGTTTTTCCTATTTAAAATTTAAAATTGAATATTTTTAATATAAAATTAATAGAATAAATTTAATTCTAACAAAAAGATTATTAAATTAGGTTAGTATTGAATCTTAACCAACAATTTAAATTTAAAGAAATTAAACTGTAAATGAAATAAATCAAAATAAAATTTATCAAATTAAAATTTATAAATGAAATTAAGACAAAATGAGAGCATATAGTAGACGTAAATTATTTCATAAAGGTTGATAAAAGTTTCTTATACACCTACTAACACACAAACAACCTCACACATTTAAACAAAAGCTTGAGAAACTAAAAAAATGGTTATTCGTCTTAGTTTATTTCAGGGTTCTTTTTTTTCTTTTTCTTTTTGTGCTTCCTTGTCTTGGTGTGCTATTTATGGTGGTGTCAATGCTCTTACCCCTTCACAATGAATTTTGGCGTTCTTTCGAGGAAAGATGTTTGAAATTTATTGTTGTAAATTTAACAAGTAACCATGTTCTCGTTTTGTCAAGTCAATATCCATTTATTTAATTTTATTTCATCTTTCCACCACTGGCTTCCTAATATGTGTAGGTCCCATAATTCGAGTAAGATTGTCATAGCGCAAAAACACATATGATTCAGGTATGACCTTATTCCTATATTGGTTATGTTTTTCATTTCTTGTCTAACACCCTCACTTCCCTTTTTCTAATGAATGTAATGTGCCCTTATCTTCCTTGAAAAATCCTCTACGAAAAAATTCAGGTTTGAGTGACCTCTTGCCCATACTATTGTTGGAGTGATTGTTCTTTTGGAAGAAAATCATTGCTGGCAAGCCTAGCATGAAAGCAAATTCATGCGGTTAATATTCATTTATTTATTTATTTTCTTCTTTCCACCACTAATTTCTTCAATTTTTTCTGTAAATATCAATTTATTTATTCATCTATTTATTCTCTCATGCAAAGAAAACAAATAAATCAAAATTAATATATATTATTTTATTTTTCCTATTTATTTGCTTCTTTATTATTATTATTATTATTATTATTATTATTTATCAATAAATATAAAATAAAATAATGTTTTTTTTAATAATAGATTAAATTATTTAAAATTAACATATTTATCAAACTATTATTTACTTTATTTTATTAAAAATGGTTAGATAAAAATTATTTTGCGATATAATCGATACGAAGTTATTTCGCAAAATAACTTTATATTTTAATCTCGTGCAATGAGCCCGTATATGATTTAAAAATATATTTTTGTAGATTCGAAATTTATTTAAAAACAATATATAAATTGGAGATCGGAGATGAGTGTCAACAAAAACCAATCGTGTAATTCATTGCGATTCTAATTAGTATAGTCCTATTTTTTAATGTAGGAAGCCTGACCGGAACTCGTATGAGATCAAATACGAGATAGTAAGAAGAAGTTGGTATTATCTCTTTCTTCATGCTATAAAGGGGAGCAAAGCCCCTTTTTGCTCCCTCTATGAATAGATAAGGGCCCTCTCTTGTTATCGGTTTCAATGACTCATAGAACTTCCCTCACAATCTTTTGATTCCTTTCTCAAAACTTGGTGGACTCATTCAACCCCTCAAGAAAAAGTATAAGATAGTCACAATTTTCACTTTTGTTGAATGTGCTTTAAGTTGAAAAGAATGGTGACTTTAGTTCTTTTAAAACCACTTTTCAACATTTGAATTATCTTAATTAGTTTAATATATTTAAAATTAAATATTAATTAAAATTGTTAGAAATTTATAATCTCGAAAAATCGAAATTTTATTCCATCATAAAAAAGTTAACTTAAAAAAATAGAAAAAAGCTCACTTAGACGTATGTACTTGTACAAGTAGCTCACTTAGACGTATTTACTAATAAAATGTTATTTAAACGTACGTACTATCAATAATTGGTTCATTTAGCCTCTTTTAGTAAAACATGATTAATTTTTATTTTTTAATTTATATATTTAATAATTAAATATTAATATATTTTCTCTCTCATTTTTTTCATTTATTACTAATAAATGAACTTTCTATTTTTTATCTTTTTTTATTGTTTATATGAGCATTTATTATTGATTATTTTAATTTAATTATATATATATATATGAGCATTCATAATTAATTATTTTAACTTTAAATTCTTTCTTCTTTTTTATATTTTTTTCTTATATTCACATAGATTATTAATTATTTTAAAATTGTTTGGTCACAATAATTGAATATAATAATGAAAATTTTATCAACAATGAAAATGCTTTCAACATTAAAAATTCTTCAACAAAAAAATAAATTAATTAAGAAATAAAAATTGGATAATAATAAAAACTCATTCATCAAACCCAAAAAAGTAATAATCAAATATTAGACAAAACAATGCACCTTACTACTACTATAATACTATAAGTATAAGTCGTGAATAAAAAATAAATAAAAAAATATTAATTTTATTTTTTTTATATTAAATTAAATAATAAAAAACCATTCAAAAAAAATTAAAGTAAAACATAAAATTTATAAACAAGTTGTTAAACTTTTAAAAAAATGAGAATTTAAGTAATATGAGAAATAAAAACTTATATAATCAAGATTTTATCCAACCATATAAGTTCTTAAAAAAAATCACAATTTCATACTATTATTATTTATATATATATAAGAATAAAATTAATTTAAATAATAACAATAAATGATAATAAAAAATGTTTATCTAGATAAATAATCATATTTTTTTAATTTGAATATAAATTCAATTTATTTAAATAAATTCAAAATAATATATAAACTTATAAAATTTTAAAATTATAAATATAAAATCGTAATATTTTAATTAATTTAAGCGTTTAACTAAACTAAACTCGTTAAATCATTTAGAATCCTAATATTTTAATTTTTAAGAGTTAACTTAAGTGTTTAATTATCTATATTATAATAAAACACGCAAAGACAAATAAAATTATTATAAACTTTGCAAGATAGATAATTAGATAATATTTTAAGATATTTGTATTTTATTTATATAAAAAAATTATTTTTATTTATGATTATAGAATATTTCTTCAGATATAATACTCATTTTCATTTTGAGATGAAATGATTTATTTAAATTTCTTCTATATTAGCATATTACATTAAGTTCTTTCTTAGTTCTCACACATTTTTATTATCAAACCAATCTCACAATAAACAAACAAATTTATTTATTTATTCCCATTTTCAATAATGAAAAATAAAATTTTGATTTATTTGAAGATAATTATTTTGGAAGAATCATGATTTTATTAAAAAATGATCAAAATTAAAGTTAAAGTGATTTATTTATGTTTTACATGATTCGTGTTTCCTTTGTCCTAATTCAAATATATTATAGACCATAATAATGTTCATATTGTAAAAATTTTGGTTTTATTTAATATTAAAGCCACGACTAAAAATATTTTTTTAATTGTGATCAAATTCCTTTTTTTTTTTTGTTATTAAAATTTTATTTTTGGCATAAATTACCAATGTGTACATTTTTTTATTATCTATAAAATAATATTTGTGTATGGAACTTCTTAGCGCAACAATTATAAATATATAAAAATTCATACATCGGCTCGGTTCTTTAGTCAACCATATTAGAATAGCTTCATGCACATTAATTTTATTTATTTATTTTGGTGAGATAGTGTGTAAATATTAAATAAAAATTATAAGATATTTGTGTTTTACTTAAGTTTTCTCATATTTCAGAGAGCAATATTAATGAAGATTACCATAAACTAGTTTAGTATGAGCTTAACCTTTTATTTTTATAAAGATACATTATTTTACAATGAAAAAAGATAATTCCAAATAAATTTTAATGATTTGGATCTAGTCAGCCTGACAAATAATTTTTCGATGACTAAATTAAATTTTGAGTTCGGGTAAGTGGGCTCATTTTCCCTTTACTAAACTTTCAAAAGGTATCGATCAAAGCGAAACTAGAAGCGAAACTAGAGTGTAATTGCAGGGGAGAACGTTATTGTTTTACTAATAAGATTTCAAGAGCTTTTCTCACTTTTTAGTAAAGTCGTTCAATTTTTTGTTTTTTTTTTTTTTTTGACATAGTACATTAATCTATATAATATATATATAATAATGTTTAAGATAGTCTTAAATTAACATTTTTTTTCTCTCTAAAAAAAAAGTTAGAATTTTGTTTTCTAGGTCTATCATATATGGCTTCTTTAGAATTGAAGGTGCCTCATTTTCTTTTATCATAAAAGTATAATGTCATGTTGAAGTTAGTATCGATAACCAGTAAATCCGAACCGGACCTAATTTTTACCCTAATATTTGTCATTTAAAACTTCAAAAAGTTAAATATTTTATTAGCTTGCTTTATTTGTATGAATGTGATAGAAGGAAGAAACAATGAACTACGATGCTTTGCCTCCTCCTACAATTCATAGGTACCAAACTAAAACATGAAACAATGTTCAGCAGCTTAAAATTGAGAAGGGAAGTTGGGGACAGGAGGTGAACGTCGACTGCAGATAGACTTGTAAAGTTTTTTGATCATATTAGATGTACGGCCGTAGTTGTGGTTGCATGAAGCATTGAAATCAAGGAGATATTTACAACATTCTGCACTGGCAGGTGTTTTCTTGTATACTCCATTAAATATTTGCGATCCACAACCCTTTAATTTTGCGATTCCTGACAGACAAGGATTGGGAGGTGATGGCACTCGTGGTGTTCCTATATACCATGAACTTTTGGGCGGTGATGGAAATGGAGGTGGGGAAACTGCATGCGAGGACTTTAGTGAAGGAGAAACCATTAAGAAGGCCATTATTACAATTATCAAAGTCTTCGAATTCATGGCTAAACAATTAGTATGAATATCTTGAGTTTGATGATATGATATGACTATATGTGTCTTCTTTTATAGTAAAGGTAGATTAAGAAATCATCTAAAGAAAGTATTAATATATTATTATTTTATTGTTCAAGATTATGAAAATTCTATTAAAAAATTATCTTTTAGTATTTTTCAAATTACTTCAATTTTTATTTAATTTTTGTTTTTAAGTTGTGTTTTGTAACTATGTAATTGGAATTGGGGTCAATTCTAATTCTAATTCTAATTCTAATTCTAATTCTAATTCTAATTCTAATTCTAATTCTTAGGTAGAATTGAAATTAGAATTAAAATTCCAATTTTTATAATTATCAATTGTATATATTCTTTTTAACATGGAGTTATAATTTTAAATTATGTTTTCTAAATAAAAGTATATTATTATTTTATCATTTAAAACGCAGTTAACAGGTTGAATTGATAATTTTATTTTTTTTAGTTTAGAAAGTTAAAATGTTAAACATATATTTTTTTTAAAAAATTAATAAGTTAAAATTTTGAACTAATAATTTTAATTTTTGAATTTAGAAAATTTAATGTTTATTTTGAATTTAAGAAGTTAACATTCCGAACCGATGTTTTTATTTATTTAGTGAATTAACATGTTGAACCGATATTATTTCTTTTCATGAGAATCAATCTCTAAACAAACACTCTTGATACATGAGTTATCTTTATAGTTTGAGTAAAATAAATATCTTAATAATATAGATAATATATATTCAAATTGTTTTTATTGTATTTTTTTCAAACAATTCTAAAGTTTTTCCAAATATAAGAATTGAATTCTAATTTAATACCAATTTTTGTGGAATTGGAATTGATTTTGGAATTTTAATTAATTCCAATTCCATGAGAATTGGCAATGAATTACAATTCAATTCCTATGTTTGGAAAACTACAATTCAATCCCAATTTTTTTTTTGTTGAAATAAAGAATATAATAAAAATAATTTTAGTATATATTATCTATTTTATTAAAATATTGGTTTGACACAACTAATTAAGATATCTTAAGTGTCATGATTATTTTTAAGTTTCGATTTTTATTAAAAAAAAGTATGGTTTTCAACATGTTAACTTCATAAATTAAAAAAAATATTACCGGTTCAAAACTAATTTCTTAAATTCAAAAACTAAATATCTGTTAAACATATTAATTTCTAAAATTAATATATATATAACTTACTAAAAAAAAAGACATAGGTTCAATATTTTAACATTCAAAATTAAAAAAACAATTATCGATCAAAACTTTAATCGTGTTTTAAATGATAAAATAATAAGTTATTTTTGTTTGAAAAAACATAAAAATAAAATTTAAAATTACAATTCCGACCTAAAATGAGTGGAATTGAAAAATATAAAATTACACTATATTAAATTGTATTAGAATTCTAATTCTTAATACTAAAGAGTCTACTAAACTTAAGAATTGAAATTGAACTTCCAATTCTAATTACAATGTCAATGCCAATTCCATGGTTACCAAAAATATCCAAGGGTGTGTTTGATAACCCTGGAATTCGCATTAGAATTGGAATTGGAGAGTCCAATTCTAATTTTTATGTTTGTTAGACACTTTAATATTAAGAATTAGAATTGGAATTAGAATTCAAATGGAATTTAATATAGTGTAATTTGATAGTTCTCAATTCTAATCTTTTTAGGTCGGAATTATAATTCCAAATTAACACGTCTTTCACGTTTTTGATATGTTTAACACGTTTTTTCACACATTAAACACGTTTAACACGTTTTTCACACGTTTAACATTATTTCATGTTTTTGGCACGTTTAACACGTTTTTGGCACGTTTAATACGTTTTTGACATATTTAACACGTTTTTCACGTCCTTGACACGTCTAACACGTTTAACACGATTTTCATGTTTTTAACACATTTTTGACACGTTTAACACGTTTTTCACATTTTGTCACATTTTGCACGTTTTTGGCACGTTTAACAAGTTTTTTTACATATTTGGCATGTTTAAAACGTTTTTGACACGTTTTCATATTTTTAACACGTTTAAAATGTTTTTAACACATTAAACACGTTTAAGACGTTGACACATTTCACATGTTTTTTTTACGTTTTTGACATGTTTGTCACATTTTTAATACATTTAACACGTTTTTCACGTTTTGGCATGTTTAACATGTTTTTCACTTATTTGACACGTTTAACATATTTTTGATACGTTTAACACGTTTTTACGTTTTTGACACGTTTAACACGTTTTTAACACATTAAACAAGTTTTTAACACATTAAACAAGTTTTTAACACATTAAACACGTTAATCATGTTTTTGGCGCGTTAAACACGTTTATGACACGTTTAACACGTTTTTGGAACGTTTAACATTTTTGGTATATTTAACACATTTTTGGCACGTTTAACACGTTTGATAAATTTTGGCACATTACCATATTTTAACATGTTTAATACATTTTAGGCCGTTTAATACACTTGTGACATGTTTAAAACATGTTAAATATGCCAAAAATGTGTCAAACATGCCAAAAATGTGTTGAACTTGTCAAAATGTGTTAAACATACTAAAAACGTGTTAAACGTGCCAAAAATGTGTAAAATGTGCCAAAAATATGTTAAACATGTCAAACATGTGAAAAACATGTAAAACATGTCAAAAACGTGTTAAACGTGAAAAACGTGTTAGATGTATCAAAACATGTGAAAAACATGTTAAACGTATTAAAAATGTCAAAACGTATTAAATGTGCCAAAAACGTGTTAAACGTGAAAAACGTGAAAACGTGTTAAACGTGCCAAAACGTGAAAGACGTGTTAAACATGTCAAAAATGTGCAAAACGTGTTAAACATGCCAAAAACGTGAAAACATATTTAATGTGTGAAAACGTGTTAAACTTGTCAAAAACATGTGAAAAACATGTTAAACGTATTAAAAATGTCAAAAATATGTTAAACGTGTGAAAATGTATTTTAAGTGTGAAAAAATTTTAAACATGTCAAAAAACGTGTTTAAACGTGTCAAAAACGTGTTAAACATGTAAAAATATGTTAAACGTGTTAAACATGTCAAAAACATGTTAAATGTGTTAAAATGTCCAAAAACGTATTAAACGTGCCAAAAACGTGAAAACATATTTAAAAAGTTAACATTTTGAACCGATATTTTATTTTACAAACATAGGAATTGGAATTGAATTACAATTCTACCATTTTCCGAAACATAGGAATTGAAATTGAATTACAATTTTATAATTTTTCCAAACATAGGAATTGAATTGTAATTCAATGCCAATTCCAATTCTAATTCCCCCTCATCAAACACATCCTAAGTGTAATTCATATTTTTTTTGGAATTAAAGGAGAACTAGCATGACCCCACAGTCATGTCCCCCGTTTAAACTCAAAGCGCTTTCATTTGATAGTTTGGTCTTTTAAGTCGATTCTTACCACTAGGCTACCTTGGTGGGGTAAGTGTAATTCATATTTGTACTATACACAAAGAAAAAAGAGAAACAACGCATTTAAAAAACATATGTCCCGAAGAAGCGAGTTTTTCGACTTTTAAGAAATAAATTTTAAATATAATTATATATCTTTTCGAAAATTTTGAAATAAAATAAAATAAAATTGAGGAATGATTTAAAAACCAGTTTGTGAATAAAGGGTCGCTACATAAATGTTCTTACTAAATTAGGAAAAACATTAATTCTCGGCGTGTAGAACAATAATGCATTTGAAAAACATTTTTTTTATGAGTTCGTTTATTGGTTACACATGAGAAAGGTATTGACACTAGGTCTAATGTGTTCGTTAGAAATAGTCTATACTACCAATATTTTGACCATTTTTAGAAAATATTTTACACTTATTTTATCCGTTTATTTGTTAATTCCTAATAATTTATTTGGTAATCCTTATTAAATAGAATAATAATTTTAAACATAATATTTATTATTTACAAATAAATAAATTAGTTAAATTAATACTTTGAACGTTAGAAAAAATGAGAAAATAAGTGGAAATTGAAATTTATTATATTCATAAATAAATTTGATGATTATAAATAAATCATCCCACATTTTTGGAATTTGTATATTGGAAAAAAAAATGAAATCAAATATTTAAAAATGAATCCTAAAGATTTATTTTTATTAAAAATGTGAAGTTTTTTTTTTTAATTTTATAAAATGGTTCAAAATTCATTTTAATGTACAAAATAATATAAATAAAATAAAACTGAAGCAAACAGTTCATGGGATCCTTATCGGATTGATGCCGCAAATCAGATGCTTTCGAATAAATTCCTTAAGCGAAAGCGGACGAGGGAATTTTATTGTGGGTTGATTATTGAACTTCATATTCAAACTCCCGTTGTTGTAAATTCTGCGGTTTTTTGTGATATATTTGGAGTTGCCGTTTTGAAGAAAAAAACTCAAGAACATAAAACCTGTTTTTCGAATTTCAAAATTTAAATTTAAATATTTGCAATATAAAGTTAATGGAATAAATTTAATTCAACAAAAATAGTATTAGATGATGTTAGTATGGAATCTTAATCAACAATTTTAATTAAAAGAAATTA
This sequence comes from Impatiens glandulifera, assembly GCF_907164915.1. Taxonomy (NCBI): domain Eukaryota; kingdom Viridiplantae; phylum Streptophyta; class Magnoliopsida; order Ericales; family Balsaminaceae; genus Impatiens; species Impatiens glandulifera. The sequence continues at coordinate 2,948,801 of NC_061863.1, forward strand.
AACGATAAATGAAATAAACCAAAATAAAATATATCAAATTGAAATTTATAAATGGAATTAAGACAAAATTAGAGGTTAAGTGTTCCCTAAAGGTTGATAGAAGTTTCTTATACACCTAATTAACACTCAAACAATCTCGCACATTTAGACAAAAGCTTGAGAAACTAAAAAAATGGTTAATCGTCTTAGTTGATTTCAGCGTTCCTTTTTTTTTCTTTCCTTTTTTTGGCGCTTACTTGTCTTGGTGTGCGATTTATGGTGGTGTCAATGCTCTTCCCTTCCATCCACGATGGATTTTGGCGTTCTTTTGATGAAAGATGTTTGAAATTTATTGATGTAAATTTAACAACTAACCATGTTCTCGTTTTGTCAAGTCAATATCCATTTTTATTTCTTTTCTCCACCACTAGTTTCCTAATATGTGTAGGTTTCCATAATTTCGAGTGAGATTGTTCTAGCACAATAGTATAATAACATTTATTATATATTATTATTATTATTTATTAATAAATATAAAATAAAATAATGTTTTTTTTAATTATAGATTAAATTATTTAAAATTAAACATATTTATAAAACTATTATTTACTTTAATTTATTAAAAATGGTCGATAAAAATTATTTTGTGATCTAATCGATACGACATTATTTCTCAAAATAACTTTATTTTTTAATTCCGTGCAATGAGCTCGTATATGATTTTAATAGATAATGTTTGTAGGTTCGAAATTTATTTAAAAATAATATATAAATTGGAGATCGAAGACGAGTGTAAAAAAAAAAAAAATTCAATTTAATGGGTAAAACTACATAGATATGGTAATTCATTGCGATTCTAATTAATATAGTCGTATTTTTTTTTTAACGTAGAATGCCTGACCTGAACTTGTACGTTGATCTTTGTGATAGAAGATCAAAGTAAGCTTGGAAAATAAAGAGATCTCAGAATACACGAGATAGTAAGAGGAAGTTGGTATTATCTATCTCTTTCTTCCTATTGTAAAGGGAAGCAAAGTCCCCTTTTGCTCCCTTTATGGATTGATAAGGCCCTGTCTTAGGACTTCCCTCACAGTCTATTGGTTACCTTCTCAAAACTTGGTGGGGGTGGCTATGATTTATTCCCTTAAGAAAAAGTATAAGACAATCACAATTTTCACTTTCGTTTTAATGTGTTCTAAGTTGAATAGATTGGTGACGAGTTAAATATTCAAAATTGAATAATATTTAAAATTGTTAGTCATTTAGAAACTCGTAAAATCGAGATTTTATTCAACCATATAAGTTCTTAAAAAAATTAAATCACAATTTCATACTATTATTGTTTATATATATAAGAATAAAATTAATTTAAATAATAACAATAAATGATAATAAAAAATGTTTATCTAGATAAATAATCATATTTTTTTAATTTGTAATATAAATTCAATTTATTTAAATAAATTTGAAATAATTTATAAACTTATAAAATCGTAAAATTTTAAATTTATAAATATAAAATCGTAATATTTTAATTAATTTAAGAATTTAACTAAACTAAACTTTTAGAATCCTGATATTTTAATTTTTAAGAGTTAACTCAAGTGTTTAATTATCTATATTATAATAAAGCAAGCAAAGACAAATAAAATTATTATAAACTTTGTAAGATAGCTCATTAGATAATATTTTAAGATATTTGTATTTTATTTATATAAAAATTTATTTTTATTTATGATTATAGAATATTTCTTCAGATATAATACTCATTTTCAATTTTGAAATGAAATGATCTATTTAAATTTCTTCTATATTAGCATATTACATTTAAGTTCTTTCTTAGTTCTCACACATTTTTATTATCAAACCAATCTCACAATAAACAAATAAATTTATTTATTTATTCCCATTTTCAATAATGAAAAATAAAATTTTGGTTTATTTGAAGATAATTATTTTGGAAGAATCGTGATTTTATTACAAAATGATCAAAATTAAAGTTGAAAGCGATTTATTTATGTTTTACATAATTCGTGTTTCCGTTGTCCAAATTCAAATATATTATAGACCATAATAATGCTCATATTGTAAAAAATTTGGTTTTATTTAATATTAAAGCCACGATTAAAAATATTTTTTTAATTGTGATCAAATTCCTTTTTTTGTTTTTAAAATTTTTTTTTTGACATAAATTACCAATGTGTACATTTTTTTTATTATCTATAAAAATAATATTTGTGTATGGAACTTCTTAGCGCAATATTATAATTATATAAAAATTCATACATCGGCTCGGGTCTTTAGTCAACCATATTAGAATAGCATCATGCGCATTAATTTTTTTATTTTATTAGGGTGAGATAGTGTGTAAATATTAGATAAAAAAATTCATTACACTATAAGATATTTGTGTTTTATTTTAAGCTTATTCATATTTCAGAGAGCAATATTAGTGAATAATAAATCTATTACCATAAACTAGTTTAGTATGAGCTCATTTTTTTTTTATAAAGATAATTTTTTTAATAATTAAACCATAAATGTCATTAAAAATAAGGACCAAAGTGGTTCCTATAAATAAAAAATGTAAGAAAAAATATAATTTCAAATAAATTTTAATGATTTGCGATCTAGTCAGCCCGGCGAATAATTTTTCGATGACTAAATTGAATTTTGAGTTCGGGTAAGTGAGCTCATTTTCCCTTTACTAAATTATCAAAAGGTATCGATCAAAAGCGAAACTAGAGTGTAATTGCAGGTGAGAACATTAGTGTTTTACTAATAAAATATCAATGATTTTTCTCGCTTCTTAGTAAAGTTTCAGTTTTTATTCAACATTTTTAACATAGCACATTAATCTATATAATAAATATATATAATAACGTTTAAGATAGTCTTAAATTAACATTTTTTACTCTTAAAATAGTTAAGAATTTTTTTTCTAGGTCTATCATATGGCATTTGAAGGTGCCTCATTTTTTTTATCATTATAGTATAATGTCATGTTCAAGTTAGTATGACTGAACTCGCTAACCTGTAAATCCGAACCCGACATGAAATTTCACTCATAATATTTGTCATTTAAAACTTCAAAAAGTTAAATATTTTATTAGATTGCTTTATTTGTATGAATGTGATAGAAGGAAGAAACAATGAACTACTTTGCCCCTCCTACAATTCATAGGTACCAAACTAAAACATGAAACAATGTTCAATAGCCTAAAATTGAGAAGGGCGGTTGGGGACAGGAGGTGAACGTAGACCACGGATGCAGATAAACTTGTGAAGTTGTTTGAGAATATTAGATGTAGGGCCGGAGTTGTTGTAGCAAATAGCATTGAAATTAGAGAGATCTCTACAACATTCTACACTGACAGGTGTTTTCGTGAATACTCCATTAAATATTTGTGATCGACAAGCATTTAATTTTGTGATTGCTGACCGACAAAGATTGGGAGGTGATGGCACTCGTGGTGACGGTGGTGTTCCTACATACCATGAACTTTTGGGCGGTGATGGAAATGCAGGTGGGGGAACTGCATGCGAGGACTTGAGTGAAGGAGAAACCGTTAGGAAGGCTATTATTACAATTATCAAAGTCTTCGAGTTCATGGCTAAACAATTAGTATGAATATCTTGAGTTTGATGATATGATAGGACTATATGTGTCTTCTTTTTTATAGTAGAGGTAGATTAAGAAACTATATAAAGAAAGTATTAATATTTAATAATAAATATTATTATTTTATTATTCAAGATTATGAAAATTTTATTAAAAATTTATCTTTTAGCATTTTTCAAATTACTTCAATTTTTTATTTAATTTTTGCTTTGAAGTTTTTGTTTTGTAACTATGGAATTGGAATTGGGGTCCTAATTCCGATTCTTCTTTGGTTTGGTAAAACATTTCAGATTAAGAATTGAAATTGGAATTAAAATTTCAATAAAATTCAAACAAGTGTGTTTTTATAATTATCAATTATATATTTTTTTAGCTTGCAATTATAATTCCAATTTTTTTTATGTTTTCTAAATAAAATATATTATTATTTTATCATTTACAACATAATTAACGAGTTCAACCGATAATTTTATGTTTTTAGTTTAAAATTTTTAAATGATAAACATATTTTTTTTAATTTTTGTAAGTTAACTTTTAGAACTAATAATTATAATTTTTGAATTTAAAATTTTAAATGTCGAACCGTTTTTTATTTTAAATATAAGAAATTAAAATGACAAATCGATATTTTATTATTTAGTAAATTAACCTGTTGAATCGAATTTTTTTCTTTTACATGAGAATCAATTTCTAAACAAACACTATTGATACTTGAGTTATCACAATAACTTGTGTCAAATAAATATCTTAATAATATAGATAATATTTATTCAAATTATTTTTATTGTATTTTTTTCAAACAATTTTAAAGTTTTTCCACACATAAAAATTGAATTGTAATTTAATATCAATTTTTATGGAATTAAAATTTTAATTACAATTCCATATATGAGAATTGATATTGAATTACAATTTTATTCTTATGTTTGGGAAAATTACATTTCAGTTCCTATGTTTGAGAAAACTATAAAATTGTAATTCAATCTAAATTTTTATGTTTGTAATAAAGAATATAATAAAAATAATTTTAATATATTTTATCTATTTTATTAAAATATTGGTTTGACACAACCAATTAAGATATCTTAGGTGTCAAAAAATTCTTTTAAGTAAAAAAGTATCGGTTTCAACATATTAACTTCACATATTAAAAAAATTATCGGTTCAAAACAAATTTCCTCAATTCAAAAACTAAATATCGATTAAAATGTTAATTTCTTAAATTAATATATATATGGTTCAAAAAGTTACTAAATTAAAAATAAAAAGATATCGGTTCAATATTTTAACATCCAAAATTCAAAAAACAATTATCGATTGAAAACTTTAATCGTGTTTTAAATGATAAAATAATAAGTTATTTTGTTTGAAAAAACTTAAAAAAATAAAATTGGATTTACAATTCCGAACTAAAATGAGTGAAATTGAGAACTATAAAATTATACTATATTGAATTCCATTAGAATTATAATTCCAATTATAATTCTTAATATATATATATATTTGTTTAGAAAACGGTTAAAATCATTTTATTAAAATCTCAAAAGGGAGTGGGTCAAAAATCAAATCTAGACAAACCCTAGCTATGATTAAAAGATGACAATCAAACGACCCCAAAGAACCTGATTGGTAACAATCAAACATACGAAAAACAGAGATTATAAACAAAGATTACAAATTGTATCAAATCCTAATTATCCCAATCAGGATTTTTATTTCCATACCAACTTGATGTTTCAACAGGTTGTCTTCCTCTTCCTCTTGTCCTTTCTCTTTCACTTTCCCTTCCTCTTGAAATGAAAAGAGAATGAACTGAAGAAGTTGATGAATACTGTCTATTCTCATTTTGATTTTTTCCTTTATATTAACACGTTCTGATTCGATAAAAAAAATTATTCTTCAGTATTTCTAAGATCTTCACCTTGTTGTTCTCAACTTGAATTTCGAGATCATTGTTTTTATTTTCTTTAGTTTCAGTTTTAGAATCCTCAACAACTTTAGATTCCTCTCTATCAACTTTAGAATTTTCTACTTCCTCTTGATTAGCCTGAGTATAATTGAAATTCTTAATGTTAAAGAGCCTATCAAACTTAAGAATTGGAATTAAACCCTTATTAATTTTAATTCCAATGCCAATGTTAATTCCAAGGTTACCAAACACACTAGTGTAATTTATATTTCTTTTTAGAATTAAAGAAGAACTAGCATGACACCCCACAGTCATGATCCCCATTAAACTCAAAGCGTTTCCAAATAAAATCGAACCATTGACATTTTGGTCTCTTAAGCTGACTCTTATCACTGAACTACATTGGTGGGGTTAGTGTAATTCATATTTGTACTATACAGAAAAAAAATGAGAAATAAAATTGTACATGTTTAAAAATCATATATCCCAAAGAAGTGATTTTTTCAACTTTTAAGAAATAAATTTAAATTTAATTATTTCCTTTAAAAAAAATTGATATAAAATTAAATTAAATCGAGAAATGATTTAAAAACCAGTTTGTGAATAAAGAGTCGCCTCATAAACTTTCTTACAAAATTAGGAAAAACATAAATTCTCGGGGTGTAGAACAATAATGCCTTCGAAAAATAGTTTTTTTATGAGTTCGTTTATTGGTTACACATGAGAAATGTATTGACACTATGTCTAATATGACCGTTAGAAATAGTCTCTATTCCTAATATTTTGATCATTTTTAAAAATATTTCAAACTTATTTTATCGGTTTATTTATCAATTTTATCCAATCTAAAATATCTAACCTATACCTAAACCTAAGGGTAATACTTATTAAATAAAATAATGATTTTAAGTAAATATTTATTATTTACAATAAATAAGTTAGTTAAATTAATACTTTGAACGTTAAAAAAATGAGAAAATAAGTGAAATTAAAACTTATTATATTCATAAAATAATTTTATGATTATAAATAAATCAACTCACATTTTTAGAATTTGTATATTGGAGACTAAAAAATGAAATCAAATATTTAAAAATGAATCCCAAAGATTTATTTTTATTAAAAATATTAATGTTTTTTTTTTAAATGGTTCAAAAGTCATTTTATTGTAAAAAATAAGATAAATAAAATAAAACTAAAACAACAGTGGGGTGTGAGTTGGCTATCGAACTTCATCTTTCAATCTCTCGTTGCTGTAAATTCAGCGGTTTTTTATGATATGTTTGAAGTTTCCGTTTTAAAGAAAAAGCTCAAGAACATGAAACCCGTTTTTTAATTTCAAAATTTAAATTTATATATTTTCAATATAAAGTTAATGGAAAAAATTTATTTCTACAAAATACTTTAAAATTATTTTAGTACTGAATCTCAATCAAAATTTTAAATTTTAAAAAAATTAAACTGTGTATGAAATAAACCAAACTCAAATGTATCAAATTAAAATTTTGAAATAGAATTAAGACTAAATGAGAGCGTATAGTGGACATTAAGTGTTTCCTAAAAATTGATAAAAAAATTCTTGCACACCTAACTAATTAACACTCAAACAACCTCACACATTTGGACAAAAGCTTGAAAAACTAAACAATGGTGAATTGTCTTAGTTGATTTCAACATTTTTTTTTTGCGCTTCCATGTCTTGGTATGCTATTTATGAAGTTGTCAATATTCTTGCCCCTTCCATGATGAATTTTGGCCTTTTTTTTAGGGAATATGTTTAAAATTTAGTGCTTAAATTTAACAACTAACCATGTTGTCATTTTCCCAACTCAATATCTATTTTTTTTTCTCTCCACCACTAGTTTTCTAATATGTGTAAGTCCCCGTAATTCGAGTGAGATTGTCATAGCACAAAAGCATATATATGGTCGGTCGGGTATGACCTTGTTTCCTGTATTGATTATGTTCTTCCTTTCTTGTCTAGCACCATCATTTCATTAGGAACTCACTCTCACACTCTCTCTAATGAATGTAATGTGCCCATATCTTTCCTAAAAAAATTCAATAGGAAGAGATTCAAGATCAAGTAACCTCTCCCCTATCCTATCGTTCAAGTGATGGTTGCCGGTAAGAAATCCTGGCAAACCTCACACTGAAGCAAGTTTTCTAGGTCAATATCTATTTAATTTTTCTTTTCTCCACCATTATTTTTTTTTTCCTGTCAATATCCAATTATTTCTTTCTTTCTTTTCTTCGGCAAAGAAAACAAGTTAATCAAAATTAATATATCTTATTTTAATTTTCCTATTTATTTATATTATTATTTTATTAACATATATAAAATAAATTAATGTTTTTTAATAATAGATTAAATCATTTAAAATTCAACCTCTTTATCAAACTGTTATTTACTTTATTTTATAAAAAATTGTCCGATAAATATTAGTTTGCGATCTAATTGATACGACGTTATTCCCCAAGATAACTTTATTTTTCAATTACCGTCCAATGAGCCTGTATATGATTTAAAATAGATTTTTGTAGGCTCGATATTTATTTAAAAATAATATATAAATTGGAGATCAGAAATGATTGTCTAAAATAAAAAATCAATTTAGTGTTAAAAAATACATACATATTGTAATTCATTGCGATTCTAATTAATATAGTCAATTTTGAATGTACGAAGCCTGGCTAGAATTTGTAATCAAATCTTTCCAATAGAAGAGCAAAGTCTAAACTTGGAAAGTAAAAGATATTAGAACTCGCACTATAATAAGAAAGAAGTTGGGAAATCAACAATCTAAACTACATGCAATTGTTTCAGTGACTCACGTACAGAAACAATTGGTTCCTTTTTCGAAATTTTGTGGGCTGTCTATGGTTCAATCTCTCGAGAAATTAAGAATACGAGACAATCACAATTTTCACTTTCGTTTAACCGTGTTCTAAGTTGATTTTTTTTTTAAAATCACTTTGAGTACTTGAGTTTACTGGGTGGGTTCAATATAGTTAAAATTAAATATTATTTAAATTGTTAATCATTTATAAACTTGTAAAATTGAAATTAAATTAATTTAAATAATAATAATAAAAGTAACATAATAATTTATTTATCTAGATAAATAATAATAATTTTTAAGAGGAGTGATAGAGAGAGGGAATTTGGTGAGAGAATGATTTGGCATCACTAATGTAAAATGTAAAAGTGAGAGGAAAGAGAGAAAAGAGAGAAATTATTTGATTTTTTCAGCGAATAAGATTATGCCAAGTCATTCCCTCACAAAATTTTCTCACCTAATCATTTCTCTTTTTTTAATTTGTAATATAAATTCAATTTATTTAAATAAAATCGATATAATTTTATAAAATTTTAAAATCGTAAAATTTTAAAATTATATATTTAAAATTGTAAAATTTTAATTAATTTTAAGAGTTTAAATAAACTACACTCGACAAATAATTTAGAATTTGTAAAATTTTAAATTTTTAAGAGTTAACTTTAAGTGTTTAACTATCTGTATTATAATTAATCACACAAAGAAATAAAATGATTATAGACATTTTAAGATAATATTTTAAGATATTTGTAGAAAAGTTTATAGAACTATTAAAATTATATTTTTTATTGCAAAATTTCAATAAACTCTTCAGATATAATACTCATTTTCAATTTTGAGATGAAATGATCTATTTAAATTTCTACTATATTAGCATAGTACATTCTTCTTTCTTAGTTCTTACACATTTTTATTATCAAACCTATCTCACAATAAACAAATAAATTTATTTATTTATTTCCATTTTCAATAATAAAAAATAAAATTTTGCTTTATTTGGAATATATGCCAAAAATAAAAATAAGATTTTATTCTAAATGATCAAAATTAAAGTCCAAAGTGATTTATTTATTTTATACATTATTCATTTTTCCTTTGTCCTAATTCAAATATATTATAGATAATAATAATGATAATATTGTGATTTTTTTTTTGTTTTATTTAATATTATAGCCACGATTAAAATTATTATTTTAATTGTGATCAAAGTGATCTTTTGGGTTATCAAAATTTTATTTTTGGCATATATTACAAATGCTTACATTTTTTATTATCTATAAATTATTATTTGTTTATGGAACTTCTTAGCTCAACCATTATAAATATATAAAAATTCATACATTGGGTCTCTAGTCAACCATATTAGAATCCTGCTTCGTGCACATTTATTATTATTTTTATTACATAAACATTTCATTAAACGGTTAAGATATTTGTGTTTTATTTGTTTCATATTCTAGAGATCAATTAGTGAATAATAAATCTAATACCATAAATTAGTTTTGCTCAACTTTTAAGATAACAGCCACACACACACACACACCTGATATCTATATAATATATAATAACATTTAACTTTAACACATAAAAAAAACATTCACATTGTTTCTTTATTTTTCTAAAAAAAAAATTCTAAGTAAGTTGAAAAATCAATTTTTTTTCTTAGCTCCTCTAATAAAATTTTCTAACATCAGAATGTCTATTGTTTATCTTCTAATCAATCAGATTTAAGTTGTTGTTATATTTTGTTTGATTTAAAAATGTTTAATTGGATCGAATTTTTCGTTTCAAACTTTTATAATAAGTCTATATAATACTTTTAATCGTTGGTGGATCGTTTGTTGTTCATACCCATTTAATGTGTTGGTGATACTTTCTTGAGTCCGTCATATTTTAGCAGTAACGTATGTGAAATAATCGGATTTGGAGTTATATTTTCGGAGTATTGTAATCATTAAGTATAGAGTTGATATATTTTTAAGAAGTCTTTTTTTTTGTGATGGAGTGTTTATAACATGTCATTACCCGACCAAACAATGCTTTAGAATTGTTGTATTGAATCATGATGTACTATTCAAAACCTTTAACTTATTACGGATAACCGAATGACATTTTTCACTATCATGATTCTAAATTTAAGTAAAATTCATAGTCACTTAAACTACTTATAATCCTAGGAGACACTAGTAGAAAAAAGGTCTTTTGTAACGACGGCTAGTAACGGCGCTCGAACGCCTTTACTATTACTTTTTATCTGTAACGGTTTTCATAAACCGTTACAAATAATAATGAATCAGTAACGGTTATATAAACCGTTACAGATAATGAGTCAGTTACAATCTTTGGTTATAGTAATCTATAACGGCGATAGATGAAACTCGTTACTAATAGCATATCTGTAACGGTCTATATTAAAACCGTTACAGATTGTTAACAGCATTTTCTTATTTTCTACAAGTATCTGTAACGGTTTCGAAATAACCGTTACAGATATGCCGTCTTTTCTTATTCTCTGCTAGTATCTGTAACGGTTTCGATAATAACCGTTACAGATAAGGCATCAGTTTAAAGTTTCTGATAAGGGTTATCTGTAACGATTTTTCCAAACGCCGTTACAAATGTGTATCTGTAACGGTTTATTTAAAAACCGTTACAGATATTGAGCCGTCTTTTCTTATTCTCTGCTAGTATCTGTAACGGTTTCGATAATAACCGTTATAGATAAGGCATCAGTTTAAAGTTTCTGATAAGGGTTATCTGTAACGGTTTTTCCACACGCCGTTACAAATGTGTATCTGTAATGGTTTATTTAAAAACCGTTACAGATATGTAACCGTCTTTTCGTCTTCTCTTTTAGCTTTTGTAACGATTTTCTCTAAAACCATTACAGATATGTTTAATAACTCCCGCGAGTTTCTTTCTTCCTTTTTCCTTTCTTTCTTCTTTCTTCTTCCGCACTCCCGTTCTTCTCCCTACCATAATCCACTGTAATCCGCCGCCCTAGTAGAAGACGTCCGCCGATCATCCACCGCCGCTAGTAGAACACGCCCGCTGATCATCCGTGCGCCGCTAGTAGAACACGCCCGCTGATCATCCGCGCGCCGCTAACAGGTAAATTTCTCTTCTATCTTTTCTTCCTCCCATTCTTGCCGGTTGATTTCTCCGGTCGACACCCTTTGCCGCCGCGCCGCATTCCTTTTTCTTCCTCTCAGGTAATATTTCTTCTTCAATCTGTTATCTGTTTGGTTTTGGCAATGCAACAACATTGATGTGCTTATTTGTAACTTAAGCATAACTTCTTGAATGCTTTTCTTATCATTAAAATTTCGTAATTTCATTTGGAGAACCAGAAGGTAACCTTCAGTTCATGTTATATTTTGCTTATATTTCGTAATAATTTTCCAGTTGAACATGCCTTTCATTTATTGCTTGCTCTGTTTCTTTTGAAGTGCTAGTAGACCTAAATACCATTATAATAGAAATTTCTCGTAGATTATATGGTTATCAATGCCTAGAGAGTTCATTATTTAGCAATATTGGTTGCTTACGAGAAAGCCTCTTATTCCTTATCAATTTTGAGATATCACTTTTGCTCATCTTGTCAAGTTCCAAGCTAAATTATCAAAATTGTAGACGAGCTAAAGCTAAAAACTGTGCAATTGTAATCTTTGTGTGCTTTGATATCCATGTCTGCTTAAACCTACTATGCTGCTTCTTGTTTTCGCACATCACTGATCTAGGGATAAGAAATTGAACTTGCTCAATTTCTACTAATTTAGCTGCTCTGGCAACATTGTTGAAAGAACCAACAGTCAGATCTTCATTTGTTCAAGCAGATGGAGTGAAGTTACTCATTCCTCTGATTTCTCCTGCATCCACTCAACAGTCTATTCAGGTAATGTTGTCCTTTTGGGTGAAACGTGATTACTGAGTTAATTTTTACATTGGCTTAACCAGTTTATTAACAACAACCAGATCAGCGCCTCCCATTCTCGAGAGCTTTGCCAATTGATCGTCCGTCCCTTTTGCCACCGCACTTTATCGATTAAGGTATATCGCTGAAACAATCTTGATTATAGTTTTAGTGTATTGTTTTAGATAGATGGATGACTTTTATTTTGGCATGCAATATCTATGTTTATGACTGCCCATACACTAGAGTTTTAGATCCATACATCAATCAATGTATATGACAATCCACCATGATTTTCCTTAGCAATCCCAAAACTCTTTTCAACAATAACATATAGTCTATCCTCTTGAACACAGCCAGCTGTTGAACATCAATATTAATTCCATCATACTTAGATGAACTTTGGTTTTTATGGTCATAATCACTTGAGAAAATTTCTCGAGTACATTGATAACTTCTTTGCGTTTGAATTGTTGAATCAGGTTGCATAAATTTCAATTCTTGCTGTTTGAAATTGCCATTGTCTTTGCTGCCGCGAATTGTAGTTTACACTTCAAAATCCAGGTTAGTTCTTATTTACAATCAATGTTAGATTGTTAGTAAATTATTGATATAGGTTAGTAGATAATTTGTATGTTAGGTTAGTGGATAATTTGTATGTTAGGTTAGTGGATAATTTGTATGTTAGGTTAGTGGATAATTTGTATGTTAGGTTAGTGGATAATTTGTATGTTAGGTTTGTTGGATAATTTGTATGTTAGGTTAGTGGATAATTTGTATGTTAGGTTTGTTGGATAAATTGTATGTTAGGTTAGTGGATAATTTGTATGTTAGGTTATTGCATAATTTGTATGTTAGGTTAGTGGATAATTTGTATGTTAGGTTATTGCATAATTTGTATGTTAGGTTAGTGGATAATTTGCATGTTAGGTTAGTGGATAATTTGTATGTTAGATTATTGGATTGGTAGATTAATAAATGATTTGTATGTTTGATTATTGATGTTAGGTTTGTTGGATGATTGGATTGTATGTTAGTTTAGATGGAAATCCCAGACAAAACATGGATGACTATACTTCGTACCGATCCTAAATATAGTGAGGGGGTTGACAAATTCATAGAATTTGCTGAAAGGTTTACGGGTAGATCATCGATTGCATGTCCTTGTATAAGATGTGCAAATCGAGTATATGAGAATAAGAGTGTGGTTAGATCCCATCTAATTGTATACGGCATAAGACAAAATTATAGTTTTTGGTATTTTCACGGTGAAAAGAGATCAATTGGACGTCAACTTGTAAATGCTGTTACCGAGAATGTGGAGGAAGATGAATCAGATGATGAAATTGAAGACGAACCGATCAATGAACCACCAAATAACGAGACTAATATCATGGAAGACGAACCTGTTGAAGATTGTGAGGATCATCTAATGGAAGATATTATTGTTGAGGATCATCTAATGGAATATATTATTGGTGATTTGTACCCTAATGTCAACATTGATAATGAACGGTCGAGTGAAAATGAGCCTCCCGTTGATGATGCTAATACGTTTTACAAATTGTTGGACGATTCGAAACTACCTTTGTATGAAGATTCTCGTATTTCCAAAGCCTCAACTCTTCTTAAACTCCTTCACATCAAGAATGTAGGTCAGTGGACAAACACGTCATTTGATTTATTGTTGAGTTTATTGAAGGAGGAAATACTGCCAATTCATAATCAACTACCGAATTCGTATTATGAGTGCAAGAAATTCATTAAAGACATGGGCCTATCGTACGAAACAATTGACGCGTGTAAGAATGATTGCATGCTTTTTCGTAAAGAGGATAAGGATTTGCAGCAATGTAAAGTTTGTGGGCTTTCTAGGTGGAATGTCAATAAATCTAATGGTGCAATTCGAACGAAGGTGAATGGTAAGTATATAGCCAACAAGTCGTTGCGCTATTTTCCATTAAAACCGAGGTTGCAAAGATTATACATGTGTTCCAAAACTGCTCCACACATGACTTGGCATAAAGATAACAATCCCGAAGATGATGTGTTGAGGCATCCTGCTAATTCAATGACATGGAAGACCTTTGATAACTTGTACCCTAATTTCTCAACAGAACCTCGAAATGTGCGACTTGGTTTGGCTAGTGATGATTTTCAACCTTTTGCTAGCGGAAAAACATCGTATAGCATTTGGCCAGTTATTCTAATCCCTTACAACGTCTCTCCTACCACATGTATGGATAAAAACAATTTTCTTCTTTCAATGCTCATTCCAAGACCAAAGAGTCCCGGTGATTGTATTGACGTATTTCTAGAGCCACTTATTGAAGAGTTGACGGAATTGTGGAATACCGGTGTGAAGACATACGATGCAAGCAGAAAACAATATTTTAATTTACGGGCAGCTCTTATGTGGACTATTAATGATTTCCCGGCTTATGCAAATTTGTCTGGATGGAGTACAAAGGGTAAATTGGCATGTCCGTCTTGTAATCAGAACACCTCGTCTTTGAGGTTAACAAATTGCCAGAAGGAGTGTTACATGAATCATCGACGATTCCTCCCGTCTAATCATCGATGGCGCAAAGAGACCGATACGTTTGACGGGCATACGGAGCATAGAGATCCTCCTGTACTATTATCGGGTTTCGAAATTCAATTGCAAGCGCGAGATCTAAAGGAAATTTGTTTGACAAAGTACTTGCCTAAGAAAACGAAAGTTATACATGAATCCCGAGGTGATAATTGGAACAAATTCAGTATATTCTTTCAATTGCCTTACTGGAAATCTTTGATGTTGAGACATAATTTGGATGTAATGCATATTGAGAAGAATATATGTGATAGTTTGTTGGGAACTTTAATGAATTTCAAAGAAAAGACCAAGGATGGAATTAAAGCAAGGAAAGATTTGGTCATAATGAACATAAAACATTCCTTACATCCGGTTGAAGTTGATGGTGTTCTTCGGTGTCCGCCGGCCCCCTATGCATTGTCCTCAGAATATAAGAAACGTTTATGTCAGTTTTTGAAAGATATTAAAATGCCCGACGGTTTTTGTTCAAATATTGGGGCGTGTGTAAACATGGAGGAGAAAAAAATATCAGGATTGAAGAGTCACGATTGTCACATTCTATTACAATATCTCCTTCCACTAGCTACACGTGGCCTACTTCCCGATGATGTGTACGATGCCGTGGTGAATTTAGCAAGGTTCTTTCGGTTGCTTTGCCAAAAAAGTTTACAACGCGGGCAATTGGAAACATTACATGACGACATTGTCTTGACACTTTGCAAATTGGAGAAGATCTTTCCACCTTCTTTTTTTGATATAATGGTGCATTTGCCAGTTCATTTAGCTTTTGAAGCTTGTCTTGGAGGGCCCGTTCAGTATTGATGGATGTATCCAGTTGAACAATATATGAGCACACTCAAGAAATACCTTAGGAACAGGAACTTTCCAGAAGGTTCAATCAGCGAGAGTTACCTTTCGAATGAGAGTATGAGCATGTGTGCCCGATATTTGGACGATCAAGAGTCAAATGATGAATCCATAAATACAAGTACAACATTCTCCATTTTCATCACTATGGAAGACTTATCTAATGGCACATCCTACACATATGAACCGGGTGATCATGAGCGTGCTCATTGGTACATTTTAAAAAATTGTCGCGAAGCTGAAGAATATTATAAGTAAGTCCATTAATGTCATTATGAGGTATGATTTGAGTAATAATTTAATCTGTCATTTGCGCAGCGATTTCGTTCAATCATGCCCTCCTAATATTTCCAATGAGGCTCGGGATAAACAATACGTTAGATATTTCCAAGAAAGAGTAAGTAATCGTCTAAACAATTTTCTTTTTTAGTATATGACAATTAGTTTAACAATAATTTCTAATGAATATATAGGTGGAGCAACTAACCGATCAATCCGATAGGACAACGAATCTTAAGATTTTAGGACGTGGGCCTACATTGTATGCAAAGAAATATAACTCGTGCAAAATAAATGGGTACAAGTTTAACACTGAAAAACATGACGAGAGCTTGACTACCCAAAATAGTGGGGTTTTGGTTGTTGGTAATAATGGGACCGAGACTATTAACTACTATGGAGTGATCTATGAAATCATAGAAGTGATATTCTTTTGTGGAAGACGAGTGATTCTCTTCAAATACAAATGGTTTGATGTTTATCACAAAGATCGGGGCATTAAAGTTGATAAGTATGGTTATGTTAGTATAAATATCAACAGGATTCTACAGACTCAATTAAATGAACCATTCATAATGGCAAGCCAAGCACAACAAGTGTTTTACTCTACAGATATGGCATCAAGGCTTGAATGGAAAATTGTGACACCAATAAATCCCCGTTATTCTAATTAAGGTTGAATTATTTTCTATTAAGGGTTACTTGTAAATTTGTCTTATAAACATTACATTCAATATTTGCAGCTATCATTGCACCTAAAAGAATGCCGGGTAAGAGTTGAAGCAGCGCGCTACACGACCTTGTACAAAGGACCGAGGAGCATTCAGAAGATCCCGTGCAATTGTGTAACTCTATCGGGGAAATTGATTTGGACCTTGATGATGTCATGAATGTTGATAGTGTACCAAACACTATCCCCGATGATGATGATGATGAGACACAGCCCCCGTCTGAGGAGCAAGATGGAGGTACTTGTGTTTTTGCTTAAGTTAGTTGTTGTGATCCTATATAATTTTTTTGTTTAATTTTAGGATCTATTTCGAGAAGGAGACGGGGCAAGAACAAGAATAAAGCTGTTGGTAGATTGCAAGCGGGGCAAAAGATGACCCTTCAATTTAACCCTGTTGATGGTAAACCAATGTGCGAGAATAGGACAGCTTGGTCGAGGCATATTGGGAGTGTCATTCGAGACTCCAATGCACTACCTCATAGGACTTTGCGTTGGTCGGACCTGAGCTCCACACAGCTAGATCACATATGGATGGCTATCACGGTAACTTTTTATATTATTAAGTCCATTATGTATTCAACACAATCTATAATCGTATTTTAATGTTCACTATTTAGGATCCTTTTGTGGCTGTGGGGGATGACATCAACAACTATCGAAGACAAAGTTTATTTCAAGCCAACAAATTATGGGATAGATGGAGATGTCATTGGAACACCATGTACATTAAAGCCCGTGAAGGTAACGAGCAAGCGATTAGGGCAAATCCCCCTCCCGAGATCGAAATTAGTGATTGGAATTATCTACTTGATCGTCGCTTTCTCACGCCGGAATTCAAGGTAAATTAATGTGTTTATAAATAGCTCTTACATTAATCATTCATTAAACACAAATGTTTTCTTATTTGCAGAAAACAAGTGCTGTGAATGCGCAAAATAGGTCGCATGTTGTGTACAAGAATCATGCGGGCAGCATCTCATTTTCGCAAGTGGAGAAGCAAATGGTTCGTTTTATCATTGAATAACAAACTTTATAATGTTATTACGTTTTTATTAATTATTAAATTTGTACAGGAGAAGACTACCGGTACGTCGCCTAATTTTGCGGAATTATTTCTGCACACTCATACAAAGAAACCGACTCTGCAAGATCCAAATCCGGAGGTTCCCCCTATTATTCAAGAAAAAATGGTAAGTCGTGTTTATTAGTTATATTTATTTTATTTATTTTATGTATGTATGTAATCAAATGTAATTTGTGTTTATAGACTGCCTTGCGAACTGCTATAGAAGAAGACCCGAATAGAAATGAATTGCAGTTGGCTGAGTGCGCATTCGGGTCTCAGGGACATGGGCGAGTTGTGGGTTTGGGCTCCTGTGTCACACCTAGATCTTTTAGACCTGATGCTCGTGCTGGTACTAGCACACAGCGCAGTGACACGCAAAACGCACTTTTACTTGAGGAGATACAGAGGATGCGAGAGGTGCGTGAAGCTGAGAAGCTTCAGTCACGGAGAGAGCGCGAAGGTGCCTTACTCGAGCGTCAAATGGAGCGTGAGGAAGCACAAAGGCAGCGTGAAATGGAGCGCGAAGAGTTATTGATGCAACGTGAAGATGAACGTGAAGAAGCTCAAAGGGAGCGTGATAGAATGCGGGATGAGATGCTTGAGATGAGATCGACGATGAACTTCTTATTATCCAGGATTCCCCATGATCAACTTCCACCTGCCCCTCCCACTCGAGATGATGCCCCTCCTACTTAGAGATGATCCCTTCCACTTGATCGTCGCTTTCCCACTTCAATTCTGGTTAGTTGAAATGTAATTTGAAATACGTTAATTAATGGTTTTTGTGAATTTGTGATATGATTGTAGTTTTTGGATGGATTATAGTTTTTGGATGGATTAATTGTAGTTTGTGGATGATTATTGTTTTGAATTAATGATTGTAGTTTTGGGTTTTTGGTTATTGATGATTGTGTGCTTTTTGGTTTTTGGTTATTGGTTATTGATGATTGAGGTTTTAAATAGGTAAAAATTTGTAAAAAAAAAACTATTAGGGTTTAGTAACGGTTAAATAATTTCAAAAACTGTTACTATAAATCAAACTGTAACAGTTTAACAAATAAAAAACCGTCACAGAAATAACACGAGCATCTGTAACGGTTTTCGACCACCGTTACAGATACAATAGTCTTTCAGTAACGGTTTTTAGCCGGCTAAAACCGTTACTGTTGTTCCATTACTATCTGTAACGGTTTTCGAAAACCGTTACAGATGCTCGTGTTGTTTCTGTGAAGGTTTTTAGACGGCTAGAACCGTTACTGTTATTCCATGACTATCAGTAACGGTTTTCGAACGCCGTTACTGATACCTGTGAAGTTTCTGTAACGTAATTTTTAGTAACGATTGGTAACGGTTTTATTTGCCGTTACAAATAAGTTTCAGTAACGGCGTTCGATGCTTTCAGTAACGGTTTTAGCCCTTACTAATACCCCTTTTTCTACTAGTGAGAATTTCTATAATAGAAACAAAACAAAAATAAAATGAGCCCAATAAAGAAAGACAAGAGAAATCAAATGAGCCAAAAATAAATGGCGTCAGTAAATTGGAATTATTTCTAATATTTGGGTACATATATTATTGAGTAATGTATTAGTTGTTATCACTTAAATATGGGGATATATTTGTGTAGAAGCAGAAATATCATTTATTATTTCGTTGATGGGCCAAATAATAAATGAGTATAATATTAGGGTAGGTCCCCAACTCATATAGATACCTACCAAAAAGATAAAAAAAAAAGGGTCTATTTTGTTTCTCTTATCAGACAAAAGGTTTATGTTCATCTCTCAAGAACATTCAAGAAAGTTATCGATATCAGGTTTGAAGACTTAAACCCCACCCATATCAGATATTACGATCCAAGTCCAGATTTAGAACAAGAATATCCAAGATCAAGAGAAGATCCGGAGAATAACGAAGAACGACTTAATGAACCATTCTTCATTCCAAATTCAAGTACGTTTCCGCAACTTATGTTTATCTCAATTTATCGACATAGAGTATAATGATTATAAACTTAAGAAATAAAAATTTAGATTAAAGAATCTAACACCATACACTTAGAAGATGCCATCTTATTTAGAGCTAGTCCGAATTCTCTATGTCTATAAACTAATTTATGAGGAATAAATATTAACACTTTACCATCTTAATATTAAATTTAAAAGTAATACTTATTAAATAAAATAATGATTTTAAGTACAATAATATCTTTTTTACAAATAAATAAACAAATACTTTGAATCGTAAGAAGAAAAAAAAATAAGGCGAATTAAGATTTAAATAAAGTATAAATATGATTTTTCATATATCAATTTTTTTTTTATACTGTACCCACCCCTAGCGAGTACATTGTGACCTCACAAAATAGCATTTTATGAAATGATTTATTGAAATGAGACACTACTTAAAACATTGAATTGAGACATTATGAATTGTTATTAGAGATACTAATTACATCAATAGTTTTTAGATTAGATTTCACTATAAAAAAAAAACGCTTGAATACCACGAATAATTACCGTTGGAACCGAAAATTATACTTCGTCACAAATTGTCGTAAAAAACAAAGATATTTACTAATGAAATTTTCGAAGAAAAATGTTTAACATCATGTTCTAGGTATGTTATATATTAAAGAGAAAATATTACTTAAATAATAAATAAATCAAATTAGTTATTTTAAACTATTTTTTATATATAATCAATTTAATAAATTATGTATAAAATTAATTTATAAATAAAATAAAATAAAATATTTAATATTACCGTAGTAAAATCCGTAGATAATATTTAATATATTAAAAATTAGTTATATATAATTAAATAGAATAAATAGAATTAGTTATATATATTTAATATATATATAAGATAAAATCTTACTAAATAATAAAACAAAATAAATAGAATTATTCTAAACTTTTTAATTTTTATTTATAGAGAGTTTATGTCTCTTTAATTTAATAGATTATGTAATAAATTAATTTATAAATAAAACATTTAATATTATCATAGAAAAATTCGTTAATAATATATAATATTATTATAAATTAAATATATAACTAATTCGTTGCCTGTTTCGTACACAATTTTACAATTTCATGAATCCTTCTTACAAAATGAAAATAGAACTGTCATAATTCATTTTATTGAATCTGTAGTACTTTCATGCAATATTTTAGTCATTAACTTCTTAGATATATATTATCTTCAATTTCAACCAATCAATCCAAGATTAAATACATTTCTCTACTCATTTTTTTACGCAAATCAACATCTCCCATGGTTGGTGCACTCGACGATTTCTTGCACATCAATCATTAACTGTAATTAATATTTAACCAAATGATTTGAAAACACATATATGAGAATCATATCCATAGCCAACCATCTAATAAGGTGAAATCGACTGATTGTATTCCATGAGCATACTTTATAAGATGTAATATTCAATAATCGGTGTTTTAAATTTCCATAATTTTGTTTTAGTTTTTAATATAGTTGTTTAGAATTCAATTGTCTCCCGGTTTGAACTAGCCCTAGTGCAATGCCTGGTGTGAGTGGAGATTGGCTTGAACCGGTCCTAGTCCATAATTTATTACGGTACCATGATATCGAAATCGGTTCACTATATCAGGTTTTCTCTTTTTAAGTATCATAAATATAGATTTAAACATCAATTATACTTACTCTCATCACAATTAATTTTCTTTTTTGGCATATTAATTAGTAATGAAACAATTCCTGCTCTTCAAAACTTGAAGGAATCGTGCAAGCTAAAACCAACAAAAATATGGCATTTAACTATTGGGATAAGACAAAACTGAAAACAAACTCAAAGAATATGATTGTCGAAGAACATCAACAGAATTATTTGGAAAAAAACAAATATTATTAAAAATTATAACAATAATAATAATAATAATAATAATAATAATAATAATAATAATAATAATAAGGATTAGAGTCCTTCCATCAATGGCTAAGGTAACCATGGCTAAGGTAACCATTGATGGAGACAACGAAAGACTAAATTTATAACTCAAGAATAAAAGTTTGGCTCTGATTTCATGTAAGAATAAATAGAAATAGAATAATATTGTATTTATCTTTATTCAATATAGTAAAGATATTTATACTTGAATTACATCAGCAATATAAGTATACTATAATATAATATATAATATATTATAGAATATAATATATAATATAATAATATATCAGTAACTAACATATGTAAATGAAACAAAACAAAAACAAAAAGAGCCCAACAAACAAAGTCAAATCAAATAAGCCATAAGAGAAATGTCAACAATGAATCAAACATCTTAATAGGCTATCTTACATTGAGCTTGTCTAGATTCTCTAAATCCATATATTAATTTATGTGATAGGCACAATCTTGTGTAATCTTAATGTGAATTTTCATGCCTTTAGACTTAAGATCAGAATTAAGACAATAATCTCATTCCAAAACACAAGTGATTATCGTCTTAACCCATTAAATTGAGAATAAAAAAAATTTATGTTATTAAAATTGAAATATAATACCAATTCAATTTTTATCGGAAATGAAACGGAATTACATAAATAATTGTATTTAGAAAAATAGTGTATAAAATGACTATATTTGTTTTCCACTTTTAATAAACTACAATCTTAATTTATATTGGAATAGTCTCCATTTTTCAATAGGTATATATACCAATACAAAAAGTTTATAAAAAAGAAAAATTAATGTTAGTTTGAATTTTTAAATTATTCAATATTTTGATATGTTTGTAGATGTCAAATGACAACATGACATTTTTTGGCTTTACTTACCGATCCACAAGTAAGGACAAATTTCATTACCGTTCAGAATATTTTTTAGAGATTCTTTCGAAATCGATTGATTAGTTTGTTCGACTTGCTTTACTTCTCTCATCGTTATGGAACTCATACGAGATCGTATTTAGAGTCACCATCAAAAATTTCAAAATTGTCGGATCTTAAACTATTGATTTTTTTTTTTGCTTCACATGTAATTTTGTATTATTTGCAAATTAATATTCTATTCCATCTTTATTTGAACTAAAGAGAGTTAAATCGTTATAAAAATAAATTGTTTATTAAAGTAAATAATATTTTTAAATAAAATAAGATTATGAGTGGAAGGAGGCAACTAAACAAAGTGAACTTTTAAATATTGTTCTTTAAATCCATGTAGAAGGAGATGGTTTGGCGAGCATTTGAAAGTGTGATGTCACGAGATGAAGGTCAGGTGGTGGGTGATTTGTCGAGTGTGAGGTTGGAATTAATGGTTGGTTTGACGAGCATTTAAAAGTGTGAGGTCACGAGATGGATGTCGGGTGGTGATTAATGGTTGGTTTGATGTTGGATAAGATGTATGTGATCAATTATGATTGATTGTTGATATGTTGAAGCGGGAGTAAAAAAGATGTTAACTAAGATTGGTGAGTTATTTGTCGAACGATAGAGACATAAGAAAAAGTGTGAGTCACAAGATTATGGTCAATGGGTGGTTTGCCGAGAGGATAAAGAGGCATATGAAAAAATGTGAGTCACAAGATAAGGGTTAATTGGAGGGTTAGTAGTTGAGTTTGACGAAATATAAGAGGTGTGTGATCAATTGATGTCGACTAATATTGGTGGGTAGTTTTTGAGGGGATAAAAAATGAGGGTCAATTGAGATGTTAAGTGAGTGACGAGAGGATAAAATATATGTTAATAATAAGTTTAAGATTAAACTAAATTTTTACAAATTAAAATTAATTTTAAATTAATTAGATTTGAATAATATTAATTTTATTTAAATATTTATAAATAAAAATTAATAATAAGACCAAGTTGCATGAATGTAAAGAAAAAGAAAATCAAGAAGCAAGAATAAAAGCTCTTTCTCAAGATAGAGATTGGTGTTGTTCTAGTTAATCAATAAAGCTGCTAGTATCAGGAAAGTTGGATAGTGTATAATCTTCAAATCACAACATCTTCTAGATTATCTCCCATTGTATATCATTTAATCTATTTTAATAATTACACAACATCTTCTAGATTATCTCCCATTGTATATCATTTAATCTATTTTAATAATTATTTGTAAATGAAATTTAATGTATTTTCTTCTTTAGATACATGATATTGTTTTAAATAATTGAATACATTATTATAAATTTAACAAATTTGATAATATATTTTTTTATTGTTTTAAAAGAACCAGTAATTTGACAAAAATAAATAGTAATTAAATGAACAATTTGATTTTTAAAAACTTCTAGCAACGGTAATTTATTACTGTCGCCATACCTTAGCCACAGTATTTGAATTCAGTTGCCAAAATTTAGCCACGGAAGTAATAGCGACAGATGGCTACGGCTCAAATACTGTCACCATTGATTTTAGCGACGGTAAGGATCAATAGTGACGGGAATTATCATCATATTGTGTCTCTTTTTTACTAGTGTTTTGTTTCTGAAAATGAATTATTATTATTTCAACCATCAAGATCAAACAATTTTAAAATATTTAATAATCAATTTTGATATCGAAAAAGACATAAAAATGAATAAATATAAAATTAATATAAATAACAATAAATGCTCATATAGGAAGAACGAGAAATACAAAGAAAAAAATTAAAACAATCAATCGTAATTACTGATTAAGGAATAAAAAAAGTTTAGAAAAAAATATAAATTAGAAAGTTAATTAATTAAAATGAATAAAGAGAGAAAAATTATTAATATTTAATTAAAAAATATATAAATTAAAAAAAACAACTATGTTTATTAACGGATGCTAGATGAGTATATTTTTATATCATGTTTAAATAATATTTTATTAGTTAAAACGTCTAATTGAGCTTAATTGTACAAGTATATACTTCTAAATAAATTTGTTATTTTTATTATATGTTCTTTGTATCGTACCGAGATTTTATTATACCAAAATTTTGGTAAGTATAAATATGATTTTTCAGATTTCAAAATTTTCTATACGGTATACGACACTGTATACCCACCCCTAGTACATTGTGACCTCACAAAAGAGCATTTTATGAGATGGTTTATTGAATTGAGACAATACATAAAGATGAATTGTTACTATATATATATATATACTAATTAATTTAATAATTTTTAGATTAGAGATTTCATCTATTTTCTCACTTTTTCAAGTAAACATTGTGGATTTTATGCAATATAATTAACATCAATCAAACCAAATTGGAGCAAATGAAATGAAAGATATTGTAATAAATTCATTAAAGTATTAGCGGTCCTATTTGGTTTGAATAATCTTTAAATAATTTTCCATCTTTTAAAAATATAATTATTTTTTTTTATCAAAATATTAAAATATTTTCTTTTTCATTTGTTTAAAAATGAGTTGACATGAGATATATATCAATGATCACATCAAATATTTGCTATTGACTTGCTTCATTTCATATTCAGACAATTGTTCTTATAACTCAGATTTTTTTAATTTCATGTGAAAATTTAAATGAAAACATTGTTAAATTCAAAAATTATGTTTTTCATATCATTGATTTACTATTGAAATTATTTTGTTTCTTTAGCCCACAAAATAATTTTTTTTTTAAATTGATGTATTAAACAGTGGTGTACCAATCAAAACTCTTGCTTATTGTGGCGGATTTTAATAACGGAGAGTTGTGTTATAAAGCCTACCTCTAATTAATTAAAGTTTATTGAAATTATATTTGGTTTTTGGCTTGAGTCTGACAAAAATTTATTTAAATTTTATTAGTTAAATGTTTATCCTATAAATATGTTATTTTTAAGGTTTAAATGAATAGAAAACAATTATAGAGAGACAAACAGTGTAAGGTAAAAATATGCATTCCTCTTTCGCCTAAAATCTAGTGGCGGATGAAGTGAATGTAACTTTTTTGAATGAACCACTATAAATATATGTTTTCTTGTGTTCTTATTATTTTTTGTGTTTTTACAGGTAGTTTCAAACAGGTAAGATTTGAGAGATCCAAATTCTAACAACTGGTATCAGAGTGAGGTTGACCTTCTTCGTTAAGACATCAAATGGAGAACCGTTACCGATTGAGAGAAGATGAAGTTAGTCTCAAAGTGATAGATTGTTGAGTTATGAAAAATATACTGTAAGAAATTAATTAGAATTTATTAGGTTTGGTTTGAGCTTGAGCCTGAACCTGACTAATAGTTATTTATGTTTTATTACCTGAATATTGACCCTATAACTATATTATTTTAAAGGTTCACATTAATAAAAAAAATTAATTTTTAAGAGATAAATATAATGAGGAAATACCCTATATACCTTCTTCGTAGTTAAATCTGGTGGCGGCGACTGAAATGGACGTAGTCTTTTGAATAACCACTATAAATCTATGTCTTTTTGTGTTCTTCTTTTATTGCGTTCTTACAAATCGTTTCAAACATGTCAAATTTAAGAGATCCAAATCCTAACACGGATGACATTTCTCGTTGTCATGACTCGTGAGCCTTCATTTATGTTAGATTCTTAGTTACTTATACTACTTATAAATTGAATGTAAGTAAAAGAAACAAAACAAAAATAAAACGAGCCCAAAAAAGAAAGTAAAATCAAATAAGTCAGAAGAGAAATGTCAACAATGGATCAAACACCTTAAGAGGCTATCTTACTTGGAGCTTGTCAAGATTCTCTAAATCTATATATTAATTAAAGTGATGGGTAATTTTTCAAAACATCAAAGATTAACACTTCACAATCTTGCATAGTCTTAATGCCTTTAGACTTGAGATCAGAATTAAGACAATTAAGTGATTATTATTTTAATAAAAAAATATATGTTAATGAAATTAAAAAATAAGACCAATTCAATTTTTACCCAAAATGAAACGGAATTACAGAAACAATTATAAAAAAATAGTGTATATTTAGGACTATATATTTGTTTTCCACTATTAATAAATACAAACTTAAACTCTATTGGACTAGTCTCCATTTCTCAAATAGGTATATATACTAATTAAAAACAGTTTACAAAAAATATAAATTAATGTTAGTTCAAATCTTTTAAATCTTAATTAGTTTTACCATATTTCAAGATTGTCAGTTATCACGTGAGTAAACATGTTTCGGAGGACAAATTTCAATACCGTTCAAATTTTTTTGTAAAGATTCTTTCGATACACCGCATGATTAATTTGTTTGACTTGCACTACTTCTCTCATCGTTAGGTAACTCAAACTAGTTTCTATTTATAATCACCCTCAAAGAAATTTAAATTGTTGGATCTTATCTATTAAAATTTAATTTTTGCAAATTTATCTTACTATTTAATATCTAGATTCTCATATTTTAGTTTTGATTTTTTAGATGTTATTTCGAATTATTTGTAAATTAATATTTCATTTCATCTTTATTTGAATTAATGTGAATTAACTCCTTATAAAAACAAATAATTATTAAAGTTAAGAATATTTTTAAATAAAAATAAGATTATGAGTAGAAGTAGGCAAAATATTTTGAAATCACTAAACAAAGTGACAAATTTTAAGATGTTCTTATTAAATCCATGTAGAAGGAGGTGCGATATTTATTTATTTTTTATTAAAGAAATAATAAAAATTAAAGAAGAAATTGCAAGAGATTTTTATTAATTTATTTATGAAAATTCAACTGAAATAAATGGGTTTTTATATCCTGGGATATGTTTGAAAGGCTTGATTCAGAAAATGACACAAGAGTTGACTAATATTTTATTTTTAAGGATTGGTAATTGATCTGGACTCCTCCAATTGATACCAATCTAAAACATGAAACAATGTCCAGCAGCTTAAAATTTAGTAGGGCTGTTGGGGAAAGAAAGTGTACGAGTACTGCAGATAAACTTGTCAACTAGTTTGAGAATTTGAGGTGGACGGCCGTCGTTGTAACATACAGCATTGAAATTAGAGAGATTTTCACAACATTTTGGAGTGACAGGTGTTCTCCTGAATACTCCATAAAATATTTGCGTTCCACAACCACTTAAAGATTTCATTGCTGACCGACAAATAGGTGCACGAAACAATGGCATTATAGGTTTGGGAGGTGATGGAAATGCAGATGGGGTTTTAGGTGTTCTTCCGAACCGCCACCATGACCTTTTGGGCGGTGATGGAAATGCAGGAGGGGTTTTAGGTGTTCCTCCAAACAACCATGACCTTTTGGGTGGTGATGGGAATGCAGGTGGGGTTTTAGGTGTTCCTCCAAACCACCATGACCTTTTGGGTGGTGATTGGAATGCAGGTGGGGTGCTAGGTGTTTCTTCAGACCATGAGCTTTTGGGCGGTGATGGGAATGTAGGTGGGGTTTTAGGTGTTCCTCCAAACCACCATGACCTTTTCGGTGGTGATGGGAATGCAGGTGGGGTTTTAGGTGTTCCTCCAAACCACCATGACCTTTTGGGTGGTGATTGGAATGCAGGTGGGGTGCTAGGTGTTCCTTCAGACCATGAGCTTTTGGGCGGTGATGGGAATGTAGGTGGGGTTTTAGGTGTTCCTCCAAACCACCATGACCTTTTCGGTGGTGATGGGAATGCAGGTGGGGTTTTAGGTGTTCCTCCAAACCATGAGATTTTGGACGGTAATGGCAATGTAGAGTTGGGTGGTTTTCCATGTTCAAATAGAGATGCATGCGCTGACTTGAGTGAAGGGAAAACAATTATGAAGGCTATTATTACAATTATCAAACTCTTTGAATTCATTGCTAAACAATTAGTATGAATATTTTGAGTTTGATAATATGATATGACTGTGTATATGTCTTCTTTTATAGTAGAAAAATGTAGATTAAGAAACCATCTAAAAAAAGTACTAATATCAAGATTATGAAAATTCTAATAAAAATATATTTTAAGCCATTTTCAAATTACTTAAATTTTCATCACTTTTGGTTTTTTGCTTTTAAGTGTGATTCATATTTGTATAACACACAAAAGAAAAAAGAAGAAAGAAAAATGTACTTGTTTAATAATGTTTTCCCGAAGAAACGATTATTTTTTAACTTTTAAGAAATAAATCAAGGTAGCTCAGTGGTAAGAGTCGGGTTAAGAAACGAAATAGTCACGGGTTAATTCACCTAGATTTTAAAATAAATTTGAAGTAAGGGGCCATAGATGTGGGGTGTTATTTTAGTTCTCCTTAATTCAAAAAAAAAAATAAAATATAAATATTATTTCAAAAATTTTGAAATTAAAAATTAAATCATATCAGAATGGTTTAAATCTAGTTTGTGACTAAAGAGTCGTCACCTAATATTTTTTTCAAAATTAGGAATAAATATATAAATATTGTAGAACAATAATGCCTTTGAAAAATAAATTTTTAAGTGTTATGTGTTTGATTACACGTGAGAAATAGTCTTGGTGTTGTGTCTAATTGCCGTTAAAAACATTCTCTATTCCTAATATTTTGACTATTTTTAGAAAATATTTTGCACTTATTTATCTGTTTATTTGTCAATTCTTATCTGATCTAAAATATATAGACTATACCTTAATAATAAATTTAAAAATCATACTCATTAAATAGGATAATTATTTTAAATATAATAATTATTATTTTCAAATAAATAAATTAACACTTTGAACGTGAGAAAAAAATGAGAAAATAAGAGGAATTAAAATTTATTAATTTTATGATTATAAATAAATTAATCTGTGATTTTTTTTGAGTTTTAATCAAATATTTAAAAATGAACCTAAAGATTTATTTTTATTAAAAACATTTGTTATTTTAGAAATTACTTTTGGTACTTGAGCTACCTTATGTGTTCAATATAGTCAAAATTATATATTATTTAAAATTATTAGACATTTATAAACTTGTGAAATCAATATTTTATCTTATCGTATAAATATAATACTCTTAATTGTTGGTGGATCGTTTGTTGCTCATACCTATTAATGTGTTTGTGATATTTTCTCCAGTTCGTCATTTTTCTTAACAGCAAAGGAAGTGAAATAATTGGATCTGAAGTTATGTTTCGAGAGGAAGGTAGTCATTAGGTATAACTCTACCGAGTCAAGATTTTTTTAAGAGGTCAATTTTTGTGCGATAAAGTGTTTATAGACCATGTCCTAACCCGACAAAACAATACTTTAGAATTGTTGTATCGAACTGAATGTACGTATTAATCAAAACCTTAGGCTTATTACTGATAAACTAATGACATTTTCACTGTCATAACTCTAAATTTAAATAAATTTATTAGTCACTTGGAGATTTTTTTTTTATAAAAGAAACAAATCAAAAACAAAATGAGCCCGAACAACCATAGAGAAGAGAAATCAAATGTGTCAAAAGAGAAATGACAATAATGAATCAAACACTTAGTTAGAAGAAGCTATCTTATTTAAAATTGAGTTTGTACGGATACTCTAAATCTATAAATTAATTTATGTGATGGGTAAATTTTCAAAATATTACATTCACACTTTACAATATTGTGTATTCTTAATTTTTTTCAAAATATCAACACTTTACAATCTTGTTTGACGTCTAAAAATTATAATGTCTCGACATTTTTTTCCTTCTGAAAACGGCGTTTAACTAGATAGTCTTGACCCCGTGACTTATCTAGCTCTCAAATTCTGAGTGGGATGAGAAAGCGAAATGAGAGGCTAAAACTAGAGTTCATAAAAAAAATATTCGACCTCATTAAATTATGTGGCTTACATTCCTCTCGAACCTCGTAAAACGAGACAAGAAAATGACTTTCTCAAAAGTCACCTCGTCTTAAAATGAAGTGAAAACCGAAATAAGACTTAATTAAATTTTAACTAGCTTTGGTTTGAAAGAGTCGTTACTCAATTTTATTAATATTTAGAAAAATAAAGTCACATGTATATGAACACGGGTTTTGGGATTTTGTTTATGTTTCGTTGAAAGGTTAGACATGGGAAATGACATCACCTCTATGTCTCAAGTGCCTACCCCGAAGGGTAGTCTCTAGTATAAATATTTGGTCATTTATTAAAATACACATTTTACACAATTTTAAATATAAGAAGGTTGTCATTATAATTATATTCACATGTTTTAAAATTTTCTATTTACGTCCTAACTTAAAACTATCATATTACTCCATATTTGTTCATACATGTGTCTATGTCGTAATCATGTTATATTAAATATATTTAATTATTTAAAGGATCGTGTACCTATATCGTAGAGGCAATGAAGAAGGCGAAATCTGAAATGATTCGAAAATTTAGATTAATATACTGAAATGTAAGGTTTAATATCTAGATCATGTAGAAATTTTATTTATGATTTTTAGAGTCACCAAATAAAATGTAAACATTCTGTAAGTAGGGATGACAACAGGTACTCTACCCGTTGGGTAGTGAAGTACTCATTCCTGAACCCGATTTTTATTTTAATATCCGTCCCCGACCTCAAACCTGACGGGTATCTCTATTTATATCTCCATCCCCGATTTGTAGGGTACTCGATACCCGACGGGTACCTGATTAAAGTTTGAAATTATATTTATTATTTTTAAATATACTAAATATTAAAATATTTTATTTTAATTAACACATTTAAACTAATAATTTTAAATTATTATAAATTAAATCTAATATATTAACTAATATGTTATTAAAAATAATTGACCAAAAAATATTAATAAATATATATTTTATCCTTAAACAAAAGTTAATCATTCATACTACATAATATAAATTCATTCATACTATATAATATAAATTCATACTACAAAATATAAATAAACTTAAAACGAATATAATAATATACCTAACTAAACATAAACATCAAAATATTCATCATTAATGCAATTTTTGTTGAGGTGTTCCTTACCATTTTTGGTGGGTTTTAAATTTCGGGTAACTAGTCAGGGTTTTCTGTTATGAAAACGAGTAAGAGTATAAATACTTTTTTGGGTATTTTCCTCATAACACAGTAAGGTTGAGAGAGAGTAAACAGATGTAGAATTTTTCTACTTCTTCTTGTTCTTTGGCTGATTCAGAGTGAGAGGTTGGAGGAACTTTTGATTGTGGAGGATTCTAATCATTCCTAGTGTAATAACTTCTTTCATTTGAGAGTAGGACATGTAAGTTTCTACTATTGACATTTCTTTGATTTAGTAAAACTTATCTCTCCTGTGGACGTAGGTCGATTTTGACCAAACCATATATATTACGTTGTTATTGTTTTATACTATTTCAGTTCTTGGTAATCTGTTTGTCGTTATAGACGATTTGAAAACTGATTGATTACAGGTTTGATTTCTAAGAAGATCCGTAGTTTTTCTGTTGCAAAACCCAATAATTTTCTCACACACAAAATAAAACACATCCTTCTTGAATAGTCTTGTAGAAGTTACAAAAATATCAACTATGTTGATGTTAAAACGGAAGAAATAAATATCGAATATTAAGTTAATAAATAAAAAAAAGGCTCACTTAAACGTATATACTTGTACAACTAGCTCACTTAGACGCATGTACTAATAAAATGTCATTAAACATATGTACTATCAAAAATTGGTTCATTTAACCTCTTTTAATAAATCATCTTTTAGTAAATCATAGTTAATTTTTATTTATTAAATATTAATATATTTTCTCTCTCCTTTATTTTTATTAATAAATAAACTTTCTATTTTTATCTTTTTTATAAATTTTTTATTAATTATATATGAAATTTTTTATTTATTATTTTAATTATATATATATATATATTTATATAAAAGCATTCATTATTAATTATTTTAATTTGATGTTTCTTATTTTTTTAATATTTTTTTCTTATATTAACATTGGTTATTATTTATTTTAAAATTGTTTGGTCCAATGATTTAATATAACAATAACTTATTATTTCAATAATAAAAATAATTCAATACAAAAATAAATTAATTAATAATCAAGAATTTTAAATAATAAAAACACCAAAAGAGTAATAATTTTATTAATTTCATTTTTGTTCATATTAAATTAAATAAGAAATAAATCCTTCAAAAAATATTATAGTAAAACATAAAATTCATAAATAAGTTGCTAAATTTTTCAAAAATGAGAATTTAAGAAATATAAAAAATAAAAACTGATAAAAAAAAGGAATATGAAATAAAAAAGAAAAATTAATATAAAAATAATAATAAATTTAAGAATGAAATAAATTACTTAGTTTAATTAATGAAAAATAAGGAGAGAGAAAATATATTAATATTTAATTAATAAATATATAAATTTAAAAATAAAAATTAACTATGGTTATTAAAAGAGGTTAAATTAGCCAATTTTCGATAGTACGTAGGTTTAAATGACATTTTATTAGTACACACGTCTAAGTAAGCTAGTTCTACCAGGAAATACGTCTAAGTGAGCTTTTTTTTCTAATAAATAAGTATAAGATTATAAAAGTTGAAGAACAAGCGTAACTTTATTAGTAATATTGAAATTTGAAAAACACAAATAAAAATATTACTTACTTGCATAGTCCTGTTGTAAAGGTTGAACAATAAAACAATTTTTTTATTATTAGAGATTTGAAGTTAGAACAAAAACTAGATAGAAGTTGAAGTAAGTTTGAAAAAAGATGAAAAATGAAGAACGGAGATTAAGAGTCATGACTAATTAGAGGGAAACACTTATTATATTGAAATTGATGTAATTTATGGTTTTAGGTAAAGAGAAAATAAATACGATATTTATTGTAATGATGGTTAAGATTTGGAATTTAAAAATTCATTTAAATTTTAACAATATATATATATATATATATATTAATTTTAATATATTCGGGTATCGGGTTTGAATTTCCAATACTACCATCCTCGACCCCAAACCCGATCGGGTATTTTCACTCCCTATTCCTGAATCCGAACGTAATTTAAAATACCTGAATCTGATCATCGGGTACCCACGAGTATCAGGTATATGGGTACCTATTGCCATTCCTAACTGCAAGTCTACAAGTTGGACAAAATAATAACACAATTATAAAAACTATATATATATATATATATCTTTACTATTGGAGTCATGATTTACGATTTTTTGAAGTATAATATTTATCTATAATTGAATATGAGATTATATTTGAAATAAATTCTCTCTCAAAGTTCATGATTATGAAATATGTCTGAAAAAATCCACTTATTTATCTATAATTGAATATGAGAGTATATTTGAAACAAATTCTCTAAGTTCATGATTATGAAATATGTCAGAAAAAAATTCACTTACTTTTCTTAAAAAATACTTTTTTAAAATACTCTGCAGTAGAAAAATTAAGATCTAAAAGTTATTGAATTTTAAGTTTTTTTAACAACTTTAATAGAATATTATATTTTATTTTTCTCTCCGAAATTGGTATTTTAAAATACTCTGCAGTAGAAAAATTAAGATTTAAAAGTTATTGAATTTTAAGTTTTTTTTAACAACTTTAATAGAATATTATATTTTATTTTCCTCTCGAAATTGGTATTTTAAAAAGTTAAAAGGTTGCTGAATTTTAAGTTTTTCAATCTTTATGTATCATATATTAAAAAAATTATCATCCAAATATAAAGAGTATAGAAATGATTCACATAAACATAAATCTATAACACTACAAATACTTGTAAAATTACCGATAAAAATATGATGTTAAAAAACTCATCTTTATTTAATTAAAATTATATTATATTTTCTTTTAAGTTAAATAGTTGTTTTATTATCTAATTTATTAGAACTTTATTATAAGACTCAATTAGTTTTTTATTCTTTATTTTATTATATATATATTATTTAGTCTATTATATTATATATATTTGTTATTTATAAATAATTAAACTAATAAATCGACTTAACCTATTTTATAAATGACCAAACCGAACCAATTAATAAACCGACTTTATATGAGATGGTTTATTGAATTGAGACGTTACTTCACGATGAATTATTACTAGAGACACTAATTACTTTAATAAGTTTTAGTTTAGATATTTCATCTATTTCCTCACTTGTTCAAGTAAACTTAATGGCTTTTTATGCAATATAACATCATCAAAACCAAATTGAGCAAACTAAATGAAAGATATTGTAATAAATTCATTAAAGTTAGGTCCTGTTTGGTTTGAATAATCTTTAAATAATTTAGTATTTTTTAAAATAATTATTTTTACCAAAATATTTTCTATTTCATTTGTTTAAAAATTAGTTGACATGATATATCAATGATCACATCAAATATTTACTATTGACTTGCTTGATTTCATATTTAGACAATTGTTCCTATAACTCAGTGTTTCTTAATTTCATGGAGAAATGCAAATAAAAACATTGTTAAAATTCAACAAAAGTTTTTTCATATCATTAATTTTGTATTGAAATTATTTTGTCTTCAACAACCAGCAAAAAGATGCTTTAGAATTGTTATATTCAGGGCCAACTCTGTGATAAGTGCAAGACCTAGGAAGCCCATTCCCGGGCAGTTTTTTTGAAATTAAGTTATTTAATTAAATTTATTAGTTTTGTAAAAGTGTATAACATAGTGGCTTAGGATGGAAAATATGATTTTTATTTGGGCATAAAGAAAAAATAATTATTTGAACAATTTTCTAAAAATAAAATTAAGGTAGCCAAATTCTAGAGAGAAAGATTGTTAGTTACGTATACTAACTACAAATAAGAATGTGTTAAAATTAAAGAGAGAAAAATTGTATTAAATTGTTATTTATGGTTACATAAATTATGTCTAGACATATAAAGAAACTAAATAATATAATATTGATGTTATCACAATTTATAATGTTGTGATAATATCTTACAAATATAATATATTATACTCTAACATCCTCACTCAAACTCACAATGCAACAACAATAACCATTGAGAGTTTGACAATCAGAAAACGAAAGCGCGAACAATAAGAAGTTATGTAGCATTCTTAATCTTCTTCTCTTCCTTCTCTTCTCTTTTGCACAATTCATTGACCATCCACCAAAAAAAGTTATACTTTGATTCAGACCAACCAAAAAT
This sequence comes from Impatiens glandulifera, assembly GCF_907164915.1. NCBI lineage: Eukaryota > Viridiplantae > Streptophyta > Magnoliopsida > Ericales > Balsaminaceae > Impatiens > Impatiens glandulifera. The sequence goes on from NC_061863.1 coordinate 2,984,606, forward strand.
AACAACAGAACAAAAACCCAAAAACCAAACTGAAATCAACAACTCACAACAACCAAACCAAACATTACAAACTTAGGGAAAACTCAAACCAAATTCAACTCCCTTTACTCAACAAAACAACCAAAACCAATCAAACAAAAAACAATCAAACTACCAAGATCCTCAATCCAACTAGATGACAACAAATTCACACAAACAAAATCCAAGACCCCAGATAAGTTACTTAAGAACATCGACATAACAAATATTAATAATAAATTATTAAAGCCCTCCATCAATTGCTAAGGTAACCATTGATGGAGGCAGCGGAAGACTATCATTTGATTGACTCAAGAACAATAATAAGACTCCGATACCATGTTAAAACGAAAGAGAAAAAGATTATATTGAATTGTTAATTCATGGTTACATAAATTATGTCTATTATGTAGACATTATAATTGACATATAAGGAAACTAAATAATATAATATTGATATTATCACAATTTATAATGTTATAATAATATCTTATAAATATAATATATTATACTCTAACCGAATATATATATAAAAGAAATAAAACAAAAACAAAAAGAGCCCAACAAACAAGGTCAAATCAAATAAGCCAGAAGAGAAATGCCCAACAAACAAAGTCAAATCAAATAAGCCATAAGAGAAATGTCAACAATGAATCAAACACTGTAATAGGCTATTAATTAAAGTGATGGATAATTTTTCAAAATATCAAAGATTAAGACTTCACAATCTTGCATAGTCTTAATGCCTTCAGACTTGAGATCAGAATTAAGACAATAATCTCCTTCCAAAACACATGTGATTATTATCTTAATAAAACAAATATGTTAATGAAATTAAAAAATAAGACCAATTCAATTTTTACCCAAAATGAAACGGAATTACAGAAACAATTATAAAAAAATAGTGTATATTTAGGACTATATATTTGTTTTCCACTATTAATAAATACAAACTTAAACTCTATTGGACTAGTCTCCATTTCTCAAATAGGTATATATTCTAATTAAAAACAGTTTACAAAAAATATAAATTAATGTTAGTTCAAATCTTTTAAATCTTAATTAGTTTTACCATATTTCAAGATGGTCAGTTATCACGTGAGTAAACATGTTTCGGAGGACAAATTTCAATACCGTTCAAATTTTTTTGTAAAGATTCTTTCGATACACCGCATGATTAATTTGTTTGACTTGCACTACTTCTCTCATCGTTAGGTAACTCAAACTAGTTTCTATTTATAGTCACCCTCAAAGAAATTCAAATTGTTGGATCTTATCTATTAAAATTTAATTTTTGCAAATTTATCTTACTATTTAATATCTAGATTCTCATATTTTAGTTTTGATTTTTTAGATGTTATTTCGAATTATTTGTAAATTAATATTTTATTTCATCTTTATTTGAATTAACGCGAATTAACTCCTTATAAAAACAAATAATTATTAAAGTTAAGAATATTTTTAAATAAAAATAAGATTATGAGTAGAAGTAGGCAAAATATTTTGAAATCACTAAACAAAGTGACAAATTTTAAGATGTTCTTATTAAATCCATGTAGAAGGAGGTGCGATATTTATTTATTTTTATTAAAGAAATAATAAAATATAAAGAAGAAATTGCAAGAGATTTTTATTAATTTATTTATGAAAATTCAACTGAAATAAATGGGTTTCTATATCCTGGGATATGTTTGAAAGGCTTGATTCAGAAAATGACACAAGAGTTGACTAATATTTTATTTTTAAGGATTGGTAATTGATCTGGACTCCTCCAATTGATACCAATCTAAAACATGAAACAATGTCCAGCAGCTTAAAATTTAGTAGGGCTGTTGGGGAAAGAAAGTGAACGTCGAGTACTGCAGATAAACTTGTGAATTTGTTTGAGAATTTGAGGTGGACGGCCGTCGTTGTAACATATAACATTGAAATTAGAGAGATTTTCACAACATTTTGGAGTGACAGGTGTTCTCCTGAATACTCCATAAAATATTTGCGTTCCACAACCACTTAAAGATTTCATTGCTGACCGACAAATAGGTGCACGAAACAATGGCATTAAAGGTTTGGGAGGTGATGGAAATGCAGATGGGGTTTTAGGTGTTCTTCCAAACCGCCACCATGACCTTTTGGGTGGTGATGGGAATACAGGTGGGGTGGTAGATGTTTCTTCAGACAATGAGCTTTTGGACGGTGATGGCAATGTAGAGTTGCGTGGTTTTCCAAATTCAAATTCAGATGCATGCGATGACTTGAGTGAAGGGGAAACAATTATGAAGGCTATTATTACAATTATCAAACTCTTTGAATTCATTGCTACTATGAATATTTTGAGTTTGTTGATATGATATGACTGTGTATATGTCTTCTTTTATAGTAGAAAGATGTAGATTAAGAAACCATCTAAAAAAAGTACTAATATCAAGATTATGAAAATTCTAATAAAAATATATTTTAAGCCATTTTCAAATTACTTAAATTTTCATCACTTTTGTTTTTCTCTTTTAAGTGTGATTCATATTTGTATAACACACAAAAGGAAAAAGAAGAAAGAAAAATGTACTTGTTTAATAATAATTTCCCGAAGAAACCATTTTTTTTTTAACATTTAAGAAATAAATCAAGGTAGCTCAGTGGTAAGAGTCGGGTTAAGAGACCAAATGGTCACAGGTTAATTCACATAGATTTTAAAATAAATTTGAAGTAAGGGGCCATAGATGTGGGGTGTTATTTTAGTTCTCCTTAATTAAAAAAAAATGAAATATAAATATCATTTCAAAAAATTTGAAATTAAAAATTAAATCATATCAGAATGGTTTAAATCTAGTTTGTGACTAAAGAGTCGTCACCTAATATTTTTTTCAAAATTAGGAATAAATAAATAAATTATTGTCTTGTAGAACAATAATGCCTTTGGAAAATAAATTTGTATGTGTTATGTGTTTGATTACACGTGAGAAATAGTCTTGGTGTTACAATAATGCCTTTGGAAAACATTCTCTATTCCTAATATTTTGACTATTTTTAGAAAATATTTTACACTTATTTATCCGTTTATTTGTCAATTCTTATCTGATCTAAAATATATAAACTATACCTTAATAATAAATTTAAAAATCATACTCATTAAATAGGATAATTATTTTAAATATAATAATTATTATTTTCAAATAAATAAATTAACACTTTGAACGTGAGAAAAAAACGAGAAAATAAGAAGAATTAAAATTTATTAATTTTATGATTATAAATAAATTAATCTGTGATTTTTTTGAGTTTTAATCAAATATTTAAAAATGAACCTAAAGATTTATTTTTATTAAAAACATTTGTTCTTTTAGAAATTATTTTTGTACTTGAGCTACCTTATGTGTTCAATATAGTCAAAATTATATATTATTTAAAATTATTAGACATTTATAAACTTGTGAAATCAATATTTTATCTTATCGTATAAGTATAATACTCTTAATTGTTGGTGGCTCATACCTATTAATGTGTTTGTGATATTTTCTCCAGTCCGTCATTTTTCTTAACAGCAAAGGAAGTGAAATAATTGGATCTGAAGTTATGTTTCGAGAGGAAAGTAGTCATTAGGTACAACTCTACCGAGTCAAGATTTTTTTAAGAGGTCGATTTTTGTGCGATAAAGTGTTTATAGACCATGTCCTAACCCGACAAAACAATACTTTAGAATTGTTGTATCGAACTGAATGTACATATTAATCAAAACCTTAATCTTATTACTGATAAAATAATGACATTTTCACTGTCATAACTCTAAATTTAAATAAATTTATTAGTCACTTGGAGATTTTTTTTTATAAAAGAAACAAATCAAAAACAAAATGAGCCCGAACAACCATAGAGAAGAGAAATCAAATGTGTCAAAAGAGAAATGACAATAATGAATCAAACACTTAGTTAGAAGAAGCTATCTTATTTAAAATTGAGTTTGTATGGATACTCTAAATCTATAAATTAATTTATGTGATAGGTAAATTTTCAAAATATTACATTCACACTTTACAATATTGTGTATTCTTAATTTTTTTTCAAAATATCAACACTTTACAATCTTGTTTGATGTCTAAAAATTATAATGTCTCGACATTTTTTTCTTCTGAAAACGGCGTTTAACTAGATAGTCTTGACCCCGTGCCTTATCTAGCTCTCAAATTCTGAGTGGGATGAGAAAGCGAAATGAGAGGCTAAAACTAGAGTTCATAAAAAAATATTCGTCCTCATTAAATTATGTGGCTTACATTCCTCTCGAATCTCGTAAAACGAGACAAGAAAATGACTTTCTCAAAAGTCACCTCGTCTTAAAATGAAGTGAAAACCGAAATAAGACTTAATTAAATTTTAACTAGCTTTGGTTTGAAAGAGTCGTTACTCAATTTTATTAATATTTAGAAAAATAAAGTCACATGTATATGAACACGGGTTTTGGGATTTTGTTTATGTTTCGTTGAAAGGTTAGACATGGGAAATGACATCACCTCTATGTCTCAAGTGCCTACCCCGAAGGGTGGTCTCTAGTATAAATATTTGGTCATTTATTAAAAGACACATTTTACACAATTTTAAATATAAGAAGGTTGTCATTATAATTATATCCACATGTTTTAAAATTTTCTATTTACGTCCTAACTTAAAACTATCATATTACTCCATATTTGTTCATACATGTGTCTATGTCGTAATCATGTTATATTAAATATATTTAATTATTTAAAGGATCGTGTACCTATATCGTAGAGGCAACGAAGAAGGCGAAATCTGAAATGATTTGAAAATTTAGATTAATATACTGAAATGTAAGGTTTAATACCTAGATCATGTAGAAATTTTATTTATGATTTTTAGAGTCACCAAATAAAAGATACACATTCTGCAAGTAGGGATGACAACAGGTACTCTACCCGTTGGGTAGTGAAGTACTCATCCCTGAACCCGATTTTTATTTTAATATCCGTTCCCGACCTCAAACCCAACGGGTATCTCTATTTATATCCCCATCCCCGATTTGTAGGGTACTCGATACCCGACGGGTACCTGATTAAAGTTTGAAATTATATTTATTATTTTTAAATATACTAAATATTAAAATATTTTATTTTAATTAACACATTTAAACTAATAATTTTAAATTATTATAAATTAAATCTAATATATTAACTAATATGTTATTAAAAATAATTGACCAAAAAATATTAATAAATATATATTTTATCCTTAAACAAAAGTTAATCATTCATACTACATAATATAAATTCATTCATACTATATAATATAAATCCATACTACAAAATATAAATAAACTTAAAACGAATATAATAATATACCTAACTAAACATAAACATCAAAATATTCATCATTAATGCAATTTTTGTTGAGGTGTTCCTTGCCATTGTGGGCGGGTTTTAAACTCCGGGTAAACGGGTAAGGGTTTTTTGTTATGAAAACAGGTTAGAGTATAAATACTTTTTTGGGGTATTATCCTCATAACACACTAAGGTTGAGAGAGAGTGAAGAGATCTAGGATTTTCTACGTCTTCTTGTTCTTTGGCTAATCTAGAGTGAGAGGTTGGGAGAGCTTTTGATTGTGGAGGATTCCAATCATTCCTAGTGTAATCACTTCTTTCATTTGAAAGTAGGGCATGTAAGTTTCTACTATTAACATTTCTTTGATTTAGTGAAACTTATCCCTCCCGTGGACGTAGATCAATTTTGACCGAACCATGTATATTACGTTGTTATTGTTTTCTGCTATTTCAGTTCTTGGTAATCTATTTTTCGTCATAGACGATTTGAAAACTAATTTATTACAGGTTTGATTTCTAAGAAGATCCGTAGTTTTGTTGTTGCAAAACCCAACAGTGGTATCAGAGTAGTATTAATTGGTTATCTGTTTTAACATTAGAGCAGAGTGTTCTGCTGGTAACTTGACGAAATTCAAAGAGGAGATCAACTGGTTTCTTTGCTGGGATTTTTGTCAGTTGTTAAGGTAGTAATAATGAGGAAATCTAGACCTTATATGGTGAGTCTGAATGGTACAAACTACAGGCAATGGAAACTTATGATTAATGATATGTTAGTTTCAGATGATTTGAATGAAGCAATTGAAAATAAGGGTGTTAGACCTGAGACTATAAAAAAGGCTGATTAGAAAAAGACAAATAGAAAGTCATGCAGCTTTATTCGTTCCTGTGTTGGTGTAAATATTGTGCACCATGTTGAGAATGAGACTACGGCGTATGGTGTGTGAAGAAAACTTGAAGCTCTCTACGCTGAGAGGTCAGCAGGGAATAAAGAAGCACTAGTACAAAGGCTGGTGAATCTGAAGTATATTAATAATAAATCAATTGTTGAGCACTTGAATGAATTTCAAAATATTTTGAATCAGATTAGTAGTATGAAGATAAACATTGATGATGAGGTGCAAGTACTTTTAGTCCTTAGATCTTTGCCTACAAGTTGGAAGACACTTATTATAACTCTTAACAACTCAGCACCAAATGGTAAAGTCAACATGACATTTTTCACCAGTTCATTACTTGATGAGGAGAATCGAAAGGGGGATAAACCCTCTAAGTCTGATATGTTGGTGGCTGATAGAGGAAGATCAAAGGATAATATAAGTGGTTCGAGCAGGGGCAAGTCTAGAAGCAAGTCTAGAGCTCCAAAGAAGGATGGTGTTTGCCATTACTATGGAAAAATGAGTCATTGGAAAAACGAGTGCTGGAAATTTAAAAATGATAAAAAAAAAGGGTACAGTGAAGCCTAGAGAAAAGAAAGAACAGAGTGCAGATACATATGCTTATGCTTCAAATGGTGAACTAACATATGATTTCAAATATCAAGACTCTTGTCTTAGCACATCCTCAAATGAAACAACATGGATTGTTGACACAGGTGCCTCATTCCATATTACTCCACACAAAGGTTACTTCTAATCATAGAAAGCTGGTGATTATGGTGAGGTTCGCATGGATAACAGTAGTACGTATCCAAGATAGTTGGTCTTGGTGATGTTAGAATCGAGACAAACATGGGTTGTTTCCTGAAATTGAGAGATGTAAGACATGTTCCTGATTTGAGAATGAATTTAATTTCAGCAGGTAAGCTCGATGATGGAGGCTACTATAATGTTTTTATTGGTGGAGCATAGAAGCCAAGCAAGGGTTCATTGGTTGTTGCACGAGGTAAGAAATGTTGTTCCTTATATAAAACAAAATTGAAAATTGTCTATGATACAACATATTCTATCGTGATGGAGTCATCCTCTAATTTGTGGCACAAGAGACTATGTCACATTAGTGAAAAGGGGCTGAATGTTTTGATCAAGAGGAATGAGTTGATGAATCTCAAGGATTCTCATCTTGAAAATTGTGAGCATTTCTTGAAGGGTAAGCAGAAGAGAGTCTCCTTCAGTAAGTCAAAAGTGGAACTGAAAAAGAATGTCCTTGAACTGGTCCATATAGATGTTTGTGGTCCTATGAAGATTAAATCCATAGGTGATGCTTCTTATTTTGTAACCTTCATAGATGATGCATTTAGGAAGGTTTGGGCCTATGCTATAAAGTCCAAGGATGAGGTTGCAGCAAGGTTTGAGGTCTTTCACAAGTTGGTTGAAAGAGAGACAGGAAGAAACTAATGAGGGTGCAGTCAGATAACGGGGGAGAGTACATAGGCTCATTTGATGATTATTGCAAAGAGAAGGGTATTCGACATGAGCAGATTGTGTCCAAGACTCCACAACAAAATGGTGTGGCATAGAGGATGAACAGAACAATGCTGAAACGGATGAGGAGCATACTCTCCCATGCCAAGTTGGCTAAGCATTTCTGGGCTAAAGTCATGAGCACTATAATATATGTGATCAATCGTTCTCCCTCCAAGCCATTGCATAATAAGTGTGTAGAAAGCGTTTAGTCAGGTAAAGATATTAATTATGACTATTTACGTGGTGTGTAGAAAGTGTTTGGTCAGGTAAAGATATTAATTATGACTATTTACGTGTTTTTTGGTTGCAGAGCTTTTGTGCATGTTCCAAAAGATGAGAGGTCTAAGCTAGATGCAAAAACCAGGCAATGCATATTTTTGGGGTATGGTGATGAAAAGTAGGGATACAAGTGTTATGACCCAGTTGACAAAAAGGTTTTGAGAAGACTAGATGTGGTATTCCTTGAAGATCAGACTATTGAGATTTTTGACGATGGTGAAAAACTTAATGCATACATACGTGATCTTTCTGGTCTTGAGCTGTCTCATGATGTTGAGGAGATAATGCCACATGTAGCTTCAGACTTAGATAGTGATGATGATGTTTCTCAGGGTCAATCTATAGGCCATGGAAATGATACAGCAACTGATCTTGGTGATAATATTGAGGTTGATTTTGAAGTTTAATAAGAAGATGGAAATCAACAGAATCAAGAAACAGATGTACTTAAGAGGTCTACTAGGAATAAAAGATCAAGTTCTAAGTACCCTGCAATAGAGTATGTCCTTCTAACTGATTGTGGGGAACCTATATGCTATAAGGAGGCTCTTGAGGATGCTCATAAGAAAAAATGGCTAGCTTCCATGGATGAAGAGATGAAGTCATTGCTGAAAAATGGCACATATGAACTAGTTGAAAGACCAAAGAATATAAAAATATTATAAAATAAATGGGTATACAAGATCAAGAAAGAAGGTGATGATAGCAAGACAAGATACAAGGCTAGGCTGGTTATCAAAGGTTTTGGCCAGAGACATGAAATCGATTATGATGAGATTTTCTCACCGGTAGTGAAGATGACTTCTATCCGGGTGGTGTTAAGTCTAACTGCTTGTATGGATCTTGAGGTTGAACAGCTTGATGTCAAGACTGCATTTCTCCATGGTGATTTGGATGAAGATGTTTATATGGAGCAACCTGAAGGTTACATTAAGAAAGGTGAGGAAGGCAAGGTGTGCAAACTTGTCAAAAGTATGTACGGTTTGAAGCAAGCACCAAAGAAGTGGTATCTTATGTTTGAGTCGTTCATTAACATCCATAGGTACATGAAGACGTATACATATCATTGTGTCTTTGTGCAAAAGTTTGCTTTTAATGATTTTATTATACTTCTCCTGTATGTTGATGACATGCTGATTGTAGGGAGAGACAAACTCAAGATTTCCAAGTATAAAATGGATTTGGTTAAGTCTTTTGAGATGAAAGACTAAGGTCAAGGAAGACAAATTCTTGGAATGCAGGTCATTCGTGATCGGGTGAAGAAAAAGTTATGGCTGTCTCAAGAGAGATATATTGAGAAGATTCTAAAACGATTCTGTATGGACAAGGCAAAATCAGTTGCTTGTCCATTGGCTACACATTTGAAAATAAATAAGACAATGTCTCCTAAGGATGAATAGGAAAAACAAGAAATGTGTAGTGTTCCATATACTTTAGCAATAGGCAGTCTGATGTATGCAATGGTTTGTACAAGACCGGATATAGCTCATGCAATTGGAGTAGTTAGTTGTTTCCTTTCAAAACCCGGTAAGACACACTGGGAAACAGTTAAGTGGCTAATGAAATATCTTCGAGGGACCTCCAAATACTCTTTGTGTTATGATACTGGAAAGCCACATGTTGAAGGGTTTTTCTTATTCAGATATGAGTGGTGATATTGACACGATGAGATCAACTTCAGGGTATTTGTTTACCTTTGAAGGAGGAGTTGTATCATGGCAGTCTCGTCTACAGAAATGTGTTGCTTTGTCTACTACAGAAGCTGAATATATTGCCATTACTGAATGTTGTAAGGAAATGAGATGGATGAAAGAATTTTTGAAAGAAATAGGCATTACACAAGACAAGTTTGTGGTGTTTAGTGACTCATAGAGTGCTATACATGTGAGCAAGAATCCAAGTTTTCATTCACGTTCAAAACACATCTAAAGAAGGTACCATTGGATCCGTGAAGTGCTCGAGAAGAAGAAGTTATACTTAGAGAAAGTGCATACATATGAGAACGGATTAGATAAGATGACAAAGGGTTTGTCAAGAGGTAAGCATGAGATATGTTGTGCCAAAGCCGGGATGGTTCTGGCAGGAGCGTCACGATGATGAATGTTTATAGCAACATTCTGCCATGGCTCGGAAGGGGGAGAATAGTTGAGGTGTTCCTTGCCATTTTTGGTGGGTTTTAAATTTCGGGTAAACTAGTCAGGGTTTTCTGTTATGAAAACTAGTAAGAGTATAAATACTTTTTTGGGTATTTTCCTCATAACACAGTAAGGTTGAGAGAGAGTGAACAGATCTAGAATTTTTCTACTTCTTCTTGTTCTTTGGCTGATTCAGAGTGAGAGGTTGGGAGAGATTTTGATTGTGGAGGATTCTATTCATTCTTAGTGTAATAACTTCTTTCATTTGAGAGTAGGACATGTAAGTTTCTACTATTGACATTTCTTTGATTTAGTAAAACTTATCCCTCCCGTGGACGTAGGTCGATTTTGACCGAACCACATATATTACGTTGTTATTGTTTTATACTATTTCAGTTCTTGGTAATCTGTTTGTCGTTATAGACGATTTGGAAACTAATTGATTACAGGTTTGATTTCTAAGAAGATCCGTAGTTTTTCTGTTGCAAAACCCAATAATTTTCTCACACACAAAATAAAACACATCCTTCTTGAATAGTCTTGTAGAAGTTACAAAAATATCAACTTTGTTGATGTTAAAACGGAAGAAATAAATGTCGAATATTAAGTTAATAAATAGAAAAAAGGCCCACTTAGACGTATATACTTGTACAATTAGCTCACTTAGACGCATGTACTAATAAAAGGTCATTAAACATATGTACTATCAAAAATTGGTTTAATCTCTTTTAGTAAATCATAGTTAATTTTTATTTATTTATTTATTAATTAAATATTAATATATTTTCTCTCTCCTTTATTTCTATTAATAAATGAACTTTCAATTTTTATCTTTTTCATAAATTTTTTATTAATTATATATGAAATTTTTTATTTATTATTTTAATTATATATATATATATATATATATATATATATATATATATATATATATATATAAAAGCATTCATTATTAATTATTTTAATTTTATGTTTCTTATTTTTTTAATATTTTTTTCTTATATTAACATTGGTTATTATTTATTTTAAAATTTTTTGGTCCAACGATTTAATATAACAATAACTTATTATTTTATTAATAAAAATAATTCAACACAAAAATAAATTAATTAATAATCAAAAAATTTAAATAATAAAAACACCAAAAGAGTAATAATTTTATTAATTTCATTTTTGTTCATATTAAATTAAATAAGAAATAAATCCTTCAAAAAATATTATAGTAAAACATAAAATTCATAAATAAGTTGCTAAATTTTTTCAAAAATGAGAATTTAAGAAATATAAAAAATAAAAACTGATAAAAAAAAAAAAGAAGATGAAATAAAAAATAAAAATTAATATAAAAATAATAATAAATTTAAGAATAAAATAAATTACAAAGAATGGAAAATAAAAGTGAAAAATAATGAGGGAGAAAATATATTAATATTTAATTAATAAATATATAAATTTAAAAATAAAAATTAACTATGGTTATTAAAAAAGGCCAAATTAGTCAATTTTCGATAGTGCGTAGGTTTAAATGACATTTTATTAATACACACGTCTAAGTGAACTAGTTTTACCAGGAAATACGTCTAAGTGAGCTTTTTTCTAATAGATAAGTATAAGATTATAAAAGTTGAAGAACAAGCGTAATTTTATTAGTAATATTGAAATTTGAAAAACACAAATAAAAATATTACTTACTTGCATAGTTCTGTTGTAAAGGTTGAACAATATAACAATCTTTTTATTATTGGAGATTTGAAGTTAGAACAAAAACTAGATAGAAGTTGAAGTAAGTTTGAAAAAAAGATGAAAAATGAAGAACGGAGATTAAGAGTCGTGACTAATTAGAGGGAAACACTTATTATATTGAAGTTGATGTAATTTATGGTTTTAGGTAAAGAGAAAATAAATACTATATTTATTGTAATGATGGTTAAGATGTGGAATTTGAAAATTCATTTAAATTTTAACAATATATATATATATATATATTAATTTTAATATATTCGGGTATCGGGTTTGAATTTCCAATACTACCATCCTCGACCCCAAACCCGATCGGGTATTTTCACTCCCTATCCCTGAATCCGAACATAATTTAAAATACCTAAATCTGACCATCGGGTACCCACGAGTATCATGTATATGGGTACCTATTGCCATTCCTAACTGCAAGTCTACAAGTTGGACAAAATAATAACACAATTATAAAAACTATATATATGTATATCTTTACTATTGGAGTCATGATTTACGATTTTTTGAAGTATAATATTTATCTATAATTGAATATGAGACTATATTTAAACAAATTCTCTCTCAAAGTTCATGATTATGAAATATGTCAGAAAAAAATCTACTGATTTATCTATAATTGAATATGAGAGTATATTTGAAACAAATTCTGAAAAAAAATCACTTTTTTAAAAATACTCTGTAGTAGAAAAATTAAGATTTAAAAGTTATTGAATTTTAAGTTTTTTTTAAAAACTTTAATAGAATATCTTATTTTATTTTTCTCTCCGAAATTGGTATTTTAAAATACTCTGCAGTAGAAAAATTAAGATTTAAAAGTTATTGAATTTTAAGTTTTTTTAACAACTTTAATAGAATATTATATTTTATTTTCCTCTCGAAATTGGTATTTGAAAAGGTTAAAAGGTTGCTGAATTTTAAGTTTTTCAATCTTTATGTATCATATATTAAAAAAATTATCATCCAAATATAAAGAGTATAAAAATGATTCACATAAACATAAATTTATAACACTACAAATACTTATAAAATTACGATAAAAATATGATGTTAAAAAACTATCTTTATTTAATTAAAATTATATTATATTTTCTTTTAAGTTAAATAGTTGTTTTACTATCTAATTTATTAGAACTTTATTATAAGACTCAATTAGTTTTTTATTTTTTATTTTATTATATATATATATATTATTTAGTCTATTATATTATATATATTTGTTATTTTTAAATAATTAAACTAATAAATCGACTTAACCTATTTAATAACTGACCAAACCGAACCAACTAATAAACCGACTTTATATGAGATGGTTTATTGAATTGAGACGTTACTTCAAGATGAATTGTTACTAGAGACACTAATTACTTTAATAAGTTTTAGTTTAGATATTTCATCTATTTCCTCACTTGTTCAAGTAAACTTAATGGCTTTTTATGCAATATAACATCATCAAAACCAAATTGAGCAAACTAAATGAAAGATATTGTAATAAATTCATTAAAGTTAGGACCTGTTTGGTTTGAATAATCTTTAAATAATTTAGTATTTTTTAAAATAATTATTTTTTAGCAAAATATTTTCTATTTCATTTGTTTAAAAATTAGTTGACATGATATATCAATGATCACATCAAATATTTACTATTGACTTGCTTGATTTCATATTTAGACAATTGTTCCTATAACTCAGTGTTTCTTAATTTCATGGAGAAATGCAAATAAAAACAATGTTCAAATTCAACAAAAGTTTTTTCATATCATTAATTTAGTATTGAAATTATTTTGTCTTCAACAACCTGCAAAATGATGCTTTAGACTTGTTATATTCAGGGTCAACTCTGTGATAAGTGCAAGACCTAGGGAAGCCCATCCCCGGGCAGTCTTTTTGAAATTAAGTTATTTAATTAAATTTATTAGTTTTGTAAAAGTGTATAACATAGTGGCTTAGGATGGAAAATATGATTTTTATTTAGGTATAAAGAAAAAATAATTGTTTGAACAATTTTCTAAAAATAAAATTAAGGTAGCCAAATTCTTTTCATGTTCTTATCAAAACACTTGTTTAATAACGTGTCATCATTCATAACCTTCGTGTCATCATTCATAACCTTCGTTTAGATAAGATTGTTGGTTAAACTAAAGAGAGAAAGATTGTTAGTTAAGAATGTGTTAAAATTAAAGAGAGAAAAATTGTATTGAATTGTTATTTATGGTTACATAAATTATGTCTAATTGTTATTTATGGTTACATAAATTATGTCTAGACATATAAAGAAACTAAATAATATAATATTGATGTTATCACAATTTATAATGTTGTGATAATATCTTACAAATATAATATATTATACTCTAACCTCCTCACTCAAACTCACAATGTAACAAAAATAACCATTGAGAGTTTGACAATCATAAAACGAAAGCGCGAACAATAAGAAGTTATGTAGCATTTTTAATCTTCTTCTCTTCCTTCTCTTCTCTTTTGCCCAATCCATTGACCATCCACCAAAAAAAAGTTCTACTTCGATTCAGACCAACCAAAAATAACAACAGAACAAAAACCCAAAAACCAAACTGAAATCAACAACCCACAACAACCAAACCAAACATTACAAACTTAGGGAAAACTCAAACCAAATTCAACTCCTTTTACTCAACAAAACAACCAAAACCAATCAAACAAAGACCAATCAAACTACTAAGATCCTCAATCCAACTAGACGACAACAAATTCACACAAACAAAATCCAAGACCCGGGCCAAGATAAGTTACTTAAGAACATCGACATAACAAATATTAATAATAAATTATTAAAGTCCTCCATCAATGGCTAAGGTAACCATTGATGGAGAAAGCGAAAGACTATTTAATTGACTCAAGAACAATAATAAGACTCTAATACCATGTTAAAACAAAAGAGAGAAAAATTGTATTGAATTGTTAATTCATGGTTACATAAATTATGTCTATTATATAGACATTATAATTGACATATAAGGAAACTAAATAATATAATATTGATATTATCACAATTTATAATGTTGTAATAATATCTTACAAATATAATATATTATACTCTAACCGAATATATATATAAAAGAAATAAAACACAACCAAAAATAAAAAGAGCCCAACAAACAAAGTCAAATCAAATAAGCCATAAGAGAAATGCCCAACAAACAAAGTCAAATCAAATAAGCCATAAGAGAAATGTCAACAATGAATCAAACACTGTAAGAGGCTATTAATTAAAGTGATGGATAATTTTTCAAAATATCAAAGATTAAGACTTCACAATCTTGCATAGTCTTAATGCCTTCAGACTTGAGATCAGAATTAAGACAATAATCTCCTTCCAAAACATATGTGATTATTATCTTAATAAAACAAATATGTTATTGAAATTAGAATATAAGACCAATTCAATTTTTACCCAAAATGAAACGGAATTACATAAACAATTATAAAAAATAGTGTATATTTAGGACTATATATTTATTTTCCACTATTAATAAATACAAACTTAAATTCTATTTGTCTAGTCTCCATTTCTCACATAGGTATATATACCAATTAAAAACAGTTTATAAAGAATATAAATTAATGTTAGTTCGAATCTTTTAAATTATTCATTAGTTTTAACATATTTTTAGATGGTCATTTATCACATGACTGAACATTTTTCGGAGGACAAATTTAAGTACCGTTCAGATTTTTCAATTTATTTTTGTAAAGATTCATCCGACACTGAATGATTGTTTTGTTTGACTTTCTCTACTTCTCTCATTGTTATAGAACTCAAATGAGTTCGTATTTATAGTAACTCTCAAAAAAAAATTCAAATTGTTGGATCTTCTCCATTAAAATTTTAATTTTTGCAAATTTATCGTAGTATTTAATATCTAGTTTCTCATTTAGTTATTTTGATTTTTAAGATGTTATTTTGTATTATTTACAAATTAATATTTTATTAATCTTTATTTGAATTAACGAGAATTAACTCCTTGTAAAAACAAATAATTATTCAAAGATTATGAGTAGAAGTTGGCAAAATATTTTGAAATCACTAAACAAAGTGACAAATTTTAAGATGTTCTTCTTAAATCCATGTAGGAGGAGGTGCGATATTTTTTTGATTAAAGAAATAATAAAACATAAAGAAGAGATTGCAAGAGATTTTTATTAATTTATTTTAAATTTATGAAAATTCAAGTGAGATAAATGGGTTTTTATATCCTCAGATGTGTTTGAAAGGCTTGATTCAGAAAATGACAGAAAAGTTGACTAATATTTTTATTTTTAAAGATTGGTAATTGATCTGGACAGCTCCTCCAATTGATACCAATCTAAAACATGAAACAATGTCCAGCAGCTTAAAATTTAGTAGGGGTGTTGGGGAGAGAAAGTGAACGTCGAGTTTTGCAGATAAACTTGTGAATTAGTTTGAGAATTTGAGGTGGACGGCCGTCGTTGTAACATAAAACATTGAAATTAGAGAGATTTGCACAACATTTTGCACTGACAGGTGCTCTCTTGAATACTCCATAAAATATTTGCTTTCCACAACCATTTAAAGCTATCATTGCTGACCGACAAATAGGTGCACGAAACAATGGCATTAAAGGTTTGGGAGGTGATGGAAATGCAGATGGAGTTGTAGGTGTTCTTCCAAACCGCCACCATGACCTTTTGGGTGGTGATGGGAATGCAGGTGGGGTGGTAGATGTTTCTTCAGACAATGAGCTTTTGGACGGTGATGGCAATGTAGAGTTGCGTGGTTTTCCAAATTCAAATTCAGATGCATGCGATGACTTGAGTGAAGGGGAAACAATTATGAAGGCTATTATTACAATTATCAAACTCTTTGAATTCATTGCTACTATGAATATTTTGAGTTTATTGATATGGTATGGCTATATGTTTCTTTTTTTTTTTTTTTTTTTTTTATAGTAGAGGTAGATTAAGAAACCATCTAAATAAAGTACTAATATCAATATTATGAAAATTCTAATAAAATTTATTTTAAACCATTTTCAAATTACTTAAATTTTCATCACTTTTGTTTTTACTTTAAGTGTAATTCATATTTGTATAATACAAAAAAAAGGAAAAAGAAGAAAGAAAAATGTAGTTGTTTAATCATGTTTGCCTCGAAAAAACGATTTTTTTAACTTTTAAGAAATAAATCAAGGTAGCTCACGGGTAAGAGTCGGGTTAAGTGACCAAACGGTCACAGGTTAATTCACCTAGATTTTAAAATAAATTTTAAGTGAGGGACCACATAGATGTGGGGTGTCATTCTAGTTCTCCTTAATTAAAAAAAATTAAATATAAATATCTTTTCGAAAATTTTGAAATTAAAATTAAATCAAATCAAATCAGAATGGTTTAAACACTAGTTTGTGACTAAAGAATTGTTACCTAATTTTTTACAAAATTAGGAAAAATAAATAAATTATTGTCGTGTAGAACAATAACAATAATGCCTTCAAAATAGATTTTTAAGGTTCTGTGTTTGATTGTTTATTACATATGAGAAAAAGTCTTGGTGTTGTGTCTGTCTAATTGCCATTAGATACTTTCTCTACCCCTAATATTTTGACTACTCTTAGAAAGTATTTTACATTTATTTATTCGTTTATTTGACCATTTTATCCGATCTAAAATGTATAGACTATACCTTAATAATACATTTACAAGCAATACTTATTAAATAGGATAATAATTTTAATTATAATTTTTATTAGTTACAAATAAATAAATTAATACTTTGAACGTGACAAAAAAATGAGAAAATAAGAGGAATTAAAATTTATTGATTTTATGATTATAAATAAATAATCTATGATTTTTTGAGATTTTATCAAATATTTAAAAATGAACCTAAAGATTTATTTTTATTAAAAACATTTGTTCTTTTAGAATCAACTTTGGGTACTTGAGTTACCTTAGTGTGTTCAATAAAGTTAAAATTAAATATTATTTAAAATTATTAGTCATTTATAAACTCATAAAATCGATATTTTATCTCATCGTATAAGTATAATACTTTTAACGGTAGGTGGATCGTTTGTTACTCATACCTATTAATGTGTCGGTGATATTTTCTCGAGTTCGTACTTTTCTTAGCAACAAAGGAGGTAAAATAATCGGATCTGAAGTTATATTTCGGGAGGAAGGTAGTCATTTGGTATAACTCTATCGAGTCAAGAATTTTTTAAGATGTCGATTTTTGTGCAATAAAGTGTTTATATACCATGTTCTAACCCGACAAAACAATGCTTTAGAATTGTTGTATTGAACCGGAATGTATAGTACTAATCAAAACCTTTGACTTATTACTGATAAACTAATGACATTTTCAATGTCATAACTCTAAATTTAAATAAATTTATTTAGTCATTTAAACTTCTTAAAATTATAGTTAGGAGAATTTTTATAAAAAAAACAAATCAAAAACAAAATGAGACACGAACAGACTAGACAAGAGAAATCAAATGTGTCAAAAGAGAAATGGCAATAATGAATCAAACACTTAGTTAGAAGAGGCTATCTTATTTAAGATAGAGTTTGTCCGGATTCTCTAAATCTATAAATTAATTTATGTGATGGTTAAATTTTCAAAATATTAGACATTAACACTTTAAAATATTGTGTATTCTTAATTTCAAAATATTAACACTTTATAATCTTGTCTAATCTTAATGGGAGTATTCCTGTTTTGACGTATAAAAATTGTAATATCTCGACATTTGTTTTCTTTTTGAAAACGGCGTTTAACTAGATAGTCTTGACCCGTGCCTTCTCTTGCTCTCAAATTCTGAGTGGGATGAGAAAGCGTAATGATAGGCTAAAACTAGAGTTCATAAAAAATATTCGACCTTTTTAAATTATGTGGCTTACATTCTTCTCGAACCTCGTAAAATGAGACAAAAAAATGACTTTCTCGAAAGTCATCTCGTCTTAAAATGAAGTGAAAATCGAAATAAGACTTAATTAAATTTAGACTAGCTTTGGTTTGAAAGAGTCGTTACTAAATTTTATTAATATTAGGAAAATAAAATGATGCATGTATGAACACGGGTTTTGAGATTTTGTTTATGGTTAGTTGATTGGTTAAAAATGAGAAATGACATCGCCTCTATGTCTCATGCGCACACCCCGAAGGGTGGTCTCTAGTATAAACATTTGGTCATTTATTAAAATACATATTTTATACAATTTTGAATTAAAGAAGGTTTTCAATATAATTTATATCCACATGTTTCTAAATTTCCTACTTACGCCCAGACATAAAACTATCAAATTATTTCTTATTTGTTTATAGGGAATGCGTCTATATCGTAATCATGTTATATTAAATAAATTTAATTATTGAAAGGATCGTGTACCTATATCATAGTGGCAAAGAAGAAGGCGAAATCTGAAATGATTCCAAAAATCTATATATAAAATGATGCTTAATTTTTAAAGTGTCCGGATTGTCGGGTCGAGAGTTGTGGTTAATTTGGATATATATATATGAGAGTAAATGAATACTTGGGTCGGATTGTGGGTTGACCCGCCCATAAACTTAAAACGGTTAAAAATAAAATTAAAAATGATATATGTATGTTTCGAACTTGCAACCTAACAAAACAAATACAAACATTTAACCAACTAAGCTAATAAAACTTTATATTTTAAATTTAACACCAAATTAGATGAACGCGCAACATATTAACAATATAAGTTGAACTTTTTAACTAACTAATCTATATATATATAATGATGCTTAATTTTTAAAGTATCCGGATTGCCGGATTAGGAGTTGTGGTTAATTTAGATATATATGTGAGAGTAAGTGGATACTTGAGTCGGATTGTGGGTTGATCCGCCTATAAACTTAAAATGGTTAAAAATAAAATTAAAAATGTTATATGTATGTTTCGAATTTGCAACCTAACAAAACAGGTATAATGCTTTAACCAACTAGGCTAATCAAACTTTATATTTTAAATCAACTCCAAATTTGATGAACGTTAGACATTTTAATAATATAAGTTCAACTTTTTAACTAACTAATATATATATATAATGATGCTTAATTTTTAAAGTGTCCGGATTGCCGGATCGAGAATTGTGGTTAATTTAGATATATATGTGAGAGTAAATGGATACTTGGGTCGGATTGTGGGTTGACCCATCCATAAACTTAAACGGTTAAAAATAAAATTAAAAATGCTATATGTATATTTCGAATTTGCAACCAAACAAAACAAGTACAACCTTTTAACCAACTTAGTTAATAACATTTTATATTTTAAATTCAACACCAAATTAGATGAACGCGAGACATTTTAACAATATAAGTTCAACTTTGTAACTAATATATATATAATGATACTTAATTTTTAAAGTTTGATAGTGGTCAAAATATATATTCATACACAAAATTATAAATTTATTTCCACAGTCATAAGCGATCTAGCGGTTAAAGTGTTAACATTTCATACTAGTGACTATGGTTTGAATCCCTACAAAAGAAGTAATTATTATATGTTAGTGTGCGGAACTTGATATTTGAAACGGCGCGGTTAAAATGTTAACATTTCATACTGGTGACTAGGGTTAGAATCCCTACAAAAGAAGTAATTATTATATGAAACGGAAGTGAGAATGTTGGTTTGAGTAACCCAAACATTGGTGAAAAAAATATAAATTTTATGAAGGAAATGTTGGCTTGAGTGATGCAAACATTTGTGATAAAAATTAAAGGTTCGTCCGTGGAGGAAATGTCGGCTTGAGTAACACAAATTTTAGTAATACTTAAGGGTTTATGCCTAAAGGTGTAATCGAATATTTAAGAATGCACCATCGAATTTGGTTATTAAATAATCAAAATAATTATAGATATAAAAATATAAAAACTTAAATGAATTGGTTAGATGAATTTTTTAATATTCTTATTTTTTTTCTAATAAGTAATATTACCGATTAAAACTTTATATTTGATTGGTAATTTGATCCAAATTTAATGTTTGAATATTTGTTTTATCGAAACTACTTTTATTTCCACATAATGAATGTTTTCAATTTATATGTGAAAATGCATAAGTTACATTCTAGTTTATAATAATATACTAAAATACCAGGTTTAATAACCAGATAATGTAGAAATTTTATTATGATTTTTAGAGTCACCAAATAAAAGGTACACAGCAAGTAGGGATGACAACGGGTACCATATTCGTCGGGTAGTGAAGTACCCATCTATGAACCCAATTTTTATTTTACTACCCGATCCAGACCCCGACCTCGAACCCGGCATGTATCTCTATTTATACCCCATTCCCGATTACCCGATTCAAGTGTGAAATTATGTTTATTTTTTTAAATATACTAAATATTAAAATAAATATTATATTTTAATTAACACATTTAAACTAAATAATTTAAAATTATTATAAATTAAATCTAATATCTTATCTAATATGTTATTATAAAATATAATTGACCAAAAAATATTAATAAATATATATTTTATCCTTAAACAACAGTTAATCATCCATACTACATAATATAAATTTATGCATACTACATAATATAAATAAATTCATACTACAAAATATAAATTAACTTAAAACGGATATAACAATATACTTACATAAACTTCAAAATATTCATCATCAATGCAATTTTCTCACACAAAAAATACATCCGTCTTGAATAGTCTTGTAGAAGTTACAGAAAAATGTTAAATGTTAACTTTGTTGTTGCTGCTAAAATGGAAGAAGAAGTTACAAAATAGAGATCAAACATTAAGTTAATAAACAAGTATAAGATTATAAAAATTGAAGAACAAACGTAAATTTATTAGTAATATCGAAATTTAAAAAACACAGTTAAAAATATTACTTATTTGAATAGTTATGTTATAAAGGTTGAACAATATAACAATCCTTTTTATTATTGGAGATTTGAAGTTATAATAAAAACTAGAGAAGGTTAAAGATAGAAGTAGAAGTAAGTTTGAAAGAAGATAAAAAATAATGATGGTTAATATACTTATGATTTTGGATAAATATTACTTATCTATATATATCTAATGATGCTTAAGAAATAAAATGTAGGGTGATATTCACGCTCTCACCACATATCACATAGGTTTATTATATTTTATAAATGTTTCTCTCTCTTGTCATAATTACTTATTCATAAATACTAATTTATCTCTCATACCATAATTATTAATTTATTTTTTCTAATTAATTTTTATTTTATTTTACTTATTTTTCTTTTCTAATTATACATATAATTTTTGTTCATTAACTTTATATAAACTTATATTTAATATTATATATATATATATATTTATAATATACATAATAATACTATATGAGTTTAAATAATTTATTAAACTTAAAATAAAATTACAAATTTTACTTTTATATTCATTTCTCTCTCATATTCATAATATACCTTCCTAATTAATTTCCGTTTTGTAACACTAATAATTAATTTATTTTTATTTTTTTCCTCAATTATATATATATATATATTTCATATTTTCTTACACATCATTTTTATAATTTTTTTCATAAAATAAAATTTATAAATATTTTAATTTATTAAAAAATTAATATTAAGCGTTTCTCTCTCCTAAAATCTATAATAGTATATTTTATCATTAATTTTATATAAATATATTTTTTTTTTCTTCCTATTATCCTTCTGTGAATATTTATTATTTATACACTTAATTAATTAATTTTTTTTTATTCATTATATATTTTATCTATTATTAATTAACAAGGATTAAATATTTATATATACATAAAATTTTAAATTCAATTTAAAAAATACAAGTGGTTATGGTTAAAGTGTTCACATATTTATTATTTATATAATTAATTAATTAATTTTCTTTTATTTATTATATATTTTATCTATTACTAATTAACAAGGATTAAATATTTATACATACATAAAATTTTAAATTAAATTCAAAAAATACAAGTAGTCTAATGGTTAAAGTGTTCACATTTCATATTAGAGACCAGAGTTCGAGTAAAATGCGTATGTGAATTTGTTTGTGATTAATGAGGAAGGCCAAAAATAAGGGTAAGATGGCATGTCTGAGTCCCTATGTATTTGAGTCCCTACATAAACGAAGATAATATATATAATAATGTTTAAAACAAAAAATTTAGGGTGATATTTACCAAAATTTTACACATTTTATATGAATTTCTCATCAAATTCTCACAGTACAATTATCTCTCTTTTCTCTTTAGGAGGTGGGTGTCGACAACGGAAGAAAGACCAGAGAAAAATATTCGATCTTGATTTGAAGAAAAAACGGGAAGCGAATGAATACGAGGATTCAAAATTAAAAGGAAATCGATGATTTCTCTACCTCCGTGGATTCTGAATTTTTTTAAAAAAAAATTAAAACTAATTAATTTTTTATTTTTACACATTTTATATGATTTTCTAATCAAATTCTCACGGTTTATCAAATTATCGCGTTACATTTGTCTCTCCTTTCTCCTTAGGTTTAGGTCTTTCTTAAATCGATACTCATTTCTCTTTAGGTATATGTAGCATGAGAAGAGGAGGAGGGCGACGCCGACGTGATGGAGAAGAGCGACGATGATGCAACGGAGGAGGGCGACGATGATGCAAGAGAGACATAAAGGAAAATATTCGATCTTGATTTGAAAAAAAATGAGAAGCGAATGAAGACGAAGATTCGAAATCAAGAGTAAGACGAGTATTCTCTGTCTCCGTAGATTTAGAAAAGAAAATATTTTTTTTTATTTTTACACATTTTATATAAATTTCTCATCAAATTCGTCTCTCCTTTCTTCTTAGGTCTAGGTATTTCTTAAATTGACTCTCATTTCTCCTTAGGTATAAGTAGCACGATAAATGGAGGTGGGCAACGACGATGCGACGAAGGAGGGCGACGACGACGTAAGAGAGACCTAGAAGAAAAAATTCGGCTTGATTTGAAGAAAATTGGGAAGCAAAAGAAGACGATGATTTGAAATCAAGAGGAACCCGGTAATTCTCTTTCTCCAAAGATTTAATTTTTTTTATATTATTAATTTTTTTTCTATAACAAAACCTAATAAGATATTTTATAAGAAAATTATAAATAAAATTGTATTTTAATAAATAATATTAATTTTTTAATTATTTTTATATATATAATACAAAAATATAATAAATATTATATATATATATTTATATATATATAAATAATACAAAATATATTTAACTCTATATTTTGATATGTTTTAAATAATTGATAAATATTTATTAATTTAATTTATAATATTATTATAAATATATATATTTTTATACAAAATATTATAAAATTGAATTTTTTTTCTTAATAAAAATAATAATTAATGATATTGTTTAACCAAAATAAAATTATATATATAATAACATTTATTTATATATATATATATATATATATATATATATATATAGTTTAAAACAAGAGTTTTATGGTGTTTGACATAAAAAAGATGGTTCAATATTATTTTTTAATAGACATTTCACATATATTATAATTAATATTTTGACTTTCAATGTATAATAAATTATTTTCGAAATTTTTGAGAGGATATAATGAAGCTGAAATAATTATGTACAAAAGAGAAAAAAAAATACAAACATATTTTCCTCAAATATTATTTTCGCCAATTTAAGATAGTGGGATAATTCACGTTAATTTGTTTTTAATTAAATTAATAAAACTAAAAAAACTAAATTTTTGAATAAATGACCATATCTGTATTATTTTATTTTAGTTATATTTTTAAAAATAAATCTATAAAGAAAAATTATAATAAATTTGAGATTAGATAACTTCACAAAATATTAATAAAAATAGAAATGTGAAAGAATATACACACAATATGAAAACCGTTAATATAGTATATAGTGTGATTAAATTATTTTAATATAGAAATTTTAATTTTTTTTATAAATTGTCCGTTTGCATCGCACAGAAATTATGCTAGTTTGAATAGTTATGTTATAAATGTTGAACAATATACTTATGAAAGAAGTAAGTTTTATTATAATGATGTTGGCCTGACTTATGGTTTTGGATAAATAGAAAATAAATACTTTATTTATTGTAATGATGGTTAATATAATGATAGTTAAGATGTGAAATTTGAAAAGTCATTTAAATTTTAACAATATATATATATATATTAATATATTCGGGTATAGTGTTTGAGTTTCCAATACTACTCATCCTCGACCGCGAACCTGAACCCGAGCCCGATTTTAAATACATAAATCCGATCATCGGGTACCCATAGGTATCGGGTATACGGTTTACCCATTTTCATCCCTAATTGCAAGGCTGCAAGTTGAACAAAATAATAGCACATTTATAAAATCTATGTATGCATATTTTTACTATTGAAGTCATGATCAATTTTTTTTAAGTATAATATTCATTAATAAGTGAGTATGAGTTTATATTTTAAATAAATTCTCTCTCAATGTTGACTCAATGTCGATGATTATGAAATATATAGGAAAAAATTCTATCATTTTAATAAAATATCTTTTTTAACGTTTTTTATAGTAGGAAAATTAAGATTTAAAAGGTTATTGAATTTTAAGTTTTTGTAACAACTTTAATAGAATATTATATTTTATTTTCCTCTCCAAAATTGAAATTTTAAAAGTTGGTTGAATTTTATGATTTTCCATCTTTATATATCAGATATTAAAAAAAAGTATCATCTAATATGAAGATGTACAAATGATTCACATAAACATAAGGTAGTGTTTGGTACGTGGTACAAATTATATAGGGTATAAGTTGTATAGAGGTATAAATTGTAACGAGGTATAAATAATATAAGGTAGTATAAATTGTATAGGTTATTGATGTTTGGTAAGAATTATAAAAAATGGTATAAGTTGTATATGATTTATAATTTTGTGTTTGGTATAAAAATATAGTATAAGTTGTATAAACAATAAATATTAATTTAAAATTATTATTATATTTATTTATTTATATTATAAATAATATTGTTTATTATTATAAATTATTGTTTTGTTATTATTTAATAATTAATGTAATTTTAATTAAAATATAAAAAATTAATTATAATATAAATGATAAATTATGTTTATTTAATTTTAATATTATTAATAATTTTAATTAAATAAACTAAAATAAAAATATTATTTATAATATAAGTAAATATAGAAAATAATAATTAATAAAATTATCGTTATAAAAATAAATAAATATTTTTTAATTAAAATATTGACTATTTAAAAAAATATATATTAAAAATGATTATATATAATAATAATAATATTAAAACTAAATAAAATATTTAATATATTATACAATAATATGTTATATATAATATTAATAAAAAATATAATAAGAAATTAAAAATTAAACTATACAAAATAGTGTTGTACCTAGGGGGATTAGTTACTATTTTATACCAGATATAAGGTATAAATTATATAGGGGTATAATTTATACAACAGTAAAAATATAAAAGAACACCATATTAAAATACTATTGGTATAACACTACCAATAACACTATTGGTATAGTTTATACTATACCAATAGTGTAGTACCCCTCTATACCCCTAACCAAACATACAAATCTATAACGCTACATATACTAATAAAAATACAATTAAAAATATGATTTATACTAATAAAAATACAATTAAAAATATGATTTTTTTTTTCATGGTTCAAATCTTGACACACATATATTTATTATTTTATATGTTTTATGTTTTCTTTTAAACATATCTTTATTTAATTATAATTATAATATATTTTATTTTAAGTTAAATAATTATTTTATTATCTAATTTATTAAAATTTTATTATAAGATTCAATTAGTTTTTTATTCTTTAATTTATTATATATATATATATATATATATTCTTTAGTCTATTATATTATAAATATATATTTATTATTTTTCAATAATTACACTAATAAATCGACTGAATCTACTTAATAACCGACTAAACCGAACCAACTAATAAACCGACTTTATATGAGATGGTTTGTTGAATTGAGACGTTACTTAAAGATGAATTGTTACTAGAGACACTAATTACTTTAATAATTTTTTAAAAATTGGAGCAAACTAAATGAAAGATATTGTAATAAATTCATTAAAGTTAGGTCCTGTTTGGTTTGAATAATCAGTAAATAATTTACTATCTTTTCAAAATAACTATTTTTCACCAAAATATTTTCTATATAATTTGTGTAAAAATTAGTTGACATGATATATCAATGATCACATGAAATATTTACTATTGACTTGCTTCATTTCATATTTAGACAATTGTTCCTATAACTCAATTTTTCTTAATTTAATGGAGAACTGCAAATAAAAATATCGTTAAAATTCAACAAAAGTTTTTTCATATCATTGATTTAGTATTGAAATTATTTTGTCTTTCTCAACCCGCAAAATAATGCTTTAGAATTGTTATATTCAGGGACGGCTCTGTGTTAAACGCAAGCTCTAGGGAAGCCCATCCTCGGGGCAGCCTATTTAATAAAAAAAAAATTATGTAATTAAATTTAAGAGTTGTTGTAGCATAAAAGTGTATAGAATATTAAATTATTGTGGAAAATATGATTTTTATTTGGGTTAGGTTCAAATATAAAAAAAAAAAAAACAATTGTTTAAACAATTTTCTAAAAATAAAATTAAGGGTAACCAAATTCTTTTCACGGTTCCAATCAAAACACTTGTTTAATAACGGATGGCATTTCTCATTGTCATGACTCATAACCCTTCATTTAGGTAAGATTGTTAGTTACTTATACTATCTGCAAATAGAATGTATAAAAAAGAAACAAAAAAAAAAAAACAAAGTCAAATCAAATAAGCCATAAGAGAAATGTCAACAATGAATCAAACACCGTATTAATGTTCAGTATCGTTTCTGAATTTTTTTTGGAAGGATTATTCCGACACAACATGATTGCTTTATTTGTCTTTCTTTACCTCTCTCATTATTATAGAACTCAAACGAATTTGTATATATAGTCACTTTTAAAAAAAATTTAAATTTTTGGATTTTTTATATTGAAATTTTAATTTTTGCAAATTTATAATATTATTTAATATCTAGATTCTCGTTTAATTGTTTTGTTTTTTAATGTTATTTTATATTATTTGTAAATTAATATTCCATTCCATCTTTATTTGAATTAACGAGAATTAACTCCTTATAAAGACAAATAATTATTAAAGTCGAGAATAATTTTCAATGAAAATAAATTATTAGTAGAAGTAGGCAAAATATTTTGGAATCACTAAACAAGTGAAGCATTTTAAGATGTTCTTAAATATTCCATGTAAGGAGGTACGATATTTTTTTATTAAAGAAATAATAAAAAATAAAGAAGAAATTGCAAGAGATTATTATAAATTTATTTAAAATTTATGAAAATTCAAGTGAGATAAATGGGCTTTTATATCCTCGGATGTGTTTGAAAGGCTTGATTCAGAAAATGACACAAAAGATGAATAATATTTTTATTTTAAAAGATTGGTAATTGATCTGGACAGCTCCTCCAATTGATACCAATCTAAAACATGAAACAATGTCCAGCAGCTTAAAATTGAGAAGAGTGGTTGGGGACAGGAGGTGAACGTCGACTGCAGATAAACTTGTGAAGTTGTTCGAGAATTTTAGGTGTACTAGTGTTGTAGCATAAAATATTGAAATTAGAGAGATTTGTACAGCATTTTTCATTGACAGGTGTTCTCCTGAATACTCCATAATATATTTGCTTTCCACAACCAGTTAAAGCTTTCATTGCTGACCGACAAATAGGCGTACGAAACAATGGCATTATAGGTTTGGGAGGTGATGGAAATGCAGGTGGGGTTTTAGGTGTTCTTCCAAACCACCATGACCTTTTGGGTGGTGATGGGAATGCAGGTGGGGTTTTAGGTGTTCTTCCAAACCACCATGACCTTTTGGGTGGTGATGGGAACGCAGGTGGGGTTTTAGGTGTTCTTCCAAACCACCATGACCTTTTGGGTGGTGATGGGAATGCAGGTGGGGTGCTAGGTGTTCCTTCAGACCATGAGCTTTTGGGCGGTGATGGGAATGTAGGTGGGGTTTTAGGTGTTCCTCCAAACCACCATGACCTTTTCGGTGGTGATGGGAATGCAGGTGGGGTTTTAGGTGTTCCTCCAAACCACCATGACCTTTTGGGTGGTGATTGGAATGCAGGTGGGGTGCTAGGTGTTCCTTCAGACCATGAGCTTTTGGGCGGTGATGGGAATGTAGGTGGGGTTTTAGGTGTTCCTCCAAACCACCATGACCTTTTCGGTGGTGATGGGAATGCAGGTGGGGTTTTAGGTGTTCCTCCAAACCACCATGACCTTTTGGGTGGTGATTGGAATGCAGGTGGGGTGCTAGGTGTTCCTTCATACCATGAGCTTTTGGGCGGTGATGGGAATATAGGTGGGGTTTTAGGTGTTCCTCCAAACCACCATGACCTTTTGGGTGGTGATGGGAATGCAGGTGGGGTTTTAGGTGTTCCTCCAAACCATGAGATTTTGGACGGTAATGGCAATGTAGAGTTGGGTGGTTTTCCATGTTCAAATAGAGATGCATGCGCTGACTTGAGTGAAGGGAAAACAATTATGAAGGCTATTATTACAATTATCAAACTCTTTGAATTCATTTCTAAACAATTAGTATGAATATTTTGAGTTTGATGATATGATATGACTCTATGTGTCTTCTTTTATAGTAGAGGTAGATTAAGAACCCATATAAAGAAAGAAAGTACTAATATCAAGATTATAATAATTCTAATAAAAATTTATTTTAAGCCATTTTCAAAATACTTAAATTTTCTTCACTTTTGTTTTTTACTTTGAAGTGTAATTCATATTACTTTTGTTTTTACTTTGAAGTGTAATTCATATTTGTATAATATGCAAAATAAAAAAGAGAAAGAAAAATGTACGCGTTTAAAAATGTTCGTCCCGTAGAAACTATTTTTTTACCACTCTTAAGAAATAAATTTTAAATATTAATATCTCTTCAAAAATTGAAATAAAATTAAATCAAATCGAGGAATGATTTAAAAATGAGTTTTAGACTAAAGAGTATCCACCTAAATTTTCTTACAAAATTAGAAGAAAAAAAAGTAAATTATTGTTGCGTATAACAATAATGACTTTGAAAAATAGATTATTTAAGTGTTTGGTACTTAATTACATGTGGGTCTTAATTACATGTGGGTATTGGTGTTGTGTGTAATATGTCCGTTAAAAACAGGCCATACTCGCAATTGTTTGAAAATATTTTACATTTATTTTATCCTTTTATTTGATTTTAAGTATAATACTTATTATTTACAAATAAATAAACACATACTTTGAACTTAAAAAATAAGAGAAATTAAAAAATTTATATCCAAAAATTAATTTTATGATTATAAATAAATCAATCCACAATTTTTTTAGAGTTTTTATATGAGGGATAAAAAATTAAAATTAAATATTTAAAAATGAACCCAAAGATTTATTTTTATTAAAAATATTAAATTTTATTTTATTTTATTTTTTAATTTTTTAAAAATGGTTCAAAAGACATTTAAATGTAAAAAATAAGAAAATAAAATAAAATTGAAACAAACATTGGGTCGTGGGTTGGTTAGCCAACCTAATCTTCAACCTCTTGTTGCGGTAAATTATGCGGTTTTCGATTCTATTAGCGGTTTTCATTTCGAAGATCCCGTCTTTAAGGGTGGTTTGTGCGATCTAAAATTGATCGGTCTCATGTCTTACCTTCCTCACATGCTCCCGCGAAAGGAGACGATGGATTCCATATAGGCACGACCCAAGCATTGTTTTAGAAGAAAAAAAACTTTTTTTGTGTAGGATATTAGTTGTGTTGGGAAAAACCCTGACAGAAATACAAAAGAAGAAAACAAACAAAAGAACACACCGAATTTGATAACGGAGTTCGGCCAAAATGTTTCATACGTCTCCGAGCACTAAGGTTATCAATTAATAGAAGAAGAGATACAAGTATTAGGTGCAATAAACCAAAGAGGGGAGAGTTTCTTTTATAGGCTAAGAAATTTTCTCACTCTCATCATCTTCCGATGTGAGATTCTATTCTAATTGTGAATATAGTTTCTTTTATATACTAATAAACTTTTTTCACTCCCATCATCTTCTGATGTGGAATTTTAATTGTGCCAAAATCAACAAATCTCCACCTTGGCACAATATCCAAATACAAATCTTCATTATTAAAAAAATAGTTCTTAAATGCTTCCAATTGGCGCTCTTCAGGGCCGACTCAAACAGGGAATATGTTTACCAAATCTAAACAATGTTTAGATTTGGATTTTCCCCTGTCTTTCATCTCGAACTCTTTACCCACTTGATCCTTTAATTTATCAATTTCATATTGGCTCTTTGATTCTATCAACATATCATCAACGTACAAGCGTAGATAGATATAAGACTCATTTTGCAATTTATGCAAATACACACATGAATTGAATCTGCTTCTTGTGTACTTGTGCTTCATTATAAACTTATCAATTTGCTTGTACTATTGTCTCAACGATTGCTTCAACCCGTACAATGATTTGTTCAACTTGCAAACTCAATTTTCTTAATCAGCAACTTTGAATCCACCTGGTTGATAAATGTAGATTTCCTCGTTCAAATGACCATGTATGCCTGCGGTCTTCACATCTGGTTGAGCTAGCTCCAAATTCATCTACGCTACCAAGGAAATAATATTCTAATGGAAGAGTGTTTAAAAATAGGAAAAAATATCTCATTATAATCAACTCTTTCCTTCTGAGCGTAGTTTTTAGCTACCAATTTTGCATTGTATCAAATTTTTTTGGGAAATCTTTCTTTCTTAGCAAAGATCCATTTACAACCAATAACCTTCTTCCCTTTTGGTAGATGCGTCAACTTGCATGTCTCAATCTTCTGAAGAGATTGCATCTCATCTTCCATAACACCTCTCCTTTTTCCATTTTCAGTACTTCGATTGACATCTGGAAAAGTGGATGGAACATCATCTATGAATAGAAGTGCATAGGCGCCATGTCAACAAACTGACCTAGTTTTGAAGAACTCGTCTTGGTCTGTTCACAACAATTGATTCACTTTGTTGTGAAGGTTCTTAGGTTAAAACCTCTTCTTCATTTGACTCTTCGTCTATCATCGGAGATTCAATTATAGTTGGGCTTATCTTTATCTACTTAAACTTTACATGTTGCTGAGTACAATCAATTTTATCTAGTGTTACCTTATTCAACATTGAATAATAGTCAAAAGTAACATCTCTACTGATAATAGTTTTCTTTGAATCCAAACACTAGAGGCGATAACCTTCAACTCCAGTAGTAAGCCCCATAAAAAGAGCCTTCTTTCCTCGTGGATTCAACTTTGAATCAACTACATGATAATATGCAGTAGAACCAAAAATATGCAAAAAAATCATAATTAGTTGCAGGTTTTTCAGACCATGCCTCTAATGGAATCTTGCCACCAAGTGCAGATGATGGTAGACGATTTACCAAATCTTGAGCATATGATACAACTTCTGCCCAAAATTTCCTATCTAATCCAGCATTAGACAACATACATCGAACTTTCTCCACCAATGTTCTATTCATACGTTCTGATACTCCATTATGCTGTGGTGTTTTTCTGATTATGAAGTGTCGAACTATGCCACACTCTTGGCATAACTTCTAGAATGAACATTCTCGTATTCTCCACCGTTATCAGTCCGGAGAATTTTGATCTTTCTTCTTGTCTCGTCTTCAACTTGAGTTTTTCATTGAAGAAAAATCTCACACACTTCATCTTTGTTCTTCATAGTAAACACTCATACTTTTCTGAAAAAATCATCAATAAAAGTAACAAAATAATGTCTACCTCCAAGAGATGGAGTCTTGACAGGTCCCCAGACATCTGAGTGCACATAGTCCAAAATACCCTTGGTGTTATGGATAGTAGTGCCAAATTTTACTCCCCTTTGTTTTCCCAGAATACAATGTTCACAAAAATCTAATTTACAAACTTTTGTACCTTTTAACAATCTTTGTTTGACAAGAGTTTGTATAGATTTCTCACCAGAATGCCCCAATCAAATATGCCATAACTTTGTTGCCTCTAATTCCTTACTGCTCCCGGAAATTGATACACATGATGTCCCATTAACTATACTACCTTGATAGTAATATAAATTATACTTTTCCTGATAGTTTTCAACATCACTAGCGCTCCAAAGATTACCTTAAGAATTTCATTTTCCATTTTCACATGTAAACCTTCTGACTCTAAGACCCCCAAAGAAATGAGATTCTTTTTCATATTTGGTATGTACCGAACATCTCTGATAATTCTGGTGGATCTGTCATCATTTTTCAGTTTGATTGAATCTATCCCTTTTATTTGACATGTACTAGCATCTCCCATGTAAACAACTCCACCATCTAGTTCCTTAAAATCAAAGAACCACTTTCGAATTGGTGTCATATGATAAGTGCAGACTGAGTCCAATATCCACGCGTCAGAATGTGATGTTGTGTGTGACATCGATAAAAAAATATTCTAAATCTGCATCACCTTTGTTTTCTGCAACATTTGCATCTTTAGAATCTTTCTCTTTATTCTTCAACTTTGGGCATTTAATCTTCTAATTTCATTTCTCACGACAGAAAGAACATTCATCTTTGGCAACTCTACTTTCAGATCTTCCTCCTTTCCCTTTTGATTTGTTTTGCTGACGGCCCCTGACCATCAATGCTTCATCTGCTGTACCTATTTTTGTTTTTCCTTTTATCACTCTTTCTCAATTCGTGACTATATAAAACAGAACTTACAGCATCAAGAGAAACATTTCTCTTCCCATGAAGTAACATTGTTTCTAAGTGTTAAAATTCATCAGGAAGGGACGATAGCAACATGAAAACAAGATCTTCATCCTCAAACTTAACATCAAGGTTTAACAGATCTTCTAATAATTTATTAAACTTAGTTATATGTTCATTCATAGTAGTACCTGACTGGTAATCAAACTGGACGCTTCTTCATAAGGAGCTTATTCTAACCACTCTTCTTCAGAAATTTGTCTCAAATGCTTGCCACAGTTTCTATGCAGAAGTTTCGTTCTTCACGGCATACTTCTACTCTTTAGACAAGCACGATCGAATCGTTCTGCACGTCAATTGATTCATGATACTCCATTCTTTTTCTTCTATACCATCTGACTTTTCGACCTCAATAGCAACATCTAGACCCTGTTAAAAAAGACAATCTAGAACATCACCTTGCCACATGCCGAAATATCCAGTTCCATCAAAGATTTCTACCACAAACTTTAAATTCGATATCGGTGTCCTCTTCTAAGATGACGAAGGAATTTATGCCACTTTTGAAGACTCAGCCGCCATGCCAAGCACGAACCTTCGGCTCTGATACCACTTGTTGGGAAAAACCTGATAGAAATACAAAATAAGAAACAAACAAAAAAACACATTAATAGAATTTGATAACGGAGTTCAGACAAAATATTGTCTACGTATCCGAGCACTATCAATTAATAAGAAGAAGAAGAGATACAAGTCTTGTGTGCAATAAACCAAAGAGGGGAAAGTTTCTTTATAGGCTAAGAAACTTCTCCCACTCCCATCATCTTCCAATGTAGAATTCTATTCTAATTGTGAATATAGTTTTTTTTATATAATAAGAAACTTCTTTCACTCCCAACATCTTCCGATGTAGGATTCTAATTGTGCCAAAAATAAAAAGTTGGTGATACTTTTTTAGTCTTTCATTTCTTAGTTGTAGAGAAGGCGAAATAATCGAATCTGGAGTTATATTTCTTGAATAATTTAGTCATTAGGTATAACTAAATCGAGTAAATATTTTTTTAAGAGGTCGAATTTTATGAGAGAGTGTTTATAGCCCATGTCGCAACCTGACAAAACAATGCTTTGGATATGTTGTATTGAACTAGGATGTACTAATCAAAACCTTTGGCTTATTATGGATAACTGTATGATATTTCTCACTTTCATAACTTTAAATTTAAATAAAATTCTTTGTCACTTAAACTACTTCTAATCTGATTATAGGAGAATTTATATAAGAAACAAAATGAAACCAATAAACTAAGACAAGAGATTATCAAATGTGCCAAAAGAGAAATGGTTACATTGAATCAAACACATAGAATAGTGTTACGACCTATTAGTGTCACGGTCCATTCAAGGTAATGTCGAGGTTCATTAAATTCTAGGTCTCACAGTGCGATAATCTTCCTAGTCGAAGAGAGGCTCAATCGCCTAAGTATGCTCAATCACCTAAGTATGCCAAATCCAAGGAATGTTCTATTTGAAAGAATGTGTTATATTAGTGCATCATCAATTGACAGTTAAAAGGCATGTGCTATAGTAGTGCGTCGTTAATTGACAGTTAAAAGGCATGTGCTAAATTATTGGATAATTAATTGACAGTTAAAATGAATGTGCTAAATTAGTGCGTCATTAATGTTGTACTTATAATAAGTCTTATAAATACCTCGAATGTATTACATTGTAATTATCAAGTATTCAAATAATACAATTCTTATTCTCAAGATCTTTCTCTCTCTAAGTGTTTTTCTTGCATTGTTTAAAAGGCTTACTAACTATAAATTTAGTCGATCTAGCTTAGTGCCACGGGTCGAGTTTCATCCCGTGACAAGTGGTATTAGAACCATGTTTGTGTTTCCGCATTCAAGCTACAAGAGATGAATTCAAGTTCTACCATCATTAAGGTTCTGATCGGCCAACATGAGGACAAGGGATACAAGAGGGATAAGTCTTTCGAGAGAGGTGATGCCATGGAAGCGCAGGTGGCCCGACTTGAAGAAAGCATGAGCGAGCACCAAGAAGTTCTCGAAGTGTTTAGCGTGGTGGCCGATATAGTGACGGTGTTAGAGATTGAAGGCGAAAACCTAAAGAATGAAGTCATGCAAATTATTCACAACTTGAATCGTAGCATTCCGGACGAAGTGCTTGGAATGGTTTTAGGTGATGTTAATGTCATTCGTAATGAAGTGCTCGAGACAATCCATGAAGAAGTCCAAACAACAATCGACGCCTTTCGAAGGGAGGCGATGCGGAGGCTTGAGGCGATCGAAGGTTGGATTGGGTGGAATGGAGGAAGGGAAATTCGAGGTGTGGCACCACATCGAATAGATGTTCCCAAACCAACTCCGTTCAAGGGCTCAAGGAGTGCAAGGGAAGTGGAGGACTTCCTATAGAACATGGAAAGGTACTTTCGGGCATCAAACATACTCGAGGATCGTATCAAGTTGCAAATGGTCACATTCTTCCTAGTAGAAATAGCGTTATTGTGGTGGAGGAGACGTGAAACATACATTGAACGAGGCACGTTACAGATGGAAACATGGGAGGACTTTAAGACGGAGTTCAAACACCAATTCTTCCCCAAAAATTCTGACTTTGAAGCTCGGAAGTGGCTAAGTCAACTTGCACACACCAAGTCCATCATCGAGTATGTCAAAGAGTTTCAAGAATTGATACTCGAGTTATCTAGTCTCATAGAACATGAGGCACTATTCGCCTTTGTTAACGGCTTAAAAACATGAGAACAATAAGAGTTACAAAGGGCCAAGGTGCATAATATCTCCGAGATAATTGTGGTTGCGGAGAGACTGATTGAGCTAAAAGTGTCTATGGATAGAACACAGTTCAATAAAGACAACAATGAAAAAGGAGGGGGAGACCGCCAACCCAAGAAGTGGTATCCAAACAACAATTTGGGAAGGAAAACCGACGAATCGGGTAAGCCAAGAACTTGTCACATTTGTGGTGCTACCAACCACATAAAGTTCATGTGCCCGTTCAAAGGTAAAAATGTTGCGGTAGTTCGAGAAACTGAGTCCTCCGATGAGGAAGAAGGGACTCAACTTGGATCCTTAAAACTTCTCAATGTTGTTAAGGCTAGTGTTGTTGAGCTAATCAAGGGAATAAAGAGGGGCTCAATGTTTGTGGAGGCCTTTATCGGGGAAAAGCGTGTCAAAGCACTAGTCGATATTGGATCTACCCACAACTTCATGCATGAAGGAGTGACTAAGGCGTTGGGTCTCCACATAAGTCCAATAAGGGAGACTATCAAGTTTGTTAATACAATAGCCAAGCCAGTGATCGGGGATGCTATGAAAGTACACATCAGGATCGAAGACTTGAAAGGAATGGTCTCGTTTACGTTAGTCCCTATGGATGACTACGATGTAATGTTGGGACTACAGTGGTTCGATCAGGTATGTGAAAGACTAGTGTGATACCAACAAGAAGATAATTAAAGGGACTGGGCATTTTCTCGATAATGCAGTTCAGCCGAGGTTGCAAATGTGGTAAAGCGATATTTGCCACTTTTTGTCAGGATGGATGATGGAGACGGGTCCAAAGGAAAAGAGGAAGTACCCGAGAAAATCCAAATAGCGTGTGTGGAGGCCTTTAAGGGACTCAAGGCCAAAGACACTGCACAATCATCAACTCCACAATGTTAGGCCACATGTTACGTTGGTCAAAGTCAGTCCGCATTCACTCTCGTCAAATCCATAGGAAAGGAAGAAGATCTTACTCGGGCATCTTTGGACGAAGACACCAAGAAGATGAAGAGTATAGGTCCTAGGTCGAGTCGAGGATGGCCACGACTTAGGTGGGGTAGAATGCTAAGACTCATTAGTGTCACGACCCATTCAAGGGGATGTCGAGGCTCATTAAATTATTGGCCTCACAATGTTCTAATCTTCCTAGCCTAAGGGAAGCTCAATCATCTAAGTAGGCCCAATCACCTAAGTAGGCCAAATCCAATGAATAATCTAGTTGAAGGAATGTGCTATATTAGTGCATCATTAATTGACAGTTTAAAGGCATGTGCTATATCAGTGCGTCATTAATTGACAGTTAAAAGGCATTGCTAAATTAATGGATAATTAATTGGTAGTTTAAAAAATGTTCTAAATTAGTGCGTCATTAATATTGTAATTATAATAAGTCATATAAATACCTCAAAAGTATTACATTGTAATTACCAAGTATTCAAATAATACCATTCTTATTCTCAAATTCTTTCTCTCTCTATGTGTTCTTCTTGCATTGTCTAAAAGGCTTACTAGCTAGAACTTTAGTAGTTCTAGCTTAGTGCCACACGGGTCGAGTTTCATCCCGTGCCACACGGGTCGAGTTTCATCCCGTGCCACACGGGTCGAGTTTCATCCCGTGACAATAGACTATCTTATTTAGATCTTCTCAAGATTATCTAAATCTATAAATTAATTTATGTGATGGGTAATTTTTCAAAACATCATACATTAACACTTTAAAATCTTGTGTAATCTTCATGGGATCGCTTGATAGTCTTAACCCCATACCTTGTCCTCCTTTCGAATCCCAAGTGGGATTAAAAAATGAAATGTTGAAAAAAAATTCTTTAATATTCACATTTAACAAACCTTTGTGCAATTCATGCTAAACGTGTCACAATCATGCCTAAGCATATCCAGCTTGCTAAGAGGATTAGGGGTGAAAGGCGTGAAAGGGCTTAAGTAAGAGATGGTGTCTTCTTTGTAAAAATTGAACAATTAATTTTTTTCTAATGTTTGCAAGTAGCAGTAGTAGTTAGATATTCTCTTTTAATTTGTTTGTTGGATTATCTTGAATGATGATATGGAGTATTGGTTTTAAGAAACATATTATGACTTTCTTTTTCTATGGGTTATTTGATCATGGCTTTTGATGTTAAATCTAGACTTGTATTGTGACTTGTATTGTGTTATTAGTATTGGTTATTTTATTAAATTGGTGGCATCCATTCAAGAATGAGAAGGATGATACAAACAAGGTTCTCATTTTGGGGTTTACAATAAATTTGTGTGATTTCTTAAATATGTTTTATTGAATTGGAGTATTATGGCTTATTATGGAGGGACATTATTAACTTTAATATCAAACTTGAAAAGGTTGGAGATTTCAACAAACCTTTGTAATAAATTCATTCTTTGTGAGTTAATCTTAAACATGTCGTGGGTAATTAATAATACAAACGTAACATTTGCTTAGTGGAGATGATATCTTTTTTATTTGAAATTCTCGCTCAGACTGACTTATTCCTTATAAGCTTTCGACGAAGGGAAGGCACCCACGGAGCGGTATATTTTCTGATATTCTCTTTAGTTGCGCAGTCGTCAAATTTTTTGATACGATATCTATATTGTATACCCACCCCGAACTTGTGACCTCACAAAAGAGCATAAAATTAGATGGTTTATTTAATTACTATTTAAAGATGAATTGTTATTGGACATTAATTACTTTAAGGCTGTGTTTGATAACTATGGAATTGGCATTGGAGGGTCCAATTCCAATTCTTATGTTTGTTAGACACTTTAATATTAAGAATTGGAATTGGAATTAGAATTCCAATGGAATTCAATATAGTGTAATTTGATAGTTCTCAATTCTAATATTTTTAGGTCGGAATTGTAATTCCAAATTAACATGTTTTTCATATTTTTGACATGTTTAACACGTTTTTCACACATTAAACACGTTTAACACGTTTTTAACACATTTAACATATTTTCATATTTTGGCACGTTTAACACGTTTTTTACATATTTAATACGTTTTTTACGTCATTGACACGTTTAACACGTTTTTGACACGTTTAACACGATTTTCACGTTTTTAACACGTTTTTGATATGTTTAACACGTTTTTGGCACGTTTAACACGTTTTTGACACGTTTAACATGTTTTGACACATTTAACACGCTTTTCACGTCCGTAACACGTTTAACACGTTTTTGACACAATTAACACGTTTTTCACGTCCTTGACACGTTTAACACGTCATTGACACGTTTTTAACACGTTTTTCACACATTTAACACGTTTTGGCACATTTAACATGTTTTTGACACGTTTAACACGTTTTGACACATTTAACACGTTTTTTACGTCTTTGACACGTTTAACACGTTTTTCACGTCCTTGACACGTTTAACACGCCCTTGACATGTTTAACACGTTTTTGACATGTTTAACATGATTTTCACATTTTTAACACGTTTAACACGTTTTTGACACAATTAACACGTTTTTGGCACATTTAACACGTTTTTCACACGTTTAACACGTTTTGACACATTTAACACGTTTTTCACGTCTTTGACACGTTTAACACATTTTTGACACGTTTAACACGTTTTTCACGTCCTTGACACGTTTAACATGTCCTTGACACGTTTAACACGCTTAACATGATTTTCACGTTTTTAAAATGTTTAAGATGTTTAACACGTTTAACACGTTTTTTTCACGTTTTTTTATCATTTGATAATATAAGGATTGTACTTGCATAGTAGATGAAAAAATTAGGCAAAAACTCTAATGATTCCAAAAAATATGATCAGTACATTATTTTGTGAGTTTAATTTCAGGATTATGCAGATATTTTTATTTTTATTTTTATTTTTGGAACCACAAAATAGGAGCTGCACATACTCTAAGTTAGACAAAATAATAAATTTTAGTCAAAGAAACCTAAAATGTAAAGTTTCTGTTTCAACTTGTAGAGAAAAATGCAATAAATCAATTTATATATATTTCAAAAAAATAGAGATCTCAAATAATTAAAACCAATTAAATAAACCAAACATCAAACAATCTAGACTAAATCAATTAGTCGTGAAAATGGTTGAACCAAGACTGCTAGAGTTAAGCATCATGCCTTCATTTAACTGATGAATTATATATTCTAACTATTCCTAACTAAGCAAGAGATCACATAATATATATCATATTAGCTAGGCTCAAGAACAACAACCAACAGTCAAAACTCACGGCCAAAAATTCAATAGAAAATCCAATGAGTGATTCGATCAAGCATAGTTCTCAGATCAATCACATGTTGATAACAAACAACTATAAACCGAGATTATGGCAGATAACAATCAAATGAATCAAGAGAAAAGATGATCGGTGAAATCAAAATTTTATTAAAGTTGAGTATATGGCTTTCAAAGTATTGAGAAAGCTTCTAACAAGTTCAAGACCACTCCTAAATGACTCAAGAAGCTCTGACAAGTCCTAGACGACGACGACGACGTTCGAAGATTCCGGCAAGCTTGCTCAACAATGTCGACAACTTGAGCTCGGCTATTTCTTAGGGGCTGCTTTCTTCTAGGATGATTAGAATGGTTAACTTAACTTATGTCCAAAAGATGACATTTTATAGTAAAGCCTATAAGTAGTCAATTAACCGCAATTAATAATGAAGCGATTTGGTTTATTTTTGTTTTATGCTATTATTATTGGTACATTATTATTATTATTTTTATATAATTTTTTGTTTTGATTTTATTCCCAAGATCTAAGTCCCATATTTAATTAATTGATAAGCACCAGTAGAAAAAGAGTCATTAGCGACAGATTATGGCGACGGTAATACTTTTTCGTCGCCGATAGTTAAGAAATTTCTTCCAAATTAATTGTTTTATTTTAATCCGATGCAATGAGCTCAAATAAAATTTTTATGAAATAAATTTTGTGGGCTCGGAATAATTTAAAATTTATAAATTGATGGGTGAAATATTTTTTTGATTATTTCTTTAAAGAAATAATAAAAAAAATAAAGAAGAAATTGCTTAGAGATTTTAATTTATTTATTTAAATTTATGTGTTTGAAGGACTTCTTTAAGTAAATGACACAAAAGTTGACTAATATTTTATTTTAAAAGATTATTAATTGATCTGAACTTCTCCAAATATTCATACCAAACTAAAACATGAAACAATATCTAAATTGAATTAAACAAAATTGGTGGCTTAATATTGAGAATTGCGACTTCCACGGATGCAGATAAACTTGTGAATTTGGTTGAGATAAGATGGTGCACTGCCGTTGTAGCATGCAGTATTGAAATAAGAGAGAGCTTTACAACATTTTACATTGACAGTTGTTCTCCCGAATATTCCATTAAGTATATTCCATCCACAAACATTTACATTTTTCATTGCTGACCGACAAATAGGTGTCTTAAACGATGGCTTTTGGGGAGTACTGGGCAATGATGGCACTCTAGATGGGGGCACGTTTCTCGGTCGTCCAAATCCAAATACAGCTGCACGTGCGGACTTGGGTGAAGAAGGGGAAACCATTATGAAGGCTATTATTACAATTATCAAACTCTTTGAATTCATTGCTAAACTTGTTTACTATGAATATTTTGAGTTTGATGATATGATATATGACTATATATATGTCTTCTTTTATAGTAGAAAGAAGTAGATTAAGATCCATCAAAAGAAAGGGTTAATATTTGATAATAAATATTATTATTTAATTGTTCAAGATTATAAAAATTCAAATAAAAAATCATCTATAAGTCATTTTCAAATTACTTAAATTTTCATCGTATTTTGTTTTAATTTGAGTGTAATTCATATTTGTGCAATACGCAAAAAGGAAAAGAGAAAAAAAAAATCAATTTAGTGTGTCAAAGTACATACATATTTGACTTCATTGCGATTTTAATCAATATAGTCAAAAAAAAAAATTGAAAGTAGGAAGTTAGTTTGAGACCACACAATCATAATTTTCACTTTCATTTAAGGCGTTCTAAATATGAATCTAACAATGACATTTGTTCTTTTAGAAACTACTTTTAGTACTTGAGCTACCTTAGTGTGTTCAATATAGTTAAAATTAAATATTATTTAAAATTGTTAGTCATTTATAAACTCGTAAAATCGAGATATTATCTCATCATATAAGTATAATACTCTTAACCATTGGTGGATCGTTTTCTGATCATACCAT
Source organism: Impatiens glandulifera (assembly GCF_907164915.1). NCBI lineage: Eukaryota > Viridiplantae > Streptophyta > Magnoliopsida > Ericales > Balsaminaceae > Impatiens > Impatiens glandulifera. The sequence continues at coordinate 3,027,457 of NC_061863.1, forward strand.
ATTAATGTGTTGGTGATACTTTCTCGAGTCCGTCCTTTTCTTAACAGCAAAGGAGGCGAAATAATCGGATCTGAAGGTATATTTCGGGAGGAAGGTAGTCATTAGGTATAACTCTATCGAGTCGAGATTTTTTAAGAGGTCGATTTTTGTTCGATAGAGTGTTTATAGACCATGTCATATCCCGACAAAACAATGCTTTAGAATTGTTGTATTGAACCAGGATGTACTAATCAAAACCGGCTTATTATTGATAAACGAATGACATTTTCACTGTCATGACTAAATTTAAACACTTAAACTACTTGTAATTATAGGACAAGAGATATCAAATGTTTCAAGAGAAATGGCAACAATGAATCATTCACTTAGAAGAGGCTATCTTATTTAAGATTGTGTTTGACAATATTCTTGTAATCTATAAATTAATTTATATGTGAGGGGTAGTTTTCAAAACATTGGACATTAACACTTTACAATATTGTGTAATTCTTAATTTTCTAAATATTAACACTTTACAATCTTGTGTAATCTTAAGGAGAATATTCATGTTGTGACGTCTAAAAATTATAATGTCTCAACATTTTTTCTGAAAAATGTGTTTCACTAGATAGTCTTGACCCTGTGCTTTATCTTGATCTCGAATTCTGAGTGAGATGAGAAACCGAAATGATAGATAAAACTAGAGTTCATAAAAAAATGTCTATCTCATTAAATCATGTGGCTTACATTTCTCTCGAACCTCGTAAAATGAGACAAGAAATTATTTTCTGGGAAGTCATCTCGTCTTAAAATGAAGCGAGGAACCGAAATAAGACTAGCTTTGGTTTGAAAGAGTCGTCACCCAGTTTTATTAAAATTAGGAAAATAAAGTGACATGGGTATAAATATGGGTTTTGAGATTTTGTTTATGGTTCGTTGATTGGTTACACATAGGAAATGGCAGCGACGCTATGTCTCATGTGCCCACCCCAAAAGGTGGTCTCTAGTATAAATATTTGGTCATTTATTAAAATACACATTTTACACAATTTTGAATTAAAAAAGATTGTCACTATATCCACATGTTTCTAAAAATCTACATCCTAATTTATTTCATGTTTCTAAAAGGATGTCTTAGTCCATGTTTCTAAAATTAATTTAAATAATAATAATAATAATAAATGATATTAAAAAAATCATACAATAAATCATATATCTATATAAATAATAATATTTTTTAATTAGTATTATAAATTTAATTTATTTCATTTGAATCGGTAAGCACTAAAAGTCTACATCCTAATTTTTTAAATTAAAATAATTATTTTAATATTTTTGAATAAATAAAATAAAAATAATTAATTCTATGGCAAAAAAATAAATAATTAATTAAGCTAATTATTATGATAATTAAAACCTAATTAATTAAGAAAAATGATTTAAATAATAAAAATAAAATTATTTCAGGTAAATGTTGTTTTCATTTATCTTAAAATAATTTTAGAAAAATCTAGGGACAAAAACAAATAATTTTGAATTAATTGTTGTTCATTTCATCTAAAATAATTATTTATTTAAATCCTAAAACATAAAATAAAATAAAAAATTGATAAAATATTGGCCATATTTATTTTAATATTTTGTGTATTTGCCAAAAGGGTGAAAGAAAAATCAATTTCAAACAAACTTTTAAAGTTTTAAAATAAAAATAAATATGTGATCACGTGTGGCAGAAACCGCAAGAATAAGTTGCAACAGGAACTACAGTCATCGGATGAGCACTGGATTTTTATCCAACACCCAAGAAACAGCCACGTAACCCGTTGTAGCCGAGGAGAAGCGCGCTTGTATCGAATTAGATCAACTAACGGGACGTTAGCCCCATTAGCCGAAAACGCTAACGGAACGCCAGGCCCCAAAGGAACGCCAAAGAAACACTTAAAAGCGCTTAAAACGACGTTGTTTTGAGCGCCACCTTCGTCTCCAACGCGACGTCGGAGCAGATAAGATCAAATACTAGTATTTGATCTTATATTTTTGGAAGTCCCTCGATAGTCAATGGTTTTGGCTGATTCAATGGCCAGAATAATCATCCTACAATGGTGATCATTCCCCTTACGAAAATAGGGTTGATTCATCCCTATATCTTCAAGTGGCTCGAAGAACAGCCAAAATGTCATTAATGACTTTTGGCTGAATCAGCCTACTTGGAGTTCACAACCGACCTTGGGCAGCTATAAATAGCTCCCTTTAGTTGATCCAAAGACAGAGAATTCAACCTCCCCTATCAAATTGCGATTTATCAAAAATCCGCCCTTGAAGCTCAAAGATTTTGGATTTTTCGAAAATCCGTTTCAGGCATTGAAGCTTAGATTTGAGCATCCCAAAAGCTTTCCTAAGAATCAAGGAATGTTCTCTAATCTTTGATAAGGATTCAATCACCCTCTAATTAATATTTACAATTTTAATTTGAAATTTGTATATTTTAAATTGCAAAAACTTTGTATGATTGTTGTTTGTGGTGTTTTATGGATGGAACTTATCATAGGATCATTTAGAAACTATCTGGATATGATAAAAACGATCAATCGATCTAAATAACAAAAACCTAAATTTGAATTTCAAAAATCAAAAAATTGGATTTGTTGTTCTTGAGCTATTATGTTGAATCACGGTCCATAAAGTTTCCCAACATGATTGTAATGATGTTGGACAACTATTTGGATCATGTTTGATCCATCCCGGTCATGTTTGATCAAAATCAAAATTTTCATAATAAATGAAAATTTTGAATTTTTGAATTGGTTCAGACAATTAACTAGTGTTCTTGTTTAGGTACCAATCAAGTATATATAGTATAAGGAATATATTGGATAGTTCCTTACACTTTAAAACAGCGTTAAAATCAAAAACCTATTTTTTATCACAAACTGTTTTGAACATTGATCATCATCCAAGTCAATTGATGCCTTAAGATGATGATCAACATGTTCATAGGAGCTTTGTGAAGCTACCCAAACTCTTAGATCAAAGAATCGGAGTTAAAAAAATAAATTAAAAAACTTGCAATTTGATTTCTTTAGGACCGTGGCTTGTTAGCCTAGGATCGAGGAATCCGACCAAGGATCCTCGATCCGGACCGAGAGGTTAAAAATGAAAATATTAGCCTAGGAATGTGGAGTCGAATCGAATATTTCATTAGGACCATGGAGTCCGACCGATGTTCTTGAGTTAGAATCGTCGAACAAGACCGATGAGTTATGACTGAGATGTTCGACCTAAGATTTTTATATAGGACCGATGAACTTAGCCTAGGACCGAGAGCCTCTTAACCTATGACTGATGAACCTAACCTAGGACCGAGGATCCCTTAGCCTAGGACCGATGGGTTTATACACCCAGACCGATAAACTTAACCTATGACCAAGGATCCCTTAACCTATGAACAAGGGTTTATACACCCAGACCGATAAATCTAACATAGGACCGAGGATTCCTTAGCATAAGACCGATGGATTTATACACCCAGATCGATAAATCTAACCTAAGACTTTGAACCTCTTAACCTAGAACCGATGGGTTTATACACTCAGACCGATGAATCTAACTAAGGACCCCCTTGACCTAAGACCGATGAACTTAGCCCCGAGCTAACCTAACACCGATGGGTTTATACACCTAGAACGATGGTTTAAGTCAAGGATCAAGCATCCTTAGCACTCGACCAAGGGATTCTGACACCTAGACTGAGGATCCCGAGCCTCGACCAAGAGGCTCCTTGACCTGGACTGAGTGTCTTTTGACATCGACCGATGAAAACAAACCTGAGGCCTAGGACTCCGGTTCTAAGGCTTATTTGGTTTCACTTTTAAAAAGTCAAAATTATTTTTGTAATTTTGGACCCCTAAACAATTTTCTAAAAATCCCAAAAACTAGAAAATGCTTTCAAAATATTTGTGAAATGTCTTCCACCCAAAAAAAAATTGTCAAATGCATATTTGGTATTTATTTCCAAACTCTAATGCCTTTAAGAATGTATAATAGTCTTCAGGTATTTCCACCCTAAGTAATCATCAGAAACAGGTATCAGCATTTAAACATTTCAACTGCTCTACCTTCTCTCTAGAAAAACTTCTTAATCTTCTTCGGCTCTTCTAGATTCTTCCAATGGCTAAAGAAAATACTTTCTCTAATAACGTGATGCAGGTGACCTTCGAATCCATCTACAACTCTGGGTTACCTGAGATGGAGGCGGTTTTTTTATCTCTTGAGGCTTCCGACCTAAGGAAGTTCCTAGGGGGTCTATTTATCTATTACGACGAGGAAGTACGGGTTTTCTTTGACTCCGCTAAGATCATCGGAGATTCCATTTCGGCAACGGTGAATGGAACGGATATTATTATATCAGAAGTCGCGTTCGCTAAGATTCTAGGGCTCCCGACGAAGGGCCTGGACTTTTCTAAAGAGATTCCTTCTGATATATTAATGGAGATGCAAACTTTTTTTTCTGATCTTGATGTTCCCGTTAGCTATAGCGGGAAGAAGAAGCATCTGAAATATGAATATTGTATTATATGTGATATCTCCACCAAGTCACTCCAAGGGAGGGGATGAGTTTTTGACTCGATCACCCAATCCAAGTTTGAAATGATGGTTGCGATAACAAGGGGAGTAGCCGTGAACTGGGGATCTGTTTTATTTAACATCCTCTACTAGATGGTATCTCCTCACATCAAAAGAAGTCTAGGTTTCTCAGTCCATATTGGATGGATATTGAAGCATATGAGAGTGACCACTGGTTTAGGTACTCCTCTAAATCCCAATAAGGTCTTATCTTCTATCACGGTGGCAAGATATGTTACTAGAATGAAGAAAGGCAAGGAGTCTAACTCTGAGGCCTCCAGACAGTAGTCAAGCAACGGTAAGTCGGCGGGCGGATCTAAACGTGTTAATACTTCCAGTCGTGCGACATCTGCAAAGAGACCCAAATCATCTAGAGTTGAATCGGCTACGAGCTCCAACAGCATTGTTAAGAATAAATCTTGAGAAGTTGGCGAAATCAACTCATTTCGTAATAAGACTAGGTTTGAGGTAAATATCCTCGCTCATCTGCTTTTTGTTGCATCTCCTTCGCCGCTAGAAGGTCTTCTAGCAGAATTAGCCTAAGCATAGGTTGCAACGCCCATTGTTATTCTGATTGAACATGCGGCAATAGAGGTTCAAACAGTAGACATTGTTGTTCCAACTGATTTGATCATCACTCTTATTATTGATCGGTCGGATCTTCTTCCAACCGGTCAGACAGATGACATAGTAGACGATCAACCTGATGATATTCCTGTTATCCAGAAGGAGGTTCTACCTGCGGCTGAGATCTCCTCAATAGTTAAAGATGTTGATAATACTATTACCTGTTTGCAACAGATGGTCGTGGTAGCCTTTGATCAAGGCTAAATCCCTATTCCTTCCACTTAGTAAGAGGTTTTGTCCTCTTCGGCTGTTATCGATGTAGAAGTGGAAGATGTAACAAATATGATGACTGCATAGGGTTCTTCAGCAGGGGATACCTCAAAACGTTTCTCTTCCTTTGCCCATATGAGACGATCTAGAGGAATTGAATTCAGAGATCCTGTTCTAGACCCTACACATGTTGAAGTTGCAAGGGCAGGGAAAGGAATTGCTGAATTAACGTCCATTCCCGATTCTCCCCTTGATGTCACTCCTTTCGTTCTGTCTCTGATGGTTCCCACATCTCTGCCCCTTCTTCTTCCGTAGAAGAGTTTCTAAGAACAGTGGACATCCGTCAAATTTTCATGGAAGCTCTAGCTCCGTGGCAGGAGGCCTTTCAATCTTTTAACTCTAGGTTAGAACGGATAGAAAACTCGTCTGCATCCTCATCAACTACGCATAATGAGCTAGTTGTGGCTCATAGGTTCATAGACAGAAACGTTGTGGGCAACACGTAGGAGCTTTTGAGGATGAGAAAGCAACTAACCAGATCCTTTTCGGCATGAATCTCACCCTTACTAGCGAACTTAAATCTTCTGTTGATATTCTTTCTTCTCAAATGTTGGAAGTTGTTAAATCTCTCAAAGTGGCTGAAGTGGAAAGAGTTGAAGACACTGGTTTTATGTTCATTTCGTTATTATGAGAAGCGCGTCCGGTATTTTGTTCAAATCGGTTTTTGGAGAAGCGTTTCCGATATTTTATAAACTTCGGTTTTATGTGAAGCGCTTCTAGTTTTTATATAAGCACTTCGGTTTTATATAAAAAGCGTTTCCGGTATTTTAACTTTGGTTTTTTATATGAAGCGTTTCCAGTTTTATGTTCATTTCGGTATTATGAAAAGCGCGTTCGGTATTTTGTCCAAATCGATTTTTGGAGAAGCGCTTCTGATATTTTCTAAACTTCGGTTTTATGTGAAGCGCTTCCGGTATTTTATAAACTTCGGTTTTATGTGAAGGCACTTCCGGTATTTAACCTCTTCAGTTTTATACAAGGCACTTCTGGTATTTAACTAGTTCGGTTTTATACAAGGTGCTTCCGGTATTTAACCAGTTCAGTTTTATGAAGAGCTTCCGATTTTTGATCAAATTCAGTATTTGATCAATCATCCGAAATTCATCTTCAGCGCATCAACCGAATCCGTTATTGGCAGTCTAACACAATAGCTGAGCTGAACCTATATAAGACTACCACGTGCCAAACTAATTCAAATTTCATGTGATGTACGTTTCTAGTACACCACGATCTCTCTTAAGAATAGTCGGCGCACTATCTTCATCCAGTATATTCACGATCAAAAGCTTATTCTTTTATGTACTACCCTGCCACACATCCAACCGAAATATGACACGTGTCAGTTGAAGCAAATTTGTCCGTTGAGAAGTTATTTATTTAAGAAGAAGTTGAAGGACAATTTGCACTACCATTTTCCTACAATCTTACAAGTAATCCAAGCGAACTTTCTCTCAAGCTTTCAAGTTCTCAAAGTTTACAAGTTTGTTAGATCATAAAGTTGTATTACATTCACTGATATTTCTGTGTGAGATTCAGTATTTTAAATTAAATAAAGGTTGTTCTGTTTAACAGAGTGTTGTGTGCTATGAGTTCGGAAACATGCATTGTCTAAGTCTTGGTTGTCCGACCGGGTTTGTGTAAGCATTGTATTCAAACTAAATCTTCTAGTGTATATCATTCTCAAGGTTGAGAAGAAGGGGTGACGTAGGAGAGTTTGCTCCGAACATTCATAAACAAACTATGTGTCTTGTGTTATTTATATTCTGAATCTTCCAACCCCTTTAATTTGTCGTTTCAATTCCAAACAAACAGTACCGCACTTGACTCTGTTCAAGAGTTTGTGAAGACTTGCGAAGAATAGAAATAGATATTAACTTCTAACAAAGTTAATATCAAATTGAAGGTTTACGCGGTTAACAATACTTGGTCAACCCCCTACTATTGTTGACTCATTTCCTAACAGTTTTAATATTTAAATAACGCACAAACTTTATGAATGTTTAGGACCGAAAGAATAACTGATAAAAATAAAACGTTATACAATCGATTTCAAAAGTCAACTTTATAAGTAGAGTCCTTTTAATACGGGTATGAAGGATGAAGCGCGAAATCCCTTTTCTGATTATCACCAAACTAGTTACGAACTAAAAGAAAACTCTGATCAATACGTTTGTACGTATATGCCAACTTTTATTGGTTTTCAAAAAATCAATTGACGACTATGTTTCAAAATAAATAATCTCTTAAATTAATTATGTTTAATTAATTTAAACTAGCAGATTTCTAAGAAATCAAACTATGATTTGATTATAAATTCTCGAATTATTTGAACCCCGAAATTAATTATTAATTTTTAATTAATTTTAAAAGTTGTCGGGATGATTGACATCTTTTAAAAAAAACGCTTTATTTTAAAAGAAAATTTTCGTCATGCAAATCGAGATTGAATTTCTCGAACCTCGAGTTTTTCACATAAACCTATACAAATGAGTTTTTTTGGGGTTACAAAATTGAAATAATTTATACTTATAAAATCATAAAATTTTAAAAATTATAATTTTAAATTCATAACAGTTTAACTAGTGTAAGCGCTTAACTAGACTACACTAGTTAAATAATTTAGAATCTTACCATTTTAAATTTTTTTAAGTTAATTGAGTGTTTAACCAACTTTATTAATTAAGCAAAAAAAACAAATGAAATGATTATAAGTTTTTTAAGATAGCTCATTAGATAACTTTTTTACTAATATTTTAAGATATTTATGTTCTACTTGTATAAGAGTTTATTATTATTCATTATTATAAAATTGCAATAACTCTTCAGATATAATACTTTTAATTGTGAGATGAAATGATCTTTTTAAAAGAGAAATCTATAAATTTCTTCTATATTAGCATAGTATATTCTTCTTAGTTCTCATACATTTTTATTAACAAATCTATCTCACAATAAACAAATAAATTTATTTATTTATTCCATTTTCAATAATGAAAAATAAAATTTTATCTTATTTAAAGATAATTATTTTGAAACAATAGACATTTTATTAAGAAATTTTCCAAATTAAAGTTGAAAGTGATTTATTTATTTTATACATGCTTCGTGTTTCTTTGTCCTAATTCAATTATAGATTATAAAAATGATAATATTGTGAAACTTTTTGTTTTATTTAATATTAAAGCCATGATTAAAATTATTTTTTAATTGTGATCAAATTCCTTTTTTGGATCATTAAAAAATTATTTTTGGCATGTATTACAAATGTAATTTGTTTATTATCTATAAAATAATATTTGTGTATGGAATCTTAATTCCTCCCGTGAATAATTGTAAAAAGTCTAATTAAACTCGTATGGTATGATAGCACTAAGAACATCGACTATCCACAAATAATTTTGACATTGACGCCAATACTAGTTATAGTAATATATGTGACTTGGAGTAAATAGAAAAGTACTCCTTTGGTTCTTTTTCAATTCCATCAACTTTGATAGGTTAATTATTCATGGATAAAGTGTAACATATGATATGTACCGGTCTCAAATTCTACTACATTGCCCATTTGTTTGTACTATTTGGGCACTCTTGTGGAATCAATTATGGGGATTTGGAAGAAGGTGCTAGCAAGAAATAATGGATAAATCTACTAAAGTCAACCCAATAGGTTAAAAATAATTTTTTCTCTAATTTATTATTTATGAATAAAAAAATCATTCACATCTAGAATGTGAAAACAACATTGAGATATTTGTTAAATTAAATAATAATAATAAAATATATGTTTAGGGCAGCGTGTCAAGTATAGAGCAGCCATATAGTGGCGTATCAACCTATATATTACTTTGACATTTGAACAAAACTGAATATATTTTTTTTTTTTTTAATATTAAGTGATAAAAAGTGTTAGAATCCAAACCACAATAAAAGAGAATAAAAACGATAAAGAAGAACGAACACCAAGATTACGTGGAAAACCTTTTACGTGTGAAAAACCACGGGCAGAAGAGAAGTTTCACTATATCGAAGATTGTACAAATTTTGGTGAACAATGTAATAAATCGAATGAGAGAAAAGATGGCTGCATTCTCTATATATTGTCTAACCCTAGAATATGATGTGAATTAAAAGGGGTCAGACCCATTAAGACTACAGGTCCATACAGTGCGGGCAAAACCCGCTGACCCAACAAGAATTCGGGCCACAAACTCTAACAAAAAGCGAGCCCAACAAGAATTCGGGCCACAAACTCTAACAAAAAGAGAGCATTTTCAAAGTTTGGAGTTTGGAGTTTGTATTAGCGAGGCTTAGAATTTGTAAATGTGAGTACTGTTAGTATTCTTGTCTTAAAATAACAGAAAATATATATAAAATGGTGTTACAGATAAATAAAAATAAATAAGATATACAAAGAACGAAATCACCGATTGAGATGTTGATTCGAGGCATGTGCTTAGCACATTTCCCTTAAAACAGTTCCACCGTCTCCTGTTTGTGCTGAAGCTTATCGTAGATGGCTGTCTCCCAGGGTACAACGAATCTAGTAGTGATTCAGCACCAGAATCACTACACAACGAACTTGACCAACGTACCTGAACTATCACCGGGATCAAAGCAGAATTGTGTGAAGCCACAATTAAAATGATCAATGGAAGGTTTTTCTGAAAAACTAAGAAGTAGCTAGCTTCTTGTGATGTTGAAAATAAAACCAATTAAAATTCATTTAGGGTGATTGAAAGATATAAACTATGTAATTCTGCAATTGTTATATCTCTCCTTAACAACGTATTATCAATTGAGATATATAAAGATAAATTAGCCAATCAACATAATGACTAATTTTTTAACGTAGGAATAAAATCAATTAATGCAATCAATTGCATTCTCATCAATTGCATGTGAAAGGTTTCAAATGTATGCATTTATCATTGCATTTGATTGAAAATTTCTCATTTGCACATTGATATTAATACCCATTTAACTGACTCATTCAATTAATATTTAATCCAAATATATTATTTATTTTTATGCAATAAAATGCATTATGCAAATAAATTAAACCCCACTTGGATTAATGGAAAAATGCTACATTTTGCTATTTTTCCAATGTGGACAAATCCACTAACTCGATTTTATTCTTGGGACTCACCCAATCTCAGAATTGTTTTTGAATTCTCATTTTCATTCATATAATGGAAATAATCTACATAGTCTAAATTCCAACAATCCCCCACATGAATGGAAATTGAAAGATTAACCCGGTGAAGGTTCAACAGTTGAATTCTACATAGGATAGGTAGGTGTAACCCTTTGAACCTTCCCTTGTGAAAGCATATAACTTTACTAGCTGATTAGTAGACTCGATGTCCTTGAACTATTCTGCCTTTTGTGTAAACGATTACACACTTTCACATAGAATTCTCCCTGATACATGTCAAGCTCTCATGGTTGTGTCCATTTTGGCCATGGAACACGCGCCTGGTTCTGTGAGAGGGTCTAGAATTGAGCCGTGCAATTCCTTCGAAGCGGCCCCACTTCTCCCTCACATAGGTGATCTCTTTGCTCACAAAGAATCATTAAAAGCGATATGCTTATCCTCGTCAAAATATATATTGTTTTATTATAGGATTATTCCTCAACAATAACTTTCCAAGTTAGTACAATTAGGTTGTCCCATTGAACCTAGTTCTTGGGATCTCCAGTCTGCATAGGTTGGGTTTTCCTTCATACCAACTTATAATAGGCTAATGTCTCAAAAGACCTCAAACTATCTCTCTATTCAATAATTTGATTAGTGGATCCACAATGTTATCTTTGACTTACATAGTCAAATGTGATAACTCTATTAGAGAGTATAGTCTAATGACATTATGTCTAAGACGTGCATGTCTAGACTTGTCACTGACTCTAAGCTTGTCCAATTTCTAATTACTATCACAATAATTAGAAATTTATGTTGGTACATTCTTAGTTAACTTTGGAACATCTTCTAATAAGAAGCATATGATTCATACATGCTTATCATTTAATTTTTTTTATGAAAATATTGTTTACTTGGCTAACTAGTAGACAAAATGTCTTTGAACTATTCTGCCTTTGTGTAAACGATTATATATTTTACATAAAAATATTTTATTTTTTCGACATAAGTCAAAATTATAGATTATAACGTTTAATCTATCCATCATAATTTTCTTAGAAGATTTCCATACGTAGATTGCACTTCTAAGTGTAAACATATTCACTTTAAGACGTAAAGTTTTTCATTTAATAATATCAATATATCATTTGATAACAACATGATATTTCGTTTAGTGCAATTCATATCCTTTATGAATTTAATCATTTTTATCGTAATTTTCAACGATAGAAATATCGTACAAAAGACACGTAATGAAATAACTTTCATTGTCTTCATGATATATATAATTGTCACATCCACTTTATAATAAAAGTATGATCAAATTTTTTATATCATTATTATAAAATTTGTTATAAGTCATATCAAGACTTTATAAATTTTATTTTTCATTTATTTCATAAAATCCTTTTGAAGACATTGGTTCTTCAAAATTTTATGAAAATAATGTCAAAATATGACACGTCTCTTGATTTCAAAATTCTCAAATCTAAAATATCGATATGAACACCAACTCAGCAAATATAAACAAGATATTTTCTTGTTATTTTATTTTTTTTTATAAAGTTGCGCAACTTTATCTTTTATGGAGAATATATTTCTCTAACAACAAATAATTTTTACATTTATCATAATATACACAATTCTTTTTGTGTTATAATCAATAAAAAATATTTGCCCCCACATTCGTGTTGGTATCCTTTTTAAATCACACACATTTGTATGATTTAAATCAATGATTTTCTAATCAAGAAATTGTTACATAGTTCTTTTACAGATTTCTTTTGTTATACTTATCATACAATGAATAAGATAACTATATCATAAATATTTAATTGAATAAAATATAATTTCCATACAAGAGATTAGAATGTTTATTCATATATAAATCATTCTTCACATAATCTCTACATAAGAAATTAAAAATATTTAATCAATTAAAATATTTATTTCAACACTTAATTTCTATAAAAGAAATTAGAATATTTAATCAAATAAATATTCACCATATCACATGATTTCAAAAAAGAAATCATAATGTTTCAAGCATCTTTGACCGAAGTCGCTTAAACATTTATTTCCGGTTGCACGTTTGCATCCCGTAATATCGGCACGTTTGCCACATTATTTCTCAAATCAAACAAGACTTTGCTTCTTTCATTTTAGTCACCACAATGACAAAACAACTATAATATATATAGTCAATAACATAGAAACGTAATCAGATAAATAATATGTCATATATATTATTAAATAAATATATATACAACTTCATTTATCATTAAAAATACCGTTTAAAAAATACATGATAATTAATTAAAATATTAATTATTACACTTAATTAGAATGTTGATCATTTATCTTTAATCAAATATAAAACTAACTAATTATATAAATAAATATTTATGTCATTAATTCGTCAATTTCTTAATTAATAGTGACTTTTAACTTTCCACATGAGTTATTGTATACGAAAAGACACAATAATTTTATGAAAATTTTTAGTATTTTCTATTAAAATAAAATAGATATACAATAATATTTATTCACGTGTATCATACATATTATGAATTAACACAAATTATCATATTATTAAATAACATGCATGTTATATATATAAGCAATCACTTAGAAACACAATATATAACAACAAATGTACTTCATGTCTTACTCGAAGTAATTCTATTATCGTTCTTTGATCGATAATCCATGTGAAGAAACAATGCTCAAACCAAATCTCGATAGATCGTTCTCACCAAGATAATTTTTACGAAGATAATTTCGACTCACATAGTCGTCTCTTTAAACGCATTAATATAATGAGCTCTAACATAAATGACATTCATTTTATGTCATCAAATGATTAATCACACAAGTTCTATAAAAGAAACTCTAATACAAATGACATTCATTTTATGTCATCAAATGATTAATCACACAAGTTCTATAAAAGAAATTAAAATGCTTCAAAATATAAATGACAAAGTCATTTTAGCAAATTAAATTTCAGTTATGTGCCCCAATTCATTTCATAATTTCTACACAAGAAATTAGAATGATTCTAACATCCATGATTAAAATCATTTTGACAAATCAAATTATATATTTATATATATATATATATATATATATATATATATATATATATTTATAAAAATCATTATGAACTCATTAATCTCATAATTTCTACACAAGAAATTAGAATGGATTCAACATCAATGACTTTAACAAGTCTGATTTTTACAAAGAAATTATTGACTACCCATTCATCTCATAATTTCTACACAAGAAATTGGAATGGTTTCAACATTAATGACTTTATCAAGTCTGATTTCTACAAAAAAAAAATCATTGACAATCTCATTCATCTCATAATTTCTACACAAGAAATTAGAATGTTTTTTGATTTCTACAAAAAGAAATCAAATCATTAACTGGTTTCGAACACGGGACCTCTCATCCATCACACACTATTGCGTCTGAACTTGAAACCACTGCACCAATGCGCCATTTCATTGTTGTACCGCTTTTATGACCTTTTGTCTTCTTTCTAGAGACAACTTATACTTCATATTTGACTAGACTCTGTCAACAAATGAATATATGCACATTTAAAACGATAACATATTACCATAATAAAATGTAATATATAAAACAATGTATAAATAAAGATATCAGCTCTCTTTGTTTATTAAATCTTCCTACCATATTCTTATTAATTATATTGCTTAATTAAAAAGAAGGTATATATTATAATTAATTATTTTAAAACTGAAACCATATGTTTCAATTATAATTAATTTTAACACCATAAGTTTTATAAAAATTGAAAGCTAACATATTAGTTACTTTCTTATTCTTATTCATTATTATTAATAATTTTATTAACCAAACAAATCTTCAAAATAAAACTAGAACAAATTAAATTAATTATGTTCTAATTTATTTTATATATAATATTTATATAATGAATATACATATTAAAGTTTTTTAAGAAAAATTTTATATCAAAATATACTAGCTTATAAAGTTAAGCTTTAACAACATAAGAACATATGTGTTAATAATCAACATATTTATATACAATAAAGACTTATCTTTATTTGTTGATTTTTTTTTTCTTAAGATGAATCATTTCCATTTTTCGAAATGAGCATTATCTCTTTCGCAACACCGCGACTCGTATTTCTGAAACATCAAAGACAAAAAAAAATATTCGATGGCGCAAGATCTTAAATAGCTTAGCACAAAGAAACTGTTTTAAGATTGTTAGTATTCTTGTCTTAAAATAACAGAAAATATATATAAAATGGTGTTACAGATAAATAAAAATAAATAAGATATACAAAGAACGAAATCACCGATTGAGATGTTGATTCGAGGCATGTGCTTAGCACATTTCCCTTAAAACAGTTCCACCGTCTCCTGTTTGTGCTGAAGCTTATCGTAGATGGCTGTCTCCCAGGGTACAACGAATCTAGTAGTGATTCAGCACCAGAATCACTACACAACGAACTTGACCAACGTACCTGAACTATCACCGGGATCAAAGCAGAATTGTGTGAAGCCACAATTAAAATGATCAATGGAAGGTTTTTCTGAAAAACTAAGAAGTAGCTAGCTTCTTGTGATGTTGAAAATAAAACCAATTAAAATTCATTTAGGGTGATTGAAAGATATAAACTATGTAATTCTGCAATTGTTATATCTCTCCTTAAGAGATATATAAAGATAAATTAGCCAATCAACATAATGACTAATTTTTTAACGTAGGAATAAAATCAATTAATGCAATCAATTGCATTCTCATCAATTGCATGTGAAAGGTTTCAAATGTATGCATTTATCATTGCATTTGATTGAAAATTTCTCATTTGCACATTGATATTAATACCCATTTAACTGACTCATTCAATTAATATTTAATCCAAATATATTATTTATTTTTATGCAATAAAATGCATTATGCAAATAAATTAAACCCCACTTGGATTAATGGAAAAATGCTACATTTTGCTATTTTTCCAATGTGGACAAATCCAATAACTCGATTTTATTCTTGGGACTCACCCAATCTCAGAATTGTTTTTGAATTCTCATTTCCATTCATATAATGGAAATAATCTACATAGTCTAAATTCCAACAAGTACAAAATGGCCTTCTTTTTAATGGCAAAGTTGTATTAGTGAGGGTAAGGTAATTAAAGGCATTCTTTAGAAAGTTACATATTAGATAAGAGAAGATTTAAAAATGAAATAATAAATACTTTATAAGAATAATTAACCCATTTTAATATTAATTTTTTTATTAATATTAAAACATTAAATATTATATAAAAATAATGTTAAAAAATTGACAAATTATATTTTATTAAAAATTTCTAAACCATCAACTTATTATTTATATGTCATTATCAATATAAAAAAAATTATTAATTTAATCACATCTCATATTTGATATTTGATGAAATAATGATTATTTTTGATAATAAAAAAAAACTTAAAATGTATTAATATATATAAATAAAATAAAAAATAATAATTTAAAATAAAATGTATTTTAATATTTTTGTTAATGAAACAAGTAGTATGATTGTTAAGAAAGAATTGATTTTTTCTAAATTATTTTAAAAACTAAAAAAGAACGTGACTGTAATATTAATATACTATGTCTAATCACAAGTTCTTTCACCTTAGTTTCAAAATCGAGAGGATTTATGTTTAGTCTTTAAAATTCTTAGTTAGTGCATCTTAAACCTATCATTTAGCTGGAATGAAAGAATTTCACAAATTAATTTTTAAACAAATAACTTAACTTGAAAAGGGCTCATTCAGCTAGATTCTAGCAATTGTATTGAAAAGGGCCAATACATAAGGCGTGAGATTAATAAGATGAGTTGTAAATTTTGAAATGGTCTTAGAACCCTACAAGTGAGCTTCACTGCCAAACAGCCAAGTCATTCTAATTCAAAATTAGAATCATTTTTAATATGCAGTAATAAACCATGTAACCCAAGCAGTCATTTCTCTATATGTGAAAGAATTCTACTTTTTACTTTACCCTCAATCTTTGACTGTTTGATTCTTCATCTTTCCATCTTTCTTCCCCACTCCACCATCACCTAAGTTTTCTTTGTCTGTTAAGAAAAATACATAAATCTTTATCAGATCATTCATATTATATAATCGTTGGTATTTGAAATCACTTTTGTTTTTGTTTCTGAATACAACAAACAATAAATCTAATTATGTTTTCTTTTCAAATATAATCTCATTTGGATCACTTAATAAATATGTCGAGCAAAGGTGTTTCCAAATTATGCACAAGGAAAATTCAGAAACTTTCTCATTATCAAACACACAGTTCTAGGATTTTTTGATCTCTGAGAGTACCCATTTCATCTTGTTTCATGGCAATATTAATTAGCTCTGAGTTGGCTAATATGAAAACAGTAAGAGGAGAATCAAAGCAGTAAGAGCAATCCATTGAAAACCTTTTTCTGAAGAGAAAAGCAAATATGAAATCTGGTTATGAAGAAGTGTGTGATTTTCACATAAGGATAAGAAAAACCTTGAGGGTGTGTTTGATAACCCTGGAATTGACATTGGAATTGGAATTGGAATTGGAGGGTCCAATTCCAATTCTTATGTTTGTTAGACACTTTAATATTAAGAATTGGAATTGGAATTAGAATTCCAATGGAATTCAATATAGTGTAATTTGATAGTTCTCAATTCCTATCTTTTTAGGTCGGAATTGTAATTCCAAATTAACACGTTTTTCATGTTTTTGACATTTTAACACGTTTTTCACACATTAAACACGTTTTAGACGTTTTTCACACGTTTTTTACACGTTTAACATATTTTCATATTTTGGCACGTTTAACACGTTTTTGACACGTTTAACACGTTTTTGGCACGTTTAACACGTTTTTAACACATTTAACACGTTTTTCACGTCCTTGAAACGTCTAACACGTTTTTGACACGTTTAACATGATTTTCACGTTTTTAACACGTTTTTGGCACGTTTAACACGTTTTTGTCACGTTTAACACGTTTTGACATATTTAACACGTTTTTCACGTCCTTGACATGTTTAACACGTTTTTGACACATTTAACACGTTTTTCACGTCTTTGACACGTTTAACACGTTTTTGACACGTTTAACATGATTTTCACGTTTTTAACACGTTTAACACGTTTTTAACACGTTTTTGTCACGTTTAACACGTTTTGACACATTTAACAGGTTTTTCACGTTCTTGACATGTTTAACACGTTTTTGACACATTTAACACGTTTTTCACGTCTTTGACACGTTTAACACGTTTTTGACACGTTTAACATGATTTTCACGTTTTTAACACGTTTAACACGTTTTTTATATTTTGGCACATTTTGCACGTTTTGGCACGTTTAACACGTTTTTTATATTTTGGCACATTTTGCACGTTTTGGCACGTTTAACAAGTTTTTCACATATTTAACACGTTTTTGATACGTTTAACACGTTTTCACGTTTTTGACACATTTAACACATTTTTTTACGTTTTTGACACGTTTACCACATTTTTGACATGTTTAACACGTTTTGGCACGTTTAACAAGTTTTTCACATATTTAACACGTTTTTGACACGTTTAAAACGTTTTCACGTTTTTGACACGTTTAAAACGTTTTCACGTTTTTGACACATGTAACACATTTTTTTTACGTTTTTGACACGTTTAACAAGTTTTCACGTTTTTAACACATTTAACACTTTTTTTACGTTTTTGACACGTTTACCACATTTTTGACACGTTTAACACGTTTTTCACGTTTTGGCATGTTTAACAAGTTTTCACATGTTTGGAACGTTTAACACGTTTTTGACACGTTTTCATGTTTTTAACACGTTTAAAACGTTTTTAACACGTTGTTGACACGTTTCACATATTTTTTATGATTTTGACACGTTTGACACATTTTTAACACGTTTAACACGTTTAACACGTTTTTCACGTTTTGGCACGTTTAACAATTTTTTCACTTATTTGACACATTTAACACATTTTTGATACGTTTAACACGTTTTTATGTTTTTGATAGGTTTAACACGTTTTAAACCTATCAAAACGTGTGAAAAACATGTTAAACATATTAAAAATGTCAAAAACATGTTAAATGTGCCAAAAAAGTGGAAAACGTGTTAAAAAACGTGAAAACGTGTTAAAACGTGTAAAAACGTGTGAAAAACGTGAAAACGTGTTAAAACATGTGAAAAACGTGTAAAAACATGAAAGATATGTGAAAATGTGAAAAACTTGTTAAAACGTGTGAAAAACGTAAAAAACGTGTAAAAACGTGAAAAACATGAAAAACGTGAAAAACGTGTAAAACGTGAAAAACATGTAAAACGTGAAAAACGTGTGAAAAACGTGAAAACGTGAAAAACGTGTGAAAACATGAAATATGTGTGAAAAACGTGAAAACGTGTGAAAACGTGTTTAAATGTGTGAAAAACATGAAAACGTGTTAAAACGTGTAAAAAACGTGAAACGTGTGAAAACGTGTAAAAAACGTGTTAAAACGTGTGAAAATGTGAAAAACGTGAAAAACGTGTGAAAAACGTGAAAACGTGAAAAACGTATGAAAAACAGGTGAAAAACAGGTGAAAAACATGAAAAACGTGTGAAAACGTGTGAAAATGTGAAAACGTGTTAAAACGTGTGAAAACGTGAAAACGTGTGAAAATGTGAGAAAATGTCAAAAACGTATTAAATGTGCCAAAACGTGAAAACATATTTTAAAAGTTAATATTTTGAACCGATATTTTATTTTACAAACATTGGAATTAGAATTGAATTACAATTCTATCATTTTCCCAAACATAGGAATTGGAATTGAATTACAATTCTATCATTTTTCCAAACATAGGAATTGAATTGTAATTCAATGCCAATTCTCATGGAATTGGAATTAGAATTCCAATGTCAATTCCAATTCCAATTCCCCCTCATCAAACACACCCTGAATGTTTATTATCAAATTTAAGATATATATATTCTTCTTGAATTCTTCTTAGAATTGGTTATCAAAAAATCTTTAACTTATTTATCGATAATAGAAGGACATTTTTCAATGTGATGACTTTCATTTAGGTAAAATTCTTAGTCACTTGAACTAATTATAACTTAGGAGAATATCTATAAAAAAAAATGAGTATAGAATGTGTTAAAAGAGAAATGACAACAATGAATCAAGCACTTAGAAGTGCTATATGAGCTTGTCCGGATTCTCTAAATCAAAACATTAGAGATTAACCCTTCATAATCTTAATGGGAATATTCATGCCTTTAAACTTAAGATCAGAATTAATTAAGACAATTGTCTCCTTCTGAGAATCAAACAATTTATGTTATTAAAATTGAAATATAAGACCAATTCAATTTTTACCCAAATCTCAACATGTTTCAAAACCATACAAACGATATTATCAGTCTTTGTAATTTAAACCATGAGAAAAAAAGAATAGATAAACGATTAGACTCGTTTCTAAAAGGCGAGAGCTTGGAGCCACTGAACACCTTAATTAGCTGGTTGGTTCTTGAAAGCCAACCGCCTCTTTCCAAGCCGCTCAGCAATGATGAAGGCAAGCTCCAAGGATTGAGAAGCGTTCAATCTTGGATCGCAGTGGGTGTGGTAACGGGAGCTAAGATCGTCGAAAGTAACTGTTCTTGACCCTCCAATGCACTCAGTCACGTTCTGGCCAGTCATCTCGAGATGGACTCCTCCAGGGTGGCTGCCTTCTTGATCATGCACGTCGAAGAAAGCTTTCACTTCAGCCTGCCACGAAAAGAACAAACCCAACTTTAGACAACATTTATCCACAAGAAAGTTCAAATGGACAAAAATACAAACTATAAATTCATTTAATTATAAATTCATCTGAATTCACAATCATATACAAAAACAAAATGATGAAAGAAAGTATGTATTTATGTTTTCCAACAAAATTTCATCTGAATCCATGTCCAAATAAGAAAAAATGATGAAACCCAATAAAATGGTAAATGGGATTTCATTTGTTCCCAAACAAAACTCATCTTAATGCA
Organism: Impatiens glandulifera; assembly: GCF_907164915.1. NCBI lineage: Eukaryota > Viridiplantae > Streptophyta > Magnoliopsida > Ericales > Balsaminaceae > Impatiens > Impatiens glandulifera. The sequence goes on from NC_061863.1 coordinate 3,048,201, forward strand.
CATCCAGATATAAAAAATGATAAAACAATATTCTCATATTTGATTTTCACTGATAACGCCTTAAATTGAAGTTCCTTCAATTGAAGTTTAGAAACATAGCTATGAGATTCGTGCTAGCTTCCTATCATTACAAAATATATATTATAGGATCCATATCAACCACCAAGAAAATGGTGACTATATGGTTTGCAAACAAATGAAATAGTATTTTCAAATAAAAACATATTGGATATAGGGACCCACAACAACCACTCAAGGAAAATATCGATCAACAATCAAAATCTCATATAAATCAACCCCCAAATAAATAAAATTGATGAAATAATATTTTCAAATATATGTTATATGACCCACATCAACCACCAACAAATAGTAATGGAAATTTATGATTTCCAAACAAAATTTCATCTAAATTCACGCCCAAATAAATAATACAACCAAATAGTACTTTCAAAGGTATATATATATATATGTGTTATAGGTAATAGGACCAACATCAACCACCAAGAAATCATGATGGAAATATATGGTTTCCAAACAAAATTTCATCTAAATCCACATCAAGATGAAAAAATAAAATAAAAATTGATAAAATAGTATTTTCAAAGGTAATATATATGTTATAGGACCCACATCAACCACTAAGAAAATGATGATAATGAGATTTTATGGTCTTCCACTATGAGAGTCAATGACTTAATATTAGTTAGTTTCACTTTGGCTAAGTCAAGTCCCTACCAAACCCACAAATATATGCCAATTATTATTCAATCCTCACCAACCACATTAAACTCTAGTATTATAAACTAATCAAGATTGAAATGTGTTTCTTTCTTACCCGAATTGAATCGAATGGGCGAGTTTTGAGACCACAAGGAGCCTTAATGGTGTTACCATGCATCGGATCGCTGACCCATGTCACGATTAGACCTGCCCTTCTAACCGCCCGAATAAGATGAGGAAGCTTCACCCTCATATTTTCAGCACCCATTCTCGCGATAACTGTGATTCTACCCGCTTTATTTCCAGGGTTCAATATCTCAATAAGTTTCACTAGATCAGTAGGATTCATCTTGTCACTCACCTGTTAATACACATCAAAATGAACTGATCAAATCCTAAACCAAAGACAAACATCAACAAAGAATCAATTAGATTTTACCTTAATTCCAAGAGGATTAGCAACTCCTCTCAAGAACTCAACATGGGCTCCATCCAATTGACGAGTTCTTTCACCCACCCATATGAAATGAGCAGAGCAATCATAGTATAGGCCAGAAGTCGAATCAAGCCGAGTCAATGCCTGTTCATAAGGAAGCAGTAAACATTCATGGGATGTCCAGAAATCAGTTGTTCTCATAACTGGATGATCCATTGTCAAACCGGCTGCAGCCATGAATCCTAAAGCTTCATCAACCCGATTAGCCAATTCGCGATACCTAATTTACCCAATTAACATACAAACAAATGAGATGAATTTCGACAGTCCTTGTTCACGATAACCTAAAACAGACTATACTAATTCGGTTTATTTCAAATCGAATTCTAATGTTTTCCCAAAAAGAAAAAACCTAAAACAGAGGATTAAGATTCTGACCTGTCACCCTGTTCACTGTGCTCTGTGAAATCCAAATTCCACTGAGTAACACGTTGCATAGCTGCATAACCTCCAGTTGCAAAAGCCCTCAAGAGATTGAGAGTAGCCGCAGATTGGCAATAAGCTCTGATCATCCTTTGTGGGTCGGGAATTCTCGATTTCTCATCGAATGTATCACCATTGATGTTATCCCCTCTGTAACTCGGCAGCTTGACACCATCTTTCTCCTCGAAAGCATCCGATCTTGGTTTTGCGAATTGACCAGCCATCCGACCGACCTAATTAGAACAGAGATGAATGCAGTCGCTCCAAAGATTTCAAAAACCAATGTAAACGATTGAATCAAGGATTGATTACATACCTTAATAACCGGCATTTGACCGCCGAAGGTCAGAACAGCACCCATCTGCAATAGAATTCTGAAAGTATCACGGATGTTGTTCGCATGAAACTCTTTGAAGCTTTCAGCACAATCCCCACCTTGAAGAAGAAAAGCATTACCCATAGCCGCATCCGCTAACTTCTCCTCCAAATTCCTAGCCTCTCCAGAGAATACAATAGGCGGGAAAGCCTCGATTGTCTTGAGAACCGATTCAAGTTCCTCCAGATTCGGGTATTCCGGCTGCTGCAAAGCATTCTTACTCCTCCAACTATCGACGATCCACTTTCCAGTAACGGCGTCTGTTTTAGTCGGCGCCGGAACCGTAGTGGACGAAACAGCTGATGCCGCGGTCGTCGATGTGGGTTTAGTCGGTTTCTCGGAAATGATGGGATTTTTAGAAGGGTCTGGAGAATGAAGGGCGAAAATGGGTTGAATGGATCTGATGGATCTGATGGGTGCGGCGATGAGAGAAGATTGTTTTGATTGTAGAGAAGATGGGGAGATGTAATGAGATTGAATCAAGGATTTGGAAGAAATGAGACTGGTTGTAGCCGCCATTGAAGGAAAAAGAAAGGTTTTTTTTCAGACAATGAGCGGTAAGAAAGGAGTAATGGTTATAGATGAAGAGAGAGGATGGATTGAGGGTTTTATAGGAGATGGTTTAGGTAAGAAGACGGAGACGGGTGTTGGTGTGGCCGTAGGGTGGTGGCGGTGGCAGCAGCAGGGGTAGGTGGAAGGATGATCCTTTATTTACGCCAAAAGTATTAACCTATTTTCAAAACTCTCATTTTTATTAAAAAAATAATAATTTAAGATTCTAATAAGTGGAAAATGATAAAAGGTTAAAAATTTATTTTTATATAGAGGGATAGAGTGAGGGAATTTAGTGAGGGAATTTGGTGAGGGAATGACGTGGCATCACCTTCATTGGTTGGAAAATGTAAAAGTGAGAGAGAAAAGAGAGAAATTATTTGATTTTTTCAGCGAATAAGATTATGCCACGTCATTTCCTCACCAAATTCCCTCACCTAATCATTTCTCTCTATATATATATATATTTTTTTTTTATTTTTTTTTAGCGATAATCAAATTTGCTTGTGCTAGTTCTCTCTCTCAAATTATTTTCTCTGATCATTTCTATTTAAAATTTATTCTCATTTTAATTTAAATTATATAAATTATAAATATTATAATTATAAATTTTTTATTTATTTATTTATTTAATATTAATTCAAGTTTTAAATAAAAATGAATTAAAATATGGGTCTCTTGTTAAATATTTTAAATAGAATTGAGTTTGATTAAGATAAATGTTATTAAATTTATTAATATATATAATTAAAATATATTTTTTTAAATATTATTTTATTTAAATAAATTATTATAAAAAAATAAATTTTAAAAAAATTGGACAACCCAACTCCACACAATCTAGCCATATTCAATAAAAAAAATTCAATACTAGTTTAGATAAGATATAATTTTGAAATATACATTAATTTTATATATTGAAAAAATAATAATAATAATAATAGTTTTTTTATTTAAACTTAATTCCACTTTAACTTTAAATGAAAATATTATTATTTTATATAAGCTCCATTATACTTTTAGATAAGATTAAGAAAAATTATAAATAACTATCATATATCTTACCGTCATTATCCTTTTCTTCCATTCAAAGAGCTTGAGTGGAAATTGAACCTTTTGATTTATTTATTTTCTAAGTAAAATAACATTGAAAATAGTATTTTATTACAATATCTTTAAAAAATGACAAGTTATAAAGGGTAACTAGTTAAAAAAAAATTATATGAAAGATTATATTAAATTAGCATGCAGTTAAGAAAAAAATTACGTTAAAAATGTGACTTTATAATTTAACTCAATATTTTTTTATCTAATTATTAAAAAAATATGACAAAACTTACATTTCTCCACTCATTTTATTTAAAATTGTTTTGACTTTATAATTTAACTCAATATTTTTTTATCTAATTATTAAAAAATATGACAAAACTTACATTTATCCACTCGTTTTATTTAAAAGTGTTTTGTTATTTTTTTAAACCTACCTAAAATCATATACATTGAAAACATTCATTAGGTGAAAATAAAAATAGTTTCGAGAAAATAAATCTTCAAACACTAAATTTTGGATCAAATTACCAATCAAATATAAAGTTCTACTAGGTCTAATATTTAGGGATGGCAATGGGGCGGTTCGGGGCGGAGAATGCATTTACTATCCTCGCCCCGTTTTTATTTCGGAGATTTCTTTAATACCCTCCCTGCCCTATTCAATTTTTTTGGTTTCGGGGAATCCCCGCAGGGCACTGTTGTTAAAATATTTAAAAATAAAATAATTATAAAATAATATTATATAAACGAATTTTTTAATATAATATATTGTGATATTTTGAAATTTTATATTATTATAAAAAATAAATTTACAACTCTTATAAAATATAATGAATAAATAAATATAGTGATAATTTAATATATTTAATTATGTTTTATAGTGTTTGGGGCATAATTGAGGTGAGATCGGGGCGGGACGGAGCGGGAGACACAAATATCATCCCCGTCCCATCCTCATTCGATTTCGGGGAAAAACCATCCCAAACGAGACAATTCAGTTCAGTTTTCGTGGGGCGGTTTCAAACTGTCATCCTTACTAATATTACTTATTATTAAATACTTATTTAAAAAAATAAGAATATTAAAAAAATCATCTAACTAATTAATTTAAGTTTTATATTTTTTATATTTATAATGATTTTGATTATTTAATAACCAAATTCGAGGGTGCAATCTTAAACATTCGATTACACATTTAGGCATAAACCCTTAGTTTTTTATCACCAATATTTGTGTTACTCAAGCCGACATTTCCTCCATAGACAAACCCTTAGGTTTTCTCACCAATGTTTGCGTTACTCAAGCCGATATTCCCTCCATGGACAAACCCATAGGTTTTCTCAAGCCAACATTCCCGTTTTTGCTTCATTTACCAATGTTCGCTCACTCACATATAATAATTACTTCTTTTAGAGGATTCGAAAAATAATCTTTAGTATGAAATATTAACACTTTAATCGTTAGACCACTTATGATTGTTGAAATAATTTTTTAATTATATATATATATATATATATATATATATATATATATATATTTTGTAAGTTATATTTTGAATAATTATATAATTATTTGAAAAAATAAAAACATTAAAATAATCACTAACCAATTTATTTAAGTTTTATATCTATAATGATTTTGATTATTTAATAACTAAATTTGAGGTGCATTTTTAAACTTTCGATTATATTTTTAGGCATAAACCTTTAAGTTCTTTTTATCACCAATGTTTATGTTATTCAAGCCGACATTCCCTCGAAGGATGAAGCTTAGTTTCTCACTATTGTTTGCGTTACTCAGGCCGACATTCCTTCCATGGACAAACCCTTAGGTTTTCTCAAGCCAACAGTCTCTCTTTTGTTTTATCTACCAATGTTTGCACACTAACATATTATAATTACTTTTTTTAGAGGGATTCGAACCCTGATCTTTAATATGAAATTTTAACACTTTAACCGCTAAACCGCTTATGATTGTTGAAATAATTTTGTATATGAATATATATTTTGTAAGTTAGATTTTGAATAATTATATAAATTATCTACTAGAGTCTACTATTACTTATTATTATATACTTATTTGAAAAAATAAGAATATTAAAAAAATCAACTAATCAAGTCATTTAAGTTTTTATATCTATAATGTTTTTGATTATTTAATAATCAAATTTGAGAGTATTCTTAAACATTCAATTATACATTTAGACATAAACCTTAGATTTTTTTATCACCAATGGTTGTGTTACTCAAGTCGGCATTGTCTCAATGGACGAACCCTTAGGTTTTCTCACCAATGCTTGTGTCACTCAAGCCTACATTTCCTTCATGGACAAACTCTTAGGTTTTCTCACAAATGTTTGCGTTACTCAATCCGACATTCCCTCCATGGACAAACCCTTAGGTTTTCTCAAACCTTTGTAAGTTCGAAACATACCTATAGCATTTTTATATCTATAATGATTTTGATTATTTAATAACCAAATTCGTGGGTGCATTCTTAAACATTCAATTACACCTTTAGACATAAACCCTTAAGTTTTTTTTATTACCAATGGTTGTGTTACTCAAGTCGACATTCCATCAATGGACGAACCCTTAGGTTTTCTCATTAATGTTTGTGTCACTCAAGACGACATTTCCTCCATGGACAAACTCTTAGGTTTTCTCACCAATGTTTGCGTTACTCAAGCCGACATTCCCTCCATAGACAAACCCTTATGTTTTCTCAAGCCGTTACAAGTTCGAAATATACTTATAGCATTTTTAATTTTATTTTTAACCATTTTAAATTTATGAGCGGGTCAACCGATAATCCGACTCAAGTATCCATTACTCTCATATATATATCCAAATTAACCATAGCTCTCGACCCGACAATCTGAACACTTTTCAAATTAACCATCATTATATATATATATATATATATATATATATAATAAACTTTTTAAGTGAAAAATATATAAAATATGTAATTTTTTATTTAAGCTACAATTTTTTTTTAATAATAATCAACTTTTAACCAATATAATTAATTTTTTATTTTTCACTCAATACAAAATTTGTTAATAGCTAATAATTTTAATGAAGTCTAACAAGGGAAGATCAATTGATTTTTTTCTCTATATTTTAACATTATTCTCTAAATTATTATTTAGATATTATTCTTAATATTCTTTTTTTTTAATACATAAAAATGTAGGTTTGCCTTAACTTTTTAGTATTAATTATAAATAAAAAAAATAGTATAAGATGTTAATGACTTGATAACTACCTTTATACTTTCAAGATTACATTGAAAGGTTAATACATAAGAACATATTTTTTTGGTTGAATTTTTATGAACAATTTTGTATTAATTTTTTTAATATATAATATTAATTGGTAATTAAATACTAAATTAATTAATAATAATAAATTATCATTTCTATTTCTTACAAATTTTAAATATTAAATTAATGTTTTAGTATTAAATGTTTTCCTAAAATAATATCTATATATATCTAATAACGCTTAATTTAAAATGTTGGAGGTGTATCACACGCTCTCTCCCCAATCATTAACAAATAAAATAAGGTAATTTCTCTTTCCTAATAATTATTTATCTTAATTATTTTCTCTCTCCAAATAATTATATATATATAAATTTCTTTCCTAATATATATATTTCTCTTCCTTAATTTAATTATTAAGTATTTTTTACTCTTTCTTACCATATAAATTTTTATATTTTTTTCGCATTAATAATATAAAATATTTTTTATCAATAATTTTATATTAAAATATATAATATTACATAACATATTTATTTTTATATTTAATAATAACAAAATATATATATATATAATGATGTTTAAATCAACATGCACACCATTAATCTACGTATATATCTAATAACGCTTAATTTAAAATGTTGGAGGTGTATCACACGCTCTCTCCACAATCATTAACAAATAAAATAAGGTCATTTCTCTTTTCTAATAATTATTTATCTTAATTATTTTCTCTCTCCAAATAATTATATATATATATATAAATTTCTTTCCTAATATATATATTTCTCTCCCTTAATTTAATTATTAAGTATTTTTTACTCTTTCTTATCATATAAATATTTATATTTTTTTGCATTAATAATATAAAATATTTTTTATCAATAATTTTATTTTAAAATATATAATATTACATAACATATTTATTTTTATATTTAATAATAACAAAATATATATATATATATATAATAATGTTTAAATCAACATGCACACCATTAATCTACGTTATTAATATATAATTCACATCATCAAATATTTGCTCTCTCCTCTCTCCTCTCTCCTTCTCTTTATTTCATAATTTCTCTTTCCTAATAATTATTTATCTTAATTATTTTCTCTTTCCTAATATATATATATATATATATATATATATATATATATATATATATATATATATATATATATATATATATATATATATATATATATTTCTCTCCCTTAATTTAGTTATTATGTATTTTTTACTGTCTTTTACCATATAAATATTTATATTTTTTTAGACTAATAATATAAAATATTTTTTTTATCAATAATGTTATATTAAAATATATGATATTACATAACATATTTATTTTTATATTTAATAATAACAATCTATATATATAATAATGTTTAAAGTCAACAAGCACCACCTTAATCCATATATAATTCATATCATCAAATATTTTTTCTCTCCTCTTTTTTATTTCTTAATTAAATTTTGTTTTTTCCATTATTATATATATTATATATAATATACATTTCATTATCATATATTATCTAAAACATTATTTATATTATTATTAATTCAAGATATAAACAAAAAAAAAAATATTGGTTATAAATGAATCTAACTTCATAATTTTTATATTTATTTTATTTATATATAAATATAAACAATTTTTTTTTAATTTTTATAAATACACCTACATTCATAATTTTATATTTATTGGTTACCTTATATATATATATATATATATATATATATTATATATTAGTTTTAATCATTAATTTTATATAAATACATTTTATCTTTTATCATACATTTTTTCACTCATTATATATATATATAATATTTTTTTATGAGTATAAATAATTTTTATGTTAATATAAAAATTAACTAATTGATAATAAATATTAAATATAAAATATATATGCATACACAAAATAATAAAATTATTTCAACAATCATAAGTGGTCTAGCGGTTTAAGTGTACACATTTCATACGGAAGACCAGGGTTCGAATCCCAATACATGCAAAATTTTAAACAAATCATAGGCATCTGAAAGTGTGATGTTGGAATTAGTGGTTGATTTGACGAACATTTAAATGTCTGAGTTCACGAGATGGAGGTTGGGTGGTTGGTATGACGAGCATTTGAAATTGTGAGGGGTCACGAGATGGAGGTCGGGTGGTGGGTGCTTTGTCGAGTGTGACGTCGGAATTAGTGGTTGGTTTGACGAACATTTGATAGTTTGAGGTCACGAGATGGAGGACGGGTGGTGGGTAGTTTGTCGAGTGTGAGGTTTGAATTAATGGTTGGTATGACGAGCATTTGAAATTGTGAGGTCACGAGATGGAAGTCGGGTGATGGGTGGTTTGTCGAGTATGACGTCGGAATTAGTGGTTGGTTTGACGAGAATTTGAAAGTGTGAGGTCACGAGATGAATGTCGGATGGTGGTTAATGGTTGGTTGGTTTGACGTTGGATAAGAGTTTGTGATCAATTTGAGGATTGGTTGTTGAATTGTTGAAGTGAGAGTAAAAGAGAGGCTGACTAAGATTGGTGAGTGGTTTATTGAGGTATAGAGGCATATGAAAAAGTGTGAGTCACAAAATGATGGTCAATTGGAGGGTTAGTGGTTGAGTTTGACGAGAATTTGAAAGTGTGAGGTCACAAGATGAAGGTCGGGTGATGGGTGGTTTGTCGAGTGTGAGGTTGAAATTAATGGTTGGTTTGACGAGTATTTGAAAGTGTGAGGTCACGAGATGAATGTTGGATAGTAGTTGGTTTGATGTTGGATAAGAAGTCTGTGATCAATTGGGGGATTGGTTGTTGATTTGTTAAAGTGGAAGTAAAAAAAGGTTGAATAAGATTGGTGAGTGGTTTGTCGAGAGATGGAGTCATATGAAAAGTGTGAGTCATAATTAAGGTCGACTAAGATTGATGAGTGATTTGCCGAAGGGATAAAAATTGCATATAAAAAAATATGAGTCACAAGATGAGGGTCAATTGAGCGGTTAAGTGAGTGCCGAAGGGATACAATATAAGTTAATATTAAGTTTAAAATAAAACTTAATTTATCTAAAATATTTATAAATAAATAATATTTTATATATATTTTCATCGGATTCATGCTAGTTAATTATAATGATATATTGAATCATTAATATTTAAATTTAATTCACACCAAAACAGGCCTAATTTTAAACATTTTCTCTTGGAAAAATGTAATATTTTATCCTAATATTGGTTGTTACGTCTATTTTAAGATTCAGCATCAGATTTATTATTTTCACAATAACAAGTCTACGTTCAAATGTGTTCAAAATGTGATATTTATCCTAATTTATATATACATGTGATTTATTTAATATATATATATATAAATAAATAAACACAAATACAAATTTTTTAATAGGTGCAAAAAGCACATTAATGTAAACCCTAATTTTGTTTCTCACTCCAATACTTTTTTCAACGCTAAATTGATTGAATTTGTTATTTCGAATTTTTAATTTGAATAATATTTTTAATTTTTTTTATATTTTGTTACATTTAAATTAAATCCTTAAAATAAATAAAATAGGTGAAAAAATACTTGTCATAGAAACCATTTAACAAAGTTACCATTAAAGATAAAATATTTATTCAAAACTTAAAAACTTAATCATTAAAAAAAATTATGTTATATTTAAATAATCATAAATAAATGTCATATAACTACTTTAACACGATGTGATATATCTTTTTTAAATAAATTGACTAAAAGACAATATTGTAATTGTTTATTTGAGTATGAGTTTGAGTTTTGACGATAAATTTGATTGGAATTTGTTTATTTTTAAATATTTCATTCAAATATTGATTTAAATTAAATTAATAATGTTTTAAAATTGAACTTAACTAGATATATTCATAAACTGTTTTTAATATTTTCTAGTTCAAAGTTAAACTAAATCAAAAAAGTATTATTTATCAAAAAAAAAAAAAAAAAAAAAAAACATGATATTAAAGGAGATGAGCTTGAGATTAGATAGTGTAGGTCCATGCCTGGTTTGTTTTGTAAGTGAATAATTAAACTTTCATGTGATATATATCCATAGTAATATAATTATGTTTTTTTATATAAATTTGAATGTATAACTCACAACAAACAAGTTAAATTATTTCAAATTAAATATTCTCAATTATTTTATAAATAATGTGAACAAATTATATAATTTTGCGAACGAATCCATAAATTATTGTCAGTATGAGTTTAGAAAAAAATAAATTGGATGAGCTCAAAGAAAATAATAATTTATGGAGGAGATGATTGAAAGAATGTGAATTTTATTTATTTTTTAATTAAAAAATAATGAATTAAATTAAAAAAATTAGAAAATTATAGAATAATATTACGTTTACACGGTAAATTAAACGTTTTTATTTTTTTTATGGGTGAACTAAAACCCATCTGAGTCGTAAATTCGCCTATTATAATACTAGAAGCAAAACGAAACGAGTCTTAAACTCTTGGGATATCAATAATTCATATTCAAAATTAGATCTTCAATGACAAAATGTAAGTTTGTACCAACCGTTCCCCTTTTGTATCATTGACCATTGAATATTTAAGTACCAATAAAAGATATATCTGTTAAAGCTTTTCATTTCTCAACTATATTGCAAACAAAATAAATTTAGAAATAAGATATATAAACATCATACATAGTTTTCTTTGGAAACATCCAAATGATTTTTTTTATATATTTTTTTAAATATTTTTTAAAAATATATTGTTCGAACACTAATTTAAATAAAATAATATTCTGAAATACACTTTATATATAATATAGACATATTAACAATAACAACATTTTTTTGTTCAAATTTAATTTCTATCCAATTACATGTGTTTACAAATAAATATTATTACAGTCAAAGATTTCCCTTTTAGGGTTATGATAGTCACTTAATTAGAGGGATGTTTATATTCTAATAGTTAAAAATAAGATTTTGTTTATATTAAAAAATATTTTAACAAAATAATTTAAAGATGTATGGCTCTAATAAGATTATTATTATAACACATCTCTCTCTATTCATGGTCACATATAAGTATTTATTTTTAATATATATTAATAAATTAAATGTAAAGTCAACTCTTTTAATTGAAAGAAAAAAACATTAAAATCCTAGTGGACTAGTAAGTACCGAGTAATTTCTAACCATCACCACTAACCAAAGAGCAAGGCAGCTGGGACTTCATTTATCACTCCCATCTAACTATTAGGTTTTTTAAAATATTATATTTATATATTTGGTCAAAAATCTTATTTGTAAATGAATTTATTTGAAATAATTAGAAAGTGGTTAATATTTCATACATATTAATTAAGTTGGAAATATATGTACATATCTTTTTTAAATGGTTCTTTATATATTTTTTATTTAAAATTGATCTTTATATATTTATTTTTGTTTAAATTTACGACATAAATATTTAAAATATTTTTAAAATGTTATAAACCGTTAATTTGGGTTGAAAATATACACAAATTTCACTTAAACGTAGTATATTAAGGGACTTCATGAGTTCCTTCATTGTTTCAACTGACTAATTTACTATATTTTCATACTCTTCGTTCTTTAATAATTTCAATCCTTAAATTAGTGTACATTCAATTGGACAGTTGTTTGTTGCATTCACTCTTTGTTGAGCATAATCTCTATTTTTTTTTTTCGTGCATCAGGAGCTTTGTGATTTATTTTTTCAGTCAAAAGATATTTGTTCTTTCATTGTAACAAACTTTCTAAATTCTTTCTTTCTTCCCTTGTTGTTAACAACAATTTGTTACTTACCTTTGTGATAATGTTCGGGGCCATTTTTTTTTATGTTTGAGTTTTCATTTATCTTTATCTTTCTTTTATGTTTGAGTTTTCATTTACATTTATCTTTCTTTTATGTTTGAGTTTTCATTTGATATTATTATCTAATTGTTAGAAAATAAGAAAAAGATAAGATGTCATAAAAAAGACAATTGAGAATATATATTATTGAGTTTTGTTATTTTGGACTTCTTTTTATGGAGAGGCAAGCTCATCAATCTTAATCAATGGAACCCTAATTTTTTAAAAAAAAGAACACCATTTTTTCCCGAACATAATCATGTTCGAGACCATTTCTTCCCGAACATGATCATGTTTGGGACCATTTCTTCTCGAATATGACCATGTCCGGGACCATTTCTTTCTGAACATAAGAATGTTCAGGACCATGTTCTCCCGAACATGGACATGTTCGTGACCATTTCTCCAGAATATGGACTATTTTCAATATAATGTATTAACCAACCAAACATTCTAAGTAATTTTCAATATAAACAAATGGTATTAATTTAAAATTTATTTCATATATAATGTAGCAATCAAACAATGTTACAATATTACAAATGGTATTAATTTACATTTTCTAACAATGTAACAACTCTCTTTAATTTTTCAAGTATTGGACATTGTTCACTTCTGACCTCATGATCGACGAACCATATTTTATCCTCATCGACTCAATTACTGCTTTGAACTTCAAAAATACATGTTTAAGCAAGTTAGTATATAGATGATTCTCAAACAATGTTAAAACTGTATAACTTATATTTTCATCGTTGTTAATATGAAGCGATCTTTTTTCTTCTCCTTTAAATGTGTCCATTTTCCAAATGAAGTAAATTCCATAATTTGTTTTATTATCACAATCTTGCCAAGGAAATTTCATAATATTGAATTCGAAGTCAGCAATTGAAGTGGCGATTCCTGAGTCAACGGTCTTCATAAATTCAACAAATGCATTTTTCTGTTTTACCCCAAGGAAAGAAAAAATATAAACATAAATATGAAATATAAACACTTTTAGATAGATAAATTCAGCTTATTACTAAGGCCTTAGATGTACCATATTTTTTCTCCCACCGTAAATCTTCAGGCAATGGTAGGTGACAAGTAATTGGATTTTTTTTTTTTATTGTTGATGTAGTACACATAATAATGACCATGTTATAAAATAGGGAATATAATCTGCAAAACAAGACCATTTTATTAAGATATCAGATTGTTAGGTAGTTAAAAAATTGAGAATGTTCTAAAATATTGGAGAGGTTACTTACAAGGTCAGCATTTTTAAGTCTTCAAATGATAAATGAAATAATTTTATTTCATCTTTAATTATATTACCAAAACATTAAACACCACAAGGATGTGTACTCTACAAATGAACATCATATTAAAAATATATATATATATATAATAATCGTATAAAAAAACTTACATATGTAAAATAAGAGAAACAAAATTTTCGGATCTTGTTGGGAGTTTTCTTCTTTGTGCCGTGATTGACCAATTGGCTCCAGGCATAAATTATTCCAGAGTCCAAATAAGTTTCACTTTTCAGTGAAAGCATGTGTCCTCTGTTCAGCGTGACTTAGTTACTCTGGAATAAACTTCACCGCAAAGACAAATGAAGAAAACACATCATAATAAGAGTTAATAAAACATTATAATGACTATGAAGAGTTCTAAAGATGTTACCTTACGTTAGAATATGCAAAAATTAAGTCTGCAACATGTTGATCAAATTCAGAAATTCTGGAAAAATCGAAAACATGGGATAAATTCTTCCTAACTAATGTCATGTAAGGAGAGCAAAGAGACGTCCCAAGTTTTTTAATTCTCTCAAATTATGTTCTACACAGGAGTGGGGCTACTATTGCAACTTCTATGGTTGAGGTTATACTTTTACAACCAGAAATGGTGGTGTTTCAACTCGAACTATTGACCGATTTTTAATCATTAACTTTCTCTTAGGCTATGTTCTAAGCAGGAGCGAGGCTTCTTTTGTAACCTTTGTGGGTTGAGATTTTGTCCGAATTTTCTTAATCGACTATTGTATTCTCTATAAGTCATCTTCGGGTGGTGATGATTCAAGTATAAGTTTCCTCTTACACTTCACCACTTCGAATTGACCACCACTTTGGGTGGTGTTTCAACTCGAACATCTACTGGTTGATGATCTGTGGCAACAGCTGCATCCTCCACCACTTGGGATAGTGTTTCAACTCGTACCTCTATGGGTTGAGGTTCTTCTACAAGGGTGCCTTTGTGAAATAATTGTGAATAACATCCCTCATAAATTGATTTATGTCCACAGTCTCGTACAAGACATGGATGGAGGATTCAAATGTGACAGATGAGTTGAGTTTTTGTTGTTGTGATGATGTTGTTATATCTGTCAACACTTGTGTTGCTTTTGCTAAATTTTGTGTAGATCTATCCATGTTATGTGCAAATCTAGCAATAGTATCTAACGCATTTTTAACGATGGAACATGTTAATACCTGATGCTCATCCTCTCCAATTTGAGCCTCATTCCATATTATCTGTCACATGATTTGCACCTGATCTGTTAGAAGATCTGTCATATGCTTTGCCAGTTGATCTTCCACCTCATCTTCTAGAACCTCATTTTCCACCCGATCTCGCACCTCATCTGCTACAGTCTCAGGCTCATCCTGGTGGGTGCTTGAAAGTGGAAGGCGTCCAACATCCCTTCCATATCTGAATCATCCTCGTTCCATTTCCATCTAAATCATAATTCTCAGCCTATTGTCATTCTAACATAACAATACCAGAAATTGTTGTTTATAAGGCAGTTGGAGTTCAAGGTCCGCAATCATATCCATGTGAACAACTAAAATAATAAACAATATGTTAGAATATTTAATTGACATTTAAATAAACTACTGAATTAAAGTACTAAAAAAAATTATTTACAATGAGAAATGTCTGCAGTCCAAATAATGATGACATTCATTCTTCTTTCACTGTTGGCAGATTTCAACTAAGCCTTTCACTGCGAATTGGCAACAATTGAAGTTTCGGATATTATTGACATTAAATAAAAATTTCAAAATTTTAAACATGCATGTACAAAATTTGGGTAAGAGAAGTGTACATAATTTAAAGATGCTTTGGAATGTATGTTTTAAGCATGTAAAAGTATACATGCACTGTTGATTATGTGAGGTATAGAGAAATATATTGACACATAGACTACAAAGTCCATCTTAAAATTATTGGCAGTTTCTATGCTGTTTATAATCATATTTGGCATTGTAGTTGCTCTAGGACCGAAACTATTTTGTTTCATTCCTCATTGTCTCCTTCAGTCCCTCAATTGTTCATCATATTTAGGGGACTCTATATCGTTTCCAATAGACTCAACAATTTTAATTCCCCCTTTAGGGATGCCCAGTACGCATTGAACAACATCTTCCTCAATTTTGACTTTCTCGTCATTTCGTAGTTTGATCGTACAATTAACGCAGTTGAATGACCTAACGAGGCGTCGAGAGATTTCGCCCGAACATTTTGAAAGGCCAAGTGTAAGAAGCCCTCCGAAGTCTATGGCTTGCACGACCTCTTTTTGTTCTTTTGTCAATTATTTTATTAGTTTGAAAAGGTTATTTGACGAGGTCCTAGTCAAAAAATATTGTGTTCAGATTTTCTTGGGAGGTAGGAGGTGAGAGATTTGTAGATGAGGGAACAAAGTGTGAGGTAGAAGTTGGAGATGATGGAACGGAGTGTGAGGTGGAAGTTGGAGATGAGGGAACAAAGAGTGCGATGGGAGCTAGAGCTGTAACAATATTGACCAGTAATGACAAATCTGCTATCGAGGGTCGACGACGATTCCTTTTATATACTTTATAAAAATTAAGCAGGATATTATCAATTAAAGCCAAATGATATTAGCAATGAAAACTATCATAAAATTTCAACGAAATAGTCCCGAACATGACAATGTTCGGAAAGAAATGGGGCCTTGAACATGATAATGTTCGGAAAGAAATGGTCCCGAACATGGTCATGTTCGGAAAGATTTTAAGTAGCCTATGAAACTATCAACCTATGAATAATAAACCTATGAATAACAATCATTTGAATAATCAACCTATGAATAACATGGTTGCAGCCTTATCCAAAAAAATAATCAACCTATGAATAACATGGTCACTTATAAACACCTCAATTACCAATAGACTCATCTGAAATCGCGAAATAAACGAAATTGTCCTCCTTACAAAACTCAAATATCTTATGATTCATTGTCTGAAAGTACCATTTATAAAAATGAGGTATCATCTTCTCCAAACATAATTCAGTTAAACATTCAATTTCTGAATTTCCATTACTTTAAGTATTTACTATATCATGACCTCAAATCTCCTAACTCAGATACAAAAGCTAGAAAAAGAAATCAAAACAGTTTCTAAATATTAAATCAAGTTCTTAAACATTAACATGTTTGAGAAAACCCTAACTACATGATGATCATGTTCGGGAACTGATTCTCATCTTAAGTGTTGGAATTGAATATAGTTGAAGGAAACTGATTCTCCAAAAAAGTAAAAGTAACGATTTAAGGTTTTAGTTGTTCGCTAACATTGTTGTTTGTCATTGATTTTAGAATTTACCATTTTCGAAGCTCGAAAGAAAGAAGAAATTACCGAAGTCCGAAGTCGCGAAAGAAACGAAGAACAAATCGCCCAAGTTTAAAGTCACGGAAGGAAGAAGGAAGAAAAAGTCGAAGTCACAGAAGAAAGAAACGAACTTTTCATACCTAGAAATCAAAATGGATTTGGAGAGAATGGAGATAGAAGGATTAAAAAATTAAAAACAAATTCTTATTTTTTTTTCACTTATCATAATAAAAATGGTAACATTCATTTAAGTTGAGGGACAAAACAAATATTTATCTTTTAAAACCCTAATTTGCGTTCTCTACTTGGCCATTGACAGTTTTGAGATTCCGTTGGTTTCGCCGTCGCCGTCGTGGAGAACCTCAGATTAGGGCTCAGGCAAGACTTCATAATCTCTCTCGCCGTCGCTGTCTCTGTTTCCGTCGCTGTCTCCGTTGCCGTCGCGAGAACATCCAAATTTGCGTCAGGAAAGACTTCACAATCTCTCTCACTGTGACACATTTGCAAACCAGAAGTTCGTGAGGAATGACTTCGTATATCTACAGAACAATCGTCTCTCACTCTCCTAGAAATTGTATGAGTCATTCCATTTTCTTCTCTCTCAGAAACTTCTCCTCCTCTTCCTCCGGCAACAACCGTGTTATCTCCGCCGAATACTTAAACACGCATCACAATTTCTCCACGGAGGTCGCGACGAAGTTCTCCACCATTTTCCGTTCAATAGATCCCGATAATTGCGACTCAATCATCTCAGTTTTGAAAAACAACGGATTCTCTCACACTGATGTAGAGCGAATCTTCAGCCGGAACCCTAGCATTGTATCCGCAAACCCTCACAAAACCGTCGCGCCCAAAATCAAGGTTTTCCTCGATTCCGGTTTCTCTCCCGCTGAAACTACAGATATTTTCGTTATTGATCCTTATGTTGTACATCGCAGCACCGATCATCTTTCTTCCACAATTTCCAAACTGAAGGAAATTCTTGGATCTGGTGCTAAAGTGTACAACTTCTTGAAAGCAGGACGGTTTCCCTCCACTTCATTGGAGAAGAATCTGATACCTAACATCAAATTATTACATAGTTTTGGATTAAAATCAGAGCAGATTGGTAGATACATGTCTCGAAATCCAAGCAGCTTCTTTCTCCGGACAGAAAGAATGATGGAGCTTGTTAACAAGGCAGGTGAATTAGGTATTAGTAGGACCTGCAATATGCTTATTCCCACAATTGGAACCCTAAGTTGTATCTCAAAGGGTAATTGGGAGAGAAAATTGAAGGTATTCAAGGGTTTGGGTCTTAGAGAAGATGATATTTCTCAAATGGCTAGGAGAATGCCTCAGGTATTTAGTGTTTCAGAGAGGAAGATCAAGGTAATGGCTAATTTTATAGTTAGTACCGGTGATACTGATATATCTGCCATTGCTCGATGCCCTTTGCTGTTAATGTATAGTCTGGAGAAGAGATTGAAACCGCGATTGCAGGTCATTGAAGCTTTGAAGAAGAAGCATTTGCTTCATGAGAAACCTAATCTGGTAACTGTTTTCAAGTTGACCAATGTTAACTTCATGAATAAATTTGTTCTTCCTTATTCTGATAATGGTATCTTTATTGAGTTATAGTTTTGTATTCTTGTCAAAGAATTTAAAGTTTATTTATACAATGCTGAAATGAAGGATCTTATTGAGACACTATGGAATCGGGATAAGAAATTCCTACGAGAATTGAATTTGAGATGTTTATTGTATTTTAGGCAAAATTCTTTGCACCTTAGCAAACCTAATGAGTTGAAAATGCTTGAATTGTTGATTACTAAAGGAGCGATTCAAAATCTACGATCATGTCTCTTCATTGACTGGTTAGTTGTCTACGATGGCGTCGTTTTCTTACTTTTTGATGTAAGGATGTTTTCGATTTTTTTGTTTTTGAGGAGTCAGATAGTTTTCTTTTATATTGTTATAATTTATATTTATTTGTTATCGAGTGATCAGGAATTTGATAGGATAATAATTGTATTATGTCCCGAACACTGGTAAATCTATAAAATTGTAATATATTTATGACTTGATTCCCCTATTACTAGTCACCAATTTCTTTGATTTTGAGGATGCTTTGTTTAATCAAATCAATACAAATTCTTAAGTGAGTCCAAGGTTTAAAAACTTTCTTATTTTTTTAATCTAGTTCGTTCTTTATTTCCTAACAAAGTAAGGTTCTGGAAACCATTTCAATTATTTGGCGAATTTTTGCTGGTCAGACTGAGTTTTGTTAGGAGAAACTGTCTTCGGGTCAGTCAGAGAGCTAACAACTGCACAAAAGTCGAAGCCCGTGTTGGAGCTCGAACCTTGGTGTAGGGCGAACAAAATTTGTGCGGTCTGGAACCTGGGGGTTTGCGGAGAGAAATCCTTTCTTTCTCGTCTACTCAGGGGGTGCGGACACACTTGCGCGCGTTTGGAGAACTTTTGGTGAAAGTCAGGAGATAGGAGTTACTAGGTCATCACCGTCGGTGAGCTGCCAACTAGGTTGTCAATTTCGCCCACACTGAGAAAAAATATTGAAATTTAGGTCCAGATCAGTGTAGTCGATTAACCATTCCCGAATTGGGAATTTTCAGTCCGTTAACAACTGTATTTTAAAACCTTGCAAATACATTTGTTTTAAATGATAACATTGAACCATTTTGTAAAATCTATTTATATTTATATATCCTTTTTTTCACAATACAAAGAAATCATGTTAGCTCCAATGATAAATGCAAAACCGTCGAGCTCAAAATCAAGGTATTCCTCGATTCCGGTTTCTCCCCCTCAGAAACAGTAGGTATTATCGCATTTGATCATTGGATTTTGACTCGTAGCACCGATCATCTCACATCTACAATTGTTAAATTGAAGGAGATTTTAGGTTCTGATTCTAAAGTTTACAATTTCCTGAAAGTTGGTAGGTTTCCTGCAGTTTCTTTGGAGAAGAATTTGATACCTAACATCAAATTATTACAGAGTTTCGGAGGGAATTTAGAGCAGATGAGGAATTCTATTTCAAAGTATCCAAGGAACTTCACTGTTCGAACAGAGAAGATGATGGAATTTGTTAAGAAGGCTGAAGATTTAGGTATCAGTAGGAGTGTTCATATCCTTCTTCCAACAATTAGAACCATTGGTTTTATGTCTAAAGATAGATGGGATAGCAAATTGAAACTCTTCAGGGATCTTGGTTTTAGAGATGATGAAATCCCTGAAATGCTTAAGAGGAATCCTCAGGTGGTTGCTGTTTCAGAAACAAAGATCAAAGAGATCACAAAGTTTTTACTGAGCACAGGAGAGGCTAACATTTCTACGATTGCTCGTTACTCTATTTTTTGTTAATGTTTAGTCTTGAAAAGAGATTAAAACCTCGGTTGCAGATGCTGAAAGCTTTGAAGAACATGAATTTGATTCATGAGAAATATGCTTTGATAACTGTTTGCTCCTTGACGAAAACCAATTTCATGAAAAAATTTGTGCTTCCTTATTCGGATAATGACAATCTATTGAGTTCTTATTTGGCTTCATCGAATTGATTGAAAAGTTCTTGGCTGAAATGAAACTGAATTTCTCTTTACATGGTGGCTTTTGGCTAGAATCATAAATGGAAGTGTCTTCAATTGGCAATCTACTGGTATGTTTTCTTATTCTTTGGATTTTGTGTTTGAGGATTATAGCCATTTCCAATTTTGAACTATCTAAATGTAATGGGTGAAGATTATTATCTAATTTACATCATTACAAAACAACACAAAATCATTTTCAATATGATAGAACAATAATATATGCCCATTTGGAAACACTTTCTAAACAAAAAAATATAACAAATTTATGAATATATATGTAAGTTATTGTATAATTTTGTCTAATCTAATTTAAAGAAATTTGGGAGCCCTCTTTACTAAGACCTAATATTAGTTGTCTTTCTTCTCCAACCAATTTTGGGCTTTTCAATCATATAATATTGAAGTCTTAAGTTGTTGATTTTCAAGTTTTGAATTTTTTTTCTTTTATAGGTTTTTCTACTTGAGTAATGTCAAATTTGTACCAGATATTCAAATATACACTCGAATTAGGGTGACGATGACTATATTCTCGGTAAAATTTTGAGTTTTGAGGCCTAACCCTTAAAAACAATAGTTTTGACTTAGATTTTGGTTTAAGTTTAAATAAATTGGGTTATGACTCTTAATTTTAGTTTAGTGGGATGTTAATAGGAAACATGTGAACTTTATTCTTTTATACCTTGTTTGATATGGCCCATATGGTTATTTTTAGAATTTTACTGTTTTATTTATTTACTTTTTATTTTATTTTATTTTAACATCACTATCATTTTAACTATCACATTTACAATTTTTAATAATAAAATAGTTTTATTTATTTTTATTAAATTTTAATTTTAATAAAAAAAAACGCCTTAAATAAAAGTGAGTGTAGGTTGTCATTCTTGTTACATAAAAAATATTAAACTAAAAAAATCCCGAATAACTGTGTTGTTTTTTTAAGACAAATTGGTGTAATATGTGTCTTACCAGTAAAAGATTTTTAATTTCTCTCTTATTAACCTTTCAACTCATTGAATGATGTCAATCATATTAAAAATAGTATTATCTCGTAAAAACATGTTTAATTTATAAATGATATTCAATTTTGTTTTATTTCTCTCCTTACTTTGTAATGTAAGGTATATTGTATCTATTTTGTTCCGTTCACTGTTATTTTTTTTAAATATATTATAACTAATTTTAAATTTTTTAGACTTGTTTTTATTGTATATAAAATAAAACAAATCAGACAATAGAATTGAACATGCAAGTTTATTTGGGCAACAATTATTGCTTTATTTTATAATATAAAATTTGTGTGTTTTAAAGTAAGGTTTTCTAGAATTTTGAATAATTTTTACAATTGTTTTCATTTTTATCTATGTATGATTTAGGTAGCTGACATAATACTTTAAACATTTAAGTATTTGAAGTCTTTATATATTATTATCCCTATTTGTTTTTAATCTGATGTGTATTCATTCGGTGTTGTGATAAAATGGTTGATCAAATAATTGATTCTAGTTTTAGGGGACAAATCTCAGATTGTTCTCTGAAGTTAGTTGTTCATTAAACTTGTAAATCTATGTTTGCATCCAAAGTCACAAAGCATCTAGAATCATTGGTTGATGGACTCAATTTCTTAAGGTGAGAAAGAGTTCTAGTGACTTTGGTTTCAATTTTTGGTACCCGACAACTTTCCAAGGAACCACCCTAGATTTGAGAAGAAATCGAGATTTGTTAGTTACAAATGATCCGATATCTAGATCCAAAGCCTTCCTCTTCCTCAACCCCTTTTCAAAACTCAATTGAGAAAAGAAAGAAAGTGGGATGGGATGAAGAGATGACCCCTCTTCAAAACTCAATTGATAATTGTACTTGGGAGACATAAACAAAATCAAGCTGTATTTTTAGATTTGTCAATCAATTTTTTCAAAATAGGTGAGAAAATTGGCTGAAGAAATTCTTCATTTCTTCAGCATTTGATTACCCAACTTGAAACAAAAACTCATATCTTCATATAAAAAGTTCATATAAAAAGGGAGCTTTTCGAACCCTAGTATATTTGTATTCATTTCATATTCATAATTTGTCTTGAAGAACTTTTCTAAACCCTAAAATAAATTGGTTTATTTGTTGTGTTAATCTAGTTCACTTCTTATTTTTAAGTTTTTATTTTGTCTATCTACCATAATTCAGAGCCTTTTGGAAATGTGATTTTAGGTTATTTGTTATACTTATAATATTAAAGATTTTATTTAATTATTTTGGTATTTAAAAAATAAAAATACAAAATATACAAAATATATATATTCTATAAAAGATTTTCTTGAAAATTTTGTTAATTATTTTTTTTATAATTAATTAGGTTAATTAAATTTGTTAATGGTTAATTAAATTTGTTGCTTTAAGATTAAATATGATTATTTTCTTTTAAAAAAGATTAATTTTTTTAATTTTTTTATTTATTTAACAAATAGGCTGGGCTTTTCAGTTCCCTATCATAGACTTCAGTTTTTATTTTCTCCAGAAAATCACACATATGCTGCCCACCCAACCATTATGGTTGTGTCATAAATAAGTGTTTTGTTTAGGGATTTCGGCTAGGTCCATTTAAAATCGAACGAGCAGATTCTTTGTTTTTTTTTCTGGATTTGATTTGTCTATTTCATTTAACAATTTTTTACTGTTTTAAAATCTTCCTGTTTATTTTTTTAATTTCTACATCATAACTTTGTGAATATGTAAAATAAAATAAAATAAATAAATTACGACCCTACAAATATAAATTATTGAGAAAAGCAAGAGCAATCTTTTGTGGGAGTTTGCACGCGAAGACATTCCACTATTGCTCCACTCACAAATTAATACAGGTTCAATAAGGGCTTGTTTGATCTAGTGTTATTTATAAAAAAAATCAAGAGAATAATTATGATCGCTTTTTTGAGGAAGTGGTTGTGGGTTTTGTTTGGGTTTTTTTCTAAGAAATTTTTATTTGATTAAAAGTATGAAAAAAATAGTTTTTATTTATTTTTGACTAAATTACTCTTTTATCTCCATTTTTATTTCTATTTCCAATTTTTTAAAAAAATATTTAGATGATTCATTAAATAAAGAAATAAAGAAAAATAATTTATTATTATATTAGTTTGATCTACAAAACTATTTTTATAAATTAAAAAAATTAAAGTATTTATATTTAATATTTTGCTTAATTATTTTATATATTAAGATATATATTATAAATAATAAATAAAAATGTATTTAAATATATATTTTATTATTAAAATAATTTTATATAAATATATAAAAATATTTGAAATAAATTAAATAGACAAGAGAGAATAAATAAAATGATTATAAAGAGATTAAATAGATGAGAGAATGAATAAAATGATTAGAAATGAATTAAAAAATTGAGTTTAAATGCAAAAGTGTGTTTGATTATAATTTTATGTGTGAGCTTATTACGCAAAGTTACTGTACTAACTTATTACGCAAACGTCCATTAAAAAAAAGTTACAGTCATAATATTACCGATATAAATTAAAGATGTGAATAATAGTAATTATAACACATAAATAAAACAGTATATATATGAAAATTCAATAAAAAAAAAAAATAATGAACAAATAATTAAAACTTTAAGAATCACAAACTATTCATTTTAATAAATTCTAAATAAGATCGTATGTATCATAATTTTTACTATCATTTTTATTTTTCTTTGTTTTTACAAATTATAATTATAACAATTAAATCACTTAATTCATTAATTTAAATATTTTGTTTTTATTCATCAACTAAAATATCTTTTTATTTATTAATTCTATATTTTAAGTGTTAAATCTAAAATAATATTTTAATAACTTATCTTACAAAAATTCAAATAATTTAATTTTTTATCTAACAATATTTTAAAATAATCTAAAAAACCCAAGATCAAACTAGCACTTTTTGTTGAATAATTTAATTGGTTTTATATTTACAAATATTATAATAAGTAAAAAAAAATGTAAAACATGGGATGCCCGACAAAAGTTTTGAAGAAATGGAACTTGAAAAAGACACCTGTGGGCTGTGGTCACGGGTGTACATGCCCCGGCCCACTCATTTGTCTTGTCAAATAAACCATTGCAAATACAAGGTCTTGTTTGAATATACTTCCGATGCCCACCCAAGCATCTATATAACTAACATCTAATAGACACTTTTTTATCATCACCACTACCTCGTTTTCTTGTTTTATTTCTCTCTTTTGTTTCTGTTTCTCGGCATCTCTCATCCATTAAGTAGGCTAGTTCGTCTTCTTTGTTTTGGGTTAAGTATCCGAAAACACGAAAACATCGATCTCATTCCTTCAATTATTTCTCATTTTATTTGATCACTTTTAAAGGTATTTTTTGAATTTATTGTTATGAAATAAATATGATTTTTTTTTTTATAATTTTTTTATGTTATTATAACTTTCGTGTGCGTATTTGCAGAATTAATTATGAATGAAGACGTATCAAATTTAATATCATTTGCTTTTTATTCCTACTCAACAGATGATATGAACTTCAAAATTAAGGTAATTTTTATCATAAAAAATTGTCTGATGTAAGGTATAAAGCCGACGCTTCAATTTCTCTAACCGTGGGAGATACATGATGAACTTCCTCTAACTCTCCTCCACTACTTTTGCAGCACCTTCACTTCAGGAGCAAATTACAAAGTTTGTCTAGTTGGATATTTTGCCTTTGTTATCTTGTAAAATTAATTCTTCAGTGTTCTAGGCCCGAGAATGATCCATTAAGAGCACTTCAGGGATTAGAAAACTTGGTAGTGCTTCATCTTCTAGAAGATTCTTATTCGGGAGAAGAATTAAACTGTGATATTGAAGGAAGCTATCCAAAATTTAAGAAGCCCCATGAACTGAGGTTTTTGAAGATAAGTCCTTTTCATCTGGCTCCACGAGATATTGTGCATCTTTTCGGGACAAATACATTTGTATTCATCACCTCGAAAAGCTTTTATGCAGAAAAGGGTCCAAAACTCTTCATTAGACAAAGAATTAAGATTGAAAATGTGATTGATAGTTTCGGTTGAGGAGGTTATGTCTCCGGGGTTACTTGTAATGAATATAAAAACATTGAAAACAAAGTTAGAGGTTAAAGTGTATGTACTTGACCTATCACTTTCATTTTCAAAGTGGTAAGACCGCTAATATATGTTTTATTTGTAAAAGAAATAGATACAATGATAATATGCTTAAAGAGAGTTCGGTACTCTTCAATCACATTTTTATTTAGAATATTTTTTATATTAAACTTCAATCTAATCTCAATCCATAGAAAAAACTAATATATATCTAATCTTTGGACATCATGGTTTGTTAAATACATGTATCATGGATTACTCAATAGATTTATTTTTGTATTTATCTTTGGATTAAACAAAATACATTTATATATTACTTAATATATATACATATAAATAATTATTTTATCAAATCTAAGTATACATAATAATGTAGAATAGTTGGTAATATATTAAACTTATTATTAATGTTGAAAATACTTTATGGATTCTGAATGAATCTGAGTAGAAAGTATTGATAAATTTATTTAATATTTTTGGATTAAATACATTATTTGAACATTAATTTAAATAAGATAATATTTTAAATTATTAATATTTTGTAATAAATTTAAATAAAAAATACAAACTTAAAACAAATTTTCTTATTTTCTATTAACAATTTTTTTTCATTTTTCAAAATTATCATGTTTGTATTAAAAATGTTGATAAAAAAATTGTATTTAGCTTGAACTAAAAATTAATGTCATTTAAACGTTATAATCTATATTTTTGACTTATGTCAAAAAATAAAATATTTTTATGTAAAATATATAATTGTTTACACGAAGGCAGAATAGTTCAAAGACATTTTGTCTACTAGTTAGCCAAGTAAACAATATTTTCATAAAAAATTAAATGATAAGCATGTACGAATGACTATGCTTCTTATTAGAAGATGTTCTAAGGTTAACTAAGAATGTACAAACATAAATTTCTAATTATTGTGATAGTAATTGAAAATTGGACAAGCTTAGAGTCAGTGACAAGTCTAGACATACACGTCATAGACATAATGTCATTAGACTATACTCTCTAATGGAGTTATCAAATTTGACTATGTAAGTCAAAGATAACATT
The DNA here is from genome assembly GCF_907164915.1 of Impatiens glandulifera. NCBI lineage: Eukaryota > Viridiplantae > Streptophyta > Magnoliopsida > Ericales > Balsaminaceae > Impatiens > Impatiens glandulifera. Next base: position 3,075,357 of record NC_061863.1, read on the forward strand.
GTGGATCCACTAATCAGATTATTGAATAGAGAGATAGTTTGAAGTCTTTTGAGACATTAGCCTACTATAAGTTGGTATGAAGGAAAACCCAACCTATGCAGACTGGAGATCCCAAGAACTAGGTTCAATGGGACAACCTAATTGTACTGACTTGGAAAGTTATTGTTGAGGATTAATCCTATAATGAAACAATATATATTTTGACGAGTATAAGCATATCGCTTTTAATGATTCTTTGTGAACAAAGAGATCACCTATGTGAGGGAGAAGTGTGACCGTTTTGAAGGAATTGTACGGCTCAATTCTAGACCCTCTCACAGAACCAGGCGCGTGTTCCATGGCCAAAACGGACACAACCATGAGAGTTTGACATGTATCAGGGAGAATTCTATGTGAAAGTGTGTAATCGTTTACACAAAAGGCAGAATAGTTCAAGGACATCGAGTCTACTAATTAGCTAGTAAAGTTATATGCTTTCACAAGGGAAGGTTCAAAGGGTTACACCTACCTATCCTATGTAGAATTCAACTGTTGAACCTTTCACCGGGTTAATCTTTCAATTTCCATTAATGTGGGGGATTGTTGGAATTTTTAAACTAATTCTATAAATTCCATTAATGAATGGAAATTAGAACGTGGGTAATAAAATCAAATCAAATTCACATGAAATTCAAACGTGAATTAAAGGGTGAAATTTGATCCAAATGTATAATTTAAATCAATTAATTTAAATTAATTGATCTAAAATGCCTTGATGACCAATTAACAAAACGTTGTTAATTTGTAGTGTAAATTACATGAGTTTGTTATTATTATTATTTGTTATAATAATTAATATTATTATTAACAAATTGGAAAACCATGTAACGTTAGTATTGAATTGTAAATGCCTTAATTGTTTTGGCAAACAATTACTCTATAATGAAGAGAAAAACGTTAAGGTAATGAAGAGGCAACCAATGTCAACCGTTGGATCAAATGATGATTTTATTTAATGGTTTAAGTTTTCAACAATATAAGACCTCTCATCTTTAATCAAAAACTTACTTCATCATTTTCATTCTTTCTCACTCTAGAATTCCAAAAGTCTTCTTCTTGTTTTGTGAGTGTTCTTCAAGTTCTTTGTTCGATATTTCCGTTGAAACCTGGTGATAGATCAGGTACGCTGATCAAGTTCGATTAGTAGTGATTTTAGTGCAGAATCACTACAGGATTCGTTGTACCCTGGGAGACAGTAATCTGCGATAAGCTCCAGCACAAACGGGAGACGATGAAACTGTTTTAAGGGAAATGTGCTAAGCACATGCCTCGAATCAACAATTTATTCGGTGATATTATTTTTCATATATTTTATTTATTTCATTTATTTGTAACATCATTTTATATATATTTCTGTAATTTATTTCAAGACAATATTTCTAACATATAAATAATTATTTTATCAAATCAAAGTATACATAATAATGTAGAATAGTTGGTATATATTAAACTTATTATTAATGTTGAAAATACTTTATGGATTCTGAATGAATCTGAGTAGAAAGTATTGATAAATTTATTTAATATTTTTGGATTAAATACATTATTTGAACATTAATTTAAATAAGATAATATTTTAAATTATTAATATTTTGTAATAAATTTAAATAAAAAATACAAACTTAAAACAATTTTTCTTATTTTCTATTAACAATTTTTTTTATTTTTCAAAATTATCATGTTTGTATTAAAAATGTTGATAAAAAAATTGTATTTAGCTTGAACTAAAAATTTATCAAAAATTATTTTTTTTAATCTAATTAAACTAAATATTTCCTACTAAATACAAAGAAAATAAATACTACTTTTTACTTTAATAATTTTAAAAAATAATGTGAAAAAATAATAATTTTTAAATAATTTTAGTATTTTTTTATCTGAATAATAAATTATGAAAAAATACATGTAAGAGGGTTTGCATATTAAAAATCAAATCAAATAACTGAAAATTTGAAAAATAACTCTAAATTCGATAATTTTGTCTCTTTGCTGTTTAAAGGGGACGAACACGGACTCGAGAAACCATCACCAACCGAATCGAAGGATATGAGCAGCAATCGACCCACTAAAAATCAAAGAATTATTCGGCTCACAAAATTCTGGATAAAAAATTTGATTATATTAAATAAAATGTTGTATTGAACAAAATATAACACAAACTCAAATAAGGCATCCTCCGAATTAAAAAAAAAATCATCAAAGGAGCATGATTTTTTTTATTATTATTAGCTTTCTTAAGTGGTGGAGTCAATAGTACGTTTAGGCATAGCTTTTTAGGTTCTTTATTCATGCTCATGCTGCTTTATTGTACTATCACCAAATAATTGAAGGAGAAATAAAAGTTATAAAAGTTGATAAAGAGTTTATTTAAAGGTAATGTTTCTTGAAATTGAAGTTTAATAAAGGGGCTGATTTATTTATTTGTCCGGTTGATAATTAAAGAGAAATATAAAGTTATAAAAGTTGATAAAGGGTCTAAAGGTAATGTTTTTAAAAATAAAAGTAACAATGGGGCAGTAGAATAAAGTTACTAAAAATAACATTCTAACTAAGATTTTTTTTTTTGGAAATAATAATACATAATCAAGTTAGTATACAATCCTTTCAAAATCAAACATATTTTAAATATAATTCAATTATTTTATTTAATATTAGTAGCTAAACAATAAATTAGTTAGAAAATTACTAAAAATAAAACAGTAAAAATAAAAAATAAAAATAATACCATGTGAACTACACCCGAAAATGATAGTTGGAGGGATAAATAGAGAACTTAGTATTGATTTCGTGGTTTATCAAAATTTTGAGTTTGTGTGATCTTTTAATATTTTTTATTTATCTTTTATCTAAACAGTTTCACATATATATTTTATAAAATAAAATCATTTCACTTTTTATTTTGTCAATTTTTAAAAGTAATAATAATAATAATAAAATTATAATTTTCAAATAATTTTATTTTGTGGGTCTCAATGAGTCAAATTGGACTTTTGAAAAAGATGATTTTGATTAATTAGTTTTTAAATAAATAAAAAACTTAAATAACATTAATATATAATGATAAATAAAATATATTTTTTCTGGTCTAACTATAACAAGACTTGGATATCCATTGTTTCCTTGAGAGATCTTGAGTCCGAGCTCGTTATGCAACAAGTTTTGCGCTTTATTGCAACAAGTTTTGCGCTGATTAAATGGTTAAGTGTGTTTGTGGACTATATGTTTAACCCCTTTGGACCACATTTTATATAATAATAAATAAAATTTTAAAAGTAAAATTGTATTATTTTAATTAATAAATTAAATAATTTAATTAATAAAAAGGTGATTGAAATTATATTTAATTATTGTTGAGTTACTGCATAACATTTCCCAGCAATGAAATATTCTTAATAAACTATTGTTGTGGTATATTATATTTTGGTTACATCGTCAATTATGAATAGTTGGACACTTTCTGTTTTGACATTAGTTTAAACATTAAAATCTGTATGGAGTTAAATATTGTATAGGCTTTATTTGAAAATATCTATCATTATATATGTAGTCAAAGTTGAGTTTTGATTTATGCAGAAATCGAGAAAACAAATTTAACATTGTTAATTTAAATTTAAATGAAATGAAACAACAAAGATTATATTCAAGTGTAAACACGTACGTAATATATAGGAAGACAATGGATTTGTTGTCATCCTCCTTAATTGAAGTTTTTTTCTTCTTTTTCCTTGATTCAATAATAAGAATCACTAGGCATTGGAGGTTCTCTCTTCTTAATCAATAGACCACAAATATGCATGAAATCATTTCCATTAATTTTAGTTTTTAATATTGTTAGATACAAAATGAACATATGAGTTCTTAAGTAAAAATATTATTTACATTTTCTCTTCAACAGTCTAACAAAAACAAAATTCAAATAAGATAAATAAAAATTAAAAAATACCCATAATTAACAAAACTACTAACCATCAAACATACAAGATAATCAAAACACAAAAATCCAACAACCATAAATCATTAACACCTCCTTAATTACATAGAATATAGTTTATCGTTATAACATAGTTGACGAAGATTCTTCAAATCTAGGATCCCCTGCGACATATATTCTATACAACAACTCAACTTTCTTATAGAGTTTGGAATATATGCTAGAAAATAACTCCTCAACCGCAAGTGTTTCAAATGAATCAATTCAGTTAACTCTTTAGGGAAACTGTGGACATGACTTGAGTGAGACTTGATGCTCTAATTGTTGAGGATACTGCGGTTGTGGGAATTGATGATTCTAAGAGCCAATTGATTTCAATGCTTTATAATGTGGGAGATAAGGATCGGCATAGGAAAGACCACTCTGGTAAGAAAAGTTTACGAGAGTCGAGACACAAAGAAGCAATTTGATTGTCGCGCTTGGATCACTGTTTCTCAGTCATTTACTAGCTTGATCGAAACTTCTCCGAACTTCCTTGAAGAGTTTTAAAGAAGCAGTAAATGACTTGGAAACAGTCATCCATCCAAGCTTTACAATCAAATTGCTCCTCATAGACTTTCCTTACCAGAGTGGTCTTTCCTACGCCGTCCATCCCTACCACAGTGACGATAAGTAGATTCTTATCTCCCACGTGCATTGAAATCAATTCGCTCTTAAAATCATCAATTCCCAGAACCGCAGTTTCCTCAACAAATAAAGCATCAAGTCTGAAGAGAGAAGGTCTTTCTTCTTTCTTTGATTCCTTCATGTTCAAGCTAATGAGTTTTATATTATTCTCAGACCTTGCAGATGAAAGACCTGTGTTTAATCATCAACTGAAATAGGTGGTAATGAGTGATACAACGTGACATGTTCCCAAAATTTGGTAATAAAATAAAAGAGAAACTCAAAAATAAGCCCCTACAATATTTCTAAATTTTAATATAAGATCCTAACATTTTTATTTTGATTTAAACCCCTTCAATTTAAAAATCACCCTTTTTTTTAAAAGGAACATCTAAGAGAAACATCAATGTAGCTGTGTATTAAGAGGGGGTGATCTTAAACTTTAGGAGCCTAAATGAAAATAAATAATAATTTACAAGCTTATATCAAAATTAGTAAATTATACAAAATAAAATCTATAAAATAAATACAACAATGGTTGATATAGATATTAAATTATAATAACAATTTATTAAATTTTACAATCATGCATCACACAAAAAGTATGAATTCAGCGTTCTAAAAAAATTACGAGCTCATTTAAGTTCTTAAATTATGAGCGTTGAAGTAAAGCAAAACAAATGAACCAATGAAACGATGTTGGAAGATCTCTACTAAATATTCTAAGCGGCAGTTGAAATTATTCTTAGCCGATAGTTGATAAACAAGGCCGAAAAATCTCATACCAAATGATAATTGATCATCTATATATATGGACGAAAAATAATAAACTCAGTACAAATCATGAGAAGATACATGTAAGAGGGTCTCCATATTAAAAATCAAATAAAATAACTTGTTATTGAAAACATGAAAAATATCTCTAAATTCGATAATTTTAACTCGTTGCTTCTAAAAGGGGGACAGACACGGACTCGAAAATGCATCACCAACACAATCGAATGATATAAGCAACAATCGACCCACTAAAAGAATTATCCGGATCACAAAATCTGGGATAAAAAAATTGATCATACTAAATAAGATGTTACATTGAATAAAATAAAATACAAACTCAAAATTGAGTGGTGAAAAGAAAATAAGGCACCATTTGAAATTAAAAAAAAAAAAAAGTTATCGGGAGGAGCATGATTTTTTTTTTTTTTATTAGCTTTCTTATTTATTATGAAATGAGCATTAAGATGTATCAAAATTTATTTTTAAAAAAAATGAAGGGTCTGATTTGACTAATTATTAGTAGTGGAGGCAATATCAAGTTTAGGCATACCTTTTAGGACGTTGCTTACTCATGCTCATGTTGGTGTATTGTATCATCAAATAATTGAAGTGTTTATCTCATTAAAGGAGAAATAAAAAGTTATAAAAAGTTGATAAAGGGTTTATTTAAAGGTGATGTTTCTTGAAGATGAAGTTTGGTAAAGGGTCTAATTTAATTATTTGTCCGTTTGATCATTAAAGAGAAATTTAAAGTTATAGAATAAAAACTATCAAATAACTAGTGTATAAGAACTCCCCATTAAAAGGTGGCTTTACCCGAGATATCAAAAACCTTATTTGAAAAATGGTAATTTGTAATTAGTATCTTATTGGAAATTGCAAAACCTTATAATTTAAAGTAATTTTTCTTCTTTTTTGGTATAAGATTTATTTAAAGTTTATGATCCAAAAGATAGTGTTAGTTTATTTTATTGGTATAAAGAATATATTTTGAATCATTAGAGATTATGGTATGATTTTTAACTTAATTTGGTATAAGGATTATTTTTAAGATTATGATCTAGATTTCTAAATTTTTGGCAAGACAAACCTAACAAATATGAAAAATGGCATACCTCGTGATTTTCTCCTTCATTGAAGCGATCTTCTCAAAATGAGTTGCGACGTTGATGCAGAAATCGTATCGTATCTCCCATTTCGGGGCTACAATAAAAATTATCGATGTGTTTGGTGGCCAAGATACTATTTGGGTATATGATCTTCAGGTTATCGAATCTCAAAAAAACCGTCTTAAAAATATTCATCTCTTCAACAATCATATGAAACAAAACAAGAGAATTTCATTAAACACGTAAATCAATTAAAATATAGAATAGGAATGACGGTTATTGCACCCATGATAAACAAGAATATAATCACTTCAAACGTCATTTTGCAAGTGTTTCTGAACATGTACTAATTCTTCATCATTCCAACCCACAAATAAATAAGATCACCACTTTAATCTAGTATAATTGTCAATAAATTTAATTTAATTTGCCTCAAATTTATTAATAATTTTACAGTTTTTTTAAACTAAGTTTTATTTTATAATAGGTAAAGAGTGTAACAAAACTAGAGAAGAAAAAAAAAAGTTTACCTTACAAATGCCCCTCGGTGTCTGAAATTCCCTTAAAGAAAATAGATTTGATGTTGAGTAACTAAATTCGTGTTATTTTTTTCATTGGCAACAGAGATTAAAATTCTTACTGAAAGTAAAAATATATTTACTCTGTTTTTTAGGATTTTTTTGGTTTTGATTTCTTCTATAAATTTTGTGAACTTGTATTCTTTAATTTCACTAATTTAAATTTAATTATTTATATGCAAAATTTATTTGAATCACAAACACCAAAAACATATTCAAATATTGAATCTTGTAAAAGAGATTTTACAATTAGTCCTAACATACCTAAAGGAAATGCTACTAAGAATGAATAGAAATGGCCTTTAGAAAATAATACTTTTTTTAAGAAGGTACATGCATATTAATTACAACCTTGGATATATAATAATGAAAAGGCTTGGCTTCATGAATATATAGAATACATGTTAAATTAAATATACACCATGAGAATGATTTAATAAAACCATGCAATCAAGAATTTTTAATGAAAATAAATAACACAAAATTACATCTCAGAAAATAAATAAATTTTGTTGTAATATATATTATTACAACAATTCAAATATTTCAATTAGGTAGTTTCTTATTTTTATTTAACTCATTTGTAATAAATAAACTAGATTTTTTTATTTCATTCGGGTTCTCGCACAGCACAATTCGTTTTTCAAGACTAAATGATTTAGGTGCTTAATGCGCGAGTAAAGTTTACTAGGGTCATAACATTCTTTCTCGGGTTGGTTGAAGATCTCAAGAGTAGATATTTCAAGATCACAAGAATGTATAACTTTGGCTGGACTCATAGGATAGAAATTATAATCTGTTCCACTATATTGAGTATGTATTGTTCCAAATTGATTCATTTTAACATTTTATATATTGAGTAAAGAAAATTATTATTTCAACAGTTCAGATTTCTGTTTAAAAATGACATTTTTGTTTTGTTTGTTTCAGGACTTGTGATGAATTCATTGCTGGACATGTTTTAGGGTCTAAGATTTGGAGATGATAATGGCAATAAGACTTTACATGAGAGAAATCCAAATTCATATAACTCTAATAGCAGATATATTTATAAAATAAATAAATAAAGACTAATAGAGAGCTGTAACTAAGAAGAATCTAATCGACAAACTAACCCAATGAATTAACCCTGTTTTCATTCTACAGGAATGTCAACAACCCCTAAGTTTGTCGAGGAGATATCATCACAGTTTGAAAAGAAGGATAAAATTGTCATTGTATGACCTTTTTTCTCGAAGGAATCCTATTTACAGTACTCAAACAAATTCCAACATTCCAAATTTCAGTATGATTATTCATATAAATCCTCAGGGTTGTCAAAGTGGGAGATGTTCAAATATGGCTGCAGCTGATCTTTTATCTGCTGTAAGTAAAGACTATCCCTTATTTTGAAACAATAAATGAAACTATAACATTCAAACTGCTATCTATCTCAAGTAGAGTAAAACTATGACTACATTGTTGTTGTATATCCTTACATTTTCTCGGTGGCAGGGTTTTACCTCCTCCATCACCGATATGGCTGGTGGGTGGCTCAAATGTGAGCTTCCTACAGAGATGAAATGAAATGAAACTGACAGATTATATTAAAATGTAAACACATAGGGAGATAATGGATTTGTTGTCATCCTTAATTGAATCCAAATTACTAGACATTGGAGTTTTTTTCCTTGATTCAATAATAAGCATGTATATTGATACTGTTTTTAATGGGTTATCTCTTCTTGATCAATGTTTGATACAATACATATATGCATGATGAGTTTCTGAATCATTTCTGAAAAACAAGTGATAATCCCTCATGTTTTCCGGTTTAGGCCATGAAAGAAGCGATGCTTTCTCCTTTTAGAATGTCTTTGGAATTCCTTTGAAGCGACATAGGGGATAAAATGCACCTGCATATGAATAAATGTCACTATTTTCATTCAAAACTATCTAAATGAAGATGAACATGTCAGTTTAAGGATGCAAATTTATGTTTCTTTGGTGACAAATAGTATTTTCTGTTTAATTACTAGGATACTAGAAAACAATCACCTGAGCGTTGTTTCGAAGGCCGTGATCTTGCAGGGAGGAGCTTTCGTCAAGCATCTTAACATTTTGACAAGAAAGACAGAAATTCTTCCATACATGTTTCCTGTAAATTCAGCTTGAATCTGAAAATCAAGACTTTAAAGAAAGGGGAAGGGGAGACAAACAAACCAGGAAATTTGACGATGACCCATGTTGGATTGCTCCATTTCATTAACTTTCTTCTTAATTGCCAATTTCAGATCCTTGACATTGGCCGAATTATTAACTGCAACATCTGAATCAGAGAATAAACATCCAATTTAGAAGACAAGGAAAAGACTGCAACAGATGAAGTTTCAATCGAAGGTTACCGAAGGAGGTGTTGTCCATTTTAAGGACAGATATGCGCATGGCGCTGCCGAGCTCCAAATTGATTAGGGTATCGACATCGGATAAAGTCGGTTTCTTCGATACATCGGCGAGAATGGGATCATCGAGAAGGGCAGAGAGTGTTGAATAAAGTCTTGCCTTCTTCTTCACACTCTCGCTATTGTACGCCGCCGCCTCTTCAGTAACCGCCGACGGATCCATGTGCTTTCTGTCGCCCATCTTTGTTTCATAGGAACCAGAAAACAAATTATATACTACAATAATAGTTTTTACTTTTTATTAAATTTTGTTTGAAGGAATTAACTGTAAATATAAAATAACTTCTCTTAAAAATTTAATTATTTATAAATTATAAAAAGATCCCTACAATATTTTTTTTACCTGTTACAAAATAAAAAATTATTATTATTCTAATTTTAGAATATTCAGATCTCTATCTTCTATCAAAAAATAAAAATATCCCACCAAATTGTATTTTGAAATTTTGATATCTCATCTGAAACTATTATTGTTTTACTAAATGAAAATGTCATGTCATAAAAAAAAAAAAAAAAAGGATATTTGAGTATGACTTAAAACAAGTTCAAAGTAGAGTAATTTATAATTTTCTAACAGTTAATTGAATTCTATACCGTTCATATTAGTTGTGGGATATTCTATTCAACTATTACTTTTGTTAACAATAAATTAATATGAATGAATTAATTAAAATTAATCTTAATAATTAGTTTCAAATAAACATCCAAGTAATGCATAAAAAAAGTGAGATTTTATCCTCTAAAACCCTAATTTTAGGAAACGCAAAGTTATATCTAAGTTACTCAACCAGAGTCCGTTTTAGGGCGTCCAATCGTCGCCGTCGCGTAGAAGCTCCAGTTCGTCAGGCAAGTATGACTTAAATCACATTTGTCGCCGCAGAGTACTTGAATACACATCACAATTTCCCAATGGAGTTCAAATCGAAGCTCTCGTCCATTTGCTGGGGAAATTTGACAAAATGACTGTAAAAAGTATCTTTAATTCTTATACCTCCGGTTAAATAGTTGAGTGTGTTGCGAGTTACACACCTAATCCGTTGGATGACAAATTTTGCGTCTGGTTAATTTGTATTATCGTAAAAACAGGTTTAATTTAAAAATAATGTACAATTTTATTTATTTTTTTATTATTTGATAGGGTGTATTGTATTTATTTTGTTCTCTTCAATATTATTTTTTAAAAATATATTATAATTAATTTTAAATTTTTTAGATTTGTTTTTATTGAAGTTTATTTGGAAAATAATTATTGTTTTTTTAGAACGTTGGATTTCGCTCCTCTTTCGGAATGCGGTTAATTCCCGCGGATTAAACATGTAGTCCGCAAATCAACTCAACAGGTTAACTAGACGTGCGGTCGTCTAACGAGCTTGAACCCAGAACCTCAAAGAAGTTGAAGACTTTGGATATTCACTTCTTTTTATCGCTAGTTTAGAAGAAGAGATTTATTGCTTTATTTTATGATATAAAATTTGTATTTTTTAAAGGTTTGATAGAGTTTTGAATTTTTTACAATTGTTTTCATTTTTATCTATTTATGATTTAGGCAGTGACATAAATTAATACTTTAAACAATTAACTATTCAAAGTCTTTATATATTATTAATTAGTCCATATCTTTTTAGAGTAATGATAGATGGAGCTAAAGACGTGGAGTGGTGATTAGACTTGCCGGTATATGTTTATTTTTTTTTTCTTTTATCTTCGTTAATAATTTTCTCTCTCTTTCCACTACTTACATTTTCTCTCTCTTTATTAAATAAGACACATTCAATAAAAAAAAATTAATTATTATTATTAAAAAACACTTAGTAATTTAAAAAACACTTAACAATTTTTATTATTATAAATATTTTTTTTTAAATTATTGTATATGCCACTATAAACAAACACACATATTTTAATTATTTATCTCTCTCAATAGTTTATTTTCTTTTATTTATATACAAGAGAACTAGATAAAGATGGGTCATGATGCACATCATTTTCGTTATCTTTCACTCCATTTTAAATTGGACAACTAGGAGACAAATTTTTAACTACTAACATGATTCAACACAAACCACAAATTACTAATATTCAAGATAGATATAACTCAAATCATAAACAACTAATATTCAACATAAATAAAAAAAACCACTAACAGAGAATAACTAACATGATGTGCTATTATTGAATGTTGTTGAGTGAGCTTTTGTAGTTGATTGACCATTACGTAGTTGATTGAGCTTCAATAATTGATTGAGTTTCTAATAAATTACAGAAGATGAACGGACATGAAAAGAAAGAAAAAGACTTTTAAAGAGAGAAAAAGATAAACAATAATTAAGAGTTTAAAAAAGAGAATCAATCAGTTGATTAAAATGATTAATAATTTTATTTTTTTATTATTAATATATATTATTAAATTAATTGAATCAATTGGTTAGTTAATTGAATCAATTGGTTAGTTAATTGAATTAAAAAAATATTTTTTATTCTCTTATATATAAATTTTAAGTAACACAATGATTTATTATTTATTTTAATTTGAGTTATTTTTATTATTGAAAATAAATTTTAATTTTTCAATAAATAAAAGAAAATAAACTATTGAGAGAAATAAATAAATAAAATGCTTGTTTATAGTGGCATATATAATAATTTAAAAAAGAATATTTATAATAATAAAAATTGTTAAGTGTTTTTTAAATTATTAAGTGTTTTTAATAATAATAATTGATTTTTTTATTGAATGTGTCTTATTTAATACAGAGAGAGAAAATATAAGTAGTGGGAAGAGAGAAAAAATTATTAACGAAGATAAAAAAAATAAATAAATAAACATATACCGAGTCTAATCACCGCTCCACATAGTTCTCGCTGCCTCATTAGCTACGAATCTTTCTCTCGCTCTATCATTACTCATCTTTTTAATAGAAAAAGACCTTTAACCATTCACCATTATTTTATTTATTATCTAATAATAAATGACAAATTGTGTAGACTTTTGTACTCCTGCCTTTTTTTGTTTGTTTTTTTAATATATTGGATCTTTTTTTAACTGTAATTTAAAACTCCCTTGATCAGAAAACCCCAAGCTACCTCCTCCTTCTTCTCCGACAATCACCATCTACAACATGCTATCGCCGTCGACTGCGGTTCCCTCCACAACTCCACGTCAATTGACGGCAGAAAATGGGTTGGAGAAGCAAATTCTTCTACAATCGTTTCATTTCATGGAGCTGAAAGTAGTAAGTAAATCAGTGTGGAGCCACGCATGGGCTAAGGTGGGCTTCAGCCCCATCTAAATTAAAATCTTAAAATAAAACATTTTATATATGTATTTGACATGTGATGACTATCAGGTGATCAAACTGGTCTCCCTTTTAATATATAATTTTTATCTATAAATTAATTCATAATTATTTTATTTTATACTAACAATATTTTCTAATATACAAATATTTATAATAATACATAAATTTTAATGAATATATAAATAAAATTTATTTATATAAATAACTTTAATTTATTATATTTTAAAATATAATTTTTATATATAAATTAATTCATAATTATTTTATTTTATACTAATAATATTTTCTAATATACAAATATTTATAATAATACATAAATTTTAATTAATATATAAATAAAATTTATTTATATAAATAAAGTATAAAAAATTATATATAAAATAATGTAAATCATATAATAATATTATTTATTTTAAAATTATATTTATATAATAATTATACATTATATTTTATTTATTTCAATATAATTAATAATATAAATTATTTATAAAGGTAAAATATAAAAATTAAAATAATAATAATGTTTTATATTTCTTAATTTTAAACTATTTCAAAAATTTATAAGAAAATATAAATTAATATTAATAAACAAGTTAAAATAGTTACATTGGTTTGATTCGGTATTTAAATAAAAAATTTGATATCCCTGTTCAAAAACTTAACAAATCTCCTAGAATTGATGTTGATGTAAGTTATCTTAAACTTGATCAAACATTACGTATTCCAATATGGAAATATCATTTTAATCAAATGGATGAAATTAGACGAGCTTATATAAGATGGGGTCATATCAACCTATTAAGGATGAGTACCCGCCGACCAAATTTGGAAATCAAAATCGACGGTTCCAAAGTCATTGGTTTAAGAAAATTACTTGGTTAGAATACTCTCATTTGAAAGATGCTGCTTTTTGCTTCCCATGTTTCTTGTTTAAACATAAACAACCTTAAAACCTACATTTACAATAGATAGATTCAAATATTGAAAGCGAGTTAATGATGGGGATAGATGTTATTTTGTTATGCATATAGGATGTAATATTTCACCACATAATAGGGCAGTTGAATATTTTGATAATCTAATGAATATCCTTGTCATATTGATAAAGTACTGAATGCATAGTCTTCAGATGAAAAAAAACAAAATAACAAATTACGGCTTACAACAACTATTGAAAGCACTCGGTGGCTCACTTTGCAAACGTGTGCATTGAGAGGGCATGACAAGTCTTCATCTTCGAATAATCGTAGAAATTTTATTGAAAAAAAAACGGAGCATAGAAAATTAAATATGAGATGCAAGTTGGAGTCAGCTCCAAGTAATTTTTCATCCTGGCTCCGCCTCTGGATCCATTCTTCATATTATTCCACTCCATACATGACAGCTCGAGCTTCTCGGTCATCGGTCACTTACACATTCAATGTTAGCACCGACTACAAGTTCATCCGCCTTCATTTCTACCCTGCTCCATACTCTGCTTTCAAAACGTCAATTGCCTTCTTCACCGTAAAAACAGGTTCGTATACTCTCCTCAAAAATTATAGTGTGTTACTCGGTTTGAAATCCAATGTAAAAGAATTCACTCTTTATGTCCTTGACGACGGTAAACCCTTTTCAATTACTTTCTCCCCTTCAAGAGCAACCATCCCTTGTGATACATTTGTATTTGTTAATGGAATTGTAATTGTTCCCATGCCTCTTGGACTTTACTACAATATGGAGGGAGATGGAGATGCAGGGGCATACGTTCTGGGCAAATCCAGCAATGGAGATGGTTTATCGGTTAAACGTTGGTGGCATCAAGCTTTCATGTGTTCATGACCCGAATATGTTGAGGGAGTGGACGGATGATTCAAATCATATCATAGAACCAAGTGTTTTTCCCATTACTTCCACAAATCGGATCAAGTATAATGTCTTATTTTTTGGTCAGAATCTCCACAGTTACGAAAACATCTAAAGATGGTGCACCACAAAGACTTTACCAGTCGTCTCGGTCAATTAACCGAAATTTGCAATTTGGTGGAAGGAGTTAGTTTTACATGGAAGTTGCCTGTCGATTTGGGTTTTAGGTATCTAATTAGATTGCATTTTTGTGAGCTTGACTATGACGTAGTGAAAGGGAGTGGGCAGAAAGAGTTTAGTGTTCTCATTAACAATCACATGGTTGAGTCTAGAGGAGACTTGATCAAATGGGGCGGTGAGATAGGGGTTGCAATTCATAAGGATTACTTGACGACATTAAGAGAGATATAACCATGGGCAAGAGAGATCTACTTGTTGCTTTGTACCCAAACAACAAAGAGCAATATTCATATGAATTCATTGACTCGGTTCTTAAGGGGATTGAGGTTTTCAAACTTAGCGACTCAGATGACAATCTTGCTGGAGGGAATCCAATGCTATTACATCCTCATGCTTCAACAAAGCTTAGACTTAGAATGCCCACAACAAGTATAACTGACATTATAATTTTGGTCATAATTGTAGTTGTCGTTACTGTTCACCAATTTTGCGAAATGATAGAAAGGAATTGGAGTAAAAACCCATGTCTAATACACAATGATTTGTGTCGTAGATTTTCATTCGCTGAGATTTCACGGGCAACTAACAACTTTAACAAAAGATTAGAGATTGGACGTGGGGGTTCCGGTACAGTCTACATAGGGGTTGTTAATTTTATTATTGGTAAGGTTAAAATTACAGTAGCAATTAAGAGGTTAGATAAGAAATGTGAGAACGAATTCATATCAGAAATTGAGACGTTTTCCAAGCTTAGACACAAACACCTTGTTTATTTGATAGGCTACTGCAATGATGGTCGTGAGATGATACTTGTTTATGAGTACATGGAACTTGGCACTCTACCGGACCATCTCTACAAGAATAAACGTAATGGTAGTAACAATGGAAACTCGACTCCTCTAACCTGGAAGGAAAGACTCAATATCTGTTTGAATGCTGCTCGCGGGTTAGAATACTTGCACAACAATAGTGAGCAAGAAGTCATACACGAGATGTCAAGAGTGAAAACATTTTGGTGGATCTGAATTTGATGGGGAAAATTGCTGATTTTGGTATATGCAAAGTAGGAGGAGCGACAAGCCATAATAGAACCCATATCAGTACTGATGTAAAGGGAACTCCTGGTTATCTAGATCCAACTTACTGCTCGACCCGAATGTTAACCAAGAAATCCGATGCGTACTCATTCGGTGTTGTGTTGTTGGAAACATTATGTGGGAGGCCAGCCATTGATGATAGAATCGACAACAGACAACAATGTAGCCTCGTTTTGTTGGTTGGGAATTGCTACAAGAATAAAATGGTTGATCAAATAATTGATTCTAGTTTGAGGGGACAAATCTCAAATAGATCTCTCAAGTTGTTCATTAAACTTGCAAACATATGTTTGCTTTGAAAGCCTAATAAACGACCTACAATGACTAAAGTCATAAAGGATTTGGAATCATTGGTTGATAGGCTCAATTTTTCAAGGTGAGGAAGAGTTCACATATATTATAGTGACTTTGGTTTCAATTTTATTTCCATTCTTTTGCTCAATTTTTTTTACTAGTTCTTATTATCTTTTTCTTAGTGTGCCTTCCAACCCGACAACCGTCCAAGGAACCAACCTAGATTTGAGAAGAAATCGCGAGAAGTTAGCTGCAGATGATCCGATATCTAGATCCAAAGCCTCCTCGTCCTCGACCCCTCTTCAAAACTCAATTGAGAAAAGAAAGAAAGTAGGATGGAATGAAGAGATAATTATATTTGGGAAAGATAAAAAAAATCAAGCTGTAATTTTAGATTCGTCAATCAATTTTTTTGAAATAGGTGAGAAAGCAACTGAAGAAATTCTGAATTTCTTTAGTATTTGATTAACCAACTTGAAACAAAAACTCATATCTTCATATAAAAATGAAGCTTTATGAACCCTAGTCTATTGTTTTATGTGTGTTCATTTCATATTTATAGTTTGTTTTGAAGAGCTTTTCTAAACTCTACAAAAATTGGTTTGTTTTGGGTGTTAATCTATGTTCCACTTTTTTTTTTTAAGTTTTTATTATGTCTATGTACCATAATTCATAGCCTTTTGGAAATGTGATTTTAGGTATTTGTTCATTTCTTGTCCATTCACAATGAGATGATCTCTATAGGATTTTTTAAATGTTACAAATTTTTTTTTGGACTAATATTCAGTTTTTTTTTCTCTATCAAAAATAATAATATCCCACCAATTAACTAAATGTATTTTTATTAGTCAAAATAATTATGGGAAGAAATTTGGGAGAGGTATATGGATAGTGACACGTCATTCTCTTCTTCATTCCCTATTCCAAATTCGATTGTCCTATCACTTCTCTTTTAAAAATATAATTTATAAAAAAATATTCATATAAAAGTTTTGATAAAGATAATTGATTCATGTAACAATTTTATGTTAATAAATGCATTTCTCTATGTAACCTCGATCAAGATATAGTATACCTGCATCTTTTTACAAAGTTTCTAAACAAATCCATATAATATGTCATTTGAACCAAATAAAAAAAATTATGACTTAAAAACAAGTTCAAGACAGTGTAATTTATAATTTTTTAAACAATTAATTGAATTGTATACCACAACTAATATATTAGTTGTGGGGGTACTGTATTTAAACTATTACTTTTGTTAACAAAATTTCTTAATAGAGAGTTTATAATTAAAGATTTGGAAAATTCTTAATTTTATAATTTTATCGCATTAGCGTTGGTTTATGTAAATAAATACATTCTTTTTGTCTTTTATATATATTTTTTAATTGAATTAACTTAGTGAATTATGTTTTAATTATGTCTTAGTTAGAATTAAGTAAACATTGATTAATTTTATCAACATAAATTGCTAGACAAAAAACACATTCAAATTCAACCTCATACAGTGAGTTATGATTTGGAGGTTAGAATATTTGTGTAATAGGAGTGAAATTAGAATTGAAATTGGTAATAAAATTTTAATTTCCATGAAATTGATATTAAATTATAATACAATTCATATGTTTAGGAAAATTATAAAATTATAATTCAATCTCAATTATATGTTTGAAAGAAATAATATAATAAAAATAATTTTAATATATATATATATATATTATTTATTTGATTAAAATATTAGTTTGACACAACCAATTAAGATAATTCAAGTATAAGTTTTTTTTTAAAATTTTAATTTTCATTAAAAAAAAATATTGATTCTACGTATTATTTTCATAAATTAAAAATAATATATCTGTTTAAAATTTTAACTCCTTAAATTTAAAAACAAAATATATGTTAACGTGTTAACTTTTTAAATTAAAATATATATATTAGAATATTAGCTTACTAAATAAAAAAAAGACATTATATTTTAACATCCAAAATTAAAAAAAATAAGTATGGATTGAAATCGTGTTTTAAATGACAAAACAAAAAGTTATTTTATTGAAAAAACATAAAAAAAATTGTAATTACAATTTCGACATAAAACGATTGAAATTGAGAACTATAAAATTACATCGGATCCAATTTCATTAGAATTCTAGTTCCAATGTCAATTACAAAATTACTAAACACCCTTAACTTTGTTTATGCTAAGGTTAAATTCATTGAACATAATGTAGTTTATCGAGTCGACAAATATTGTCTATGTAATTCTTGATACACCAAAAGAAAATAATTGAAAGCCTCAAACAAGTTATAACAAAAAATTAAACAAATTATATATTATCCTAGCAATACTAATGAATCGCAAATTAAATAGGAAAATACTAGTCTACTATATTTTTTTTATGTTCTAAGACTCTAAAAAACTTTTTTTGTAATGACATTAAATCTGCTTAAGATATTGGAAAATAATTTATAAAAAAAAACAAAAATGAAAAAAATTTAATGTTTAAAATATTATAAAAAAAAGTTAAATATTTTAGTTAATAATTATTTAAAAATAATTTGTATAAAAGAGTTTGAAATTATTTCCAAATAAACATGAAACAATACAAAAGTGAGATTTTATCCTCTAAAACCCTAATTTTAGGAAACGCAAAGCTCTACCCGAAGTCACTGAACCAGAATCAGTTTTAGGGCGTCCGATTGTCGCCGTCGCCGTCGTCGTGTAGAAGCTCCAGTTCGTCAGGCAAGGATTCATTTCTCTCTGTTCTTCCTTAAATCACATTTGTATACCTTTAATCTCTTGAGACATGACTAAATATATCTACAAATCAATCATTTCTAACTCTCTCATGAAGAATTTGAACCAATCTACTTTCTTCAGACATCACATTTCCTTTTCTAATACAAACTTCTCCACATCTGCATCTTCGCCTTCTCGATCTGTTAACCGCGTTATCGCCGCAGAGTACTTGAATACACATCACAATTTCCCCCCAGAGTTCAAATCGAAGCTCTCATCCATTTACCGATCAATAGATCCAGATAAGTGCGACTCAATCATCTCAATTTTTAAAAACAACGGATTCTCCCAGACTGATTTGGAGCGAATCGTATGCCGAAAACCTAGCATTGTTGCTGCAAGCCCTAACAAAACAGTCGAGCCCAAAATCAAGCTTTTCCTCGACTCCGGTTTCTCTCCCGCAGAAACAGCAGACCTAATTGTTATTGATCCCGGGATTTGGAGTCGCAGCACAGATCATCTTTCCTCCACAATTGCCAAATTGAAGGAAATCTTTGACTATGATACCAGTAGAGTTCACATGTTTCTGAAAATTGGGCGATTTCCCTCCACTTGTTTGGAGAAGTATTTGATACCCAACATAAAATTGTTACAGAGTTTTGGAATTGAAACAGAGCAGATTCAGCGATACATTCCGAAGAGCCCGAGACACTTTTGTTCAAGAACAGTGAAGATGATGGAACTTGTTAAGAAGGCGGAGGGATTGGGTATCAGTAGGAATGGCAAAATGCTTCTTCCAACAATGAGAACTTTAAGTTCACTTTCTAAAGGTAGTTGGGAGAGAAAATTGAGGGTTTTCAGAGGTTTAGGTTTTAATGAAGATGAAATTGCTCATATGCTTAAGAGGATGCCATTGGTGATTAGTGTTTCAGAAGGAAAGATTAAGGATATTACAGAGTTTTTAGTTAGTAGTGGTGAAGCTAACGTTTCTACGATTGCAAGATACCCTTTTGTGTTGATGTTCAGTTTGGAAAAGAGATTGAAGCCTCGGTTTCAGGTGCTGCAAGCTTTGAAGAGTAAGCGTTTGATCGATGAGAAACATACTTTGTTAACTGTTTGCAAGTTAACGGATGCCTACTTTGTGAGTAAATTTTGTGTTCTTCTTCCTCAATCAGAAGATGGAACTTTATTGTGTTCTTAATCTGGCATAGTGTTGAATAGAACTGAATTTAACTGAGTAACTTTATTGTGTTCTTTTGTTCCAACTGGAATTTGGTGTTCTATAGGTATGTTGTATGCTTTCTTATTCAATACAATATGCTAAGAGTTGTGTTGAAAAATCAAATGTCACAAAAATGTTTTTTTACTTGAGGTTGAGATAGTTTCTTAAATTAAAAAAAAATGTTTTATATGACAATATGATATTCATATTCAAATGTGAAAAAACCTTTGAAATATGCAAAGGTTGAAAATATTCTATTTCTTTATATATTTTCGAATGTTTTAAAATAATACAATTCAATAATAATAATTAATCAAAAAAATTAATGTGTGAATAGAAATAAGTATAGATGGAAGTTGTCCTTTGGTATATAAATCAAAATTCACAATTGAATTGTTCGGAATGCAAAATTCTAAACTGATCATTCGTACATAAAAAAAAAATTACTAAATAATATAATTATCCATTAAAACTCTTGATTTAATTAACTTATTATTTTATTTTTGTTATTTGAGAGTGTACAGATTTAAGAAAAATATCATACAAGTTAAAACTAATTTTGTTCTCAATTAAAACTTGTGGTGGGGTAATAACAAAATAAGTATATTTTGTTCTCTGAATTTTGAATAGAAAAATTATAAATATTTTATTAATTTGAATTAAATAATGTTTTTCAATATATTTTAATTAAATATAGCAATTAAATAAACGGCAGATTGATTATAGAGATGCAGAATATAAGAAGAAAAATAATCGTTGTTAGATAAAAAGAAAAATAATCGTTGTTAGATAAAAAGAAAAGGTTAATAATGACTATTTTAAGAGTATTTGGTCAAATTGAAATATTTCTATTAAGTTCAGGGTAAATCGTTAGCTTTTATACTATAAAACCCTACATATCGGAAGAACCATCGGAACAGAGACAGTTTGAGCGTCTAATCGTCGCCGTTGCCGTCGCCGTAGAAACTCCAGATCTCACTCCTCCGGTCAGGCAAGTCTTCATCTTCTCCATCCTTTTCATTTCCTAATCATAGTTTCGTTAATCACCGGCACAAATTCGCAAACCAGAAGCAATTGAGCCATGATTACACATATCTGCAGAAACTTCATCTCTTACTCTATCCAAAACAGTAAGAACCATTCCAGTCTCTTCACACTCCACAGTTCTATCTCTCTTAGAAACTTCTCATCATCCTCATCCTCATCCTCAACCTCTCATCCTCCTTCTAGATCTGACAGTCGTGTTGACGCCATCGAATACTTGAATACTCGTCACAACTTCTCCGCGGAGATCGCATCGAAGCTTTCCTCAATTTGTCGCTCTATAGATCCAGAGAAATGCGACTCCGTAATCTCAATTTTCAAAAATAACGGATTCTCTCAAACTGATCTGGAGCGAATCGTAGTCCGGCGACCTAACATTATATCCGCAAGCCCGGACAAAACTGTAGAGCCGAAAATCAAGCTATTTCTCGACTCCGGTTTCTCTCCAGCGGAGACTGCAGATCTCATTGTTATGGATCCCGGGATTTTGAATCGAAGCACCGATCATCTCTACACCACGATTGTCAAATTGAAGGAGATTTTAGGTCAGGTTGGTAAAGTCTACAAGTTTTTGAAAGTTGGTAGGTTTCCATCAGCTCCTTTGGAGAAGAATGTGATTCCAAATATCAATTTGTTAAAGAGTTTTGGAGTGAAAACGGAACAGATTCTTAGATACATGTCGAAATATCCAAGGAATTTCGTAGTTCGAACAGAGAAGATGATGGAACATGTGAAGAAAGCTGAGGTTCAATTAGGTTTCAATAAAGGGTGCAATATGCTTCTTCCAGCCATAAGAATCCTTGGTTCAATGTCAAAGGTGAAATGGGAGAGTAAATTGAAGGTTTTTAGAGGATTAGGTTTTAGAGAAGATGAAATAGGTCAAATGATAAGGAGAATGCCTCAAGTGGTTGGGGTTTCAGAAGCAAAGATGAAGGAGATAACACAGTTTTTAGTAAGTAGTGGAGAAACTGATTTGTCTATCATTGCTCAATACCCTATTCTGCTAATGTTCAGTTTGGAGAAGAGATTAAAGCCGCGTTTAGAAGTGCTTGAAGCTTTGAGGAGCAGGAAGAAGAAGAAGAGTAAGATTTTGGTTGTTGATAAACATAATTTGGTAACATTTTGCTTGTTGTCTAATGCTGATTTCATGAATAAAGTTGTTCTTCCTCATTCAGATATATTATCGCCTTCTTTATTGAATTCTAAATTGGAATTCTAGAATAGAATTGAACTTATCTTTCAGGGTTTTGGCTGGTTTAAAGTCACAAACTGGATGTGCTTCCAATTGCCAATCTATTGGTATGTTTTCTAATTCAATACAGACAGAATGACATCAAATTATTGAGTCCATTTTGAAACTATACATTTTTAGAATAAATTGTTTGTAGTTGTTCATTGGGTTATATGCCAAATGAAGTTGTAATTGGATTATCTTCTTATTTCTTTTAAATATGTATATAGTCGAATCTCAGCTCCTCATGACCCGTCATTTAAATTATTCATACTAAGAATTGAACTCGGAGACTTTTAAGTATGGGTTTTTGTTTTAATTGTTCTTTGGTTTATTTGAAAATTTATGATAAACAATGTGTTGGTGCTTGAAAAGAGTTGACTGTATGTTAGGTTGAGGCTCTTAATAATGGTCCAAATCAATCCATTCCACTCCACATCAAACAACCATCAACATGTTCAAGCTTACAAACATTTGTGAACTCACAAAATAGAAAGGCTAATAGAGAATTGGTTAATCTTGAAGTTCAAGGTATTGAATCATTACTCGGCGACAACCGTCTAATGACTCGTATATAAGGAATCCCATCACATTGGCGGAAAGTCTTGTTGACGCCATCCCATTGTGATGGGTGAGAATCACACGTGTTCGATCTCGCCCTGGATCTGTCTCCGCACAATCCCTCCTCGGACTGCTTACATGTTGATCGTGTAGGTCCCAGTCGAATCAGTCTTTCCTCCAATGCCATAAACAATTTCTTAAGTGGTCCTATCTTTGCATTCTATCTTCACTCTAGCACTTAATAATATGATCAATCATGAATAAATTACTAAATATACATCTACTAAATTGCGGATTCTGTTAAGTCGATTTTTTTAATAAATTTAAATACCATAATATTATGTGGATCATCCTGTGATCTTAAATTGGATTGAGGGGTTTTTTTGGTTTTAAATATTGTAATATTATGTAAGTTGTATTATGTGAAAATCTTATTTACAATGGATTAGATACCTTAGATATTTAGTTGTTTTTATTAAAAAAAAAATTGGATGCTAAACATATACATCTACCAATTCTTCATTTCACTAAAATAGTTTGATTTAATTCTAATCATAAAAATAAAAAATAAAAACGATAAAGAGATTATAATAATAAAAAAAATTGTTTTACCCGCTAGAAAAAAAAAAATATACATGATTATTAAGGAACACACTCTCTATTTTGACATCATTAGGTAGTTACACTTAGACAAGAAAATAATTATTTAATCATGTTTATATCTTAATTTTAATTATTTATAAATTAGGTAGGTAAAATATAAGTATTTATAATCATATTTATTATTTTTTAATATAATGGTATTACTAATAAATAATATATAATAAAATAAAAATTTATTAAAAAAATATTATTTAAAATCTATATACAAAAATTTAAATTAAACATAAGCTATTATATTTAAAAAAAATTATAATATTAACATATTTTAAATCTCACTACATATATAATTTTAAAATAAAATATATATTATTATATAATTTAAATAAAAATATATAATTATTTTAATATTATATTTATAACTTTATAAAAATATATTACATTTAAATAATAATTTTAAACTGAAACTAAATAAATATAAAATTTTCAAATAAATTTATTAAATTTATGAAAATATATATTTTAAATTTTTTGTATATAATATTATGTTATAATTGATAAACAATATACAATAAAATAAATTTAATTTATATATACTCAAAAAAAATTGTATCTATATTAAGTAAATTTATATTTAATAAAAAAATTATGATATAAGAATATACTTATTCAATATTGATTTATTATTAAAATAAACTGATATAAACATTAAATTATTATAAATATTTACATTAATTAGAAAATTGAAAAAAAAACATTTCTTCTAAATTTTCATTATTATTATTTTTTAATTTTCAATTTATAAATAAATAAAATTCTTATCTATCATACTACACTGTAATGGCAGCTAATGTCATTTAAATTAAAATTCAAACTTAACTAATCTCATGTCCCTTTTGTCAAATAAATAATTTAAATTACCAATACATAAAAAAAAAATTATTATACCAATCACTTAACTTTTCTTTGTAAAACTAAAAAGTAAAATATGATTCTATTTTAGGTTAATGCTGGTTTCCACTGATACCCTCGCATTCAATATTTAACAAATTTAACTCATACTCATTAGTCACCATAAAAATACTGAATCTATTAGGGTCACCACTTCCATCACATCCATGGTTAAAATGACAATAATGCATCTCAAAAATTAATTTTTTCTTTGCACGAAACAAATAGAAATACAAAAATTTAATTTAAAATTTATTAAACTTATTATATCGATTAATAATTATATATATATATATATATATATATATATATATAATATTTTGACAAAAAAATCATTCGATAAATCGTTAAGGAGCCGATAAATCATTTAAAAAAAATTGTAAACGTAAATAATATATCGAGCACGAGAAGAACTCGTACCGTGACTAATTATATAGTGGATAGATAAATTATTTGTGCTTAAAAAATTGTGAAACTATATTTATGCCCATAATATTTACTGTAATTATGAAAATATTTGTATAAGAAAATTGATTATCAAATATAAATATATCTTTTTTAATAATATTAAGGAAATAATTATTACTGACCTAAATGCCACCCTAGGGTCTCAAAACGTCTCAATTAATAAATAAAATTATATTTAATAAAAAATAATTTATGATAATTGTGATATAAGAATATACTTATTAATTTTAATTGATAAAATTTAAATTATTATAAATATTTATATTAATTAGAAAATAGGAAAACAATATTTTCTTTTAATTTTTCATTATTATTAACAGGGAAATTTATAATTATTAATATTTTTTTAGTAATATTCAATTTGTAAATGAATAAAGTTCTTGTACTACACTATAATGACACCTAATGTCATTTAAATCAAAATTAAACTTAACTAATAAATCTCATTTCCATTCTTGTCAAATAAATAAATAAAATTAACAATACATAAAGATTTATTATACCAATCTACTTTTGTAAAACTAAAAATTAAAATATGATTCTAACTTTGCATACATTTTAGGTTGATGCTGGCTTAACAAATTTAACTATGATACTTATTAGTCACCATGAAATGATTGAATCTGTTTAGGGTCACCATTTCCATTCCACTCACTCATGCTTCCTATTAAAATGATAATAATAAATCTCAAAAATCAGTTTTTTCTTTGCAAGAAACAAATAAAAAGAAAAATTTTTAATTTAAAATTAAATTTGTTATATCTTACTAATAATTAAATATACATATATATAATATCTTGACAAAAAATAATTTGATAAATAGTTAATGAGACGATAAATTGTTAAAAAAAAACTATAAATGTAAATTACCAATCACGAAAATAACTCTTGTCGTGACTAATTACGAGAAGTGTGATAAATTATTTGTGCTTAAGAAAATGTGGAACTCCATTCCTGCACATAATATTTATCCTAGTTATAAAAATATTTGCATAAGAAAATTGACTATCAAATATAAATATTTTTTTAAATAATATTAAGGAAGTAATTATTACTGACCTAAATGCCACCCTTTTTGATTGAACGTAATTAAAAGTTAATTCTAATTTAATTACTTATTTTCTTTTGTTACTTTTTAGAAAAAAAATAGAAATGAACCACATAGTATCATCATTTTAGCTCGTGATATTCTTTTTAAAAATAAAAACCAACCAAAATTTGTAATCTCTTAATCAATGTTTCAATAAATGAGGCATATAAGAATTTTTGGTTCAATGTGAAATGTGAAATGGGAGAGTAAATTGAAAGTTTTCTAAGGATTAGGTTTCCAAAAAGATGAAATAGGTCAAATGATAAGGAGAATGTTTCAAATGATAACACCGTCTATATAGTTAGTAGTGGAAAAACTGATTTGTCTATCATTGCTCAATACCCTAATATTCTTCTAATGTTCAGTTTGGATAAGAGATTAAAGTCACGTTTAGAAGTGCTTGAAATTTTGAAGAGCAGGGAGAAGAAGAAGAGTAAGCTTTTGGTTGTTGATAAACATAATTTGGTAACATTTTTCTTGTTGTCTAATGCTGATTTCATGCATAAAGTTGTTCTTCCTCATTCAGATATATTATCGCCTTCTTTATTGAATTCTAAATTGGAATTCTAGAATAGAATTAAGCTTTTCTTTAAAAAATTTGGCTGGTTTAAACTCACAAACTAGATGTGCCTCCAATTGTCAATCTATTGGTATGTTTTCTAATTCAATATATAGATAGAATGACCTCAAATTATTGAGTCCATTTTGAAACTATACACTTTTTAGGATAAATTGTTTGTAGTTATTCATTGGGTTATATGTCAAATGAAGTTGTAATTGGATTATCATCATCTATATATATATATGCATATAGTTGAATCTTAGCTCCTCTGACAATGAGTGTTATGACCTGTCATTTCAATATAAGTTATTTTCAGTGCGAATCGAACTTGGAAACATTTAAGCATGTTTTTCCTATAATCATGATGATTTGCTTTATAGTCTATTTGATTTCTTGTTTCCGTTTGTTTGGCTTATTTGAAAATTTATAATAAACAATATATATATTGCGCTTGAAAAGAGTTGACTGAATGACTCAATTTAGTAATTTATTATTAATTTGGTTAGGTTGATGTTTTTAATAATGTTCCAAATCAATTCATTCCACATCAAACAAGCATCAACTTGTTCAAACTTGCAAATATTAGGGAACTCGCAAAATAGAAAGGTTAATAGAGAATTGATTAATCTTGAAGCTCAAGATATTGACTCATGACTCGTCGACAACCGGCTAATGACTCATATCTAAGGAATCCCATTGCATTGGCGAAACGTCTAGTTGAAGCCATCCCATTGTGACGGGTGAGAATCACACGCGTTCGATCTCGCCCTGGATCTGCTTCCGCACAATCCCTCCTCGGGCTGCTTACAAGTGTCACTTCACATATTTGGTCTTCATGATCTTCATCAATGTCGATCTTGTAGGTCCCGGTCGAATCAGTTGTTCCTCCGATGCTATAAACAATTTCTTGACTGGTCCTGTCTCTGCATTCTATCCTCACTCTCGCACCTATGAATACAATGAATTTTGAATAAATAACTAAATATACATCTAACAAAATTTAGCTGCTAAATAGGATTAATAACAATTTTAGCTAGACTAGGATGGTTGATTGTATTAAGTCGATTTTTTTGGATAAATTTAAATATAATAATATTATGTCGGTTAGAGTATGATCGTGAATTGTATTGAGTTGGTTCTTTGAATAAATTTAAATATCGTATAATTATTTTAATATTTTTTATGAAAAATTTATGTTTAATGGATTTGATGCATCAGATATTTGGTGGTTTTATAATTCTTTATTTTTTTTTGATATATCATCATATAAATTTTAACCATCCATGTTCTAATATTTTAATATGTTTGTAAATTAATATTAAAATAATTAATAAAATAAAATCTAAGTACAAAATATCAACATAATAATAATTTCAATTATTTTTTTATTAAATGAAAACATAATTATCAAGCTTATAAATATTAGTAACCAATAATAATTATTTAAAATATGTTTTGACTAAATAAATATAATAAAAATTAAAATATTTCATTTAAATATAATATAATATTAAAAATTATAAATATAACTTCTTTTTATTCATACTTATTCTAATAAGTCATGTTATTAAAAATAAACTTAGAAATTTTAATATTTTTTTACGTTGTAATTATATTTCAAACTTTAATAAATCAGTTTTATTAAATAAAAACGTTTTATCCTGCCATGTATCTATCAATTGAATAATTTAAATATTCATCCTTAAATCATGTTTTCATTTTCTTATTTATTAAACAAATTTAATAGTAAATTAAAATAGACAAATCTAGGCTAGCTATACAAGTTTGTTTCACTAAAAAAATATTTAATTTAACCATAAAATAAAAAGTGAGAAAAATATGAGAATAATAAAAAAATATAGTTTTACCTGCGATGTATCTAGTTGTGAAGGGAGTCTCGAAGCCAGCGCGACATATGTCGCAGTAAACCCGACCCTCCACCGTTAGCGGTTCTTCAAGTGGCCTGGCCAGGACGACAAAGAAATTCAGTGGCCATATTAGAAAAAATATCACCATGATTATTAGTGTTGTAATTGTCATTTTGCAATTCTAAGTTTATATAATTTTGATAGGAATTTGTTTCCTTTATATAGCTAAATTGGACACAAGCTAGCTTAGAAAGTAAGGTAATATGATTAAAGTAGTGAGAGTACTTGATTACAAAGAGCACGCCTTGTTTTACATCATTAGTTAGTTACACTTTGGCTTTGTTTGAGGAATTGGTTATTGTTTTTTTTATCCTAAATTCAATATATCATTTTAACTATCTAATTAATCTCTTTATCTATTAAAATATTAAAATTATCCTCTATTTTTTTAATATTAATTATTTTTTAAAAGGTAGAACTGCTATAATAATTTGGTCATACATTTTTTAAAACAGATTTTTTTAATTGGATGAAACATTCGACAAGAGAATACTTGATTATATTACAAGGAGAATGACTATATATAATGTTTAGCTAAAAAAAAAAATAATTTAACCTTTTTTTTAAACGATAATTCTAAGTCACGTATCTTTGCTTAAAAACTATTTATTTCTACCTTCATGATTTCAAACCATTTTGGAATTCGGCTATATCTGAATTTGACACTTTTTTTTTCTTTCAATAATTTGATTTGAATACAATTATAAAATATTATATATATATATATATATATATATATATATATATATAATTTTTTAAAATAAGTTTTATAGTAAATATTATTTTATATTAGATTCTTATATTTATATTTAATATATATAAATGTTTAATTAAATAAAAGATATTATATGAGTTTGTAATTCTAATTTTAAATTGTATTATTATTATTATTATATATTTATATGATAAATGTTTGAAAATATTTAATTTATATATATATATATATATAATTAAATAAAAGTTATATCATATTATATTATATTATATTTTTTCGTTAAATTATATATTTTTTTATATATTTTATTGAGTTTTATAACAATATTATTTTATATGTGTAACCCTGAAATCACTTTTTCTGAAAAAGTTGGAGATTCGAAAAAATTTAACTCCGATTTGTGTGTCACAAGTATTTTAATAAAATATTATTTAAAATTTTATATAAAAATAAATATTTAAAATTTTAAAATTAATTATAACAATAATTAATTTTTAAGATCAATTTTAAATAACTTTCTGGATTTAAAATAATCAAATCATAATTTGATTAAAAAAAGTATTGTATTTTAAATTAATTTAAAAATTATTCATTTGATAAAAGAGTTGCCAATTAATTTTTAATTTAAAATTAATAAAATATTTTATATACGTATATAAATGTATATTTAATCAATATGTTTTTTAAAGTCCGATGTTTGATGATATTCGGGAAAAGGATTTCGTACTATATCCTCTATGTCCGTTAAAGAATGGTCTATACTTATAAAATTTTGACTTTGAAAAATTGATTTTATTATATTTTATCTAACCAATTATTTTTCAAGTCTTAACATGTACATATTTTTCGTGCATTTAAAATTGTATAATTATATTTAAATGTTGGTACTTCGATGACGATGATTATCGAGAAGTGTACTTGAAAAATACCAGCTTAAGATGTTATAATTTAAAAATAAATCCAAGTCCTTACTAAAAATATTTTGAAATTATTTTTTTTTGTTTTTAGATTTTTAGAAAATAGTTTGGAGCTTATAAATAAAAAACAATTTAAAAATAAAAATCCCAAACAAGTAAGCCCTAGGATCGGTCCTCTCGGTCGAGGGTGTTAATTCCTCGATCGCGTGCGTTAGACCCTCATTTAGGTGTGAGAGGTCCTCGACCAAGGCTAAGACTCCTCGGTCGGATGCGAGAGCCTTCGATCGAGTGCGGAGGATCCTCAATCGGGGGATATAATTCTTTGATCAAGGCTAGAATTCTTCGGTCGTGTGTTGGGGAGTTCTCGGTCGGGGCTAAAATCCCTTGGTCGAAAACCACGTCGGCTTGTTTTGTCGGTAAAAAATCAAGCCAAGGCTTAAAAATCCCTCGGTCAAAAATCCCTCGGTCGGGTGTGGAGTTTCACGGTCGAGTGTAGGGGAGAGTTTGATTTTCTCGGTTGGAAATCAAACTCAACTATGATCCTCGGTCGAACACGAAGAACACCAAATTGCAGGTTTGGTGATTTCGATTGGAGTCTCCGTTCTTCGATATGAAAGGACGTGGAGCCTCGTTCTTCGATCGGGATTATGTTCCATTCAATATAATAGTTTTCAAGCAAAAAATAGGATTCTGATTTTTAGGGTTTAATAGAGTTTAAGGAACTTGTCAATAGCTTCCTTATACCTCATAAGATCAAATAAAACCAAAATATGAACACTGACGGTCTAATTCTAACCAATTCAAGAACTAAAATTTTTATTTTCATAAAAAATTTAGTTTTTGATTAGACATGATCGAGAATTCTTGAAATTGGTCTGAATATACTCTTAACATCCTTAGAAATGTGTTGGTAAGTTTTTTGGGTCACTTTTCTTGAGTTATAACTCAAGAACAAAAACCCAATTTTAAAAATTTTTAAAATCAAATTTGGGTACTTTTGATTTGGATTGATTGATTCAAATTAGTTTCGATAAAAAGCTTGTAAATGATCATACAATCGTTTTCCAAATCAAGAAATTGAACAAACAAGCAATATAGAAAACTGGTCGAACTGAAATATAAAAATTTCAATTTGAATTCATAAGTTGAATTACAACATGATTGGAAACTTATAGTGAGTTGGAGAGCACTCCTGAACTCTTTTAGCAGCTTTGTGATTACATAGAATCGAGTATTAAAACCTTATACAAAATTTCGAAATTTTCAAGAAGAGCTTGAAAATTTTAACGGCGGATTTCGTATGGAATGGTTTGAAAGCTTGGGATTTTGATCCTTGTATTCAGTTTGCCTAAGGGGTATTTATAGTCTCCTCAGGTCGGTTCATCGATCAAGTTGATCGAATTTCAGACAAAACATCATTAATTGCTTTTTTTTTGCTCTTCATCCAACTTGATCTTCTAGGTTATAATTGTTCCTATTATCGTAGGTAACATAATCACTAGGTTAGGGTGATCATTTCAGCATTTGAATCAATGAATTTAGTTGAATAATGACCGAGTTCAACTTTTGAAAAATCAAAAGTTTTGGCCGATCATCATTGTAGTTCGTCGCGAGGAAGAAGACAACAAGAGGACGAAACATCGTCGTTTTGGGCAGAAATGAGAATGACTGGGCGTTCCGTCAGCGCTTTGTTGTGTCTGGGCGTTCTGTCAACGTTTAGACTAACGGCGTTGAGGCGCATGTTAGTTGATCCGCTGCTTTGTGAACACGCGTCTCTTCGATTGCAACAGGCGATGCGTCTAGCTATTGGGCGTTAGATGATATTCTAGCGTATGGCTTTACAAAAAAACCGGAAAACCGATAACTGAACTAGACCGATAGCTTACCAGTTTCATTTTGCCGGTTTATTAGTTAATTAGTTCTAACGGTTCCGGTTAACTGGTTTTTTTACCTATTAAACGATTCGGTTTTCGGTTGAACTATTTTTCTAACGGTTTAACCGATAAACTGGTAATAATTTAATCACATATATATTTATATTAGTTATTTTGTAATTATTAGATATATTATAAATATTATTTAATAATCTATATATTTGTTATTATTAAAATTATAATTATAATTTGTATAAAATTGTTTTAATTTATTTTTAATTTATATGACTATTAGTTTAAAAATGGAGACTTTTAAAAATATTACATTGTTATAATAACATAATATATTATATAATATTTCTAAATATATCTATAAAATATTATTATAATATATTATATTATAACAATAATATAATATATTATAACATAGATAAAAAAAAATTGGAGAATAGTAAAACAGGCGCAAACAAGGATTTTGAAAATATATTTAATAAGTTTAATACTTAATTTAAGAAATTGACTTATCGGTTCACGGTTAAACCGGTTAATCGACCGAAACTAGTAAAACCAAAATCGGATAAACCTATACCAATATTGGTTGGTTAACCGGATTGTAAAATAAAAGATAAAACTGAACTTAACCAGAACCGTTTAACCGACCGGTTGAACACTTTTATTCTAGCGCTCATATGATATTTTGATGGTTGTAGAGTTTACTGCACTGGATTTTCTCAATTTCGACTATAACAGATCACAATCATTTTCAGCTTTAGGGCTTTGTAATCCCCGAAAAAACCCTCATTTCGGTTTCCGCGAAAATCTCGAGGTTCAAGAATTTCAACCTCGATTTACATGTTAGAAATCTTCTTTTTAAAATAAAACATTATTTTAAAAGATTTTTTAAGTGATTCCTGACCACTTTTGAAATTAATTAAAACTAATTAATTTTGGGTTCAATTTTAAACAATCTAGGGATTTACCGTACGAATTACAATTTGATTTTTAGAATATCCGTTGTTTAAATTATTTAGAAATAATTAATTTAAAAGATTATTTATTTGAAACTGAATCGCTAATTGATTTTTTAAAATCAATAAAAATGGCATACGTATACAAACTTATTGACCATAGTTTCTTTTAGTTTGTAGTTTAGTAATACTCGGGAAAGAGCTTTCGAGCTTCATCCTCCGTACCCGTTTTAAAACGGTCTCTACTTATAAATTTGGATTTTGAAAATCAGTTGTATAACGTTTTAGTTTTATCGATTATTCTCCCAATTCTAAGCATGCATAAGGTTTGTGCGGTATTTAAATAGCTATAAAACAATTATTTAAATGCTGACACTTATTGCTGATGATAACTTAGTGAGGAAAGTACCTGAAGAATATATGTCATTTAAAAGTATTAGGACTTAAACATAAATCTTAAACAGGCCTTTATCAAAATAGTTTTGTGGATATCCCAAAAATATTTTGAAATCATTTTCTAACTTTTCGGGATTTTTAAAAAATAGTTTGAGGTTTCAAATTTACAAAATTAATTTTGGAATTTTGAAAATTGAACCAAACAGGCCTATAACCAGTGTCTTAAGTCATGGGTTTGTTTTATCGGTCAAGGTCCAAGATCCTCGGTCGGACCCATCAGTCCGGGTTAAGAAGCCTCGGTGAAAGTGTTAAGAACTCTCAATCCTTGGCTAGGATTATCGGTCGGGATGTAAAACTACTTATCTTGGGTTATCCCTAGGCTAACTTTATCCGTTCTAGGTTTGAGAATTCTCACCCGTGGTCGATATTCCTCGATCCTAGGTTTCAGAGTTCTCAGTCATAGGTCCAACCTCTTGGTCGGATGTAAAAATCATCGGCCAGACCTCTCGGTCCTAGATGAAGAACATCGGTCAGACCTTTCGGTTCTCAATGAAGAACATTGTTCGGACATGTCGGTCATATGTTAAGTTCTTGATCGAACCTCTCGGTCCTCGGTCGAACCTATTGGTCCTCAAGAACACCAACATTTCAGGTTTTGCAATTTTGATGGATTCTTGGATTCTTCGATCCAAGGGCCTAGGTAGCTTTACAAAGCTCCCAAGAACATTTATAACATCACCCCAATGTATCAATCGACCTGGGTGATGATCAATTTGTTCAAAATAGTTTGTAGCAAAAAATCGAGTTTTTGGTTTTAAAGTTGTTTTGGAGTGTAAGAAGCTAGCCAATAGCTTCCTTATACTCCATATACTTGATTAATACCAAAACAAGAACAATGGGTGTTCGTTTGGACCAATTCAACAACTCAAAAATTTCAATTATTTCGAATTTTTTTTATTTAAATCAATCATGATTCAAACAGTTGCCCAACATCATTAGAAATATATTGGGATGATTTATGGACACTTGTTCTTGAGGAATAACCCAAGAATAGCAAACCCGTTTTTGAATTTTTCAAATTTAAATTTAGATTTTTTGTTTAAGGTTGATTGATTGATTTTAGCATAAAGAAAAAGTTTGTAAATGATTTTAGGATCAATTTCCAATCATAAAATTCAGCAATCACACAATATACAAACTTATGAAAACTGAATTATTAAATTTCAAATTCAAATTGGAAGTATGAATTAAAAGATGATTGGAAACATATCAAAGATTTGAGAACACTCCTTAGACCTTAGGGAAACTTTTAGGATGCGTGGATCCAAGCTTTAGAGACTTATGCAAAGATTTCGAAAAATCCAAAAGCTTGAAGCTTTAATGACGAATTTCGAATTTCTTTTGATTTAAAGTTGAGAGTGAATCTCTTGGCTTCAGATTTGTTGAAGGAGGTTATTTATAGCCTCCCGAAGTCGATTGGATGACTCAAGTGGATCGAATTAGTCAAAAACCATTAATGGCGTTTTGGATGTTCTTCATTCCACTTGCTGGAATAGGCAGTAATTATGTCTATGGTGATAGGAGAAATGATCACCATGGTAGGGTGATCATTCCACCTTTCGAATCAGTCGAAATGTTTGACTATCAGTTGTATTCCACTTTTGGGAAATCAAATAATGGGACTTCATCCTTATCTTCTCCAGCGATCGCTACGAATAAGACAGTGGAGGACAAAATGACACCGTTTGAGCATTTTTTGGCGGGCGCAGAGCGTTCCGTCAGCGTTCTGTGAAGACGCGGGAGTTCTGTTGCATTTTTATTGACGGAGTTAATGTCCGCGTTAGCTAATCGGGTGCGGCGCGGGCGCGCGTTCTTTCGTTGCAGCGGGTTACGCGGACAGCCTAGGAGCATTGGATGACAATCTAGCGCTCATCCATCGGTTGTGTTTTCGGCTGTAGTTTCCTCTCCGAGTTTTGGCTACACCCGATTATTGATTTTATTTTTATTTTAAAACCTTAAATATTTTTTAAATTAATTTTTTTCACCTTTCTTGCTTTAATTTTGATTTTTTAAATACATAAAATATTAAAATAAATATGATAAATATTTTTCTATTTTTTATGTTTATTTTAGGGTTAAATAAATAATTTTATGGATGAAATGAGTAACTCATTTCATCATAAATTATTCATTTTAATTACTTGATTTTTTCTAAAATTATTTTATGATAAAATGAGTATTTATCTAAAATAATTTTATTTTTTATTTTAGCCATTTTTCTTAATTAATTAAATTTTAATTATCACAATAATTAATCTAATTAATTGTTTTAATTAGATTTTTGACTTTGAGGTTAATTATTTTAATTTTTGTTATTCGGAAATAAATTAAAATAATTATTTTAATTTTATAAATTGGGTATATAAATTTTTAGTGCCTACAATGTTTGAAATTGATTTTTTTTTTCATCCCTTTGTGCCTACAAAATATATAAAATATTTTAAATAGTCATAATATTTAATTTTCCTATTTATTATTTATTATTTTTATTTTGGAGTTTTATGAATAATTAATTTGGAATAAAATAGATACAACATTTAGCCTAGATTAATTAACTTAATTTTTTTTATCCTTGAAATTAATTTGAAATAAAATGAATACAAAATTTATCTCAAATTATTTATTTATTTATTTTTCTTTTATTTTAATAAATTGAAATTTAATTATTATAATAATTATTTCAATTAATTATTTAATCATATTTTAGCTTTAATTTATATTGAATTTATTTATTTAAAATAATTATTTTAAAATTTATATACTGAGTAGTAGGCAAATATTTTAGTATTTATAATATGAGATTATAATATTTAAATTTATTATATATATAATTAAATAAAAGATATTACATATGTTTGTAATTTTAATTTTAATTTTTTTTCTTTTTCTCTTTTTGTTCTTTAATTGTTTGATTAAGTTATTTAATACTAATAACTTAAATTCAAATTTTGATTTTTATATTAAAATATACTATATTAAAAAATTAATATAATTTGATTTTTTTATTATAATTAATAACATTATTGTAATTATATATATATATATATATATATATATAAATTAATATATATATGTTATCTTATAAATAAAGATAACTTATCAAGATTATTCTGTATTTAATAATTTTTAAGAAAAAACACATTTTTCCTATTTACACACATATAACTTACTGTATCTCATTTTAGTCTTATGTCAGCATATTTTCTCCTTTAAAAATGAATTATTAAAACTTTCTCTCAATTCAAACATCCTTTAATATATTTACCATAACTGATTGTCATTTTATTGTTATATCATCATACATGACGAATGCCATTTTAGTCTTATAACGCGTCTCAATTCAAATTAATTATCCCATATATATACCACAACCTTTGACACAACCATTAACCGTTAAATTATTTGTGAGGGTTGAATTCAACTTATACATATAGATAATTATATATAATTATATATATATATATATATATAATTATCTATAGTTTATGTTTTAAAATTATAATAAATAAGTTTTTTTTAAATATTATATAGATTATAAATTAATTTATATAAATATAATTATTATGTATATATAATTATATAGATTATAAAATAATTCATACAAATATAATTATTTATTAAAAAAATAAAAATAGTAATAACCAATTTAATAAATATAAAAATTCACTCCTCTAGTCTAACAAGTCTAACAGTCAAATTAATTAATTTGTTGTCCCATTTTTTTAAATTATTTTGAATTTAAAATATATATTGATAGGCATATTTTATAACTAATTTTATATATATATATAATGATTAAATACTGCAATTTGGACGGTAACCTAATGTAGCCAAATTGTAATAAAAAAGATTCACAAATGTATGGTTTTGATTAGAGTGGGTGATATGGCATTGTTTGAATTCTGGAGCTTTGTTCAAGCCAAGCTGTTTACAACTGCAGTTTTCATGGAATTAAGGAACTATGAACCTTCCTTCTTCTCCTTTAACTGATTCTTTTCTTCTATATATTAATTAAATACTATCATCATTATCCATATAACACACCAACATCCATCATCAATGGCTTCTTCTTCTTCTTCTTCACTAATCACGATCTTCCTACTGAGCTCCGCTCTTGCTGCCTGCGCAGCAAATTTCTACCAAAACGTAGACATAACATGGGGCGACGGCAGAGCCAAGATACTCAACAATGGAGACCTTCTCACTCTCTCCCTAGATAAGTCCTCTGGCTCTGGTTTTCAGTCCAGGAATCAATACCTCTTCGGAAAAATGGATATGCAGATCAAACTCGTCCCCGGGAACTCCGCTGGAACTGTCACATCCTACTACGTAAGTTAAGATATAGACAACAAACAAACAATTTATATCTGATTTCTGAACTATTAATCTTACAATTGGGTGCATGCAGTTGAAGTCGCTGGGATCGAGTTGGGACGAAATAGATTTCGAATTCTTGGGGAAT
Organism: Impatiens glandulifera; assembly: GCF_907164915.1. Taxonomy (NCBI): domain Eukaryota; kingdom Viridiplantae; phylum Streptophyta; class Magnoliopsida; order Ericales; family Balsaminaceae; genus Impatiens; species Impatiens glandulifera. Next base: position 3,113,402 of record NC_061863.1, read on the forward strand.
TTGAGCGGCGACCCTTACATTCTTCACACCAATGTATTTAGTGAAGGAAAAGGAAACAGAGAGCAACAATTCTACCTCTGGTTCGATCCCACTGACAATTTCCACACTTATTCAATCCTCTGGAACCCACAACGCATTATGTATGTACATAATTCATTCATCACACTTTCTTTGTTTCTATAATGATGACTCATAACATAAATTTTAATAACAGATTCTCAGTGGACGGGATACCCATCAGGGAATTTAAGAACGCAGAGTCAATCGGCGTGCCTTACTTAAAGAACCAGCCTATGAGGATCTATTCAAGCCTGTGGAACGGCGATCAATGGGCAACCAAAGGTGGCCTTGTGAAGATAGATTGGACCAAGGCCCCATTCACGGCCTTCTACCGGAATTTCAACGATGCCACCGCCTGTTTCTGGTCAGGTGGTAACGCCGGAAAGTCGTCTTGCACCGGCTCGAGTGACCATGCATGGATGAATGAGCAGCTGAACACGACGAGCCAAGAGAAGATGAGATGGGTGCGCAAGAACTACATGGTGTATAATTACTGCAATGACATCAAGAGGTTCCCTCTAGGGTTTCCGGCTGAGTGTTCTTTATTGAAGACATAAAGAGCGTTTATGTGTGGGAAAAATGTTAACATAATGTACAAGAGTTGCCAAATTTGTTAAGTCAAATTCTTATCTATGTATAAAAACACAAAAAAATGTGTCAAAGATAAATAAGAACATAAATTAGGAAAGAAAGAAAATTAGTTATAATTATCGGAGAGAGAATTAGACAAATAAATTAGAAAAATAGAAATTATTATAATTATAGGAGATAAAAAATTATTTATTTATAAAAATATTATTTAGGATATCCGAATTCTTCTTGTAGGAGTTTCCTTAAGATAACCATTAATTCTTCTATGGTGGAGCATATTTAAGGTATGATGAAAGTTCTAGAGACTGGAGTTGATGAATATCATTATGGTATTTAGCCCATAGATTATATGGTTCCACTCAAATTCATGGAAATGATTGATACATGAAATTGTCTGCGATTAGACGTAAAAAACAAATAACAAAAATGTTTTTGTTTTTGAAAGAAAAGAAACATACTCACGATGATCATTTGTCTATAGATGCATACACATAGTACATATATAGACATATATAGTAGTCACGTATTGGCTTAATGATGAGGTTTTGTTGTTTGGGCACGTCAAGAAACATGTCTCTGTAAAGTAACAAGGATTTTGTTACTAAGGTGAATCATAAGAGAGTATAACTCACCGATAGTGGAGAGGAGGGGGGAGGGGGTTAACACCGTCATACATCGGGAAGTATCAACTCAATCGGGAATCTCACCTCATCTTCACAATGCCTACGTCATATTGGACGGCTCATTGCCAAAGAGAATGATCGATCCCGGGCATTAATCTAGTTCAAACACTCGCAACATCGCTCAATTTGTAACAAGTTGTCGTTCCTTATCGACAATCTTTTTTTATTTAGTTTTTAGAAATATTGATATCTTATCGTGTACTTATGAAAAAAATGAGTTATATACCTTTTATGGCTTTTTCAAGCATTTATAAGGATAAAACATATGCATCCTCAGGGTGATGTACCCTTTTAGATGTTTCTATTAATTAGAAAACGTAATAAAATGATTTTCTTTAATAGCCAAAATTTTATTTTTCAAGTTATAGAAGTTTATATCGCCAACAGAGTCGTCAAAAAATTGTAACCCCAAAAATTCCTCCTACCTAAAAATCTGAAGGTTCGAAAATTTTCAACATCGATTTTTGTGTTGAAAATCTTTTAATAAACATTACTTATAGAATTTATACAAAAATGTATTGTTGATATTTTTAAATTAATTATAACAATAATTATTTTAGGATTAAGTTTAAATAATTTTTAGATTTAAAATAATCAAATTATAAATTTGATTAAAGAAATATTTATTTTAAATTAATTTAAAAAATAATTATTTTGAAAGATTATTTATTTGATTTTAAAGAGCTGTCAATTGATTTAAAATTTAAAATCAATAAAAGATTTGTATACGTGTATAAACGTAATTCTATTAGAGATTCGTTTGAGTTCGATATTTGTGATACTCGGGAAAAGATTTTCCCACTGTATCTTCCGTACCCGTTGAAGAACGGTCTCTACTTTATAAATCGGTTTTATTATATTTTATTTAACAAACTATTTTTTAATAAATTTTTCTTGCATTTATTATTATAAAATAATATCAAATGTGTATCTACGATTGATGTCGAGAATTATTAAGGAAAGTACCTGAAAAATAAATATCAGTACTGTAAGTCTTAGAATTTAAAAATAAATTCAAATAAGCTTTTATCAAAATATTTTTTTTATGAAAATATTCTAAAAATATTTGAAATCATTTTATATTATTTTCGAATTTTTAAAAAATAGTTTAGAAATTCTAATTGGTAAAAAACAATTTATGATTAAAATATCAAATAAATAGACCCTTAAACATATGTCTGGGTAGTGAATCGAGTTGGATACGCGTGTTTGGCCCGAAGTCAACTGGGCGGGCGCCTGGTCAACGCGGAGGTTGGATTCCTTGGTCGTGCGCACTGGACTTCGGTCGGGTGCATGGGTTCTCAATTGAAAACCATGACGGACTGATTTTCTCGGTCAAAAACCATGTTAGGCTGAAAACTCTCGGTCGGAGGCTTGAATTCCTTGGTCGGAGGCTAAAATCCCTCTGTTAGGTGCAAGGGAGGGCTTGATTTTCTCGGTTGAAAATCAAGCTCAGGTTTTGAGATTTCGATTAGAGCCTCCATTCTTCGATTTGAAGGGATGGGTAGCTTCGTTTAGTCTCAATGATCATTTATAACATCATCCTGATGCATTATTCGATCGAGAATGTGTTATATTCGATTTGAACGGTTCTTGAGAAAAAATTGATGTTTTGGGTATAAGGAGCTTACCAATAGATTCAAAACATGAATATTGGCAATACGTTTTGACCAATTCAATAACTAAAATTTTCATTTTTATAAAAATTTTGGTTTTTGATAAAAATAATCGTGATTACTTGGAATTGATTTGAACATATTCTTAATACCTTTAGAAACGTGTTAAGAAGGTTTTTACGTCACTGTTTTTAGGTCACTGAAAATTTTCAAAATCAAATTCGGATACTTTCAATTTTAATTGATTGATTTAGATTAACTTCAATAGAAAGCTTAGAAATAATCTTAGAATTGTTTTTCAACAAATAAAATTGAACGATATGTAAAGCTGGTCGAATTGGATTATATAAAATTTAAATTTGAATTTATAAGTTGAATTACAACATGTATTGAAGTTTACAGTAAGTTGGAGAACACTCCTGAACTCTTTTAGAAGTTTTTTTTGATGATCCAGAACAAAGCTTTAAGCTTTTACACAAGATTTTAAAATTTTCAAGAAAATTTGAAAATTTCAATGATAAATTGTTTTAGAGGTGGAGTTTGGGATTGGGATCCTTAGATTCATGTTGCCTGAGGAGGTTATTTATAGTATCTTTAAGTTGCTTAAGTGATTAAGTTGATTAATGTCATTAATGAATTTTGTTTGTTTTTCTTCAAGTTGATTCTCTAGAGTATGATTACTCATATGATCGTAGGTGAAATTATCTTCAGGTTAGGGTGATCATTTCAGCTTTTAAATCAATGGATTTTGTGGACTAACGCCGGAGTTCCATTTTTGAGAAATTAAATATTTTGGTTGTTCATCATTTCGTTCGTCGCGAGGAAGAAGACTAATTAGGATAAAAAACGACGTTGTTTATTTTTTTCGCGTTCGAGCGTTGAGGGAGTTGTTTATGGCCAAAGTGTGGACGCGTGGGCGTTCTGACAGCATTGGGCATTCTACGTGCGTTTGGGCTAACTGCGTTGAGGCGCGCGTTAGTTGATATACTATTGTGCATAAGCACTTCCTTTCCGTTGTAGTGAGCGACGCAACTTGATGTTGAGCATTTGATGAGGTCCAAGCGATCATCCGATGACTGTGTGGTCTGCTTTACTAATTTTTATCTTGATTTTGACAGCAAATTACGTCATAACCTTAAAGATCGTTTAAAATTGATTTTTCACTAATTTTATTTTATTATCATCCTATAAAATACACAAAATATTTAAACACAAATATTTATTTTGTCCATTTGTTTTATTTATATTTCATTTTTTTTATATTTTGTGACTTTATAAATAATTAATTTAAAATTTAAATAGCTACAACATTAATTTTAAATTATTTATTTAATTTATTTTAGCCTTTAAGATTAATTTGAGATAGGAGTATATTATTTTTCTCAAATTATCTTATTTTATTTTACTTCGCTTTTGTTTTAATTAATTGGGATTTAGCTATGATAATTAATTATTTAATCCTTAGTTTTGCTTTAATTTTGATTATTTTAAATTTACTTATTTAAAATAATCATTTTAATATTTATAAATTGGATAATTGAAATTTAAGTGTTTACTAGTATTATATAATTTTTTTTTAATATGTTTTATATTAAATATTATTTTATATGAATTTGTAATTTTTAAATTTAATGTATATATAATTAAATAAAAGATATTGTATGAGTTTATAATTATTATTTTTATTATTAATTTTTTTTATCTGTAATTTTTTATTAAGTTATTTAATACTAATATTAATTTTTTAAAATTTTATTTATACGATACAAAAATATTATATAAATTGGAAATTTTTACTATAACTATAAATATTTAACCCAAAATTAAAATAAATGTTACATATAGATAAATATTAAATTGTAAATAAAATAACTGAGTCAAAATTCTTCCATATCAATATATTTTTATAAAATATATATAATTTTACATTAAATATATATAAATAATTTATTTTTTTTTAAATTATATAAAAATATATGCACATTATTTTATATTCTTTTTCAAACATAATTTTAAATCAATATTTCCCTTTTATTTTATTTTCTCTTTAATTTAGTTAAATTATTTTATTTTATTCTAATTAATTCATATTATTAATTATTAATTTTTTAATTTTTATAATAATTTAATTCCTTTTAATTTTTAATATATTATAACTCATTAAACTATTAATTGTTTTTCAATTTAATACCTCCACTCTAATTAATAATTAATTACTTAAATAAAAGTTATATCATATCATATTTTTTTCAATTATATTACTGAGTAAAATAAAACTTTGGATAAGTGTAAATATTATTTTATATGAGATTGTGATATTATATATATATATATATATATATATATATATATATATATAAAATTAAATAAAAAATATTATATGAATTTTAATTATTATTTTTATTTTTATTCTTTAATTGTTTGATTAAGTTATTTAATACTAAAAAATTAATATATATATATTTATATATATATATTTAATACGTGTTATATATAAAGAAAAAATATTAAGAGAAATCATATAATATATAATAAATGATATTACATTAGTTTGTAATTTTAATTTTTATTATTTTTTTCTTTAATTGTTTGATTAAGTAATTTAATACTAATAATTTATATTTAAATATACATATTAAGAAATTGATGTAGTTTGATTTTATTTTACTATAATTAACAACATAATTGTAACTATATATATAAAAATAATAAATATAATTCAAAATAAATATTATGTGTAAATAAAGATCTTATCAAGATTTTATTTGTTTAATAATTTCTAAGCATCACCACATTCTTTTCAATTAACACATACATCATCACTATATGCCATTTTAGTCTTATGTCATTATATATATTTTCTCCATATCATCATACGGTTCTTTTTCAAACACACATTTCAATTCAAATTCCTTATCCCCATACATATATATATATATATATATATATATATATATATATATATATATATATATATACCCATCCTTTAACAGCTAAATCAATTTATTTTATATTATATATAGGTAAGTTTTCCACAACATTATTATCTAATTGTAAAACATAGTTTATGTTTTAAAATTCTAATAAAAAGGATGTTATATATATATATATATATATATATATATATATATATATATATATATATATATATATATATATATATATATATATATATATATATATATATATATATATATATATATATATATATATATATATATATATATATATATATATATATTTATATATAATATATATATATATATATATATATATATATATATATATATTTATATATATTTATATATATATTTATATATATTTATATATATATATATATATATTTATATATATATATATATATATATATATATATATATTATATTTCTATAGATTATAAATTAAATAATATAAATATAATTATTTATTAATATATAATTATATAGATTATGAATATAATTATTTATTAATATATAATTATATAATTACAAAATAATTCATACAAATATAATTATTTATTAATAAATATATAAAATTAAAATAATAATAATAACCAATCTAATAAATATAAAAAAATTAAAAATAATATATTTATTTGTATGTTTTATAACTAATTAAATTAAATCATTTACAACAAAAAAAAAAATATATATAGAAAAAGATTAAATACTGCAATTTGGACACTAACCTAATGTAGCAAATTGTAATAAAAATATTCACAAATGTATGGCTTTGATTAGAATGGGTGATATCATGGTATTGTTTTGAATTCTGGAACTCTGTTCAAGCCAAGCTGTTTACAGCTGCAGTTTTCATGGAATTAAGGAACTATGAACCTTCCTTCTTCTCCTTTAACTGATTCTTTTCTTCTATATATTAATTAAATACTATCATCATTATCCATATAACACACCAACATCCCTCATCAATGGCTTCTCCTACTGAGCTCCGCTCTTGCTGCCTTCGCAGCAAATTTCAACAAAAATGTAGACATAACATGGGGCGACGGCAGAGCCAAGATACTCAATAATGGAGACCTTCTCACTCTCTCCCTAGATAAGTCCTCTGGCTCCGGTTTTCAGTCCAGGAGTCAATACCTCTTAGGAAAAATTGATATGCAGATCAAACTCGTCCCCGGGAACTCCGCCGGAACTGTCACATCCTACTACGTAAGTTAAGATATAGACAACAAACAAACAATATTTTATATCTGATTTCTGAACTATTAATCAATCTTACAATTGGGTGCATGCAGTTGAAGTCGCTGGGATCGAGTTGGGACGAAATAGATTTCGAATTCTTGGGGAATTTGAGCGGCAACCCTTACATTCTTCACACCAATGTATATGGTATACATTGTGAAGGAAAAGGAAACAGAGAGCAACAATTCCACCTATGGTTCGATCACCAAAAGATGCAACACCAAATTCTTCAAGTATACAATCTCAAACTTCTGTAAGAGGAAAAATTGATCTTGTATTGGATCATTGTAGAGAAGACTCAGTAATTAACAAAATTAAAAGAGACTCATTTGTCTTTATTGCGAAAAATTGATAAAGGATGGAGGTCTTCATCGGTTTAAACAACATCTCGCGGGTGTCAAAGGAGAGATTGTAGCTTGTACTAAAGTTAGTTCACATGTGAGATATGAAATAGAAAAAATTTTAAAAGTTAAAAAAAAAGAATTATGCACGAAACAAGTAAGCACTAGAGACAAAATTTGAGAGAGGAAGAGAATGAAATGTATATGGAAGTTGTAATAGAAAAAAATTGACAATATATAGTAAAATTTTTATAAATTAATGCTCGATAAAATTAATAATTTGTCTAGTCTAAAATTGGGATCAGTACAAAATTGGACCCTAATCTATAAAATAATAAGATGATAACTTTTAGAAATCCCAATGTATATATTAGTCCCAACGAAATTTTAAATTAACAATTACTAAATGATTTCAAATTCTAAGATTGGCTAGTAAAACATAAATCTAAAGTCACTTTTCTTTTTTTTTTTTTTTTTTTTTTTTTTTTTTTTTTTTTTTTTTTTTTTTTTTTTTGTTAAACTTCAAATCTATATTGAGTTCATCTTTAAATTTTCTCATTGCTTTTAAGAGATGAGACGTTATCTTCTTTTATTGCAACAAAAGTTGTGAAGAGTAGTTGCCGCTTGCAATGCTTCTTTCCGAGTGACCAGTTCCAAAGCTATTTAATCATCATCAACTTTGTCATCGACCAAAATTTGAATGGTATCTGCCACAATTTCTTCAATGCTTTAAACCTCGTAACATTTATTTTCACTGGAATAATCTAGCAAATGATTTATATACCTTTTGTACCGATAATGCATACTCAAGTTGATTGGTCATGGTTAATTTTTGAACTTTTTAGTTTTGGAATCATAATTGATGTGATTTTAAAAAAAATTCAATGAGCATTTTATAGTGATCAATTTTTAACCATATTTAATGTACTACGTTGATATCATGTACCAACTTTTTGGTATTTTTACTTGACAAATTCATTTAATTTGTGAATGTATATTCATAGAATGTGCCTTGCAAATTGTTTTTGTAATTTATTTTTTATCTCTAACTAATATATATTGTAACTAGTACATTGAACTTAAAAAATAAAAGTCAGATGTAAAACCTCTTTCAATTAATAAATTATTAATTTATTGATAAAATAATATCTCGCTAAATTAATAAAATATTTTGGTCCCAACATTATTAATTTACTCTCAAAAGAGTTTATCAAGGGAAAACGACAAAAGAAAAGGTTGATTTAGCTATTTCGAAATGGATGATGGATGCATCAATTCCTTTTAATGTCGATGTTTGACGCAGCTTGCTCTTTTGGAGCTGGTTACAAAGCTCTTAATGTTTATTACTTGCGAAGTTATTTGTTAAACAAAAATGTTGAGCAAGTTAAGAATTTTGTGGATAGTTTTTGCGTCACTTGAAAAGAAAGGATGCACTATTATGGCAGATGGTTGGACATATCGACATAGGATGAATCTTATCAATTTTTTTGGTCTATTGTCCTAGAGGAACAACATTTTGAAATATGTTGATGAAACAAATGCTTCAAAAACTGAAGAGATGAATGGAACAATATTGATATCTGCATAGGACCCCACCTTTATAAGACCTCAATTTTTTAATATTTAATAATATTATTAATTATATATCATATTATCAATTTTTTTTCTCTTAAATATAATTTTTTTTATCTCTTTTTTAATCTTTTCTTTCCTTATTATAATATATTAACTATTTTTATCTTATTAAAATTTTAAAAAAAATATTTAATATTTTATGGGCCATAAAATTTAAATTTGCATATTTGCATTGGGCCCTTAATTCTTAAGGTAAACCCTAATTGAAGACAATGAAGTGATTAATGATGTGCGAAGGTGATGATTTTGGTGGGACTTATTTGGGTAAATGGTATAAGAATTTTGCAAATAATTAGTATAATGAAACTTATTGATTGAACTAGTTGACCCGCTAGTTGAATAACCAGTGACCTAGTCCCTTCATTGGGTTCATGATCATGGTTATAATGATAAGAGAGATAATTAAAAAAATAAATTATGAAAATATATATTATATATAATTATAAAGATATAAATTTAATTATTTAAAAAAAGAAACAAGATTGTGGAGTGTAGTTATCTACCAAAATCTTACCTTTTATATTTGATGAATTAAAAATGAGAAAATATTTAAGAGAAAGAAATATAATAATTCTTAAATAGAGTGTCATAAATTTCTTAAATTAAACATTATAACCATACATAAAATATTAATATCAATATATTAAAGATATATTGATATATTATGATTAATATTAATTAATATTTGTATACCTATATATATTACAAATTTGGTTTATATAAGATATAATTTTTAATAATTATTAATTAAATTTATATAAAAAACTAGTTTTATATATTTTAAATATATATATATATAATTATAATTTTTTTAAATAACTTTAAGTTAAATTTACCAAAAATATAACTTTATCATACAAAAAATTATATTTTATTATTATTAAAATATTAAAATATTTTAAATTTATAACAAAAATATATCTATATTTATATCTATATAATATATATTTATATAATTAATTATAAATGAATACATAAAAAATTATATAAAAAAATAAAAAAAATGTTATGTAATAAATTTATATTTAAATAAAAGATTTTTGGAAAATATTTTAACTAAACATTTTATTTTAATATTATAAATACTAATATATTTTAAATTTTACAGAAACTTAGATAACTTAATAACTTTTTTTAGTACAATGATTTGTAAATAGAGTGTAATAAATTTTCAAAATTAAAAGTAAAATATATTAATATATTATTATTAATATTAATAAATATTTGTATACCTATATATATTACAAATTTCTTTTATATAAAATATAATTTTTAATAATTATTAATTAAATTTATATAAAAAACAAATTATATATATTTTAAATATATATATATATATAATTATAATTTTTATAATAATTTTAAGTTAAATTTATCTAAAATATAACTTTATCATAAAAAATTTATATTTTATTTTTATTAAAATATTTTTAATATATAACAAAATATATCTATATCTATCTAATATATATTTATATAATTAATTATAAATGAATACGTAAAAAATATATAAATTAATTAAAATATTTTATGTAATAAATTTATATTTAAATAAAAGAGTGTTGAAAAGATATTTTAACTAAACATTTTATTATTTAATATTATATTATTAATATATATATTTAATTAAAATAAGTTATTAATAATTATAATATTAACATATTTTAAATATCACTAAATATCTAATTTTAAATTTAAAGTAAATATATTATAAAATTTAAATAAAAATAATATATATATATATATTTTAATATTATTAAAAACATTATATATATAGAAAAACTTTATAAAAAAAATATTACATATAAATAATGATTTTAAATTGAAACTAATAAATTTATCTAAAATATAACTTTATCATAAAAAAATTTATATTTAATTTTTATTAAAATATTTTTAATTTATAACAAAATATATCTATATCTATATAATATATATTTATATAATTAATTATAAATGAATACGTAAAAAATATATAAGTTAATTAAAAAAATTTATGTAATAAATTTATATTTAAATAAAAGAGTGTTGAAAAGATATTTTAACTAAACATTTTATTATTTAACATTATATTATTAAAAATTTTCAAAATTAGTATAATGTTAATATATTTTAAATTTTAGAGCAACCTATCTATTATATATATATATATATATATATATATATATATATATATATATATATATATATATATATATATATATATATATATATTAAATTTACCTAAAATATAACTTTATCATATTTATTAATTTTTAATATATTGTTATTACTAATCAATAATATATAATAAATTTAAAATATATATAATTAATTAAATATAAGTTATTAATATTTAAAAATTAATTATAATATTAACATATTTTAAATATCACTAAATATTTAATTTTAAAATATATATATTATAAAATTTAAATAAAAATAAAATATATATATATATATATATATCTTTATTTTAATATTATTAAAAATATATATATATAGAAACTTTATAAAAAAAATATTACATATAAATAATGATTTTAAATTGAAACTAATAAATATAAAATTTTCAAATAACTTTACTAAATTTATAAAAACAAAAATTCTAAAATTATTTTTACAAACAAAATATTATAAATATTATGTAAATAAATAAATATATATATATATATATTTATTTATTTATTTATTTATTTATTTATTTATCAAGAGAGCATATTTCATAATTTAATTTTCCAAACTCGCAACATGAACAACATTCTAGATTTTTGTACATCCTTCTTCTCCGAGTTAACTTTATTCGTAAATAAATAGAGTGTAATAAATTTTCAAAATTAAACGTTATAACCCTACATAAAATATTAATATCAATATTTTAAAAATATATTGATATATTATTATTAATATTAATTAATATTTGTATACCTATATATATTACAAATGTTCTTTTATATAATTTTTAATAATTATTAATTAAATTTATATAAAAAATAAGTGTTATATATTTATATATATATATATATAATTATAATTTTTATAATAATTTTAAGTTAAATTTATCTAAAATATAACTTTATCATATTTATCATAGAAAATTAAAAAATGTTTTGTAATAAATTTATATTTAAATAAAAAATTGTTAAAAAGATATTTTAACTAAATATTTTATTATTTAACATTATATTATTAAAATTTTCAAAATTAGTATATTGATAATATATTTTAAATTTTACAGCAATCTATATATCTTCATATATAAAAATGTTAAATTTACCTAAAATATAACTTTATAACCATACATAAAATATTAATATCAATATTTTAAAAATATATTGATATATTATTATTAATATTAATTAATATTTGTATACGTATATATATTACAAATTTTGTTTATACAATATATAATTTTTAATAATTATTAATTAAATTTATATAAAATAACAAATTTTATATATTTTAAATATATATATATAATTATAATTTTTTATAATAATTTTAAGTTAAATTTATCTAAAATATAACTTTATCATAAATTTTTTTATATTTTATTTTTATTAAAATATTAAAATATTTTAAATTTATAACAAAAATATATCTATATATATATATTTATATAATTAATTATAAATGAATACATAAAAAAAAATGTTATGTAATAAATTTATATTTAAATAAAAGATTGTTGAAAAGATATTTTAATTAAACATTTTATTATTTAACATCATATTATTAAAATTTTTAAAATTAGTATAATGCTAATATATTTTAAATTTTACAACCTATCTATTTTAATATATATATAAAAATGTTAAATTTACCTAAAATATAACTGTATCATATTTATTAATTTTTAATATAATGTTATTACTAATCAATAATATATAATAAATTTAATATATATATATATATATTTAATTAAATATAAGTTATTAATATTTAAAAAATAATTATAATATTAACATATTTTAAATCTCACTAAATATCTAATTTTAAAATATATATTATAAAATTTAAATAAAAATAAAATATATGATTATATATATATATATATATCTTTATTTTAATATTATTAAAAAACTATATATATATATATATATATATATATATATATATATATAAACTTTATAAAAATATATTACATATAAATAATGATCTTAAATTGAAACTAATAGATATAAAAATTTCAAATAACTTTACTAAATCTATAAAAACAAATATTCTAAAATTATTTTTAAAAATAAAATATTATTTCATCGAGTGATAAATATATATATAATAAATTTATAATTTATAAAATAAATTTAAATTATATATACAGAACATAAATTTGCATGGTAGTAAGTAAAATTATATTTAATAAAAAATTAATTTATGATAATTGTGATATAAAAATGTACTTATAAATTTTGATTTATTATTAAATACAAATTGAAATAAAACTTAAATTATTATAAATATTTAAATTAAAAAGAAAATAAGGACAAAATTTATTTCTTTTAATTTATTACTATTTTTACTATCATTATTTTTCAATTTTTAAATAAAGAAAGTCATCATCTAATGTCACTTAAATTAAAATTCAAACTTAACAAATAAATTATGTGATTTTTGTCAAATAAATCATTTGAATAAACAGTAGATAAAGAATTATTATACTAATATTTGTTTATTTGGATAACTTTTTTTTTTATCTCTATTTTATAAAACTAAAAAAAATAAAATAATATCAATGAGGTCGTGTACAAATTTTAACAAATTTAAATTGATTATCATCCTCACTATAAAAATATTAAATTTATGGTCACCACTTCCATCCCATCCTATTAAATTGATAATGATGAATATCAAAAATCAAATTTTAATTTTTCCAAAACAAATAGGAATACATAAGTGTAATTTAAAATTTATTAAACTTGTTATATCTAACTACTATTTTAAAATAAATAAATGCAATGTTTTGGAAAAAAAATATATCTTATAAATAATTAATCAGATCATTCAAAAAAATTTATAAACAATTGTTGCACTATATCCCATTAGAGCTTAGAATGGATGATCCAATGAGTATATATTACTCTCTAAATTGGGAATATGTAATAGTCTTCATTTTTTAAGCAAAAGTTTTTAACTTTGTAATATAAATTTGATTCCAACAAATTGTAAAAGTGTTAAAATAAAATTTAATTAAAAGAACTTTGTTTTTATTTAGATAGAGTGAAATGTTAAATAAAAAAAGTACTATTTAGACATTAACAATTAAACATTATTCGATTGCTGTGTTGAAAAAAAGTATAATAAAATAAGTGTTCACAATTTTGTGTAATTATTATTATTTTTTTAACTTAACATCAAACCATAGTAACAACTTCATCCAAGTTATTCTTATATTAATACAATTCATGTCAATATGATATTTTATTATTAGTTAATCTAAATAAATAATTTATTTTTTATTAAATAAATATGTGTCTTATTATATAATAACAATAATAATAATAAATAAATCAAGCCACAATCATAGTCAAGACATATTAAGCTTGCATACTTTGACCCTTTTGAATATTAAAATTATTATTAATTTCATTTTTTTTTATTGGAACCTATAGAAGAATCAAGACATATTAAGTTTGCATACTTTTACCATTTTTTGTTGACTAATTTTAATATAACTTGTAATATTTTAAAATTTTAATATCTTAGTTAATATTTGTTGTATTGTCATAGAATTCTGTTCAAATTTAAATATAAATAATCTTAAATTTAATTAATAAGTTTAATATTTGTTGCATTCTCATATAATTATGTTCAAGTTCAAATTTAAATCTTAAATAATACACCAATACAATTTAATTGGATTAAAATAATCTTAAATAATTATTTAGGGTAACTGATAGAACTTAAATATTTGATAAGATCATATACATGTTTTCAGTTTTATTCCATGTCAATTAAAAAATAATTTAATACAAAAAAACAATAATTGGACGATATTTTTAAAAATATATATATATAATATTTTTAAAAATATATATATATAGTGAGGATTACTAGCTATGTACATTGAAATGGGGAGGGCATTTATATAATATTTTCTCTGAAATTATACAAAATAATGTTTGTATATAATATAATACATTAAAATTTCATATTATTATAAAAAAATATAAACTTAAAATTATAATAAAATATTAAAAATAAATAATTATATTTGTAATATTATATATTTATTTATATTTATTAGTGTTTATAGGAAAATGACATCCTAATAAATATATAATAAAGCCTCTAAATATAAAATATATATACATAATAAAATAAATATTTATGTATATTTAAATATTTTATATATTTTGTAGGTTAAAAATAAAGTATAAAATAGTAAAAAAAATCAATTTCAGACTGAAAAATATTGTGATTTAATGCCGCCGTAAATAGAAGAAATGGCTACGAAAGACGCAATCGATGGATGAGCGCCCAAGCCTCATACCACAAATAGCAGTAAGCCGCATCGCCCACTACAATAAAAGGCAGGTGCTTCCGCGTAGCACTAGGTCAACTAACACGCAAATCGACATCAACTCTTTCCTCTCTTCTTCGCAGACTAGGAGTCGGATATTAGTGCATCGGGAAAGAAACTGTAGCCCAAATGTAGATGAAGCGCCAAACGCATACTAAATGATGCGCTCAGACGCGCATTCGCGTTTTGGCCCAAAACGACGTCGTTCCGAACCTGGTTTGTCTTCTTCCTCGCGAAGAATAGGAGGAACATCGATATTCAACCAAATTGAGTGATTAAAATGTTGGAATCCATCATTTCACCTACGATCATAAGCACAATCATGACCTAATTTGATAAGAACGGTCGAATAAAGACAAAAGTCATTAAGTAGGCAATAAATATGCATCATTGTCCAAGATGTAGGCAATGATCGAAATCATAAGCCTCCAATCCAACTTCCACAAGATTCTTCATTAAATTTTCTCAAGGTTTTCAAAATTTTGGAAATTTTGTGTAATTCTATAAGATTCATTTATAGATCATCACAAAACTTCATAAAAAGTTCAATAAGTTCAATAGTGTCCTTCAACCCACTATATACTTTAATTCATATTGTAATTCATTACAAGTTCAAATTAAATTTTTACATTTCAATTCGACCTATCTTTGTTATTGCTTGATTATCAATTTCTTAATCATAAGATCTTTTAAAAATTTTTAGCTGAAATTCAATTTTAAAAATTTATAAAATTGGGTTTTTATTCGCTCAAGACAACAGTTTAAAAGGCTTCTTAATATATTTTAAAAGATATTATGAAGTATGTTTACATGAAAACCAAAAATTCAAAAAGATTTGGAAAATTTTAGTTCTTCAATTAGTTAAAACCAATAGTTAGTGTTAACTTTTTGGTTTTATTTGATTCTAATATTCATATGAAAGCTATGGGTAAGCTCCAATTGCTGAATCAAACATCAAAAAACAAAATACTATGATTTGTCCAAAAATTGTTCGATTCGAATTCGACATCACCTTGATCGAATGATGCTTCAAGATGATCGTGGATGTGTTCTGCGTGAGAAGATGAAGCTCCATGTGCCTTCAGATCTAAGAATGAAGGTGTGTGGAGAAATCTCCAAACCTTAGTTAATGTTATGGACGTTCAACTGAAAAATCAGCCAATGTGTAGCGCGCGATCGAGGATTTCAGCATGGCCTGGTTCGACCAAAAAAAACAACCAGACACCTTTCTAACACAGGATCAGCATGCGCAACCGAGAACATCTAAGTTGACCGGGCGCCCATACCTATTGACCCGGCCAAATACAATCCAAACACACGAATTAGACTCAATTCGCGATTTGTACACTTCCTAAGAGTATGTTTGTTTAGGTCTTTTAATTGTTTTTTAACAATTAGAATCCCTAAAATATGTTTTAAATATTTGAAAAAAAATATAAAAAAATAAAAAAAGTTAAATATTTTCAAAAAATAAAATTTTAACAAAAGCATGTTTTGAATTTATTTTTAAATTATAAAACCTTAAACTAATATTTTTCAGGTGCATTCCTCAACAATTCTCGGCATTAATCGCAGATACTAACATTTAAATATTATTTTATAATTTTAAATACAAGAAAAATCAATACATGTTTATAACTTAAAAAATAATTTATTTAATAAAACAATTTTTCAAGTAAATAGACAAAATTTTATAAAGTAAAACCGTTTTTAACGGGCACGGAGAATGTAGTACGAAAACTCAGAATGTCACAAAACATTTAAGTCAATAGATTTCTAATAAAATTATGTTTATAAACGTATATAAATATTTTTATTAATTTTAAATATTTTTTAATCAAATCAAAATTTAATTATTTTAAATCTAAAAATTATTTTAAATTTATTCTTTCTATCATTAATTTTGAAGAATTTTTGCATAAATTTTTTAATATAAAAATTTACAACACAAATAAGGTTAAAATATTTAAAATTTAAATTCTTTCTTGACATGTAATTTTCAATTGTATTGAAATATATATATATATATATATATATATATATATATATATATATATATATATATATATATATATAACAATGTTAACTATTTTTGTTACAATTATTTTTTGAAACATTTTACTTGTATATATAATCTCAACCAAATATTCATAAAATTAGTCAAATATTTTTTCCAAATAAAAAAAATATATAAATAAATAAATATATATATATATATATATATATATATATATATATATATATATATATATATATATATATATATATATATATATATATATATATAATGATTAATGGATAATTGGGAAATGAATGGTGAAAGTATTAATAATTATATTGATCAATACAATTATATTTAATAAAACAAATCATATGATAATTGTGATGATAAAAGGATGTATTTACAGATTTTGGATTATTTATTTTTATTAAATATAAATTAAGATAAAATTTAAATTTTTACAACTAATTAAATTATTAGTTCACATTCAATAATAATATATTCCTTTTAAAATAAGACTCTTTTGATAAACTTTAGATTTTATAAATTTATAAATATTAAACGGTTTTAAGTTACAATTTTTAATAAATTCTAAATTTTACGAATTTATATATGTCAAACGATTTTAAGTTAATTCCGATTTTAACTGTTCTTCACCATTAATTTGATTATAATATTTCGATCAAAATTTATTATTTTTTTTTCATTTAAAAAAAAAGAATTGAGATTGGATTACTCAATCTATCTAATCATTGAAATATTCTGAATATGATAATAATATTTAGAATATTAAAACAGGTATTATTCTAATTCTAAGTAAATAGTTATTAAAGTCAGATGTATTTATATATAACTATGAATAAATATTACTGTAAAAATGTTAATGGCGGGTCAACTCAAAATTCGACCCAAGTATCTATTTACTCTCACATATATATTCAAATTAACCATAGCTCTTGACCCGATAATCCGAAAACTTTAATAATTAAGCATCATTTTATATATATATATATATATATATATATATATATATATATATATATATATATATATATATATATATATATATTTTATTTTGTAACTTTATTTTTGATGGTTAAACTTTTAAAAATATTCAAATTACTATTTTGTTTATTTTATTCTATACAAGTTTTTGTTAAAAATATTAAATGAATCTATCTTAATTATGGAACTAACACAATGTAACAATAGTACATAGCCTCTCAAATGAATCAAATTACAATTTTGTTTATTTACTTTTTTTACAAGTTTTGTTATTTATTTTTAAATTATCAATGTATATTAAAAAATAATTAAACACAAAGACATTGTTTAATAATAAAAAATGGTCAAAGAATGGGATACCGGATATGAACACATGCTAACCTGAAACTGACGCCAAAGACCAACTCCAAGACATTTGACATTTATGAGTTTTAATAATTTTGTAAATGATATATACTAAATTTTTGCATCTTTTAATCACAGTTCTTGACTAAATATATTTTTTTCATTCTAAAATAATATCAAAAAATCAATATATTTAAGTCATTTCTAAAAATTAATGAAACAAAATAAAGTTTGAATACATATTGACTAAACAAAACCTTCAACAATATATGAACCTAAAAATTAAATTGCAGCTCATTTTGTTTTGTTTGAAAAATATCAAATTGCAATGAAAGTTGAATTTGAAAGGCCCAATTTGAAAATAAGGTATATTATTAACACTAGCATTTAGCCCGTGCATTTGCACGAGTAATAATATAAAAACCGTGAAAAAAAATTACGGATAGCATTTTTTATTTTAATTTTAACCCACAATCCGACACAAATATTCATTTACTCAACATCATTATATATTAGTTAGTTAAAAAGTTGAACTTATATTAATATTAAAACGTCCCGCGTTTATCAAATTTGGTGTTGAATTTAAAATATAAGGTCTTTGTAGCCTAGTTGGTTAAAGAGTTGTACTTGTTTTGGTAGGTTGCAAGTTCGAAACATACCTCTAGCATTTTTAATTTTATTTTTAACCGTTTTAAATTTAAAAACGGGTCAACCCACAATCCGACCCAAGTATCCAAATTAACCACAGCTCTCGACCCGGCAATCCGGACACTTTAAAAATTAAGCATCATTATATATATATAGATTAGTTAGTTAAAAAGTTGAACTTATATTAATATTAAAACGTCCCGCGTTTATCAAATTTGGTGTTGAATTTAAAATATAAAGTCTTTGTAGTCTAGTTGGTTAAAGAGTTGTACTTGTTTTGTTAGGTTGCAAGTTCGAAACATACCTCTAGCATTTTTAATTTTATTTTTAACCGTTTTAAATTTAAAAACGCGTCAACCCACAATCCGACCCAAGTATCCAAATTAACCACAGCTCTCGACCCGGCAATCCGGACACTTTAAAATTAAGCATCATTATATATATATATAGATTAGTTAGTTAAAAAGTTGAACTTATATTAATATTAAAACGTCCCGCGTTTATCAAATTTGGTGTTGAATTTAAAATATAAAGTCTTTGTAGCCTAGTTGGTTAAAGAGTTGTACTTGTTTTGGTAGGTTGCAAGTTCGAAACATACCTCTAGCATTTTTAATTTTATTTTTAACCGTTTTAAATTTAAAAACGGGTCAACCCACAATCCGACCCAAGTATCCAAATTAACCACAGCTCTCGACCCGGCAATCCGGACACTTTAAAAATTAAGCATCATTATATATATATAGATTAGTTAGTTAAAAAGTTGAACTTATATTAATATTAAAACGTCCCGCGTTTATCAAATTTGGTGTTGAATTTAAAATATAAAGTCTTTGTAGTCTAGTTGGTTAAAGAGTTGTACTTGTTTTGTTAGGTTGCAAGTTCGAAACATACCTCTAGCATTTTTAATTTTATTTTTAACCGTTTTAAATTTAAAAACGCGTCAACCCACAATCCGACCCAAGTATCCAAATTAACCACAGCTCTCGACCCGGCAATCCGGACACTTTAAAAATTAAGCATCATTATATATATATATAGATTATCATTTTTTTAATTAATATTGGAATGACATATTTGACCAAAAAAACAAATAATAATTTATTTTGTTCAAACTTAAAACAAGCTCTATAGTAGAATGTTTAAACAAAGCTACCGTTAGAATTCGTTTGATGTTGATTTTAAATATTGAATAATTTAATATTTTATTTAATAAATTAAATAATTAATGATTAAAAGACAGTAGACTTTTTTTTATATAAATTTAATTCTTAATAAATCAAATATGAATTTACATTTAAAATATTAATATATAAATAAAAGAAAATAACATTTAAAAACTCAAATTTAAATATTATATAATAAAAGAAAAATGGTTGAGATTAATATTCTAATCTAACTGATCCACAAATCACACTATTTCTTTAAAGTAACTTCACTAACTATATTTTTAAAGTGGTGCGATTCTCTTTTTTCTCTCTTCTCACTCTTTGTCATTTTTATTGTTCTTCTTATTAAATTGTAGGAAAAAAGTAAAATAGAAAAAAAAAAAAAAAAAAGGTAAGTTGAAAGTTTGAGAATATTTGAAAACAAAAATCCTAGATCAAACAAGCCCGACGTAATATTAAGTTTTAAGTAAATATCTAAGAAAAATTAGGCGCAGATCCATAGAGTAGTACTCTTCCTATTTAAGTAAGAGTCTTCCTCTATCTCAAGAAGAAAAAGATCCAGTAAAAAATGGGAACTTTGAATTCATCCGTCGCCGGCGTCTTCACCGGCGGAGTATTCATATACATAATAACGTTATGTATACTCATCTCTTCAGAAGCTCACGGCCTGGAAATTCGAGCCGTCAATCTCGGCGGTTGGCTCGTCACCGAAGGATGGATCAAACCATCTCTCTTCGATTCCATACCCAACAAAGATTTCCTCGTAAAATACATAATCTCTCTAGATAGATTGATTAATCTGCGTTTATGGTTTACATAATAATTTTGCTACAATAATTTTTATAGGATGGAACAGGGCTGCAGTTCAAATCAGTGACTGTCGGAAAGTTTCTCTCCGCCGAGAACGGCGGAGGAGACATTATAGTCGCCAACCGCCCATCTGCATCCGGCTGGGAAACCTTTTCGGTAAGTCTTTATATCATCAAATTTCAAATAATTTGAATTTAGAAGTTAAAGATTCGATTTTTATTGTGCAGTTATGGAGGATAAACGAAACCACGTTCCAATTTAGGGTGTTTGGGAAACAGTTTGTGGGATTGAAGGGCACCGGAAATGGGTCGGAATTGGTGACGACCGCCGTCGTGCCTGGAAGACTTGAGACGTTTGAGATTGTTAGAAAGTCCGATGATTTGAATCGAGTCAAGATTAAAGCAAACAATGGAATGTTTTTGCAGGTGAAACCATTATTCCGTTTTCTTAGAACCTAGATCTATATCTGGATCTAACTAAGAATGAGACTAATCTACTTGCAGGCCAAAACAGAGGATAAAGTGACGGCGGATTTCAGAGGAACGGGTAGTTGGGGAGATGATGATCCTTCTGTTTTCGTTGTTACAAGAACTGGTGGGCCCCAAGGAGAATTTCAAATCACCAATGGATATGGTCCAGACAAAGCACCCAAAATCATGAATGTGAGTTTGTTTTCCATTGACTTTTTTTTTTACTATTAAATAAAAATAATAAAAATTATTTTAATTAATAAAAGTTCAAATTCTCAAAATGGGTTTGAAACTTTTTTTTTTTTTTTCTTTAAAATTTTATCATATTTTTGTATGGTAAAGTTATATAAAATTATGATTCTTTTTAACCATTTTAAACTCATTTAATTTATTATTTACGTGATATTTATATATAAATTAATAAAAGATCAATTTAACTACTAAAAGAAGATTTTAGCTTTCGATTCTCTAAAATTATCAATTTAGTAGTTAAATTAGTGATATTAATTTTTTATTTATTTATTTATAAATTCCACCACAACATTTAAAATTATTAATACAAAACACCATCTTTTTTTATAGTTTTAACCTTATAAGCCCTAAACTGTGGAGAGAAGATTCGATGTCCCATTGAATGGGTCAAACGCTGTGACATCATTCAAAAACATAAAAAAAAAATCTACATAAAAGATATATGTAGATCTTACATAAGTTTTTAAAATACACTAATTTTATATGATGTCACATCGACCCATTTAATGGGACAACCAATCTTTTTCCAAATTATAAGGTCTAAATAAGAGGTTTTAAATCAAAATTGGTCCAATTAATAAAAAAGCACACTTCTACCAACAAAATGTTTTAAATATTCCCAAATTCAAACGAATCTCCAAGATTTTGAAAACATGTATATTATTAAATCAATACATTTGAACTTTTTCTCTTAAAAAAATATAATGATTTAAAATGTTTTAATTAGAATAGGAGGATTTTCAATTGGAATGGTTTTATAAGAAAAAAATGATACTTATAAAGTTAATCAATTAAATATTCGGTTAGTTAATTATCTATTTTATATTTATTATACTTTTTGTTTATAAATTTTACATAATTAAATTTAAAATTAAATAAGTACAAATTAATAAGAAGAAAATTAACTTCTTTTTTTAGTGTAAGTTAATTTAACATTAACAACATAGTTTTAGTTTGAATTCTTTTTTAAAAATAATTTTAGACTAATATAAAAACTTAAATTATCTTAAAATTATATAATTTTATCTTTTTCTAATAGATTTGATGGTTTGCTAAAATATTCCTCAACCAACAATTTTTAAGGTTACATCTTGTTAAAAAAACAATATTTTTTTTTAATTATATCAGTAATTTTCAAACTGCATTTATTATTGCTTATAACAAGATATAACTTTTGATACATTGAATCGATTTGGTTAAATAGTTTATTTTGATTAGTTTGTCCAACCTATTAGATGGTATAAATCAAAATAATAAAATAACTTATGGAATTGAAGAATTTAGAGGTTTATTTATGGATATTCTCTTAATATCTTAGTCATATACTTGTTGTTTTTCTTAAAATATGCCCTTTAATTTTAAGGGAACACATACCTTTAAATGAATTTATAACTAATCAAATTAATACAATTTTTCATTGTAAATTTGTAATTAAGGATCATTGGAGCACTTATATAGTTGAAAGCGACTTTAAATTCATAGCAACAAATGGTCTAAATGCGGTTAGGATTCCGGTCGGGTGGTGGATTGCGAGCGACCCGACTCCTCCTCTGCCCTATGTTGGGGGTTCTTTGAAAGCCTTGGACAATGCTTTTGTGTGGGCAGAGTATGTACATTATTCAATTCATTATAAAAAACATATATTCTCCTTTTTATATTAAGCATAAATTAATTCTCAATCAATAATAATGTTGCAGAAAGTATGGGCTTAAGGTTATTATTGACCTACATGCTGCACCAGGGTCTCAAAATGGCTTTGAACATAGCTCATCAAGGGACGGTTCTATCGAGTGGGGATCAACTCGGGAAAATATTCAACAAACGGTTGATGTCATAGAAAAATTGACTGCCAGGTTCGTTTTTTTTACTTTGTCGAACTCAACCAAGTCTCTTTGTCGTCGATTTATAATAATATATGTTCGTTTTTAGGTATGCCAAGAGTAGTAGTCTTTATGCGGTTGAGCTAATTAACGAGCCACGTGCTCCGGAAGTATCATTGGACGCTTTGAAAGAGTACTACGCATCCGGTTATGGTGTCGTGCGTAAGCACTCATCCACGGCCTATGTTATCATGTCGAATAGATTAGGCCCATCGGATCCTCAAGAACTTTTTGATCTTGCAAGCGGCTTAAAAGGATCGGTTATTGATGTTCATTATTACAATCTCTTTGAAGACAAGTTTAAAGGTCTAACCGTTGAGCAAAATATCGAGTTCGTACAAAATAATCGGTCTCAAGATGTGAATCGGTTGACAACATCAAATGGGCCTCTCATTTTTATCGGTATGAACAACCCAACCCATTAATAGTTTTGTCTTAAAATGTTTGGGCTTGGGCTTTGAATAGTTTGTTGTATTGTAGGAGAATGGGTGGCTGAATGGGAAGTGAAAAATGCCAGCAAGGAAGAATACCAAAGGTTTGCCAAGGCCCAAATGGCTGTGTACGGAAGGGCTTCGTTTGGATGGGCTTACTGGACTTTGAAGAATGTAAATAATCATTGGAGCATGCAATGGATGATCCAAAATGGATACATCACCATCTAGTTTGGGATGAATTTGATATACATTTAAAGTCGAGATCTTGACTCAATCTCAATGTAACTCATACAATCTTATTATTCTAAATAAATATAACATTCTGGTTTTGAATAAACAAATTAATCAAAACTTTTAAAAATAAAAATAAAAAATTTGTCAAAAATGGAATTTGAACTCATGCCCTTTCGGACTAGTACCTAGTCCTTAAAACTGGCGCCTTAGACCAACTCGGCCATCTTGACTTTTGATAAGCCTTGTTAATTTGTTAAATCATACATATTAATTATTTTGTATATTTTAATCACAAGTCTTGATAAAATATTTTTTTCATAATATAATCGTATAAACAATCAACATATTTAAATTATTTCTAAAAATTCATGAAAAAAATAAATTATGAATACAAATTGACGAATCAAAACCTTCAAAATGAATGTATGTGAACCCAAAAACAAAATTGCACCTCATGTTGTTTTGTTTGGAAAATATCAAATTTAATTAAATGAAGTTGAGTTTGAAATTAAGGTATATTATAATTTTTTTTAATTATATATTTGACCAATTTTGTTCAAACTTAAAACAAGTTCTCTATTCGAATGATTCAAAGTCAAACAAAGCATGTTGATCTCTATTTACAAATATTTATAATATATATTTTATAAAATCAAAATAAGACATTTTTGTCAATTCTTTTTCAAAAAAACCCAATCAACATCTTTCTCTAACTTTACCAAAAGAAGAAATAGAGAAGATGACTTAAAACCAAAAGAAGAATCCAAACTTAATTTGACGGATGAATCTTCTTCAACATCCTCTCCAAGAAATTACTAGTACCCATCTTCTTAATTTTTCTAATATTCATCATTGATTTCTCGATATCATCATCTCGATTATTATAAGTATCTGTTAAAATGAAATGGGTTTGATTGATGTTAATATCTAATAATGAATTAAATTCATCAGCAATCTTCATCCTTTGATCTTCTCTTGATGTAGTTTTTTCATTACGTAAACGATGATCGACTTGAATAGGATATAATAAAGTTGGGATTTTTATTGTTGTTGTTGACTGTTGTTAATAATGGATGGACGCATTGGATTTGCTTATAGCTTCTTCTTAATGCAATCAATGCTTAGCCATTATTATTGACCCACAAACATATAAATAAATAAGTATTATTTCATTTCATTATTTATTTGTTGCTAATTCGTTAAATGTTGGTTATTTTTAACTAAGGATGTTTTTAGTGTATAAAAAGAAATAGAAAGAAAAATAGTGTTATTTTCGTGAAGCTGAAATCATTTAAATTTTACCAAATAACTAAATAGTGGAGCTAAAAAATCAGAAATTACTCAGAAACGTTCTTAAAACCACTCACTACACTACAAACTAAAATTGAAATACTAAAAATAAAGAAAATAACAATAGATTTAAGCAAACTTTAACACTCCTCCTTGCTTGAGTTACTGTAAATGTCAAGTTTCTCCCTTAGGAACTCGAACTTGTTCCTCGGTAAGGCCTTGGTGAACATGTATGCTAACTGAAGTTCAATCTTGCAGTACTTCAGCTTAACATACCCTCTTTTTGCACTTCCTTAAAAAAGAACAACTTAATCTTGAAATGTTTGGAATTTCCATGAAAAACAGGATTGTTCGAGATAGAAATTACAGCTTGATTGTCAACAAACACCTTTGTACAATTTTTTTGTCCCAGGCTCAGATCAATTAGCATTTTCCTCGGCCATAAAGCTTGATTTAGAGCAGTAGTAGGCAGTAGCAGCAATGAACTCTACTTCTGATGTGGATTGTGCAATTATCTCATGATTCTTACAGCACAATGAGAACACTCCTGAACCAAAACTAAAATAATAGCCCGAAGTACTTATCATATCATCAATAGATCCAGCTCAATCACTGTCTGAATATCCCTGCAAAGAACACTTCAGACCTGTACTAAACATAATGCCAAAGTCCGATGTTCTCCTAACATATATAAGGACCCCCTTAGCTGCTCTAAGATGAGTTTCAGTTGCACATTTAGTAAATCTTGACAAAAGACTTATATCATGTAATATATCAGGTCTGGTTGATGTCAAGTAAATGAGACAACCAACCAACCTTCTATAGAGATCCTCATCAAATTTATCAGCTTCATCATTCTTGCTCAACTTCTCCTTCAGACACATAGGAGTAGCCATACTTTTGCAATCCTCCATTTTAAACTTTTTAAGATCTAATTGGCATACTTTTCTGGTAAATTAAGAACTCATCAATTTTCTGCATGATTTCCATTCCAACGAAATAAGTCATCTCTCTTAAATATGTCATCTCAAAAGAACTTTGCATATTCTTTTTAAACTCTTCAACAAGGTTAACATTGCTTCATGTTACTAACAGGTCATCAACATATAAAAAGATGACAACAAAATTAATTTCATCACCTTTGACATAAAGAGTTGATTCATTTAAGCTTATTTTGAAGCTCAATTCCATCAAATGTTTATCAATTATATTGTACCAGGCTTGTTTAAGTCCATACAAGGTTTTCTTGAGTAAGTAGACTTCATCTTAATGCAATTTATTTATTTTTATTTTTTTAGAACGTTGTGTTCCGCTGCTCCTATGGAGTGCGACTAATCCTGCGGGTTAAGCACATAACCCACAAATACACTTGACCATTTAACCAGGCGCAGAACTTGTCGCCTGACGGGCTCGAACTCAGGACCTCATGGTGGCCTGAGGGATATCCACCTCTTGTTGCCGCTAGGCTAGAAGAGGGGATTCTTAATACAATTTCACAACAAACCCTTCGGGTTTCTCAACATAAATCTCCTTTCAAGGACTCCATTTAGAAATGCATATTTAACATCTAACTGATGCACTTTCCAACTTTCCAGCCTTTTTGAGCAGTCAAAGCAAGCCAATCTAGTTATAAGAGGAAATGTCTAAAAAAATTAACATCAAAGATCTGAGCATACCCTTTAACAACAAGCCTTGTTTTATGATTGTTAATGGAGCCATTTGTATTTAGCTTTGTTCTGAACACTCACTTCACTCATATCACCCTTCTATCCCTTGGCATCTTTACAAGCTTCCAAGTATGATTCTCCTCGATCATATTGATCTTCTCTTTCATTGTAGCTCTCCATTTTAGAATCCTTTCAGCTTCCCAATAATCTGCAGGCTTTCAAGGACATCAACATTGCAACTCTAGTAGATATCAAAAAACAATTTTGTGCTCCTTACTAGTTCATCATCCACAAACTCTTCTTCATTCAGTTGAGGATGTGGAGTTGGTTCTACTCATGCCCAATTTCACTTGTCATTTTCTATGAAGTGCACATCTCAACTTATCAGAAGTTTTCTAGTTTGAGGCTTAAAAATTCGATAAGCCATTGAAACTGTGTTGTACCCCCACAAAGATTACAGCTTTAGCCTTTTGTCTAGCTTATCTCTCTTATCTGTGGTACATAAGAAAAACACAAACACCCAAATACCTTAAGGTTTTTTAAAGAAGGCTTGTAACCATACCCTGTTTCAAAGGATGTTCTTCCTTCTACAACCATAGTTGACATCATGTTGAAAGACTGCAATGTACTCTCCATTGCCAATTTTGACTTTGGAGTTGAATGATGTGTCCAGTTCCTTGAAAAGGCCTCGATCAAATGTCATGTGGTTGATGCTGCCACTATCTACAAACCAGTTATTACATGAGCTATTTGTTTCAAAACTAGTTGCCACAAAGAGCTACTCTCCTAATGTCACACCCAAAATTTCATTTTAGATCGAGTAACTTCGGTCCTGGCCAAAACCATGGGCCGAGGCAAATCTGTGTCCGAGCCGAGGCAAATCTGTGTCCGGGCCGAGACAAATTTGTGTTCGGGCCGATGAATAATCTATGTCACGACCGAAGGGTCCGATCGAGGGGGTCAGACCGAGGGATCCGATCGAGGAGGTTCGATTGAGGAGTCCGACCGTGGGGGTCCGACTGATTATATTTTTCTAACTCATACTTATGTCACCTCATGTTTCCAACCCATACTTATGCCACCTCATGCTTATGCCACCTCATGCTTTCAACCCATACTTATGTCACCTCATGCTTATGTCACCTCACCCATACTTATTAAACCCAGCTGATGACAAGCAGGTGACCAACCCTTTTTGATTAACCCATGCCAATGACAAGCAGGTGATCAGCCCTTTTATTATTTTATTATTAAACCCAACTGATGACAAGCAGATGACCAACCCTTTTTGATTAACCCATGACAATGACAAACATATGACCAGCCTTTTATTATTTTATTATTAAACTCAGTTGATGACAAGCAGGTGACCAACCTTTTTATTATTTTATTATTAAACTCAGCTGATAACAAGCAAATGACCAGCCCTTTTTGATTAACCCATGCCAATGACAAACAGGTGACTAGCCCTTTTATTATTTTATTATTAAACCCAACTGATGACAAGCAGGTGACCAGCCCTGTTTGATTAACCCATGCCAATGACAAGCAGATGACCAGCCCTTTTATGTACTATATATATGACATCCCTTCATTCACTTTATCTTTTTCCCCCTTCTCTCTACTAAGAAAACCAAAGGCATACTTTAGGAGCAAGATCATAACACCCTTTAGAAGCAAGATCATAACATATAAGCAAGATCATCTAAGACAAGCTTTTTTCTCAACTCATCTTTAGAAACCCACACTTGTTTATATAATCTGTTTTTGCAAAGTATATTCTGTTTTCAAAGGCATGATCTTTTTCAAAGGTATGATCTGTTTTCAAAGGTAAGTTCTGTTTTTCAAAGGTATGATACGTTTTTGTGAACATTGATATATGGATTGGACGGATCTGGGAAGAAGGCTAGCCAGGTTGAGCTCTAGTAGTCTGATTCCAAAAATAGGTGTTGAGGTTCTATTGGGACTGGACTTTTGGGACGAGCTCTAGAAGATCCTACCCACACAGACAAGTGTCTAACTAGGTTGTGGACTTTAGGGATAGACTCCGAAGAGTGCCCTTCCAACTATGTGCTCAAATAGGATTCCTAACTTTTGGGATCAGCTCTGAATTGTAAAGGGCCATTATGTGCTCAAGATGTTTCTGTTCCAACACTTTTATAAATTGTTTTACAAGTCAGCACATCAATACAAAGCAACTTTTACTTGTCTTTTTATATTCTTTTTAAAAATACTTGATGGGTCTTTAGACTCACTATACTTGTGTGGTGTAGGTACACAACCATAACATTATGTTGACTTATGAAGGGAGGTTTGGATGGTGGGCAGGGTGCAGGGGAGGTGTGTGTGTAGGAGGAGGGACAAAATGAAGTTCAAAGCACTTTTAGGGTCTAGCACTTTAAAGACCACTGTTTTTGTAATATTGGACCATCTTTTAATTATTTTTGATGTAAAGGACCGTGTCTATTTTTAAAGGGCCGGGTTTTGTAATGCCAGTTATATATTTATAACTCTTCCGCAAATGTTTCTGTTTTTCCGCTTAAGTATGTACGTTTTAAAACATCCTGCACTCGGTCTAATAACTTTAGGAGTCAGAGTTGTTACACCTGATCTACAACTTGAGCCACATTTTATTAATGTTCACTTGGGTCACATCCTTCTGTTGCAGATTATTTTTGTAAATCTTCTAGTGATGCCCCATCATATGACACTTCTTATAGTGCACATCTAGCCTTCTCCAACATCAAGGTGAATGACCTTTCTTCTCATAGTACTTATAAGGATGAAAATCTAGTTTAGAACATCTACTTGTGCTTGGAGAACAAATCTTTCATTCCTCATCAATCTTCTTTGTTCTTGTGTCTACAAGGCACTCAAGATTTCTGCAATAATGACTTTAACAGGTCTTTAGTTTTATTTAATGAGAAAATGGTAGCCTCAAACCTTTCAATAATAGTTACCAACACTTTGAACCGATCTGGAATCGGGAAATTTAGTGTCAAACAATCTTACCTTGTTGATAATTGTGACTAATCTGTTATAGTACTCCTTGATGGTTTATGAATCCTTCATCTTCACTATCTCGAATTCCCTAACTAAATTAAGGATGTGCATCCCTTAATCTTTTCATATTATTCCTTGAGAAAACTTCAGACCTTAAACGTTGACTTTATAGTCATTATCCTGATGAAAATCTTAGTTGACACAACATCAAACAAAGTAGCCTTTGCCTTCGACTTCCTTGTCTTCTTCTCTTTGTGATTCTTTATCTGTGTTAGTGTTGGGTTAACTTGTAATTTTGGCACTATATACTCCTCCTCAACAGATTCCTAGAGATCATTTGCCTCTAGATGAGTCTCCATTCGAGCAACCCAAATATGGTAATTTTTACCATTTAACACATGTGGTGTTAATGATGTAAAGGGTATATATATCTGAATCCATGGAAAAAGATAGATGTCGTGTGAGTTTCTCTCACTCACATATCCCTCAAAAAGATATCTCTAATACCAAATTCGTTGGTTATTTTGAACTAAGAATGCCTTTTAGAGTAGAAGAAGAAATGGAAGGGAAAATATTGTTATTTTCATTAAACTGAAATCATTTAAATACTAACAAATGACTAGATAGTGATGCTAAAATATAGGAAAATAAATGAACATGATTTACTAAAAACTCTCATAGAAACCACCCACTTATCATAAACTAAAACTGAAATGCTAAAAATAAGGAAAAATAACAACATTTTCAAGTAAACTTTAACAAAAGACTTGATAGTTTTTTATATGAATTTTGATATACGCTTTTGGGGTACCACTTCTCGATGATGTCGGAAGTCATTTATGCACTGTAGTTTTCAGGAGCGCATTGGAGTTTTCTACGCTTTTCAGTCATTGCTGATCGCTTCAGATCGATATGTTCCTTGATCTCCGGACATGAATCTTTAATTCCTCCTGGAAAGGAGGTCCGGTTCCTACTTTTTGGCCCCACCCAAAAAATGGCGCACGCTTAACGGAAGATGTGATGAGTTATTCTGAAATGGGATTCCTGCTTCAGTCAAATTCAATGCATTCTTTCATCACTTATGTATCAAGCATCAAATCCCCCATTTTGAACTTTAATTACCGTAAAAGAGCCTCGAGTGCTAATGGAGGACAAGCGATGACTATTCCTTAATGCCCTCATCTACAATGAAGCGTAGAGATTAGTTCAACCATTGGTGTGTAAAATTGAACTTGTCGTTGCTGGACCGCCCAAACGCCGAGAAAGACTCCTTAACTTAACACTCTTTTTATCGAGAGTTTTGGTTAGGTAAAGATTGAAATCTTTATCCAGGAAGATAAATCTGGCTCCTTCTGATCTTGCTACTAGAAAGAAGTTTTATGAGTAAAAGATTTAATCAAATACCTAGTTTTTTTAGATGAGAAGTATTTACCATCTAGATACAATTGGAAGGCTGTTGAGAATCCACCGTTGAAATGTATTTTACCAAAATTAATTTTAAACATAAATGTAATTTGTGGACAAGATATTTTTGGATAACGTAGAGTAGATTGATTTATGAACTGGGGATATATTACAATTTGATAATTATGTTGTTTAAACCGAAGAAACAGTTCTTTGAAACCAATCAATTGTATACGGTTTCAAACAGTTCTGTCGACAATTTAATCGTTTTTCTCGAGAACTTACGAGCTCAATAACCTATTGAGTAACATTTTTTTTTATTTCATGTCATTTTTTGTTGTTATGCTTAAATAATTTTTTTTATCAATTTTAATATACATTGACCTTTTTTAAACAAAAAATACAACTAGAAAAATATCGTAATAATATTTTGGAGACTTCTGAACAAGATATTGATGTTGACATAGTTGAGACTTATTTAAAAGTGCAATTAGATACTTTAAAAAGTTGAAGTTTTTCCCTTGAGAGATTACTTTCAGTTTCGCTTATGTATCTATTAGGGTTTCGAGAGACCGAATATTATATAAACTTGGGTCATAACCTTATACTATTATGAAGTAATCTTTATTTTTATCGTTTCAATAATATTCTTTTCTGGTGAACGTAACTAATATTTATCTTGGTAAACCATGTTAAATTTGTGTTTTTTCTTTATTGTTTACGTAATCTCTTATAATCGTTTTTAACCAACATTTAATATAAAAAATATATATGAACTATAAGAATTAAAGGAGATGTTAAGACCCGTTTTTATAAGTTCTCATTTCAAAAGAGATTAGTTAGATATGGGGCTGTAAATGAGTCAAACTGCTTGGTTAAAGCTCGAGCCGACCCGTTTAATATTCTAGTCGAGTTTGATCTCATATAATATTTGCTCGATAGTTTGTTGGGTTTTTTCGATTCTATACTATATAATATATTTTTTAGAGAAATGATTGGGGAGAGAATTTGGGTGAGAGAATGGGAGAAGGACTGGCGTAGCGCAATCTGATTGCCTGGAAAAATCAAATAATTCCCCTATCTTATAATTCCCCTATCTTCTCTCTTTCCTCCCACTTTTTCATTTTTCAATCAATGAAATTCACATCATTTTCTCTCTCATTCTGACCCTCTTTTATCACTCCTCTATTTTTTTTTATTTTTTTAATATTAAAAAACTTAAAACAAATTTTGTGTACTCTCTCTTCAAAGTTCATATGATCCACATTATTATATCTTATTGTCCAAAGGTTAAAAAGCAATACTTTAATTCCCTAAATTATTATAATATTTTACATATAATCAGAGACGACCCCGAGTTTTGGGTTGCCCTAGCCCCAGTAGTAAAAATATCGATATATATTCGTTGCTCTAAGTCTAGTTTAAACAATTAATTAAAAAAACTGTTTTTGATGAGATTTGAACCCATAAACATATAAGAATTTTAAGTTTTTATCATGAACCAATAAATTATAACATTTTATGTTTAAAATTACAATAAATTTAACTTAATACCTTAATAATTTTAACAAATGAGTTGCCCAGACAGTGGAATGCCTTAGCTCGAGGGCTTACCCCAGGGCCGACCCTGTATATAATCTCTCTTTTCTTCAAAAGTGTAATATTATCTTAGATCACTATTGTTTTTGCTTTTTAAATAACTCTAATTTTTTTGTTTTAAGAAAATTCGGCGATAGAGAAGAAAAAAAACTCTCTTATATATCATTTTGGAATTTTGAAGAGTTATGATAGTTTCATATTTTTTTTTAATATATCATGTTTTGAATGTTGAATAGGTATAGAAGTTTGATATTTTCATTTTGAAAATAAATTTCGGTTTGAATTTGAGCTTGAAAATTAAATTTTGATCAAGCTTTCGAGTCGAACCGAGTTTATAGATAAATAGTTGACTCGAGCTCAAGCTCAAATTTATAAACTCGTTCGATTCGAGCTAATAAATACTTAATTGAGTTGAGATTCAGCTCGTCTCGGCTCATTTTCCGTCCTAATTAGATATAAACTCAAAAACTAACTATTAACTAATTTAAATAATATATATTTTAAATTATGAAATAGTCTTGGTTTATTATATATATATATATATATATATATATATATATATATATATATATATATATATATATATATATATATATATATATATAATATGAAAGAGATAGATAAAAATAACATTTAATTCATATTTAATTTAAGTTATCATATAAATAAATAATATAATATTTTAGATAAATATGTTTTTAATTAAAGAGAACTAATGCTCAATCTTCCTAGCTCAAGGGGAGACTCAACCATCTAAGTAGACTTAACCCCAGGGACGGACCCAGAATTTGGAACTGGGGTGGGCTTGAAAAAAATTTAGGGTGGGCTTAAAATAATAACGAGAAATTTTGAAAAAAACAAGTATATAAAAGTAAAGTTTTACCATTTTTTTAATAATTAGATAAAAAAAACAATGAATTGTATTAAATTTTTTAAAAAAAATTAAGGGTAATGTCATATTTCTACCGTAAAAAAAAATATTTTTTTTGATGTGTTTTAGCCCACCCGAGCCCTACATAGATTCTTCTCTACTTAACCCAATGATTATTCTAGTTTGAAGGCATATGCTAGATTAGTGTCATTAATTGATAGTTGAAATTAGGGCTGCAAATGAGTCAAGCTACTCGTGAGCTACTCGTGAGCCGCTCGGTCAAAGCTCGGCTTGAGCTTGACTTTGACCGAGCTCGAGCCGAACTCGAGCCGGCTCGTTTAAAATTCGAGTCGAGCTCGAGCTCATATAATGCTTGCTCGATGGCTTGTCAAGCTTTTTCGAGCCTAAGTATATAATATATAATTTTTTTTATTTAATATTAAAACTCTAATAATATATTTTTTCCCTCTCTTTTTCTTCAAAGCCCATATGAAAGGCCCATAATCCATAATTAAAACCCTAATTTCTAACACATCTACGACTTTCATCTAATCCCTCTTTTTTATTTCTCATCTAACATAATCTGACTATTCATCTAATCGTCTCTTCTTCTCTCATCTAACCTGTTCATCTAATAGCCTTTCTTTCCTTCTTTCTACATTTTCTCTTCCATGCCTCTTCTTTCATTCTTCATTCGTTTTCTCTTCCATCTTCACCATTTCTTTCACTCTTAATCTTTTCTTCATTCGTCTTCACATATTTTTTCAAAAGAGTCTTACAGTTACATTACAGGTAATTAAATTTATTTTCTCTTTTTATGATAACTATTGTTTTTGCGTTTTTATTTAACTTTGATTTTTTTTACTTTAAAGAAATCCAGCAACAAAGAAAGGAAAAAATTATTTATTGGTGAACTCAGTGGTAAGGTAAGTCTTGTTCATCTTTTTTTCTTAAAAAAATTTATGCTTATATATCTTTTTTATGTATTAGGATAAACTTAGACTTCGATTATTCTATACCTAGGTTGGATGAATATATAGAATAATACTTATTAGTTTCGATTATTCTATAAAAAGATTAAGAAAAAGATGGAAATAATTTTTTTTTAAAATAAATTATATATAATAAAAGTATATTATATATAATATTGAAAGAGATAAAAAAGGGTTAATATATTATATATAATAAAATAATATTAAGATATAATAATTAGTTTAGTATAAAAAGAAATAAATATGGTTAATATTTTATTTATAATAAAATTATATTATACTTATATTGAAAAGAGATAAAAAGATACTTCTATTATATTATACTTATATTGAAAAGAGATAAAAAGATACTTATATTATACTATATATATATTTTTTTATATATAATATATATTATAATATAAAAAAAGATTGAGAACCCTTCGTCACCTTCGCATTTTCGGCCAATCTCCCTAACGAACTTAAGGTATTAATTTTAGAAAAACCAACCAAAGAGAGCTAAGAGGCCAAAGCTACAACAATAAAGATACAAGCGGCAACCAGCCAAAGTCAGAGACAAGCCCACAGCCTCGATCTGACTAATCTAATATAATACAAAAAAATAAGAATAAAATGACTGGCAAAGGAAAGTACGCTTGACAGGAGTTTCGTGGAAAATAAAAACCTTTTTCGGAAGCGATGACTTACGCCCCTCTTTCTTAGGGCGTTTAAAGAGCGTGACTCGGAGTTTCCTTAGGTAGCCACCGACCTACAGTTATCCTTAAACTTCCGTGCTTGGTGGAGAAGAAGCGAACAAAGGTACGCTCGCTTGCTGTCTTGTTCTCTGTCGCGAACTGGGATCGCTCGCCAGCTAGGTCAGATTGGAGCAACATTGTATGAGAACATATTACCCTCGGGGACTTAAGGAATGATATAAAAAAACGGGGAAAAATTCAAAAAGAAAAATGAAGTCGAAGAGCCCAGATTCCAAATGAACAAATTCAAACTGGAAAAGGATCTTTCTGATTCTCGAAGAATGAGGGGCAAGGGGATTAATCGAGAAAGATCTCTTGTTCTTATTAGAAGATCGTGATTGGATCCGCATATGTTTGGTAAAGAGAATAGTCTTCTCCTTTGAAAATAATTCAAAATGAAAATGTACTTTTTCTATAAGTCGTCTCCTGGAGAAATAGAGTTCAGAACATGAGCAATCTAGTCGAAGAAGTACTTCCATATCCTCCCACCCATTAAAGGTACCAAGGTACTCGTCTATACCTCTTTTAGTATAAATACTATAGCACGATTGACGAAAATAGGTAGATTGGACCAACTCTTCGACTAAGATCATACTTAGTTCTGTCATAACCACTATGTCTGCTTTTTATTTTTTTTTCAAAGTATAAATTTGGGATTGAATTAATCCCTAAGGGTGCATAATTTCTATGCATAAAGCTAAGTGGAGAAAAGGTGTAATTACCAGATAGAAGCACGTTTTGAATACCAAGAATATCAACTTCTGAAAGTTTATTGATATAGTTATTTAGTTTAAATACCAAACTATGAAGAGAACTTTTACTACTGTGATGAGTTAAATCATCCACCGTCCTACCATCAGTATATGATCTATACGTTAGATGGTAAAGCATAGTATAGACAGGCCTAAATCTTGATAATGTCATGCTAAATATATGAATATATTAGTAAATACACCATGCATCGAAACTGACTCTGTAAGCGTAATAATAAGAATAATAGTACCAACCATGATTGATAGTGTTTTTAGCTTACCGCTGGGAACTTTATTCTCTATCTTTTTGGTTTCCAAAGGAATATTGTTATGGTGCCTTGAAGGGTGCATTAATCCTTTAAACCCAGTACCAACGGGTATGAGTCCTCCTAAAACAACATTTTCTTTCAAGCCTTTCAACCAATCGATACGACCTCGAAGAGCAGCTTTTGCTAAAACTCGCGTTAGCTCAATTCATAGCCTTCCTTTCTCCTTCCCTGTCAAGATGAACAATGCGGCTAAGCGTGCAGATTGTTGGTTTGGCGCGAAGCTCACTTGTCTGAGTAGAAGTGCTCTCCTGCAGCCTAGATCTAGCTCAGCTTTCTAGTTTCGTACTGACGGATCGTAATAACATAAACTTTTTCAGAGTCTGGGGACCGACAGAAGTCAAGGAAAAGTGCCGGTGGGTGCAGGTTGCTGTTGCGTCTATTGCGATGCTTTGAGGCGGTTTCTTATCTAGAGCTGAACTAACCTTACAGAAGGGTGTTGATCCTCGCACCGAACTATTTTTCTGGTGCTACATCATAGGCATACTGGGAACGTAGATAATTGTAACCATATACATATGAAATGAGAGCAATGGAGTACCAATTCTCGGTCAATCCTGTAACACGTGCAATCCCATCTCCAACTATCGCTTGCTTGTTTTGCTTCTAGCTGTCAGTCCTCCAGAATCGTTTCTATCGCTGCCCTCAGAGTCACTGTCAGACTGCCTTCTCTGCATTCTCATCAGCTTGATTGGCCTCCAAGAAGGATTGTCTTTCTTCTCGGAGAAAGGAGTGAATGTCGGAAAGCAAGCGGAAAGGAAACTTCTAACTGCATTACCGGGCAGAATGCCAGAAGATTAAATGTCACTTGCTTAAGATAGGGACTGAACTTCCTTAGAACATAGATAAGCACCTGAACTGCCACTCGGATTGGAGAGCGGGTACTAATATTTCTGATTGATGTATTTCAGTTAAAAATCCTGAAGTAGCAAAACCTTGAAATTAATATATATTCAATATTATCTAAGATAGCAGCTGACATTTTAGCAATTCCAGTGAATTTAGTGGCTTCAGAAGCAACATTTAGTGTTGGAACAAGAGTCATTAATTCTTACCGTTTATCGCTATCTACGAATACAGTGCAAACTCTACTTTGTGGAGGTGATTGACTTCGACATATAAATGGAATGAAAAAGAAGA
This sequence comes from Impatiens glandulifera, assembly GCF_907164915.1. Taxonomy (NCBI): domain Eukaryota; kingdom Viridiplantae; phylum Streptophyta; class Magnoliopsida; order Ericales; family Balsaminaceae; genus Impatiens; species Impatiens glandulifera. The sequence goes on from NC_061863.1 coordinate 3,152,056, forward strand.
CTAAAGTAAGTTTTATAATTAAATTCTTATGTTATATACTGAATTTTATTCTTATTTAATTAAAGAGAAGACATATCAAGAAATTTTGTTACGGGTATCTACATCTTAAAGTAAGTTAAATTTTAGTTATTTGTTTTAACATTTATTTTTTATATTAATTATTTTTAAGATTAAACATTTCATATTATTGAATGCAGGGTAGTTGTACGTGTGCTATGATTGAAGAACATGAGTTAAAAAGATTAATATATTGAATGTTCAAACAATTTTTATTGTTTTGTACTTTAATTTTTGAATTTTATGTTTTAGAATTTTGATTAGTAATGGTGATTTAATGTTTTGGATTATTATGTTTTATAATTTTGAATAGTTATGATTGTTTCATATTTTAATTTTGAAATATCATGTTTTTATTAATATGTATGAAAGATTGATATTTTAATTTTATAAATAAATTTGGTTCGAGTTCGAGTTCGAGCTCAAGTTTGAGCTTGAAAATTAATTTTTTGTTCAAGCTTTCGAGCCGAGCTTGTAGGTAATATAGTCGAGTCGAACTCGAGCTCAAATTTATAAGCTCGTTCGAGCTCGAGTTCGAGTCGAGCTAATAAATACTTAATCGAGTCGAGCTCGAGCTTCAGCAAACTGGAGCTCGGCTCGGCTCATTTGCAGCCCTAGTTGAAATTGGTAGTTAAAACTTAAAAGACATGTTCTAAATTTGTGCTTCACTAATTAGCCGTTAAAAGAAATTCCCTAAATAAGTCTATAACATTTCAAGGTATTACAATTTAATCATCAAGTATTCAAATAATATAATATTATTCTTTATAAAAGTTCGTTTTCTCTCTCTAGAGTTTTTATATTTATTGAATCAAATATCGAGTGTTACTTCGAGTAAGATTGACTAGTTATTCATTCTTTCGAAGATCATATCTAGTACCGTACGGATCATTGGTGGAAAGACCAAGTCCGTGACATATCGCACAGGCATGACCCTCATTTCAACTCAAAGCACTTCCGGATGAAATCGAACAGTGATTTTTTTTTGTCTCTTAATTCGACTTTTACCACTTACTACCTTGTTAGATTTTTTAGATATATAATTTTACATTAATAAAATTATATAAATATAATATTATTTTTAATTGTTATAATTAATGTGTGATAGATAAAAAAAAAAATAACTCTATTAGATTAAATAATACAAAATTACAAATAACTAAAAAAAATTATGATATTGAGAAATGAATTAAGAAGATATTTATTTAAATTTTTCATCCTAGGTCAGTCATTAATTGTGGTTACAGCATAAATAATTTGTGAAAACAAAGTTTTTATATATAATCACCTAGCCTTATTAGGTGGGTATGATTATGTAAAATATTATAATATCCTACATACTATCTAAAAAAACTCCTTATATATTATATATTATATTATATGAAAAATGATAGAGAGCGCCCACTTGAGACAGCGACTGGGAGAGTGATGCGTGGGTTGACAGGTGGAATATTCTCTCTCATATTATTAATTATTTTCTCTCCTATTATTAATTATTTTCTCTTTTCTTATTAAGTATTGTTGTCATATATATATATATAGAAGAAGACAGCCATGAAACTCTCTGCTCTTTTGAACATGTTCAAATTGAAGAATCGACAGAAGGAGAGAGGAGAGACGGCGGCGACTGCGGCGGCAACTGCAAGTGTGGCTTCGGCGGCAACTACGACGGCTGCAACTGCGACTGAGACGGGGAAATGTAATAGGAAGCCTTCAAGGGAGTGGTGGCCTAGCGACTACGACTGTGGCACTTACGTGGCTGAACCGGGGATAGATTGGAAAGCTTCTGTCTATTTAAAGAGGGTTCATAACTATCATGCTCAAAATTCTGATTGACCTTCTTCGTTCAATTTATAATGATATATATTTATATCTATTTTTTTATATATCAATCTAGCGACTATATTTTGCTAATTAGAACGATCATTATGTTGGAGCAAAGATCGATATTCTAGCTTGTTTGTAATTGTTATTAATGGTTGTGTTTGATTTAAAACATTTTTTTTTGTTAAATTTAATTATGTCCCTAATTTAAGACTATCTTGTTCCTTGACGGCCATCCCGTCTCAGAGACAACAAACAATCTTTACGTCTTATCCTTGTACTGGAGAGCATCCATGGTGGCGTAATTGAGAGATGGTGTTGAAAGCGAAGAAAGGGTAGACATTAACCATGAGGTATGAACCGGTTTGTTTTAGCATGTTGTTGATAAATGGAAAGGGTATGAGCTGGTGAGGGCAAAGAGACTGATAAAGTGTCCAAACTAACCCACTTCCAACACATGATGTCAAATTGGTCGAGTTTGACCGAACATATGAAATACATTATAAGACCGAGTTTAACTCTGCCAAGATAGTCTAACGGTAAGAATCGACTTAAAATACATGTCACATTGTTTAATTCCATATACATAAAAGTGAAACCATGATTTTTTTAATATCATGCTAATTTTCTTTAATTAAAAAATAATAATAAAAGTTTAACTAGAGAAGAATGGATCATGTAGCAGGTATTAAGGATGTGGGATTGAATATACTTATAAATAATTTATTATGAATTTTAAAGAAATTGAATTGACAAGAAGTGTTAAATATGTCAAAATAGTGTTACTATAAAAGCTGAATCAAATGAAAAAAAGGAAATAAAAGAAAATTGGAGAGGCATATAACCTTCTAAGTACAGTTTTAAATTTGTGTTTATCCAATTTATAAATCATAGAAGTTGTCTATATATATTTATCTTTTATAAGCTTTTTAATCGAATTTAAAATTAAGGGTTTGAATAATTAATAATGAATTAACTCTATTAGTAATATATATTAAGATTGTTTTTCCATTTATTGTAACCAGAATTTAGATCCGAAAAACATCTATTTTCATATAATCTTGTTTAATTTTATTAATTTTCACATTATTTTTTTTATTAAAAGATAACTAGTTGTAACGTCTAAAAACGATGGATATCTTAAAACGTTTGTTCGACTTGATTTTAACCTCATAACTTACATTTCTCTCGAATTCCGAGTGGGATGGAGAACCAAAATAATAGGGTAAACTAAAGTCTAATTTGATGTCGAAATTATTAAATCTCGTGACTTATCTTCCCCTCGAACCTCGTAAAATGATATAAGAGTATGACTTCCTCGGAAATCATCTTGTGTAAAATGAGGTGAGGAACCGAAATAAGATTTAATGATATCGATTAGACTAGGTTTGACTTTTTAGAGTCACCACCAAATTTTCTCTATAAGAAATCGAAAAAAGAAAAAATATTATACGTTCTCGAACGTGAATAAAAGAGATTTTGATCAAGGTTCGAGGCTTGTTTACATGTGAGAAAAGACAAAAACGTTATGTCTCTTAATCCTAGGAGTGGGAAAAATTACCGATATCATAGGTATATCGAAAATACCGTACCGAAATATATCGAAAATATTGATTTTTAAGGTATACCGAAAAAAATGTAAGGTATGGTACCGATACCAAAATTATTGGTACGATAAAGGTATGAAATTTTTAAAAATTTTGGTATATCGAGATATACCGGAATACATAAATAGTATTTATAAATTAAAAAATATATATAATATATATAATACTTAAAAGGAAATAATTAAATAAATTTGATATTAATTTAATTATGAAAATATAATTTTTAAATAATATCAAAATAGAATTATACTGAAATATTATTCAATATATGAAATCTTGACCTTACTGATGAGATTGATTTTTTTTTAAAATAATATGTTCTTTAGATATCAAATGTATAATATTGATACCATACCGAAATTAAGGTATACCGAAATCAAAGTAAGGTAAAAGTATGAATTTTTTGTATATCGAAATCAATATTAGGTAAATGTATGCATTTTTTGTATACCGAAATTTTCTGTAAGGTATAAGATATGGATAAAACATCAAGGTATACCGTACCGACCCACCCATACTTATACACATTGAATGATAGTTTCTATAATAAACTTTGGTCATTTTATATAAAAATATTTCTTTTACACTTCGTTTATTTAACACACCCTAGTAATGCATCTAAGTATAAATCCAAACTTAATCGTGCGACTAAATACTTGTAACAATCCATCCTTAAGGCACGCGTCTAGGTTATCATGGTACCAAGAAATAAATATGTAAGATTGAGATAAGTACACATATGGGAGGACTATATCTCAATAGCACCTGAAACACACAGGATCAAATAAATTCAAAGTTAGAAAATAAAAATATATAAAAATCAAAACAAGACTTAATATATCTATTTTTATTTTTATATTTTTGTTGGACATTTTTATTTAGCCTTTTTTATATTATTTAGGGTTTTTAAAGATTTTTTATATTACTTTTTAAATCCAAAACAAAAGAGAAATAAGAATGATGAATGAGTCAACTAATTGACAATATGAGTTTGGGCATAGGTGTTTAAGCCATACAAGTTGTTGGTTTAGATGGTCACGGGTCAAACTTGAGGTGGAATGAGGTATTGGATTCAAATCCTAGCAGACAATACAAATAAAATTTGGCAGCTCACATCAAATCTAGAAACCATCCACACAGCAACGAGCCACGTTGAAAGAGTACTACGCATCCGGTTGGGGTCGTGTTCAGGCACTCATCCATATTAAAGATATGGAAGCTATTAAAGATAAAGGTATCCATTTACCTTCCAAAGAGACTAGAATTTCAAATAAGTTAGGCTCATCGGATTCTAAAGAACTCTTTGGTCTTGCAAGCGGCTTAAAAGGATCGGTTATTAATATTCATTATTACAATCTCTTTGAAGACATTTTTAATGGTTTAACCGTTTCAGCATAATATAGAGTTCATAACAAATAATCGGTCTCTAGATGTGAACGGATTGACAACATCAAATGGGCCTCTCATTTTTATGGTATGAATAACACGACCCATTTATAGTTTTGTCTCAAAATATTTGGGCTTTGAATATTTTGTTGTATTGTAGGAGAATGGATGGCTGAATGGTGAAAAATGCAAGCACGGAGGAATATCATGAGTTTGTCAAGGCCCAAATGGATGTGTACGGAAGGGCTTCGTTTGGATGGGCTTATTGGACTTTGAAGAATGTAAATAATCATTGGAGCTTCTGATGGATTATCCAAAATGGATACATCACCATCTAGTTTGGGATGAATTTGATATCCATTTAAAGTCAATTGAAATCTCAATGTAACTCATGAAATCTTATTATTCTAAATAAATCTAACTATTCTGGTAATGGTGTCGATAAACAAACTAGTTTAAATTTTTATTATTTTAAATTATGATGTTAAGATTTTATAATTTTACAAATTTATAAATTATTTCGATTTTGATTGTATATAAATTTATATTTACATATTTTTTTTAAATTATAATTTATTTAAATAAATGAACTTGTGTTATTGATTTTATAATTATAATTTTATTAGTGATGTTTATTTATGATTATTTTTAAATTAATTTTATGTTTAATTATATATAATAATAATAATATATTTTTTAAAATAAACTCTTAATATTTATAATAAACTCTCAATTTTACAAATTTATAAATATAAAACAATTCTACTTAGACTTTGAATTCCTTCGCCTTGACCATTAATTTGATTATATTATTTTGATTAACTTTATTCATTCATTTTCTTCTTTTTAAAAAAAATTAAAATCAATCTAAACTTTTATAAATGATTCAAGTTATTTCATTCATTTTCTCTTTTAAAAAAAGAAAAAATTGATATTGGACCCATCAATCTAAACGGTTAAAAATGATTCAAAATATTTCATTCATTTTCTTCCGGGAAATTTGATGAAATGGCCCTAATAAGTAGTCTAATTCCAAAAAAGGCCCACGGTTGATAAAGTTGGCAAAAAGGGCCTTTTTGCCCTGTGAAAAGTCTGTAATAGCCTTTGCGCGCCTGTTTTACTGCTCAACTACGAGAAATGTATTTCTCGCATTTGGTATTTCTCGCATTTGGTGCTCAATTACGAGAAATGTATTTCTCGCATTTGGTATTTCTCGCATTTGGTGCTCAATTACGAGAAATGTATTTCTCGCATTTGATATTTCTCGCATTTGGTATTCCTCGCTTTTGGTATTTCTCGCATTTGGTAATATTCTCCGTCACGAACCCTAAATTTAGGGTTCTCATATAAATACTCTAAAACCCTAATTTCATATTGTCATTGTATTCTGAAGCTGCCAAAATGTCGAAGCGAGGTTAGTGTTTTCATCTTCTATACAATTCTCTGTTAACTACATGTTTGATACTTGATAGTAATTCAATGTTGAAAAACAACGTGTTTCAGGTCTTCCTGTGGCGGCTACAGTCAACTGTGCCGACAATACCGGCGCGAAGAATCTCTACATCATATCAGTGAAGGGGATCAAGGGTCGTTTTAATCGATTGTCGTCTGTTTGTGTGGGAGATATGGTTATGGTGACGGTGAAGAAAGGGAAACCTGATTTGAGAAAGAAGGTCATGCCTGCTGTCATTGTTAGACAACGCAAGCCCTGACGCCGAAAGGATGGAGTGTTCATGTATTTTGAAGGTGTATTTTGAAGTTGATTTAGTAGATTCTGATTTTGTTTTGTGTTATAACTTGTTACTTGTTTAACCAATTCTTTGTTATTCTTTACTAGAACAGTTAGACTGAAGAACCCACTTTTTTCACGATCTGATTGATACAATTCCTTATTTGATTACAACTAGGGCAAATCAAACAATTTGAAAAGCATGCACATTTCTACAAGTAAACAACTTAACCAAACAAAGCTCATCATAATCAGATATCTGTTTTGACAATCAAAGTGTCATTTTGTTAGTGTACAATTTGACTTTTTGATTGATTGTCATGTCTCACTTCATCATCACAATGTCTTTAACCCCCTTCTTCACTGCAATTCACTTTTGTATGACAAACTCTCAATGTTGAGGATTTAGAAATAGTTTTTCTTTAGTATTGGTTTTAAAGGGTATTTGGATATTGTATATACCCACTAAGATATTAAAGAAAGAGTATTAGGGATAATGAATAGAGTTTATGGTATGATGAATGATGTATTTAGAAACACTATACTCACTTATTTGCGTTCAAAGTCTTACATATTTCTTGGTCTTCTCAATTTTGAACAATCACAACACAAATTTTTTTATATGTGAAATTTGTTGATTGTAATATGTAAATATCTTGGTTGATAAATATGTTGTTACTATGCAGATAATGCTGGTGTGATAGTGAATCCTAAGGGAGAAATGAAAGGTAAAAAATGTCTCAAAATGTGTTAAATTACTATATCATCTTTATGCCTCATTCATTCACTCACCATTATTTGTTTGATGGTAAAAAAAAACAGGTTCTGCCATTACTGGTCCAATTGGAAGGAATGTGCTGATTTATGACCCAGAATTGCAAGTGTTGCCAATGCTATTGTCTGATAAAACCGGGGGACTCTTTTGCTTTTAAAAAACTTTTCAATTTTGTTTTTTGATTCACAATTGAGATTAGAATCATATACCCTTTCAATTCTTGTGATACGCATAACATATTTATGAATGTTGATGTATGTGAGTATTTTCAATTTTGGGTCATACCAAACATTTATTCAAATATGTAAAACATCTAGTCAAGAAAATGTGAAATAAATAAAGCAGATGGTTAAAAGGTTTATATCTAATACCAACATATATAATGTCAACAATTCTTACAGGACAAAGCAAAAGTCGCAAGGAGTTTTTATGTTCTTATCAAAGCACATAGTTAGCCTCTTAATTTCTCCATAGTTAGCCTCTTATTGACATGATTCCATTAAGATTATAGTTGTTGAAGCATGAGTCTGTCGGATTGACATGAAATAAAGAAAAATCTGTATCTTTTATAAAGGATATTTTAGCTATCACTTTAAGAGATTATGCATGTTTTATGATGAAAAATGCTTATAAATTTGTACTCGTAAAATGAAACCAGACAACGATTTGTCAATTATCATCTGATTTCGGTTTTCATATTCATAAAAGTATTTCAAAACATGTATTTTTCATCCTGCGGTCTTAATAACATAATGGGTTTAGCAAAAAAATAATAAACATTTGGATATAAACTGACTGTAAAACTCCACAAATAAACTGTAATTTTCACTCAACAATCTGACTGTAAAAACTCCATAAATAAACTGTAATTGGCATAGTGTTTGCTTAAAAATGATGCACAAGAGAGACATAAAGACAGTAATAGTTTACAAATTTAAACAGATTCTGGTTCAACCCAACAAACATATTTCACTAATCTTCGTCACTATCATTCCCGAAAACTGAAGCTATTGGAATCTTTGCCTTCTTCTTTGTCGAGCTACTGTTTGAAATCTGGCCAACATAAGAAACTGTCTAATTAGGAAACAACAATGACAAGAGTCCCAACGGAAGTAACAAGGAAAAACAATTGCCTCCCTTTTTGGCTTAGCTTGTTTTGCAGATTCTTGAACTTTGGCAGTAGAAGCAAACAACCAGGTAATAAAAACTGTACGAAATTCTCAAGACCTTCCAAACTTGATGATATCAATTCCCCTCTAAAGACACACATATAAAAGAAATATGTGATGCCTTCTGCTAATAAATGTTGGTTTTGTAAAAAAAAAAAGAAGCAAGCATCAAGCTCCAATTATTCGGGTATGCACACATACAAACTGCAAAAAGCATATCTCTCGTTTCTTAGCAATCTCCCCTGTCTCCTCTAACTCCACGTAAAGTTTCTTCCTTTGGATATTTTCTTCAGCAGTATAAAAATCATCCTCTTCCTGTTTTCCAACTCCCAATTTTGCATCCCGCATACCAGACTTTATTGGCTCAATTATTCCTTAATATAAACCGAAAAAATAATTTACTACCCAATTATTTGATAGAGAAAACATAACAGATGCACAAACAATGAAGTTCCTGAACAAATGTTCAATTCTCGTGTCTATATTAAGAGCCAGTTCACCCATAAAACCTTGCTATAACATATTATAATCAATCTACTTCAATAGAAGAATTGATGTTTATTTACCTTGTTCATCCTTCCCAAGACCTTTTCCTTTCCAACCCATCTTTTGGAGAAACCTAAATCCAATATTAGAAGATGACATTTGTGTATTCAATGAAGCTTGTTCTACATTATCAAGATCAACATTTTCAGTAGGCATGTGATTAATTGGCAGATAAAACACAAGAGTATGAATTTCTGAAATATATGTAAGACAATCAAATTTACATTTGTAGAAATCCAACAACCAGCAACCTAAGAAACATCTCGATACTTACATCCACCTTTTCCGGTAGTGTATCTCCCGGATTCGTTCCTTGTCTGCTGTTATAGCATCTTTGGTGATTCATTTTATCCTGTATACATAAGACTAAAACCCTTAGAACTAAAGAAGAAACGAAAAAAACTCAATTAATCACAGAGAGGAAAGATCAAACTTTAGGGATTCGAATTTCTAATCTCATATAATACCAACCATTTCCTTCAAACTCAGTTGACCTATCTAGCCAAGTCTGCATATTTGATGAAAGACCCAATCTCAAAGATTAATAATTTGAAAGAACAAGATCTAGCTAGAGAATACATACAAGGCTTTAGAAGTGTGGTGTCGAGGTCGGAGCGAACATTGCGTTCGACGGTGACGGGGGCAAGTGGAGCCTCCGATGATAAGGCGTTCTTGTCTTCTTGAGTCGTCGTCATGTATGTGTGTTAATCTGATATCCAGAGATGAATGCATCGCGATCGCGTCCTCCATTGGAGATTGTTCTTTCGTAGTTTATTGTAGATCGATTCGAAACCCTAGCGAGAAATGTCCGAATCTCAATATATATACTCAGATATACCAAATGCGAGAAATACCAAAGGCGAGAAATACCAAAGGCGAGAAATACCAAATGCGAGAAATACCAAATGCGAGAAATACATTTCTCGTGATTGAGCACCAAATGCGAGAAATACATTTCTCGTAATTGAGCATCAAATGCGAGAAATACCAAATGCGAGAAATACATTTCTCGTAATTGAGCGATAAAACAGGCGCGCAAGGGGTATTACAGACTTTTCACAGGGCAAAAAGGCCCTTTTTGCCAACTTTATCAACCGTGGGCCTTTTTTGGAATTAGACCTCTTATGAGGGCCATTTCATCAAATTTCCCTTTCTTCCCTTGTAAGAATGATTCAAATTATTTAAGCATAAAACATGGTATTTAAAATATATATATATATATATATGAAAAAAAGCTCATTTAAACGTATGTACTTGTACAACTAGCTCACTTAAACATATGTACTAATAAAAGGTCATTTAAACGTACGTACTAGCAAAAATTGGCTCATTTAGCCTCTTTTAACAACCATGGTTAACTTTTATTTTTAAATTTATATATTTATTAATTAAATATTAATATATTTTTTCTCTCTTTCCTTTTCATTTATTATTTCATTTATTACTAATAAATAACCCTTTATTTTATCTTTTTTATAATTTTTTATTATTTTATATGAGTATTTATAATTAATTATTTTAATTTTATTTTATATATATGAGAATCGTTAATTATTTTAACTCTATATTTCTTCTTCTTTTTTATATATTTTTTATATTCACATTAATTATTTTAAAATTGTTTGATCCCAATAATTAAATATAACAATGAAAATTCTTTGAGCAATAAAAATCCTTCAACACAAAAATAAATCAATTAAGAATTAAGAATTGAATAATAATAAAAACTCATTCATCAAAAACTAAAAGAGTAATAATCAAATATTAGACAAAACAATTCATTTACTACTAATATAAGTCGTGAATAAAAATTAAATAAAAAATTATTAATTTCATTTTTATTTATATTAAACTAAATAAGAAAAAACCCTTTTTCATTTTTATTATATTAAATTAAATAAGAAAAAATCCTTTAAAAAAATATTACAATAAAATATAAAATTCATAAATAAGTTGTTAAATTTTTTTAAAAAATGAGAATTTAAGAAATATGAGAAATAAAAACTAATAAAAAAAATGAAGTATAAAAGAGAAATTAATGAAAAAGAAGGAGAGAGAAAATATATTACATAATTTAATAAATGAAAAAGAAGGAGAGAGAAAATATATTAATATTTAATTAATAAATATATAAATTTAAAAATAAAAATTAACCATGATTATTAAAAGAGGCTAAATGAGCCAATTTTTTATAGTACATATGTTTAAATGATCTTTTATTAGTACATACGTCTAAGTGAGCTAGTTGTACAAGTACATACGTGTAAGTGAGCTTTTTTCCTATATATATATATTTGTCAAGATACCACCTTCGGACCAATACCTAAAACAGACGCCTTAGAACAACTCGGACATCTTGACTTTTCATAAGCTTTGTTAATTTGTTAAATTATTTACTAAAGTTTTACATATTTTATTCACAAGTTAATTCATTATATAAATCATTTCAAATATTCATGAAACAAAATAAATTTTGAATACAAATTGACTAAACAAAACCTTCAACAAAATGGATGCATGTGAACCCAAAAATTAAATTGCACCTCATCTTATTTTGTTTGAAAAATAATGAATTTGAATGAGTTGAGTTTGAAATTAAGGTATATTATCAATTTTTTTAATTATATATTTGACCAGTTTTGTTCAAACTTAAAACAAGATCTCATTAGAATGTTTCAAACAAAACTAATTTACAAACATTTATAATAAAGTAATCAGATCATATATATTTTATAAAATCAAAATCAGACACTTTTGTCAATTATTTTTCAAGCAAACCCAATCAACATCTTTCTGTAACTTTACCAAAAGAAGAAATCAGAGAAGATGACTTGAAACCAAACTTAATTTGACAGATGAGTCTTCTTCAATATCCTCCCAAAGCAATTACCAGTACCCATCTTCATCTTCTTCTTAATCTTTCTAATCTTCATCATCGATTTCTCCATATCATCATCTCGATTATTATAAGTCTCTGTTAAAATGAAATGGGTTTGATTGATGTTAATATCTAATAATGAATTAGATTCATCAGCAATCTTCATCCTCTTGATCTTCTCCTGATGTAGTTTTTTCATTACGTAGAGCTCTGCTAAACCGATACCAGATGCAGCCATTAAAACTCAATTCAAATCTTCTTATTCTCTGTATTGAAAATGATCGATTGGACTTTGTTTCTCTGTCTGGAATTATGGAAGACGTATTGTAATTTATAGACGATGATCTTGAACAGGAAATAATAAAGTTTGAATTTTTATTATTGTTGACTGTTGTTAATTATGGATGGACGCATGATTTGCTTAGCTTCTTCTTAATGCTATCACTGCTTACGCCATTATTATTGACCCACAAATATCTAAAAATAAAATAAAAATTATGAACTTTAGTGTGAGTATCAACTTCTTATTGCCCAACTCCTTATTGCCGTTAAGTTAGAAGAGATGATAAAACGAGACAATGAACTATGTATGTAACCCGCAAACACACTTAACCAAATGTAAAACTTATCATCTGACGAACTTGAACTTAAGACTTGAAAGTGAGTATAACTCCTTATTGTCACTAAGTTAGAGGAGAGGATCTCACAAACATATAAATAAATAGGAAAAAGTGTTATTTTATCTTTAATTCTTTAAAAATTAAGATGGAAAGACTTAATAGTATTTCATATGAATTTTGTAGAAAAAGTTTTGTGAGAAAAAGATTTATCAAATTTCTTGTTTTTTTAGATAAACTTTAATTACACGTGTAATTTTTACGGATGATATTTACATTATAAAATATTGTATTATAGTTAATCGCATATATCACAAAATATTGAATTAGCTACTCATTAGCCGGGCCGGCCCTGGGGTAAGCCCGACAAGCCTTCGGGCTAGGGCAGCCCACTCCCAAGGTTTTAACTAAATGTATTGTAATTTTGAACATAAAATATTGTAGTTTAGTGCTTCTGGATAAAAATTTAAAATCTTTGTTTTGATTATGGGTTCAAACCTTACCAAAAACTATTTTTTATTAATTTTTTTAACTCGACCCTAGGGTAACAAAAAATTATCGAGCATTTTTCTAACGGGGGTTGGGGCAGCCCAAAACTCGGGGCCGGCTCTACACATCTATATATATATATAATGATACTTAATTTTTAAAGTGTCCGGATTGCCGGGTCGAGAGCTGTGGTTAATTTGGATACTTGGGTCGCCTTTAAATTTAAAACGGTTAAAAATAAAATTAAAAATGCTAGAGGTATGTTTCGAACTTGCAACCTAACAAAATAAGTACAACTCTTTAACCAACTAGGCTACAAAAATTTTATATTTTAAATTCAACACCAAATTTGATAAACGCGGGACGTTTAAATATTAATATAAGTTCAACTTTTTAACTAACTAATCTATATATATATAATGATGCTTAATTTTTAAAGTGTTCGGATTGCCGGGTCGAGAGTTGTGGTTAATTTGGATACTTGGGTCGGATTGTGGGTTGACCCGCCTTAAATTTAAAACGGTTAAAAATAAAATAAAAAATGCTAGAGGTATGTTTCGAACTTGCAACCTAACAAAAACAAGTACAACTTTTACCAACTAAGCTACTAAGACTTTATATTTTAAATTCAACACAAAATTTGATAAATGCGGGACGTTTTAACATTAATATAAATTCAATTTTTTAACTAACTAATATATATATATATATATAATGATGTTGAGTAAATGGATACTTGGGTCGGATTGTGGGTTGACCCACCCATAAACTTAAAACGGTTAAAAATAAAATTAAAAATGTTATCCATAATTTTTTTCACGATTTTTTATATTATTAATCGTGCAAATGCACGGGCTAAATGCTAGTTAGTATGTAGAGTCTTTAATGAAACTAGCATGAATGCACGAATAAGAATATATATATAATATTATTTATTTATAAATATTTTAGATAAAATTAAGTTTGATCTTAAACTTAATATTAACATATATTTTATCATTTCGGCATCTACTTAACCCCTCAATTGACCCTAATCTTGTGGCTCACACTTTTTTATATGCATTTTTTATCCTTTGGACAAGTTACGCACCAATCTTAGTCGCCCTCAATTGATGACACACCTCTTATATTTCGTCAAACTCAACCACTAACCCTTCAATTGACCATCATCTTGTGAATCACATTTTTTTTATATGTCTCTTTATCCCCTCGGCAAACCACCCACTATCCATAATCTTGTGACTCACACTTTTTCATATGTCTTTATCCCTCGACAATCCACTCACCAATCTTATTCAACATCTCTTTTACTCCCAATTCAACAAATCAACAACCAATCTCAATTGACCACAGACCTCTTATCCAACATCAAACCAACCACTAACCACCACTCGACATTCATCTTGTGACCTTACACTTTCAAATGCTCATCAAACCAACTATTAATTCTAACCTCACACTCGATAAACCACCCACCACCCGACTTTCATCTCGTGACCTCACACTTTCAAATGCTCACCAAATCAACCATTAATTCCGACCTCACACTCAACAAACCACCCACCACCCGACATCCATCTCGTGAAACATTTTTAAATGTTCGTCATACCAACCACTAATTCCGATCTTACACTCGATAAACCACCCACCACCCGACATTCATCTCGTGACCTCACACTTTGAAATGCCCATCAAACCAATCATTAATTCTAACCCCACAAGTGACAAACCACCCACTACCCGACCTCCATTTTGTGACCTCACACTTTTAAATGTTCGTCAAACCAACCATTAATTCTGACCTCACACTCGATAAACCACCCACCACCCGACCTCCATTTCGAGATCTCACATTTTCAAATGCTTGTCATATCAACCACTAATTTCAACCGACCTTCATCTCATGACCTCACACTTTCAAATGCTCGTCAAACCAACCATTAATTCCCCAACCCCACAAGCGACAAACCATCAACCACCCGACCTCCATCTCGTGACTTCACACTTTCAAATGCTCGCCAAACTAACCAATAGTTCCGACATCATACTCGACAAGTGACCCACCACCGACCTCCATCTCGAGACCTCGGACTTTTAAATATTCGCCAAAACTTTCAAATATTCACCAAACCAACCACTGATTCTGCTCTCACATTTTTAGATGTCTATCATTTGTGAACACTTAAACTGTTAGATCGTTTATGATTTATGAAATAATTTTATTATTTTTTTGTGTATGTATATTTATATTTTGTATTTAATATTTATTACCAATTAGTTAATTTTATATAAACATAAAAGTTATTTATATAAAGAAAATATTATATATATATATATATATATAAAAGAGAAAAAATATATGATAAAAGATAAAATATATTTATTTAAAATTAATGATGAAAAATAATATAATATGTATATAAGGTAATCAATAAATATAAAATTATGAATGTATATAAGGTAATCAATAAATATATAAAATATCGAGTTCATAACAAATAATCGGTCTCTAGATATGAACGGGTTGACAACATCAAATGGGCCTCTCATTTTTATGGGTATGAATAACCCGACCCATTTATAGTCTCGTCTCAAAATGTTTGGGCTTGGGCTTTGAATATTTTGTTGTATTGTAGGAGAATGGGTGGCTGAATGGGCCAATATTTAAATGTTTGGCTGATTGGACCGTGAGTTAAAATATGGTCAGCTAAAATCTCAATGTAACTCATACAATCTTATAATTTTAAATAAATCTAACTTTTCTGGTATTGATAAACAAACTGGATTCAATTTTTATTATTTTAAATTATAATAGTAAGATTTTATAATTTTATAATTTTACAAGTTTATATATTATTTTAATTTTACAATTCTATATAAATTAATATTTACATATTCTTTTTAAAAAAATTATAATTTATTTAAATAAATGAACTTGTGTTATTAATTTTGTAATTGTAATTTTATTAATGATATTTATTTATGATTATTTTTTAATTAATTTTATATTTAATTATATATAATAATAATAATAATATATTCTTTTAAGATAAACTCTTAACATTTATAATGAACTTTAGATTTTACAAATTTATAAATATCAAACAATTCTAAGTAGACTTTGAATGCCTTCACCTTGACCATTAATATGATTATATTATTTCGATTAACTTTATTCATTCATTTTCTCTCTTAAAAAAAAGAAAAAAAGAATTGATATCGGACTCTAAACTTTTAAAAATATTCAAGTTATTTCATTCATTTTCTCCCTTTTGAAAAAATTAAATAATTGAGATTGGATCAATCAATCTTTAAAAATGATTCAAATTATTTCATTCATTTTGTCCCTTTTTAAAAAAAAAAAGAATTGAGATTGGACTAATGAATCTAAACTTGTAAGAATGATTCAAATTATTTAAGCATAAAATATGATATTTGTCTCGGACTAGTATCTGAAAACTGGAGCCTTAGACCACTAGGTCGTCTTGACTTAGAATAAGCCTTGTTAATTTGTTAAATGATATATACTATGGTTTTGCATCTTTTATTCACAAGCCTTGACAAAAGAAATCATTATATAAATCATTTCATAAAATTAATGAAACAAAATAAAATTTGAATACAAATTGACTAAACAAAACCTTCAACAAAATGGATGCATGTGAACACAACAATTTAATTGCACCTCATCTTGTTTGTTTTGTTTGAAAAATAACGAATTTGAATGAGTTGAGTTTGAAATTAAGGTATATTTTCATTTTTTAAATTATATATTTGACCAATTTTGTTCAAACTTAAAACAAGATCTCTTTTCAAATGTTTCAAACAAAGCTAGTTGATCTCTATTTACAAACATTTATAATAAAGTAATCAATCATATATATTTTATAAAATCAAAATCAGACACTTTTGTCAATTCTTTTTCAAAAAAACCCCAATCAACATCTTTCTCTAACTTTACCAAAAGAAGAATCCAAACTTAATTTTCCGGATGAATCTACTTCAACATCCTCCCCAATAAATTACCATTACCCATCTTCTTCATCTTCTTAATCTTTCTAATCTTCATCATCGATTTCTCAATATCATCATCTCGATTATTGTAAGTATCTGTTAAAATGAAATGGGTTTGATTGATGTCAATATCTAATAATGAATTAGATTCATCAGCAATCTTCATCCTCTTGATCTTCTCTTGATGTAGTTTTTTCATTACGTAGAGCTCTGCTAATCCGCTACCAGCTGCCGCCATGAAATTAACTCAATTCAAATCTTCTTATTCTCTGTAATGAAAATGATCGATGGGTTTCTGTTTCTCTGTCTGGAATTATGGAAGAAGAAGAAGAAGTATTGATAATTTATAGACGATGATCTTGAATAGGAAATAATAAAGTTGGGATTTTTATTATTGTTGACTGTTATAAATAATGGATGGACGCATTGGATTTGCTTAAATGCTATCACTGCTTAAGTCATTATTATTGACCCACAAACATATAAAAATAAATTGGGATAATTAATTAAGTACACTTAACCATTTAATTCGACACGAGCTCAAATTCAAGATCTGAGTGCCACAAAATAATTAACAAAAGTGTTATTTCATTTCTAATTCAATTAAAGTTAATATGAAAAGGTATAGTATTTTATATGAATTTTGTAGAAAAATATTTAATCTACAAAAAAAAGTTTGATTTAGCTACTCATTAGTATGTAAAGTCTTCCATGAAATATGACCCAAATTTATTGGGTGATATCTGAATATTTGTGAGTCGTTAAAAAGTTTAGATTGAGATGGTTGAAATAACAAACCTACATATTTGTATTACTTTTTCAAATATTTTATGATCGAAGATAAATCGTTAAATTTTCTATGATCGTAATCATTAAATTTATATAAATAATATTAAAAGGTAAGAAAAAATCTACCAAACCATTCGTATCGAATCGAACCGTCCAAACCACCGAGTTGAAATCGATTCTGGTATGACTAAACCGAGATATACGATATCGATTGATTGGTAACTATTTGTTTAATCACTTTGTTTAGTATATAAAATAAAAATGATGTCTTTCAGAACTCCCAATAGCCAGTGTTGCATCTACAGCCGCCTGCCAGCCAGCCTGGCTATAACCTACCCACTTTTTAATTCATTGATTTAATGATTTATTAATTAAATCTTTCTCTCTAGATTGAGTGTAGAGGTGTCGATAGTTAAAAATGGTTTTCGTTCATCTTCAAACGTTACATATGGATGCAATTTGCAGGTTATTAGAATCCACCATTTCAATGTATTTTACCAAATTTATTTTTACATGAATAACTTATAACTTGAGAAAAAAAAAAAAAATCTAAACACGTAAAAAAGAAGATATATAGATATAGGGATAAAAATAATAAAAAATAGGTTCGGCCAACAAATGTCTACTACACATAGAGATTTGTCCATTATATTTTATCGATTTTTTTATTGAATAATAGTCAAGGTCATTATATTTAAAAAAGAATCTTAGATCAAACAAGCACTTAAAAACACATTTTAAAATAAATATCTAAGAAAATTAAGAAGATATAATAGTATTTTCCCAATATTTTAAGCTAAAGACAGGTTTTAAGCCTTACGAGGAAAGAACAGGATCCAGTCAAAATCGGAACTTTGAATTCACCCAGAGGAAGAAGAAACCTTCATTCC
This sequence comes from Impatiens glandulifera, assembly GCF_907164915.1. Taxonomy (NCBI): domain Eukaryota; kingdom Viridiplantae; phylum Streptophyta; class Magnoliopsida; order Ericales; family Balsaminaceae; genus Impatiens; species Impatiens glandulifera. The sequence goes on from NC_061863.1 coordinate 3,170,826, forward strand.
GGTGCCGTCGCCGGCGTAGTATTCATTTACATAATCTCCCTTGACTGCTCACGCCATGAAAATTCGAGCCGTCAATCTCGGCGGTTGGCTCGTCACCGAAGGATGGATCAAACCATCTCTCTTCGATTCAATACCCAACAAAGATTTCCTTGTAATCTCTCTAGATAGATTGATTAATCTTCGTTTATGGTTTACATAATATTAATTTTGCTACAATAATTTTTATAGGATGGAACAGGGCTGCAGTTCAAATCAGTGACCATCGGAAAGTTTCTCTCTGCTGAGAACGGCGGAGGGAACATTATAGTCGCCAACCGCCCATCTGCATCCGGCTGGGAAACCTTTTCGGTAAGTCTTTATATCATCAAATTTCAAATAATTTGAATTTAGAAGTTAAAGATTCGATTTTTATTGTGCAGTTATGGAGGATAAACGAAACCACGTTCCAGTTTAGGGTGTTTGGGAAACAGTTTGTGGGATTGAACGGCGCCGGAAATGGGTCGGAGCTGGTGACGACCGCCGTGGTGCCTGGAAGACTTGAGACGTTTGAGATTGTTAGAAAGTCTGATGATTTGAATCGAGTCAAGATTAAAGCAAACAATGGAATGTTTTTGCAGGTGAAACAATTCTGAGTTTTTTTGTTATTTGAATATTTGTGATCTATTTTATGTTCGAATACGAATAATTCTCGCGGATTAAGTCGAATTAACTTATTGGATTATTTGAAATTGTTGCAGGCGAAAACAGGGGATAAAGTGACCGCGGATTTCAAAGGATTGGGGAGTTGGGGAGATGATGATCCTTCTGTTTTCGTTGTTACAAGAATTGGCGGGCCACAAGGAGAATTTCAAATCACCAATGGATATGGTCCAGACAAGGCACCCAAAATCATGAATGTGAGTTTGTTTTCGTATTGATTTTTTTTTTTAGCTATTTGATAAAAAGAAATAAAATTATTTTAATTAATTAGATCAAATTCTAAAAATGGGACGAATTCGGGATCAAATGAGATTTTGAACTTTTTTTTTTCTTCCCAAACTTTAATATATGAAACTCTTATACTGTTAAAATTATAAAAAAACGATAATTTATCTTAAAAGTTTCAAAATATTTAACTTATTATTTTATGTAACATTTATAAATAAATTAATAAAAAATTAATTTAATTACCGAATTTCAGACTAACAAGAATTTTAATTTTTGATTTTATGAAATTCGATAATTAAAACCATCAATCAACTCAAATTTAATAATTAAACTATTGATATTGATTTTTTAATTTTTATTTATAGTTCAAGTCGATAATACCATCTCGTTTGGTGTAATTTTAACATTAGAAGTCCGAAATTATTTTAGTTCGAAATAAGAAATATTAAATCTCAATTTGTCCTAGTAAGGAATCCCAAATTGACAATTCAACCCATAAAAAAAAATTAAAATTATCCTTAATTCAAACAAATCTCCAAGATTTTGAAAATATGTATATTAAATCAATACATTTGAACTTTTTCTCATAAAATATATAATGATTTAAAATGTTGTAATTGGAATAGGAGAATTTTCAATTGAATGGTTTTATAATTTATTTGGACTTAAAACAAATAATTTCAATTTTAAGAAAATGATATTCATAAAGTTAATCAATTAAATATATATTCGGTTAATTATTTATCTATTTTATAGTTGATTCTACTTTTTTAAATAAGTTTTACATAATTAAATTTAAAATTAAATAAGTAAAAATTAATAATAAAAAAATTAACTTCATTTTTTTAGTGTAAGTTTAATTTAACATTAACAACATAGTTTAATTTGAATTCTTTTTAAAATAATTTTAGACTTATATAAAATATTAAATTATCTTAAAATTATATAATATTATCATTTTCTCAATTAGTCAGGATGGTTTGCTTAAATAGTCCCCAAACAACAATTTTTAAGGTTACATCTTTCTAAAAAAACAATATTTTTTTAATTATATCGGTAATTTTCAAACTGCATTTATTATTTCTTATAACAAGATATAACTTTTGATAAATTGAATTGATTTGGTTAAATAGTTTATTTTGATTAGTTTGTCCAACCTATTAAATGGTATAATCAAAATAATAAAAAAACTTATGGGCTTGAAGAATTTAGAGGTTTATTTATGGATATTCTCTTAATATCTTAGTCATATACTTGTTGTTTTTCTTAAAATACAAATAATTACCCTTTAATTTTAAAGGAACACTTACCTTTAAATGAATTTATAACTAATCAAACTAATACATTTTTCATTGCAAATTTGTAATTAAGGATCATTGGAGCACTTATATAGTTGAAAGCGACTTTAAATTCATAGCAACAAATGGTCTAAATGCGGTTAGGATTCCGGTCGGGTGGTGGATTGCGAGCGACCCGACTCCTCCTCTGCCCTATGTTGGGGGTTCTTTGAAAGCCTTGGACGATGCTTTTGTGTGGGCAGAGTATGAACATTATTCAATTCATTATCAAAAACATATATTATCCTCTTTTTTTTTTTTATATATTAAGCATAAATTAATTCTCAATAAATAATAATGTTGCAGAAAGTATGGGCTTAAGGTTATTATTGACCTGCATGCTGCACCAGGGTCCCAAAATGGCTTTGAACATAGCTCATCAAGGGATGGTTCTCTCGAGTGGGGATCAACTCCGGAAATTATCCAACAGACAGTTGATGTCATAGAAAAATTGACTGCCAGGTTCGTTACTTGTTCAATAATAAAGCTAAGTCGACTAAGTTGTTACTAGGGCCGAGTAAAAATGTTGCCTGAAATTTAGTAGACCTTTCGGGGTTGGGTTGGATTGAGTTTGGGTACCCAAATAAATTTAGCTTTTAAATCTAATAAAATGGAAACTATGCCCCGAATTTAGTAGACATTTCGGGTATATATTTAGGTTAATTACCCGAATAAAGTCTAGGTCTTCATGCCCTAGTATGGTTGAACAAAAATAAATTCAAAATTTAGAAATTCTTGTAGAACAACCCTAGGTATGAACATCTATAAATATATGTTTTTCGCTATAGTTTAGTTGTAACATAATTTTCTATGACACATAGTCAAGTCTTATCCTCTAACCAATTCAAAATTAGAAAATTTTGAACAAATTTGGAATAAAGTTTAAAAAAATAATAAAAAAATAATAATATATAATTAAAAAGAATCAAACTGAGAGTGTTTTTTTTGTCACACTGGCTATTAGGCATATAGTAACTTGGTTGATTATAAAAAAAACTATGTTGGGTTTCGACCTAGTATAGCCCATGTGTAGTTTTGTCCCTAGCGCGTATTGAATTTTCACATAAATTTGTTTTGATTATGTATTTTTTTTACTTTGTCATCGATTTATAACCATATATGATCGTTTGTTAGGTATGCTAAGAGTAGTAGCCTTTATGCGGTTGAGCTAATCAATGAGCCACGTGCTCCGGGAGTATCATTGGACGCTCTGAAATTGTACTACGCATCTTGTTATGCTATCGTGCGTAAGCACTCATCGACAGCCTATGTTATCATGTCAAATAGGTTAGGCTCATCGGATTCTAAAGAACTCTTTGGTCTTGCAAGCGGCTTAAAAGGATCGGTTATTGATATTCATTATTACAATCTCTTTGAAGACATTTTTAATGGTTTAACCGTTGAGCAAAATATCGAGTTCATAACAAATAATCGGTCTCTAGATGTGAACGGACTGACAACTTCAAATGGGCCTCTCATTTTTATCGGTATGAATAACCCGACCCATTTATAGTTTTGTCTCAAAATATTTGGGCTTGGTCTTTGAATATTTTGTTACAATAAGTATTGTAGGAGAATGGGTGGCTGAATGGGAAGTGAAAAATGCAAGCAAGGAGGAATATCATAAGTTTGCCAAGGCCCAAATGGATGTGTACGGAAGGGCTTCGTTTGGATGGGCTTATTGGACTTTGAAGAATGTAAATAATCATTGGAGCTTGCAATGGATGATCCAAAATGGATACATCACCATCTAGTTTGGGCTGAATTTGATATCCATTTAAAGTCAATTAAAATTTCAATGTAACTCATTAAATCTTATGATTCTAAATAAATCTACCTATTTTGATTTTGAATAAACAAACTAGTTTAAACTTTTATTATTTTAAATTTATGAGGTTAAGATTTTATAAATTTACGACGAAAGTATTTTATTATATTAATTTACATATATATATATATATTTTTTAAAATTATAATTTATTCAAATAAATGAGCTTGTGTTATTGATTTTATAATTATAATTTTATTCATAGTTTTAAAATACGTGGTCGGACCGTCGGTCCAACCGGTCCGACCGCGAAACGGTTGAGTAGGCGGTTCGAATTTTGACTTTAATACGGCCACCTTCCGAACCGGTCAAAATTCGGTCGAATAAATAAATGAACTTGTGTTATTGATTTTATAATTATAATTTTATTCATAGTTTTAAAATACGTGGTCGGACCGTCGGTCCAACCGATCAGACCGCGAAACGGTTGAGTAGGCGGTTCGAGTTTTGACTTTGATACGGCCACCTTCCGAACCGATCAAAATCTGGTCCGGTCGGTTCAACCAAAAATCTTTCTTTGCAGTTGGTCTCTATATGTTAGTAATGATTTCCGGTTAATAGTATTAGTTGGATATATCTGTCGAATTTGAAATCATTTCCCTTAATTTACTCTAGGCAAGAAGAAAACCCTAGGCAATGACCCAAATAGCACCCCGCGGGTTCATCAAATTCCTCAAGGGTTACAATGTAGAGGTCGCCTCCATAGGTTTTAAGGTAAGGAGAGTCCAGCGACGCTGCCGCGTTATTTCCGGCGGTGTTTACAAAAATCTATTGTTTTTTCCGATGATTCAACTCATCAAAGATATATATTTGAGTTCATAATATATTCTTACCTCGAATAAAGGTAAGCAAACTTATGAGCCGAATAAGAATGTTAGATTGGCTGATGTTTATGACCCATATCTTGATTTCTGATATGTGATTCATAAATGTTCATCCTCTTGTTTTTTAAAATGGATATTCTAGTATTAGTTAGGGCATTTGTATCAGCTTTCTTAATTTGTATCCCTAAAAATAATATAAAATAATAATATCTATATTTTAGAGAATCAAAATATAAATTATTCTACATCAGTTTCCTTATCTTTATCCATATATCATTTAAATATTCATTAAAACAACCAACTTTTCAACCACCTCAACCACTTAATAACTTATTCATATATATTTAAATATTTATTGTTAACAATGAAAGAGAAAATATATTATTTTATTATTTAGAGATGCTACAGTAATCCCTAAATATAAGGATTCACTGTTTATCATCCCTAAAAAATTATAAGGATAAGGAATTTGATAAAAACATTTTTTTTACAACTTTTATGTTATTTATCTTTATAATAGAGATATAACACATTTTAAGGATTCTGTTACAAATGCCCTTAATTAAGAGAGATGATTATAGTATTAATTGATTAGGAGAGATGATGGTTCAAATGTAGTCCATTTCTTTTATTACTTATTAAATTAGATTTTTTTATTACTTATTAAATTAGATTTATAAAAATAAAGATATATATTATATTTTAATATAACTATAAATGTTTAAATTAATATCTCTTTTAATTTACGCCTTCATGGAGGTGTTTTTGAATATAACGTTCAAGAAAAAAAATGTACCGAATTCGGAAAACGTCTTAATATTAAAAAAAAATATTTGATTAATTTTGTATATGTCTAATTGAATATATATACAATTTACGTACCATTATATTTAAATTCATTTTTTAAATTTAAAATCCGGTCCAACCAGTCGGACCGATGTTTGCCAAAAAATACCTGATTGATAATCGGAACCGTTTTTAAAACAATGGTTTTATTAGTGATATTTATTTATGTTTATTTTTTAAATTAATTTCAATTTAATTTTATATATAATAATAATAATATACACTTACTATATTCTTTTAAGATAAATTCTTAACATTTATAATAAATTCTCGATTTTACAAAATTATAAATATTAACAATTTTAGGTAGGCTTTATGTTAGGATTTGTATTTTCTAAATTCGACCCGTTTAAACGATGGGTAAAAACGCAAGAAAAAACACAAGAAAACATAGATTTATAGTGGTTCACTCAAATTGAACTACGTCCACTTCAGTCACCATCATATTTCACTATGAAGAAAAAAGAATACATAGTTTTTTGTTTTATACTTTATCTCTCTAGAATTTTGTCTTCCTTATGTAAACTCTTAATAATCACATATTTTTATGGTAAACATTCAAGTAATAAAATTTAAATAACTCTTGATCAGGACCAAACCCAAAACCAAATACAAACCCAATAAACTCTAATTAATAATTGTAGAGTTTATTATAAGTGTAGGCTTCATAACTCAATAATCTCTCACTTGGAGACTAACTTAATCATCTCTCGATCGGTAGCGACGTTCCATCCGGTGTCTTAACAAAGAAGAACAACTGAAGTTTCTTATTTGTTACAACTTTCGTCAGTATATCAGTTGAATTCTCACTCCCGGGAATCTTCTCAATAGCTAACACTCTATCTTTTAAAATTGACCAAATGAAATGATAACGAATATGTATATGCTTTGTCCTTCCATGATAAATTGCATTCTTTGCCAAATAAATAACACTCTGACTGTCGCATCGCAACACACTTCTCTCGTAGTCTTGACCCAATTCTCACAAAATGGATTGTAACCACATCATCTCCTTAGCAGCATCTGTCACAACAACATACTCTACCTCACAATTAGAAAGAGAAACAATCTTTTGTAATTTTGAAACCCAACTAATTGCAGTACCTCATAGAGTATAGATGTGCATGTTGTGCTCTTCCTACTATCAACATCACCACCATTTTCAACATCAGCATATCTTTCCAAACTCATATTAGGCTTTCGAAAATACAAAGAGAGACTCGCACTTCCTATTAAGTATTGTAGTATCCACTTTACTACTTCCTAATGTTGTCTACCTAGGTTGCTCATGAATCTGCTAACAACTCCCACTACATGTGCTATGTCTGGTCTTTTGCAAAGCATCGCATATATAATACAACCAATGATAGAGGCATACGGAACAGTGACCATGTAATTTTTTTATTCTCTATTGAAGGAAACTAGAGTTTAGATAGTCTAAAGTGACTAGCTAAGGAGGTAGTAACTGATTTTGTATCATACAAGTTGAACCTGTTAAGAACTTTCTTCACATTTTCTTTTTGTGGAAGCTTGAGAACTTCTTCATCCCTGCAAATTCTCATCTCAAGAATTTGTTTTGCAACACTCAAATCTTTCATTGCAAATTTGTTTTGCAACACTGAAGTCTGATTCGACCTTAAAGAGTCCATCTCATCTTTCTTTGTAGACTCCCACTTAACTGATTCATCAAATTGTATTGTTTCCTTATAGCATTCATGTTCGCCTCTATCTGTCAATAAGATATAGTTCAGAGATGGGGACCACCTCTCGATTAGTTTTCGATTATTTAACGATCTTCTCAACTGTATAATCGGTGTTTGTTGATTTGCCTCTAGGGCCACGTTCTCAATGATTTCATCTTCAACAACACATTATTCTTCTTCGACAGTCGGTATATATTCAACTGAAAATTCTCTCAAATCGACTGTACTAGTCTCTTCCAACTTGGAATCACCATCTAATGTTTTTCCAACACAATCATTATAGAGAACTTGTTCATTGAAGATAATATTTTTTCTACGAATGATCTTTCGATTTTGATTATCCCAGAAACGATAACCAAACTCGATATCACCATAACTAATGAAAAAACATTTATTAGACTTTGGATCAAGTTTTCTCTTATCACATTCATTAATATGAATATATGATAAACAACCAAACACTTTCAAATAAGAAATGTTTACCTTGTATTGCTCCAGACTTCTTCAGAAATTCTGAATTCAAGAGGAACAGAGGGTCCCATATTTATCAAATAGGCAACAATATTGATAGCTTCTGCCAAGAAGGTTTTAGGCAACCCTGTATGCAATCTCATGCTTCTAGCACGGTCGTTCAATGTTCAATTCATTCGTTTAGCTATTCCATTCTCTAGAGGTGTTTGGAGAACAATCTTCACCATACTAATCTCATTCGCATCACAATACTCTTTGAAATCAAAATTAATATATTCACATTCATTGTCGGATCTCAAACATTTAACCTTCTGATTTGTTTCATTTTCAACCAAAGTCTTTAACTTCTTGAAAACAACAAATACTTCAAACTTTTGCTTCATAAAATATACCCATACCTTTCTCGTCGAATCATTTATAAATGTCACATAGTAGTGTGATCCGCAAATAGAAGAAACATGTGCATGTCCCTACACATCAGTGTGTACCAACTCTAGCCTTTCTTTCTTGAGCTTCTTCTTAATCTTTAAGAAACTCACCCGTTTCTGTTTTCTAAGAATGCAGTTTTCACATAACTAATATTCAATAGACTTCAGTTCTGGAATCTGTCCATTCTTCAAAAGAATTTTCATCCCTTTTTCTCTCATATGGCCCAACCTGCAATGCCACAGTTCACTGTTCTTCGAGTCATCAACTACAGTAGCAACTGTTTCTCTGCAAGTTGAAGTCGTGTATAAATTTCTCATTTTATGACCTCGAGTAACAACTATTGCTCATTTAGTCACCTTCCACGCACCATTTCCACAACTGAAATTGTGACATTCTTCATCAAGTTGTGTAATAGAAATTAGATTGCGCATTAAACTTGGATGTGTCTCACCTTATTAATCTTCCAAATAGAACCATTTGTCATATTCAATTTGATGTCCCTCATGCCAATAATATTAAGTGGCTCACTATCTACGAGATAAACTTTCCCATAGTTTCGAGTCACATAATTCTCCATTAATTCTTTGTGAGAAGTGATGTGGAAAGATGTTTCCGAGTCTAAAACTCATTATTCTATCGGGCTATCAATAGACATAAGTAACGCATCAATGGTAGTTTCTATAACAACGTTGGATGCATCATTTTTATCATCACCGTTTCTCTTCGGTGCTTTGTAGTTTCTCTTCAAATGACCTTGTTTACCACAATTCTAGCACTCAAATGTGCGCTTAGACTTGGACTGACTCCTCCTACTCCTCGACATAGATCTGCTCTTACCTCGGTTGAAATTTTTATCATTACCTCTGCCCCTATTTTCCACATTCATAGCAAAACCTTTGAACGTTTCACCAGAATCAATTTTACGAACCTCTTCAGCAAGAATATGATCTATAACTTCAACAAATTTTAGTTTAACATTTCCAACTGAATTACTAATTGTTGCCCTCATATGTTTCTAACTATTTGGTAGAGATGCTAACAAAATCAGGGCACTAAAATCGTATCCAAAATCAATCTTAACAAATAACAGTTGATTCACTATTGTATTGAATTCGTTCAAATGAATAGTGATAGAAGTACCATCAACAAGTCTTAAGTAGAAGAGTCTTTTCAAGATGTACCTTGTTGTTATTAGATGATTTCTCATACATATCAGAAAGAATTTTCATCAGACTCATGGTGGTCTTCTACTTTGCTACATTGTCTTGGCTAGTGTCAATCGGACAACTCCCAAAACCTATATATATAAGAGTTTCCATTTAGCTTCATTCAACTTCTCTAGTTTCTCACTTAAAGAAATATGAAACTTCTTTCCATAGAAATAATTCTCAATCTGCATCCTCCAGAAGACATAATTTGTTCCATCAAATCTTCAAATCCCGTGTCCTATACTATTCTCGCTTGTCATCGTTTCCAATGCTTAGATCTAGTCTAACTGTTCTGATACCAGTTGATAGGATTTGTATTTTCCAAATCTGACCTACTTGAAATGATCTATAAAAACACAAGAACGAAGAACACAAGAAGGCACAAATTTATAGTGATTCACTCAAATTGAGCTACGTCCACTTCAGTCCCTATCAAATTTACTATGAAGAAGAAGAACGAATACATAGTTTTTACCTCACACTATATCTCTCAAGAATTATGCATTACTTATGTAAAACCTTAATAATCACATATTTATAATGTAACATTGAGGTAATAAAACATAAATAACTCTTAGTCAAGCCCAAATCTAAAATCAAATACAAATCCAATAAACTATAATTTACAATTATAGAGTTTATTATAAGTGTAGCCTAAATAACTCAGTCATCTCTATTTTGAATGACTTCGTCATAACCATTAATTTAATTATATTATTTCAATTAGACTTTATTCATTCCTTTTCTCCTTTTAAAAAACAAAGAATTGAGATAGAATTAATTAATCTAAAAATTTTAAAATGATTCAAATTATTTAAGCACAAAAGTACATATTTATAACTAAAAAACAAAATAAAAATATTTGTCAAGAATGGGATTTGAACCCATGCCCTTTCGGACCAGTACCTGAAACTGGAGCCTTAGACCAACTCGGCCATCTTGACTTTTGATAGGCCTTGTTAATTTGTTAATTGATATATACTAGGAATGACAATTTAGGTAAGTTTCGGGGTTTACAAGTTAACGGGTTAAACGATTCTAACCTAAATCTGATATGTTTAATAATTCGGGTCAAAAATCTCTAACTTGAACATGACATGTTTATTTGTGTTTCACCTGAACCTGACTCGTTTGACCCGATTTATCTAACTCAACTCAAACCAAACCCGATATAATTAATTCACATATCTCTATTTCAAATTAAAATGACATCAATACAAAATAAAAATTAAGATAAATCACAAATCCACTTATAAAAAAGTTTATCAAAGAAAATGAGTGAGTAAAATAAAAAAATAACACAAAATTCAAAAGAAATTTGTAAACGGATTATCAGATCTACTTTGAGTCATGTCATGTCATGTCAGGTTGACCCGATTTTGATCTGTTTATTAATCAGGTTAAATAGGTCAACCTGATTTTGACTCAATCAAAAAAAACACATGACCTTAACCTAATTTTTTCGTGTTCGGTCTGTGTCTTGTTTTCGTGTCGTGTCCAAAATTGCCAAAATAATATATACTAAATTTTTGCACCGTTTAATCACAAGTTTTGACAAAATATTTTTTTTCATTATAAAATCATATGAAACAATCAACATATTTAAATCATTTCTAAAAATTCATGAAGAAAAATAATTTTTGATATATGTGAACCTTCAACAAAATGAATGCATGTGAACCCAAAAATTAAATTGCTCCTCATCTTGTTTTGTTTGAAAATTAACCATTTGAATGAGTTGAGTTTGAAATTAAGGTATATTATCATTTTTTTTAAATTATATTTTAATTATTTTATTTGACCAATTTTGTTCAAACTTAAAATAAGATCTCTATTTACAAACATTTAAAATAAAGTAATCAATCATATATATTTTATAAAATCAAAATATAGACACTTTTGTCAATTCTTTTAAAAAAAAACAATCATAATCACTCTCAAACTTTACCAAAGAAGAAATTAGATGACTTAAAACCAGAATGAAGAACCAAACTTAATTTGATGGATGAATCTTCTTCAATATCCTCCCCAAGAAATTACCATTACCCATTTTCTTAATCTTCTTAATCTTTCTAATCTTCATCATCGATTTCTCAATATCATCATCTCGATTATTATAAGTCTCTGGTAGAATGAAATGGGTTTGATTGATGTTAATATCTAATAATGAATTAGATTCATCAGCAATCTTCATCCTTTTGATCTTCTCTTGATGTAGTTTCTTCATTACATAGAGCTCTGCTAATCCACTACCAGCTGCCGCCATGAATTTAGCTCAATTCAAATCTTCCTGTTCTTGTTCTTTGTAATGAAAATGATCTATGGGTTTCTGTTTCTCTGTCTGGAATTATGGAAGAAGAAGAAGTACTGATAATTTATAGACGATGATCTTGAATAGGTTACAATAAAGTTGGGATCTTTATTGTTGTTGTTGACTGTTGTTAATAATGGACGGACGCATTAGATTTGCTCTTTTTCTTCTTAGCTTCTTCTTAATGCTATCACTGCTTACGCCATTATTATTGACCCACAAACATATAAATAAATAAATAAGTATTATTTCATTCTATTTATCATTAATAAATTAACGATCCGTCGAACTTTAATGATTGTATATCAATAATAATATTATGAGTAAGAAAATCTATCAATCCGTTCAAACTGATTAAAAATCGTTCAAATCAAATAGAACAAATCAAATAGAACAGTACAAACCGAGTTCAAATCGATTCTGATACGACTAAACCGAGTTATACAGTTCCATTGATGAGTTTCGTTAGTTTATAGTAAATAAAATTATTTGTTTAATCACTTTCTTTAGTATATAAAATAAAAATGATGTCTTTCAGAAATCCCAATAGCCAGTGTTGCATCTGCAGCCGCCTGCCTGTCTGGATATAACCTACCCACTTTTTGATTCATTGTTCTTTCATTGATTTAATAATTTATTAATTAATTTTTTCTCTCTAGATTGAGTACGAGCTCGATAGTTAAAAATGGTTTTCGTTCATCTTTAAAACGTTACAAATGGATGCATTGATGTTAGCATTTCTACCGTCTAGATACAATTGGCAGGTTATTGAGAATTCACCATTGAAATGTATTTTACCAAATTAATTTTTACATAAATGTAATTTGTGAACAAATTATTTATGAATAGAGTATATATTAGAATTTGATAATTATGTCGTTCAAACCGTTCTAGAAACCGATAAAACCGTCTAAACAGACAGTTTCAAATTTAGTAAATTAACCAACAACAACGGTCTCTCCCACTTACACCCTTAATTTATATTACAAAGTTATTATTGTCTTGACCGATAGTTGGTTGATAAATGACGGTTGGAAAATATTGTGTCAAGTAATAAATGGGAGTGTATTAGTAAGAGTCTCCAACTTAAAGATTTATTTTAGTAATATTTCATTACAAAGTAAAAAATAATTTTTAGATCTAGTAACTCCGTTTCTTTGTTTCAGTAACTCTGTTTCTTTGTTTTTTTTAAAGATGAATTCAATATGATATAAATAATAGTTGAACGACAAAAACAATACAAAACGCGAGTGTTCACATTGTAACTCTATTTCTTTGTTGCTAAAAAGTGGACGGACACAAATTTAAGAAATAATCACAAAATTTTCAAAAGTTATGAGTAGCAAATAAACTACCAACAACGCTGAAAATATTATTCGAATTATAAATATCTGAAATAAAAATTCTTATAAAGCTAAATAAGATGACACATCAAACAAAATACAACACTAACTCAAATATAATAAGTGAAAAAAATAAATATAAATACCCTTCTAATAATAATAAAAAAAAGACATTAATCTAAATATTAAAAATTATTTATCTAAAAGTTAAGATACATTTAATAATATTGAGATTATTTTGTTTTATTTGCGTAATCATTATATCTTATTATTCAGTTTAATTATTAAACGATTATATATATTAGTTTTTATTTAAACCCTAATTTATTTGTTAAAACCAATCTTATTAAGCAATTGCAGATCAAGTCATAACAATATAGAAGTGACTTTTTTACTATGAAAAGGAGTAAAAAACAACCAAGTTCAATTGAAATTGACTAGAATCAAACCTTCTTATAATCATTGCGTCAATTATTCATTTATTTTTATTTTAATATTTTTTGAACAAATATCTAATTTTTTAATATTATTTTACTTTTCTAATATGTTTTTCTTAACTTTATAAAACATGAATCTATGGTATATTTTGAATGTTATTTATCCAATAACTGGGAGGATCTTCTTTCCTTTTGGATGTTTCAAAAATTGAGCCATTATTCAAAAGTATAAAAAAAGGATCAACAATGCAGATAGTTATATAAAAAATTAAAAAAATCACTGTAACTATTGTAACTATTAGTAAAAAATTTTTTTTTTTAAAAATCATTAGTCTAACTAATTTATCACAAATTAAAATGAGAAACATAAATAAAGAAATAAAGAAATAAAAAAATTCTAAAATTTCATATTCAAAAGGTTTGAGTTATTTGTAAGGAAACACATTAGTATAACATATAAGTTGGAAATTCTTGTTTCGGAAAAATTTAATATTGGAAAAATTTAATATTCGATAAATTTTAATATTGGTTTGCGTATCGAAAATCTTTTTTAATAAAATATTATTTTAAAAATATTTATATAAATATGTCCAGATATTTTAAAATTAATTATAACAAAATTTAAATAATCTTTTAGATTTAGGATAATCAAAATCGTTGTTTTGATAAAAAAAAAAATATGTATTTTAAATTAATTAAAATAATTATTTATTTGATGAAAGAGTCGTCAATTAATTTTTAATTTAAATTAAATAAAATATTTTGTATACGTATACAAACATACATTTGACTAGAGATTTCTTTGAATTCGGTATTTGTTGATATTCGGAAAAAGACTTTTGCACTATATCATTCGTACCCGTTAAAAAATTGCCTTATACTTTATAAAATCTTAGATTTTGAAAAATTGGTTTTATTGCACTTTAATTAACAAATTATTTTTCAAGTCTTAGACATTCACGAGTTTTTCTTACATTTAAAATTGTAGAATAATATTTAAATGTTGGTACTTACGATTTGATATCGATGATTATTGAGGAAAATACTTGAAATATATCAGTTTAAGGTATTATGATATAAAAATAAATCTCAAATAGGTCCTTATCAAAATATTTTTTATAAAAAATATTTCAAAAGTATAATGAAATTGTTTTCCATTTTTTCGAATTTAAGAAAATGGTTTTGAGATCCAAATTAAAAAAATAAATTGAAAATCAAATTCAAACCAAACAGACCCTAGGACTGGTCCTTTCGGTCTAGGGTAATGATCCCTCGGTCTTGGGTCGAGACCTCTTAGTCGGGTGTGGAAACTCTCGGTCGAGGTGCGGAAGTCTCACGGTCTTGGGCTAAGTATCCTCATTCGGGTGCGAAGTATCCTCGGTCTAGGTGCGGGGGGCTTCCAATCCTAGGTTAGGAATCCTCGGTCGGGTGCGAGATTCTATCCGCGTTCTGTTTTTTCTTCCGTTATAGCTGGCTACGCGGCCTTATATTATTCGTTGGATGAAGCTTGGGCGCTCATCTAATGGGTGTAGAGTGTACTACACTAAATCTTCTCGATTTCGGGTGCAGTAGGTCACACTACATTTTTAGCCTTAAGACTTGTTTGAAATTGATTATTCTTTCATCCTTTGATTTTATTTTTAACCTACAAAATATTTTACATATTTTTTTATATTTTTAAAGTTTAATAAATAATTTATTTGGAATAAAATAGATACAACATTTATTCTAAATTATTTATTTTAATTTATTTTGATCCCTTATAATTAATTTGAGATAAAATGAAAATAATATTTATCTCAAATTATTTTATTTATTTTTCTGACATTATCTTAATTAGTTGGGATTTATAATTAATTCATTTAATTATTTAATTATGTCTTTTGTCTTAATTTTAATTTTATTTATTTAAAATAATTATTTTTAAATTTCAAAATTGGTAACTAAAATTTTAGTGTTTACCGAACTCATAATTTCAACAAATTAATGGATAATTATGTGTTACCTAACTTTTTAAATCTCAAATATTAATTATAGGAAATTATCTAGATGATCCTTCAATTACTCTAATTGCTTACTTTTAGTCTTAAAAATAATTTTTAAATAAATTATTTCTCAAACTTTCATAAATGGAAAAGGTTACAGATGACTTTTCTGTCAATTTTTTTGTTCAACATAACGCTACTCTAACTAAAAGCCCTACTAGTATGATAGTTAACTTTAAACTCTCCAACTTATATATTCATAATTTTATTTATATAAATATTTATACAATTTTATATTTAATTATTAATTATTTTAATTTTATAAATAATTTTTTTATGTGTGAGTATATATTTATTAAAATGAGGAAATTATTTTTATTATTTTATTTGAATAATCGAATGCCTCATTTATTTTTATACGTAAGCATCTATTTATTTAAATGGGGGCATATTTTTACATTTTAAATAATTTATTTTTTTCTATTAAGAATTAATTCTCATTTAAATAAATAGATACTTAAAATTAAAAAATATATATAATTATCTATAAAATAAAAAATAATTAAAGATCTATTGCTAAATTATATAAATACTCTACATAAATAAAATTTTCAATGTATGAGTTGGAGGACAAAAGGCAACCGTAGAATAGTTTAAGGATTTTTAGTTAGAGTTGCGCTTATGTGTTAATTTAAACGTTTATGTGTTATTTTAAATGAAAAAAATTGATTGAAGGGCATTATTGACCCTTTTCTCAAAATACGAGGGATAATTTGTTTTAAAAAATTATTTGATAACTGAAAGTAAGCATCTGAACAGTAATTACGGAATTTAAAAGAAAATATATATATTCTTGTAACACTAAAATAAGGCCTAAAACTCTATAGAAAATGTGTCAATACTACTTTTTTTTATATATATTTAATGGTATAAATATCATATTTTTAATTTTTCTTAAAAATATTAAAAAATGTATTAATTTAATAATAGTACTACTTATTTAAAATAAAACATGGGTTCAACAAAATAATAAACTTTTTAACATTTCAATGATATAGTTATAAATAGATTTTCATATGATTTATTTGAATAAAGAAAACCTGTTAATAGATTTTATTTTCTTACAAATAATATTTATATAAAAAGTATTTAGAGACAAGACATGGTGGGGAAGTTATTAGGAGATTAAGGATTGTGGTCTTGCTAAGTTAGAATCATTTCAGGAAAATAAGGCTCGCCACTATACAATATAATATAATATTAATGTATTTTGCATTTCACACACATTAATTATTAATATTTAAATATTCCCAACATTATTTTGCCTACTCCACTTGACAACATCACAAATTAAACATTTGTGTTATTTGAAAATATTTTTGTAAAAAGAATAATGTATATGAGACCAAATATATCATGTTATAGCTGTTTTCCTAAAAAAAAAATTTTAAATTTTTTTTTATAAAAATATTTAGATAATAAATTATGATTTAAAGATAAATTGAATGACCCATAATTTTTGTTTTTCATGTCCCCATTTTAACTAGAATTACATAAATCGGGTCTCCAACTATAACTAAATTTTAAAATTTCATGAAAAGACCAAATTAAATAAATTATTGTTTTTTTAAGTATATAAATCTAGGGTAGTTTAAATGAAAATTATTTTGACTAAAAAATATTAATTTTTATTACAAAATTTAAAATTAAAGTAGAAATAATATCAAAAATAAACTAATTTCAAAAGTAAGATTTTTTTATTTTTTTTAAAACTTCGAATTCCATTTACCCTTCGTAGTGCGACTCGTGAGATAAACAAATAACTCGAAACTCAATCAATTTAACTAGACAATGTCTCTCGAATTGATAACATATGAGAAGATCAGATATTCTACTATTTTATAATATATGTGTTTTATAATATATGTGTGACATTCTTTATACTCTTAATTTATTATATTAGGAAAAGTAAAATAAAGAGAAGCCAACTATTATATATGTGGGTATTGCATCTCTTTATTTTCTTGTATGATTATTATTAGACAATGGACATTAATATTTCTCAATTGGTTAGTCGAAACCCTAACAGAAGAAGTTCGAGATATTCCACCATCTATCTCGGAGTTCGCCGGCGACCGTGGGGGCGTTACGCGGCGGAGATTCGGAATCCTTACACCAAGTTGAGACATTGGCTCGGAACATTTGACACGGCGGAGGAAGCGGCGGTGGCTTACGATCTGACTTCTATTTCTTTTAGTGGAATTGAAAAGGCTCGAACTAATTTTCATTACCCTGTTTTAGTTGATTTTGGTTCTAGTTTTCCGGCGACGGAGACGGCGGAAATACGGCCGGTGGAGTTGATTGGAGGGGTTGATGAGGCGGTTGAGATAAATGATGATGATGATGAGAGTCTTGTGATTGCTTCTATTTTGGAGAGTTTTAGTCATAAGACTAGTGATTTGTATTTTTTTTCTTAATGTTTTTGAGTTTTTTGAGTTGAATTTAGGGTGGAATTGGTATTATTCAAAATGGGGTTTTCTTTTTTTATTGGAAATTATTGATTTTGAAAAACAATTGAACACGTTTGAAAACGTCTTTGGGTCTGGAGTTGAAACTGAGTTTGAGTGAACTTTTGAATGCATTTTTTTTATTTTGTTACATTTGGTAAATACCAAATTGGTATGAATAAGAATTCTATTTTTAATTTATTTGTTGGTTGATGTGTATTGTTTTTGTTTTATATTTATTATATTATTTATATTTTAAAATTATTTATTTATTTATTTAAAAATGATAACATTTGATTATAATTCAATAATACAATAAAAATAATTTATTTTTTAAAAATAGCTGGACAAGATATATTTTTAAAAAATTAAAAAATATTCAATTTTAAAAAATACATTCAAAATTTATGTAAATTTCATTTCATTTGTCGTGACAAAATAATTTGAAAAAGTAAAAAATATAAGATGGTTTTTTTTAACTGAAATTGGATAGAAAGATTTACATATATATATATGACACAATTTAAAGTTGGAGTCTTATTTAATAAAAATATTAAAATTCTAATCTCAAATAATAATTAAAACCTTTAATTTTTTTTAATTAATTTTTTTAATAATCACTTCATCAATAAAGTAATCTTTTTAAACAAATTACTTTTTTTTGGTCTTTTAATAATTATTTTTATTAAATATTAATATCTTTAAATTTTTTCATTCAATAATAAAAAATTTAAACAAATTATTTAAATAACTCAATAAAAACTCACTATCAAATAACTCTATAAAAATAAACTTAACAATTTGGATAAAAAAATTATGATAGTAAAAAATATATGATAACAAATTATGGAGGAATAATATAATATTTTTTAAATGAATTGAAAATTTAATTGAAGAAAATTATTAAATTTGTAATCTAACTTAAAATATGACATAATATTTCAACAATTTCTTGTCAAATATTTCTTTTTGTTTATTATTTTTATTTTGAATAATCACTTGGAGTGAGAGAGAAACATGTGTGGTTACATGTTTTATGTTTATACCTCTAGTGTCAACAACTTTAACTATCTCAAATTAGCATCATATACCAAACATGAATTGAGACATGTCACGTTTCCAAATAACAAATTGATTTGATTGGTGCTTATTGTTTCAGATGGTCTCGTTTCTTGTTTCTTATATTTTGATTACGGGTTATTAATATAAATAATATATTATATTAATATATTATTATATTATATAATATATTATATTCTATAATATATTATATTATAATTTTCTTATATTATTAACTAATGTAATTTAAGTATAAATATCTTTATTATATTAAATAAAAATTCATACAATTATTCTCTTTCTCTTAAATGTCTTACATGGTATCAGAGCCTAGACTCTAAGGTTTATGGTCATTTAAGATTTGTGTATTTATTTTTGAACATTGATGTTCACGTTAATTCAATTTAATTTAATGGAAAAGTCTTTCAAGTTTACATTCTCTACCGTTGCTACTGTCACAGGTACTTCATTAGAGAACATTTTTCCCAAATTCTCTCTTACAGACATTCAATCACTCTTACAAAAACTTCAATCAAATCATGGTACTACATCTTCTCCATTGCCATCTTCTTCAGTGTTATCTGTCACACCAGGTACTTCTATCTCATTGTTTTTTGATTTAGGATGTTGTAATCATATGACTTCTGAATCATCTTTTCTCACATCCACTGGAAAGCCTATTATTCTGTATGTTGTTCATACTGGTAATAATACTACTTTAAATGTTCAAACTATTGGTACCGCTCAAACTTCTATATTGTCCTTACCTGAAACATTTTTTGTTCCAAAACTTTCGTTAAATCTTATTTCTGTTGGACAACCATGTGATCTCGGTTTTAACATATTTTTTCGAGTAATGGTTGTGTTGTCCAAGATCCTTAAAAAAATAAAATTATTGGAACGGGGCGTAAGGTTGGACGATTGTTTGAACTCACTTCTCTATCTCTTCCATCACAATATTTTGTTGGAGCTATCACTTCTCAAATTTGGCACTCTCGATTAGGTCATCCTTCTAAAGATCGTTTGAGTTCTTTAATTTCTAGTGGTTTTTTAGGCCCTATTAAGACTGAAACTTTTGATTGTGTTTCTTGTGAGTTCTCTAAAGGACACGCTTTACCTTTTTTTTTCTAATGATTCTAATTCCTTAGCACCTTTTGATATGATTCACTCTGATATTTGGGGTCCTGCACCACATAATACTATGGGTGGTTTAAAATATTATGTGATATTTATTGACGATTTTTCTCGTTATACATGGATCTATTTGATGCGTAATAGGTCTGAATTGTCCTCAATTTATATTCGGTTTGCTAATATGATCCAAACTCAATTTTCCTCCAAAATTAAAATTTTGCGCACTGATAATGCCATGGAATACAAAGAAACAAATTTATAGAGTTTCTAGCAAAAGAGGGCACAATTATTCAAATATCTTGTCCGGGAACTTCTCAACAAAATGGTCGGGCATAGCGAAAAATAGACACATTCTTAATGTTGTTCGAGCCCTTCTCATCTCGTCTTCTTGTCCCGATAACTTTTGGGGAGAAGCAGCTTTCACAGCTGTCTATACTATCAATTGCATTCTTTCTCATGTCATAAGTAACATCTCTCCTTTTGAACGTCTTTTTAATCGAGCTCTGAATTATCAAATTCTCAAAGTTTTTGGATGTGTTTGTTTTGTTTTATTACAACCTCATGAATACAATAAATTAGAACCTTGAATTCGATTATGTTATTTCTTAGGTTATGGAATCGAACACAAAGGATACAAGTGTTGAGATCCATTGTCTCAACGTCTTCGTATCTCTCGTCATTTATCATTTTGGGAACATAAGATGTTTTCAACTATATCTAAATTTAGAGTCAATGAACCTCCTATTCAATTTTTTCGTGATCCTACCATACCTCTGTTTCCTAACATTTCTTGTGTAGGACCATTTAACAACTCATGCGACTCAACTCCATCTGCATTTCCTACATCGACATCTTCTCTATCTCAAAATCCGGCACATACCTCATCTGATCATATCATTCAAGAATCTTCTTGTTTTCTACCACCACCACCACCACCACCTCCTCGTCGTACCAATCGTGTAAGTCAACCTTCTGTTCGTCTTCGCAACTTTCATGCGTACTCAGCTATTGCCTCTCTCTATGAACCTCGTACTTTTCGCGAGGCCAACTATAACCCTTTATGGCAGCAAGCAATGGTAGAAGAATTGCAAGCACTTACCAAGACAAAAACTTGGGACTTGGTTGATTTACCTTCACATAAGTCAGTCGTTGGTTGTAAATGGGTTTTTAAAATTAATACACGAGCAGATGGTTTAGTTGAACGATATAAAGCTCGCCTTGTTGCTAAGGGATATACTCAAGAATATGGTATTGATTATGAGGAAATGTTTTCTCATGTCGCTCGATTGACCTCGGTTCGTAGCCTCATTGCAATAGCTGCTAGCAAAAGATGGCAACTATTTCAAATGCATTTCTTAATGGTGAACTAACAGAAGAAGTGTATACGCAACATCCACCTGGGTATGATCATCCTCCAAATAAAGTTTGTAGACTCCGCAAAGCTCTTTATGGTCTCAAACAAGCTCCTAGGGAGTGGTTCGCCAAATTTAGCTACACCATTGATAATCTTAGTTTCAAATCCAGCTCTTATGATCATGCATTGTTTTTGCGCAAAACAGATCAAGGTTGTACCTTACTTTTACTTTATGTGGATGACATGATAATTACTAGTGATGACACAAATGGAATCCGTGATCTCAAGAATTTTCTACATCAACAATTTAAAATGAATGATCTTGGACAATTAAGTTATTTCTTGGGACTTGAAATAGCTTCCGACAAATACGGTTACTATTTATCACAAGCTAAGTACGCAACTGATCTCATATCTCGGGCTGATATTACTGACACAAAAATTGTTAGCACACCCTTTGACTCCACAGAACATTTGGCTGCTACTGATGGTACTCCACTAAGTGATAAAACACTTTATCGACAACTATTGGTAGTCTTATATATCTTACTATCACTCCGCCAGATATTGCATATGATGTCCATATCGTGAGTCAATTTATGTCATCTCCTCGTACAACTCATTTCTCTATCGTTCTTCGTATATTACATTACATTAGAGGAACTTTATTTCATGGAGTACATTTTGCTCACTCTTCTCCTCTAGAGTTACGAGCATACTCTGATGCTGATTGGGCAGGTGATTCAACTGATCGTCGATTCACTACTGGTTATTGTTTCTTTCTTGGCACATCTCTCATTTCATGGAGAAGTAAGAAACAAACTGTTATTTCTCGTTCTAGTACAGAATCTGAATATCATGCTCTTGTAGATACTACCTCTGAACTTCTCTGGATACAATGGTTACTTCAAGATATGGGTGTTCCTTCGTCCGCTGCTATTCCACTTTTCTGTGATAATAATAGTGCAATGCAGATTGCTCATAATGATATATTTCACGAACGTATCAAACATATATAAATAGATTGTCATCTGACATGTCATCGTGTCGTTAATGGTACCATACAATTGATTCCCATTTCTTCGCAAGCTCAGATTGCTGATATTTTTACCAAATCTCATCATCCTCAACGTTTTCAAGATTTAGTCTTCAATCTCAAGATTTTCAATGCTCTTCCACCTTGAGCTTGAGGGAGGGTGTTAGTGTATATAATATAATAATATATTATATTGATATATTATTATATTATATAATATAATATATTATATTCTATAATATATTATATTATAGTTTCCTTATATTGCTAATTTAACTTAAGTATAAATACATTTATTATATTGAATAAAAATGCACACAATTATTCTCTTTCTTTTAAACGTCTTACAACGGTAGTTAATTAATTGTAAATGGTGGCGAAAATACATTGTGTATCATTAACTTTTTCATAAACAATAACAAAAACAAATCAATATATAAGATTCATATAATAATATGAAACTGATTCAAAACAACTCTATCATGAAAGAGTTATTTGAATTAGAGACTAAGGTGGTCCAATATGCGTGAGAACTCATCCTTTCTCGTATATTTTTTACCCAACTTTTTTTTTGTAAACAACTACTAACGTTGTTAGTTGAATAAGCTAAACAATCTATCGTACCGCAGTGTTATATGTAAAAGGAGAAGTTGTTGGAATTTATTAAACTTTAAACAAAATTTCATATTTAAATCTAAAATATAATTTCAAGATCTCTAATATATACATAATATATGATAGGATCAAAAAATTATAGTTCATAGAAAATACTTTTTGATTGATGCGGGAAGGTCGACAAACATTTTGATGTGTGAATTGGGTGATGGTATATATGTATTGTTGCACATATTGCTCTTTTAATTTGTGCACACGAACCCGGTCAAATCATCTCACAATTGACTGCTAGACCGAATAGACAAGGAAATCAATCAACATTGCTTTATTTCATAATTACTCAAAATACTTTCAAGACAAATATTGTATTTTTAACTATATTTCTAACAGTACACAAAATAATCATTATGTTACACGGTATCGTATTATTTTCGTCTATTTAAAATTTTGGCATCTTTCATCATATAAATAAGTGTAGAATATGTAAAGAGAGAAGTTCCAAAATATTAAAATATTGTAATTTCTTCTCAATTAACTTTTAATTATGTATTATTTTATTTCATAAATAAATAATGTATCCTTTAAGAGCTTTAAGAGCAAAATAAGATAATTAAACTATTTAATTGTATATTATTCATTTTATAAATAAAATACTTTTAAAATCTTAATTCTATTATTAAACTCCTTTAATTAAACCGCTTTATATATATATTTCATAAATAAATAAATAATATATATTTATTATTATTAATATCTAATATATTTATTAATAATCGATGATCATTCATTTGATCTAATCCGCAAAGTATAACTCAATTATAATAGCTAAATATCTTATCATATTGATCGTAGTTAACTTCTAGCAAAACACTGCGACTTCTAAAATAATTAGATTAAATTATCTCTAATAATTGTCGTATCTAAAACAGGTCATTGCATATTAAATTAAATGACACAATTCCTTCAAAAGCGTGTCTCAAAATCGAAATAGAAAAATAGTTATTCCGATTAGATTTCATCAATGATTGGAAATATTATTGTTTTGAAACGTTTATGGAAATCAATAATAGTGTGAAGATAGATGTTATTAATTAAGTCACTATTGAGAACTCTTTATTGTGGTATATATTGTTTTAGTGAGACTAAAATTCGAAATATAGATAAATGAATTATAAGAGATATATATAATTGATGGTTGTGTGGTTGAGAGTCTCTTAATTCTATAGGAGGGTCTCGTGGGATTCAGGGTCTCGTGGAATTCTTGTGATATTATGGAAAAAAGTTGTATGGTAAGTCGTTGTCGTAAATATCATAAAATGTGAAATTGACGACTCACTTACTTTTGCATTGTCATTAGTGATTAGTATATCGAGTCTTTTGTAGAGTATGATTGAGATTCATTAGGTAATGTCCGATTTTTTGAATAATTGCTATGAATTTTAGATTTAGACAGTTGATATGATAGGAATACATATTTGAGTTATCATCCCAATTATTTTTTAGTGGACTATTTAGTTTGAGAAATCGTTGAACTTTTAATGATTGTAATCGTCTGATTCATATCATTTATAATGTTATTATTTTAACAAATAGGTAATAAGGTTATTCGTTTTTCTCAAAGATTTATGTTTGTTGGTAATGTATTTGTATTTTTTTAATATTATTTTTATATTATTATACTTAAAATGTTTTTATTAAATTTTAATATATATATTTATTTTTCATAGAATATTGTATAAAAAAAATTTATAATTGAAACTCGAACATGACAAGAACCACAAGTTAAGTCTCCTCCCATTCGTTCATCCCAATCTTACTCTAACAAAAGGAGGTTTATTTAGAAATTATTCTTTTTATTTATATTTTGAAGAATCTTCCCTATATATTAATTTTTCTTAATATATATTTAATATTATCATATAAAAAAAATAAGAGATTAAGAAATCATTAATAAATTTAAAATTTAATTTAATTAAGTTATATATCAAATTATCTCATTTAAATTCATACTATAATAAAATATTAATAAAAAAAAGTTATTATATTAAAAAAACATTAATTATAGAGTATAAATACCAATCAATATCTTTCTATACTAGGCCTAGAGTTGGGCATCGTGCATAAACGTTCGTATTCGACTCGGGCAAGTCGTGTTAGACTCTTAATTGCGTCGTGTTGTGTCTTGTCTCAATCTTATCTGTGTCGTATCGTGTATTGACCCACTCAAAATATTATGATTCACAGACTTTTTTGTGTCGTGTCTACGAGTTTATTCGTGTCGTGCTAACTCGTGTTTAAATTCGTGTTTCGTGTTATTTCGATTAAATTTTATCATCGTGTCAACACAATCGTGTCTTGACACACTCATTTAATTTTTTATTTATATATATATATATATTAAATTATATTGTTAGTAAAAATAATAAAATATGATTATTAATTTATTAATTTATTAATTTAGAAAATTTAAATTAATGTAATAAGTTAAATTTATTAAATTTATTTAAAAAATTATTTAATATATAAATTTATAATTGAATGTCAATTATTTAAACAAAGATACAAACAAATTATATTAAGTTTCTTGTTTTAAACTATTTGTGGCATGCATGCAGTTTGTGAAAGAGATTGCAATCCTTACCTATAGGAGCACCGCAACTCCAAAGGTTTAACGGCGTTAGAGTTGTTTGAGGAAAACCATAATTTTCTTAAGAGAAGAAACGGCAAAAGAAGCCAAAGACATGAACCAATGTCTGATGCTGGTGTAGAGCTGGGCATCGTGCATAAACGTTCGTATTCGACTCGGGCAAGTCATGTTAGACTCTTAATCGCATCGTGTTGTGTTGTGTCTCAATCTTATATGTGTCGTATCGTGTTTTGACCCACTCAAAATATTATTATTCACGGACTTTTTTGTATTGTGTTATTCGTGTCTACGAGTTTATTCGTGTCGTGTTAACTCGTGTTTAAATTCGTGTTTCGTGTTATTCCGACTAAATTTTGTCATCGTGTCAACACAATTGTGTCTTGACACACTCATTTAATTATTTATTTATTTATATATATTAAATTATATTGTTAGTAAAAATAATAAAATATGATTATTAATTTATTAATTTAGAAAATTTAAATTAATTTAATAAGTTAAATGAGTTTAATTTATTTATTTTAATTTATATTATTTAAATTAATATTTTTTATTATATTTTAGTATGTTTAATTTTAATTATAATTATTATATTTATAAAATTAAATAATTTATTAATTGTATAAAAATGTAATAGGTTTAGAGAATATTAATGTGAGTAGCTTAAGTTATGTGACTAATTGTGTTTATGTCGTTTCGTGTGTGTATACCCGTGCTCGTATCGTGCTTATATTTGTGTCGTGTCTATAGTCGTGATGTGTCTGTGTCGACCCTAAACCCTAAACTCATAATCGTGTCTTGATCATGTTGTCTCGTGCTTGTATCGTATCAACCCAAGACCCGAGTGAGATAATATCGTATCATTTTGTTCTATACAAATATCATGTTAGATCGTGTCAGTTCGTATTTATCGAACTATTGCTTGTCCAAGTTAAACCCAACTGCTAATAGATTCTCGTTAGGTTACCGGCCCTGGACAGCCCAATAACTATATTTTAAAACTAAATTATTATTATTTTTCTTTACCTTCCCCTTTCAATTCTCTAAAAAAATCTTTCTTTGCATATTTGAAATTTAAGAGGGTCAGTAATTTTTAGTCAAACTTTTTTAATTAAAAAATAATAATAATTTGGTCATGGTCAGCCCAATCTTCAAACTCGGCTATGTAATTTTATATCTTTTACATACCATTTTATTTTTACCAAACAATTATAAAACTAATCAAATACATTTTTTTTTAATTTATATTCTATTAGGATGTTTAGTGTTAGACTTTGAATCTTAACCACTTTTACTTAATTAAATAAGGTTAAAAAAAACATTACAAAACAATGCACAAACCCTATCAAGTGGATCTAAGCTCTTTTGATATTTTACTTTGATTTAACTATCTTTCATTATTATGATAAATGTGGTCATAATTTATATATAATAGTTTGATTTTCTCACCATATATGAGCATCATGTCTATCCTCCTCCAAATCTAAGATCTTATTCGTTCTATTAATTCAAATACAACAATATACTGAAAACTATAAAAATAACACGGTCACCACGTTTGGTAGCTTGGTAGCGCAAACGCCAACAAAAATGATTAAGAAGTATTCGTATTTGTTTGATGGTTGTCTCCGTCGTTTAGATTGGGTGGTACTTGCCTCTTAAATGATTTTGATGACACCTATATATGATTTTTTTTTTTCATTTCAAAGTAATATTAGTACGAATATACAAATAAAATAAACTTTCACAATTTTAAAAAAAAAATGGTCTTGTACCGTGCTCTTAACATGATTATGTATGGACTTATACAACATATATCATATGTTGGACTAAGTATATATTAGGCTTCAACCCGGCCATATCGAGAATTTTCGGTGGAGAATTGACATTACTTGTTTTAAATGAGTATGAAATGTAAAGAATGAAGAGATTAGAGAGATTTACATTGGCTATAGAAGAAGGAGATGACCGGAGTACTTGTTTGGAACTTGTTGTTGTTGTTTCATTAAAATGATCATCATATCCGAAGCACATTTGAATGATCCTAAGAATCTCCTTAAACAAGTCATGATGAAATTGGTGCTGCTTCATGTCATCATTACTTCCGGTAGAACTCTCCGGCGGTGATTCTCCGATCACCGTCGCCATGGTTGCTTCTAACTATTATCTTTCTTTTTCTTATTTAATCACTACTATGAAATCTTTGTTATTTTATAGCAAATGAATGGTTTATTTTATTATTATTATTTTGTCCCCACTTTATTTAAGAAGTTCTTTAACCATTTGTTTGATCTTTGTCTTTTGATTTGATTCAAAAATAAATATACTTATTTAAGTTTTAATAAAAAAAATAGATCATTTAACAAATTAAACAATTCATTAATCAAAGTATTAAAATATTTTTTTATTATATATTATTATTTTTTTAATTATTTTATCATAAAACTATACTTATTTAAAATCAATACTAATTATAGTTTTTAGTGGAAGTTGAGGATTAATGTTAATTTTCTTTAATTTAAAATAAAATTATAATTATAATTTTTTAAAATAATCCACATATAGATTATTCAAATAACCTATTACTGAACCCGGCTGAACTTGTTTCATATTATTTGATTCTTTTGGAATTTTTCCTAAAAACTCATACAAGTTCCCTAAACAAGAAGAATCTTATTTATATATATTTCTTTTCATCAATCAAATTATCATTTTAAATACAAATACATAAATATTTTATAATTTTATTATTACTATTATTTAAAGATAATTAGTCCCTTCTAAAAAAATCCAC
The DNA here is from genome assembly GCF_907164915.1 of Impatiens glandulifera. Lineage (NCBI taxonomy): Eukaryota > Viridiplantae > Streptophyta > Magnoliopsida > Ericales > Balsaminaceae > Impatiens > Impatiens glandulifera. The sequence continues at coordinate 3,199,621 of NC_061863.1, forward strand.
TAAACAAGCTTTTTTATAAATAAATAAAAAATAAAAAAATAAAACTGGTTGCATCTCCCCAAAATAACCAGCATCAAACGAAGCTTGGTTGATCTTAGTTTTTTCCTCAGGTATTTTGGGATTTTGTCTAAATAATTTGTTTAATTACTAACTTTTTTATATTTAAAAAATAAATTTTATAATAATAAAATAAAATATTTTTATTAATAAATTAGTTGTTTGAATAATTAGAATGATATTAATACAATATATTAAATAATTCAAAATTCCGAATAAAATCATTAAAAAAATCCTAAAAAGTCATCGAGGAGCTCTAAGTCTATTCACACTTAAGCCCTTCAAAGTTGACTAACAATTAATGAATAAACATTGACCAATAAATATTATTTGTAAATTGTAATAGGATTTAATTAATTCTGCATTGAACTAAGATTCATTTAATTTATTAAATTGTCTTATTCATTTGTCCTATCTTAAACTAATACTATTTATCTTATTTAATCACCATGAGGTCCATGACCAACTGCCCTAAATATTTTATCATTGTTTATGTTTACTTACAAGTTACAATTAAAGTTGTAACTAATTACATCATACTATTCTTATTATTAGACAAATTTCATCACCTATTCAATGATTTTGAAAAATACTCAAAACAATCTAAACTAGGACCATAAAAATTCCATTTTATTGTCCCGTAAACAAGCTCAAGAGGAGGAGATAATTCCAAAGTTTAATGAATAGTAAAATAGATATAAAATACTTCCAACAAATAAAATGTTCAAAACTTAAAACAATCCAAAATTTCAAGACATTCCATGATTGATCATACACTTGAGCAGCAAAAGCTTCTAATCATCACCAAATGTTGTCTTCTTGCCTGTTCCAGGAGCAGCCAAATTGGGTTTAGCACTTCTACCACCACGACCACCGCTCCCAAACCTACCACCGCCACCTCTGCCACCACCAAACCTACCACCGCTATCTCTGCCACCGCCACCAAACCTACCACCACCACCTCGGCCACTACCAAACCTACCACCTCCATCTCTGCCACCTCGGCCACCACTTCTACCGCCACTGAATCCACCACCACCTCTTCCACCGCCTCCACCATCACGATCCCTTGGCCTAGCCTCTTCAACAGTTAAACTATAACCTCCAAGTGACTCTCCATTGAATTCTAATGCCTTGTTGAAGCTTTCTTTATCAGCAAAATCCATGTATGCAATCCTAGTAACACAAGGAGAAGTTGAAATATAAGTTTATATTTACATCACATTTAGCACAATTAAACCAAAAAGTTCAATTACGCACCCTTTGACCTCATTGGTATCATAGTCCTTGGGGATATGGCACCTTGTGATCTCTCCACAGGTACCAAAATGTTCCTCAAGTGCACTTCTCACTTGAGCTTCACCAGTACTAGCATCAAATCCACGAACAAATATGGTATTTCCCTGTTCACCACCTCCCTTCTGAAAGCTCCTCTCATTACTGCAACAGATTGAAAAACATGAATATGGAAAAACATGAAATCATAAAAATTTCTTCATAAAGAGAGAAAGACTAATACCCGCTAGCTGGTGTGTAAGCAGCACCTCTCTCTCTGGCCAAATCAAGTTTGACATTGCGTCCAACTAATGGTTGACCATTCAACTCCAATGCCTTCTTTGCCTCTTCATGAGAAGAAAACTCAACATGACCAAAACCTCTAAAGTTTCCCTCAGCATCAGATGCAAAACGTACAGACACTACTTCTCCAGCAACTTTAAAGAAAGCCTCAATATCTGTCTGTTCCACAGAGTAAGACAGGTTCCCAACAAATAGAGTCTTTGATCCATCTTGTGGAGTAGCAGGGGTCTGGGGAGCTTGCTTTGTTTCTGATTTTGGTGTTTGAGCATCTTTCATATCAACATCACCACTCTTCAAGGTCTTCTTTGGAGTTTTAGCAGGTTCATCTTCATCACTAGATTCTTCTTCATCAGATGAATCACTCTTTTTTGCGTCTTTAGCTGCCTTCAAATTGGGTTTTGCTTCTTCTTCATCAGAGCTACTATCATCACTGTCACTAGATGACTCTTCCTTGGTTGCTTTCTTGGTTACAGCTTTCGCTGCAGGGGTATCAGAATCAGAGTCTGAATCATCAGAACTATCACTTGATGACTCCTTTTTGGCTACAGCAGATCCATTTTTAGCAGGAGCAGACACTTTCTTATCCTTCATTTAATTTACATAATCTAATGTTAGCAACTATTATCAATAGTAAACATATATAGTCAAATTATAACATGTCAAAACAAAGGTTGCAGTCTCACATCTTCATCTGAAGAGCTGTCAGAGCTAGAGTCAGAAGAATCCTTTGCCTTTGCAGGCTTCTTAACTGGAGCAGCTGCAGGCTTCTTAGCTGGAGCAGCTGGCTTTTTCTTCTCCTACATAGAATGAATTGTAAAACAATTTAGCAAAGTTCATAAGCTATATGAGATATCAAATATTCTTTAAGGGTTATTTACATCTTCATCAGAACTGCTATCATCTGAATCGGAATCATCACTGCTGGAATCAGCTTTCTTTGAAGCCACCTTCTTCGGTGCTGGAATAGGAGCCTTCTTTGAAGCAGCTACAACCTTGGGTTCTTCTTCGTCTGAAGAATCATCAGAGGATGAACTGCTAGATTCAACTTTTTTGGCAACAGATTTCTTGATGGGTTCCACCTTTTTGGGAGGTGCATCATCTTCAGAGGACGAATCGTCACTACTGGACTCTTTGACAGGTGGCTTTGCTACCGCCTTTGTTTTCTTTGCTGCTTTTTTAACCTGAGAAGTCAATTACAAACAAAATTAAAAAAAGTTTTTGAAAAAAGAATCAAGATAAGAGCTTTAAACATTCTCAGGTAATAGATGAGCGTACCTTTTCATCTTCAGACTCTGAAGAAGAGTCATCGGAGCTACTTGTATCCGCTTTCTTGACAATCTTCTTCTTAACAACCTTCACAGGCTCAACGTCTATCTTCTGCTTCTTGGCGCTCTGTTTCTTTTCTATCGCATCTTCGGCTTCTCTTTTACCTTTCTTCGAAGATTTGATCGGAGAAGACACAGCAACCGCAACGGCATCAACCTTAGTGGACTTCTTTGAAGACTTCCCCATTTGATATGAAAGGTTGAAAACTGATCAAGCGGCTGATGAAAATTCGACAAACTCTAGAACCCTAAGTAGGTTTAGGGTTTAAGAGTGAAAGAGAAAGCAAGTAGAGAATTTCTCAACTATATATATAAAAAAAAAATCTCAGTTATTTAATTCTTAATATATAATATAAATATATATATATATAACATTTTATATTTAATAAAACCAATTATATCTCTCACCAATAGAAAAAAAAAATCTCTGGTCTTTTATTTATCACTATATAATATTTATATAATATAAATATATATTTACTAAATTCATAATAATATATTTATAAAATTCCTTATAACAAAAATAAATATTCCCTTTTATATATCACTATATAATATTTATATAATATAAATATATATATTTACTCAATTCATAATAATATATTTATAAAATTCCTATAACAAAAATAAATATTTATATTAAGAAAAACAATTTCTTTTCTAATTTATTTTTAATATAATATAAATATATATTTAAATATATATTTTATATTTATTTATATTTTAGTATATAATATTTATGCAAATATATATATATATAATATTTTCTCATAATTATATAAATATAATAAAATTGACTTTGACATTTTTTTTATTAGAGTAAATATATAACTTGTAAAAAAGTAGTAAGACTCTTAAATATTACTTTTACATTAAAAAATTAAGAAAAAATTTGTTTATTTGAATAATTATTTGTACAACTTTATTTATAATTAATTTATTATAAATTATATTTATCTAGATATTATTAAATGTTATAATTATAATAGTAATATTTTAATAAAAATAAATTATGTTAACATTATTAGTTGAATGTTAAACTACAAAATTGTAAACCCAAAATTAATTAAAATTTAAAATAATGTATTCAACATATAAAAGTTATATGTACTTTCTTTTCTTTAATTTTATAAAAAAAATGATCAAGATATGTCAAAGTAATAAAGATATTATTAGAATCACAACTTTATACTCATAGTCAAGAATTAAGATTTTCATTCGGTAAAGATCTTTCTAAACAACCTTTTAACATACACAAATATCTTAAGAATATAATATTCTTTAATTAATAAAAAAAATCCAATTCACATTAATGAAAATGGCATAATAGATCTGATTAATTGTGTTAGCATATTCCTAACACAATTTTCAAGCATATCTATCTATATATATATAATGATACTTAATTTTTAAAATGTCTTGATTGTCGGGTCGAGAGCTGTAGTTAATTTGGATATATGTGAGAGTAAATGGATAATTGGGTCGGATTGTGGGTTGACCCGCCCATAAACTTAAAACGGTTAAAAATAAAATTAAAAATGCTATAAATAAGTATGGTTTGAACTTGCAACCTAACAAAAACAAGTACAACATTTTAACCAACCATGCCAATAACACATTATTTTTTAAATTCAACCCAAAATTTGATAAACGCGTGACATTTTAACAATATAAGTTCAACTTTTTAACTAACTAATCTATATATATATATATAATGATGCTTAATTTTTAAAGTGTCCGGATTGCCGAGTCGAGAGCTGTGGTTAATTTGGATATATGTGAGAGTAAATAGATACTTGGGTCGGATTGTGGGTTGACCCGCCCATAAAAATTTTACCGTAATATTTTTTCACGGTTTTTTATATTATTACTCGTGCAAATGCACGAGATACATGCTAGTATATATAATGATGCTTAATTTTTAAAATGTCCGGATTGTCGGGTTGAGAGCGGTGGTTAATTTGGATATTTATGTGAGAGTAAATAGATACTTGGGTCAGATTGTGGGTTAACCCGCCCATAAACTTAAAACGGTTAAAAATAAAATAAAAAATGTTATTTGTATGTTTCGAATTGCAACTTAACAAAACAAGTACAACCCTTTAACCAATTAGGCTAACAACACTTTATATTTAAGATTCAACACTAATTTTAATGAACACGAGACATTTTAACAATAAATGTTCATCTTTTTAACTAACTAATATATATATATATATATATATATATATATATATATATAATGATGCTTAATTTTTAAAATGTCTGGATTGTCGGGTCGAGAGTTGTGGTTAATTTGAATATTCATGTGAGAGTAAATGGATATTTGGGTCGGATTGTGAGTTGACCCGCCCATAAACTTAAAACGGTTAAAAATAAAATTAAAAATGTTATTTGTATGTTTCGAACTTGCAACCTAACAAAAACAAGTACAACCTTTAACCAAGTGTGATTGAGATGTGGTTTGCCGAAGTATAATAGACTGATATTATTTGAAAGTGGTGAAAGAAATATGAATCAAATATTTGATTGATCAAAGTGTGAGGTCAAGATGCTAATTATTAAAAAAATATGAATCAAATATTTGATTGACAAAATGAAAGTGTAAAGTCACGAGATGAGAGATTAGTTCGGAAAAAAATATGTGATGAAACATGTGAGAAAATAAGTTGTTTTATCGAAATGAATAAAATGTGGAATAAGAGCCTTATATTTTTTTTTTAATAATTTTAAATATTGAATAAATATTATTATAATTTATTTTGTTTTTATTCTTATCCGTGTGTATGGCACGAAAATTTTCCTAGTTCAATTAATGTTTGAAATTCAATATATTGCGAATTCAATTGTTAGCTTTTTAAATAAAAAATTCATTATAAATATTTAGTTTTAAAAATTAACTATTAATCAAATTTAAAATATTAGAAGTATATAACAATACAACTGTGATTTAAAATAATATTTCATCCTAAGTTATAAACTAAAAAATATTAAAAATTTTTAAAAAAAAATAAAGAATCAGGATATTAATTCTTGTTGTTAATTTGTGAATTTATCTACCCATAAAACTTAAAATGGTTAAATTTATAAAATAAAAATAAAAATAATATATATATAAATATTTAAAAACAGCACTATATCATTTTAACTAACTAAATTTTAATTTTAAAATCAACTAAAAAAAGTATGACATTACATTCAAATAATATAAAAAAATTCAAATCCTACCAATAAAAATAATTTTATATTTAAATAATCAAACCAAAATTAATTTCATGTTAAGGACATAATTAGTTTGTGCACCACTCAAAAACTTTTAATTTTTTTATCTTTATTTATAGCTATAGTGTCTACACCAACATACACTTACATTAGCACAAAAATACATTCATCATGACCCCAATTCAATCCTCAAAATTGATAAATTCAAACTTTTCCTCATCTCCACTACCAATAATCTTTACAAGAACAAGCTCCATCCTTAAACCTATGAAATCGAGTTCGATCCCTAACAACAATAACTCTTTCATAAACCCTAGAAATAAGCTTAATAACAACATGACAATCTCCACAAATCCTAAGATTCTTAATCACCTGAATTTCACTCCCTTCTATAGTACTAATCAGACCATAAACCACAGCCAACTTTTCACTATGATAACACAAAGCATTCTCTTTTTCCTCATATCCAATATCATGCAAAACATACTTAATCTCCGGTTCATACCCATGTTCCCTAATCCTATTTCTAACTTCCTCCATCTTCCCATAAATCTCCTTCCATTCTCGATGAACTCGATCTCCGTTTATAAACTTATGTATCGTCCCATTAACCTCGATATAACTGAAACCAGGTACTTTCCTTATATCTTTGTTCTTCATCGATTCTCTAACTCTCCCGACATCTCCCCATCTTTCTTGACCTGCGTAAACATTCGAAAGCAAAACATAATCCCCACAATTTTTCGAATTCATTTCTAGAAGCCTTTTAGAAGCTTCCTCGGCTAAATCCACATTCGAGTAAGTCTTGCAGGCTCCGAGAATCGTCTGCCAGAGAACTATGTCAGATGGTATTGGCATTGAGTTTACTATTTCAAAAGCTTCATTTAACCGTCCAGCCCTGCCTAGCAAATCAACTACGCAGCCGTAATGCTTGATGTTAGGTTCAATTCCGATTGTTTTCATTGAATTAAACAAATTCAATCCGAAATCTACAAGCCCTGAATGATTACAAGCAGATAGAACCGCAAGATAAGTAATGTTATCTCTAAAGAATTCTCGATCCATCAACTCGAAGAGCTCGATTGCTTGAAACCCGTTTCCATGAATAGCAAAAGCCATGATCATTGTGTTCCATGTAATTGAACATTTCGTGGAGGGCATGCTTTTGAAAACGTGATATGCTTTATCGATAGAACCGCATTTCGCAAACATATCGATAACGGAATTGCAAACTTGGGTATTTGAATCCAGCTTCTGTTTCTTGATGTATTCATATACCTTTTCGCCTTCTTTTGCTGCACCTAATTGTGAACAAGCAGAGAGAGCTCCAAGAACAGTAACATCATTAGCTTTCATATTCAATAATCCCATTCTCTTAAAGAGATTCAGAGCTTCATTAGGTCGATTTCCTTGAGCAAACCCAGAAATTAATGCATTCCAACTTACAATATCCTTGACACGCATTTCATCGAACACCTTACGCGCGGAATCAAGATCCCCTGTTTTAGCATATACATCAAGCAAAGTTGTCTGCAATAAGAAATCAAGTTCGAATCCGAACCTTATAAGATGAGAATGAATCTGGGTAGCTTCTACACGAGCTAAGGAACGAGCGCAGGCTTTAAGCGCGAAGGAACAAGTTAAAGCGTCTGGGTTTTGGGGGGCGCGGGATAAATCGAGGTAAAGAGAGATTGCATTTGTGGGTTTTTCGCTATGAGCGAATCCACGGATGATGGCGTTCCAATCGTTGGTTGTTGGTAATGGGATCTTACGGAAGATGGCGACGGCGTAATGTAGGTTGCCGGAGGCGGAGGTGGCACAGGTGTTGAGGAGATTGGATCGGTAGGTGTAGAGACGGAAGAGACCGGTGATTATGAGATGAGCTTGAAGCTGCTTATAGTGAGAGAGGGATTTACATTTTTGTAATAGAAAATCGATGGAAGCCATTCAATGAGAAGAATGAAGAAGAAGAAGAAGGAAGAAGCCATTAACCAAATCAAAAGGCAACCTTCAAATTATCATTTTTCAAAACTTAAATAACAAATATTTATAATTTTTTTTATTAAATATACATGAAAATATATTAAATATATATATATATATATAATTTATTTTTAAAAAACCAAAAAAGAAATTATCAACCAATTTATACCTCTAAATTTTTAGTTTTTTTAAAGAATATATTAAGTTTATTAATTAATATATATTTGATTTTTGATTTTTGATTTTTGAGTTTTGAGTTTTATTAGAGGATTTAAAGAAAATATATTGTTTGATCATTTAAAAAATATATAAGTTTTTGGGTGTTTATTTAATTTTTCTCTCATAAAAACTAATTTTAAATAACTAAAAAATAATAATTTAATATTTGTTAAATAAAAAGAGTAATTAAATAGATAAAGTGATAATTAAATTTTAGATAAAATTCCCTTAAAAACTCACTTGTGGAATAAAGGCTATAGAATTACAATATATGAGGAAGAGAAAAAGTTTGTTGAAAGATAAAAAAGTTCTAAGACCATTCTTTTAAACCTTAGTCTTAATAAATTAAATTATTTATTTTACATAATAAAAATTATAAAATTATGAAATTCAATTACATGAAATTTTGTAGTTAAACAAAACTGAATTCACTTCTAGATCCAAAATCTCTAAAATCTATGTAATATTATGAATATATATATATATATATATATATATATATATATATATATATATTGACAATTAATGTTGTTCTATACTAAAATTAAAATAGCAAGACTAATATTCATCGTCTAACCCAAAAAAAACAATTCATCAATATTTTATTGTTTAAATCTAGACTCAAATTCAACTTTAAAATAATATTTGTAATCAAACATAATCACAACCATTTTTTTAACCAAGAATGGGATAACTAGTTTGGTATCTACTTTTTTCAAAGTGATACAAAATAAATAAAAATTCAATTGCCAAAAAAATATAACTAAATGATATTTTTTTTATATCATCATCTCCAAATTTTATAAAATTTATACTTTTTTAAGTATCAATAAAACCTATTACAATGGGGAAATTTGATGAAATGGCCCTCATAAGTAGTCTAATTCCAAAAAAGGCCCACGGTTGATAAAGTTGGCAAAAAGGGCCTTTTTGCCCTGTGAAAAGTCTGTAATACCCTTCGCGCGCCTGTTTTACTGCTCAACTACGAGAAATGTATTTCTCGCATTTGGTATTTCTCGCATTTGGTGCTCAATTACGAGAAATGTATTTCTCGCATTTGGTATTTCTCGCATTTGGTGCTCAATTACGAGAAATGTATTTCTCGCATTTGGTATTTCTCGCATTTGGTGCTCAATTACGAGAAATGTATTTCTCGCATTTGGTATTTCTCGCCTTTGGTATTTCTCGTATTTGGTATTTCTCGCCTTTGGTATTTCTCGCATTTGGTAATTATTCTCCGACCATGAACCCTAAATTTAGGGTTCTCATATAAATACTCTAAATCCCCAAATTCACATTGTCCTTGTATTTTGAAGCTGCCAAAATGTCGAAGCGAGGTTAGTGTTTTCATCTTCTATACAATTCTTTGTTAACTACATGTTTGATACTTGATAGTAATTCAATGTTGAAAAACAACGTGTTTCAGGTCTTCCTGTGGCGGCTACGGTCAACTGTGCCGACAATACCAGCACGAAGAATCTCTACATCATATCAGTGAAGGGGATCAAGGGTCGTTTTAATCGATTGTCGTCTGCTTGTGTGGGAGATATGGTTATGGCGACGGTGAAGAAAGGGAAACCTGATTTGAGAAAGAAGGTCATGCCTGCTGTCATTGTTAGACAACGCAAGCCCTGACGCCGAAAGGATGGAGTGTTCATGTATTTTGAAGGTGATTTAGTAGATTCTGATTTTGTTTTGTGTTATAACTTGTTACTTGTTTAACCAATTCTTTTTTATTCTTTACTAGAACAGTTAGACTGAAGAACTCACTCTTTTCACGATCTGATTGATACAATCCCTTATTTGATTACAACTAGGGCAAATCAAACAATTTGAAAAGCATGCACATTTCCACAAGTAAACAACTTAACCAAACAAAGCTCATCATAATCAGATATCTGTTTTGACAATTAAAGTGTCATTTAGTTAGTGTACAATTTGACTTTTTGATTGATTGTAATGTCTCACTTCATCATCATAATGCCTTTAACCCCCTTCTTCACTGCAATTCACTTTTGTATGACAAACTCTCAATGTTGAGGATTTAGAAATAGTTTTTCTTTAGTATTGGTTTTCAAGGGTATTTGGGTATTGTATATACCCACTAAGATATTAAAGAAAGAGTATTAGGGATAATGAATAGAGTTTATGCTATGATGAATGATGTATTTAGAAACACTATACTCACTTATTTGCGTTCAAAGTCTTACCTACTTCTTGGTCTTCTCCATTTTGAACAATCACAACACAATTTTTTTTATATATGAAATTTGTTTATTGTAATATGTAAATATCTTGGTTGATAAATATGTTGTTACTATGCAGATAATGTTGGTGTGATAGTGAATCCTAATGGAGAAATGAAAGGTAAAAAATGTCTCAAAATGTGTTAAATTACTATATCATCTTTAGGCCTCATTCATTCACTCACCATTATTTGTTTGATGGTAAAAAAAACAGGTTCTGCCATTACTGATCCAATTGGGAAGGAATGTGCTGATTTATGGCCCAGAATTGCAAGTGCTGCCAATGCTATTGTCTGATAAAGTCGGGGGACTCTTTTGCTTTTAAAAAACTTTTCAATTTTATTTTTTGATTCACAACTGAGATTAGAATCATATACCCTTTCAATTTTTGTGATACGCATAACATATTTATGAATGTTGATGTATGTGAGTGCTTTCAATTTTGGGTCATACCAAACATGCTATTCAAATATGTAAAACATCTAGTCAAGAAAATGTGAAATAAATAAAACAGATGATTAAAAAGTTTAAATCTAATACCAACATATATAATGTCAACAATTCTTACAGGACAAATCAAAAGTCGCAAGGAGTTTTTGTGTTCTTATCAAGGCCCATAGTTAGCCTCTTAATTTCTCCATAGTTAGCCTCTTGTTGACATGATTCCATTAAGATTATAGTTGTTGAAGCATGAGTCTGTCGGATTGACATGAAATAAAGAAAATTCTGTATCTTTTATAAAGGATATTTTAGCTATCACTTTAAGAGATTGTGCATTTTTATGATGAAAAATGCTTATAAATTTGTACTCGTAAAATGAAACCAGACAACGATTTGTCAATTATCATCTGATTTCGGTTTTCATATTCATAAAAGTATTTCAAAATAGGTATTTTTTAGCATGCGGTCTTAATAACATAATGAGTTTAGCAAAAAAATAATAAATATTTGAATAGAAACTGACTGTAAAACTCCACAAATAAACTGTAACTTTCACTCAACAATCTGACTGTAAAAACTCCATAAATAATCTGTAATTGACATAGTGTTTGCTTAAAGATGATGCAAAAGAGAGACATAAAGACAGTAATAGTTTACAAACTTAAACAGATTCGGGTTCAACCCAACAAACATATTTCACTGTTCTTCGTCACTATCATTCCCGAAAACTGAAGCTATTGGAATCTTTGCCTGCTTCTTTGTCGAGCTACTGTTTGAAATCTGGACAACATAAGAAACTGCCTAATTAGGAAACAACAATGACAAGAGTCCCAACAGAAGTAACAAGGAAAAACAATTGCCTCCCTTTTTGGCTTAGCTTGTTTTGCAGATTTTTGGACCTTGGCAGTAGAAGAAAGCAACCAGGTAATAAAAACTATACGAAATTCTCAAGACCTTCCAAACTTGATGATATCAATTCCCCTCAAAAGACACACATATAAAAGAAATATGTGTTGCCTTCTGCTAATAAATGTTGGTTTTGTAAAAAAAAAAGAAGCAAGCATCAAGCTCCAATTATCCGGGTATGCACACATACAAACTGCAAAAAGCATACCTCTCGTTTCTTAGCAATCTCCTCTGTCTCCTCTAACTCCACGTCAAGTTTCTTCCTTTGGATATTTTCTTCAGCAGTATAAAAATCATCATCTTTCTGTTTTCCAATTCCCAATTTTGCATCCCGCATACCAGACCTTATTGGCTCAATTATTCCTTAATATAAACCGAAAAAATAATTTACTACCCAATTATTTGATAGAGAAAACATAACAGATGCACAAACAATGAAGTTCCTGCAGAAATGTTCAATTCTCGTGTCTATGTTGAGAGCTAGTTCACCCATAAAACCTTGCTATAACATATTATAATCAATCTACTTTAATAGGAGAATTGATGTTTATTTACCTTGTTCATCCTTCCCAAGACTTTTTCCTTTCCAACCCATCTTTTGGAGAAATCTAAATCCAATATTAGAAGATGACAATTGTGTATTCAATGAAGCTTGTTCTACATTATCAAGATCAACATTTTCAGTAGGCCTGTGATTAATTGGAAAATAAAACACAAGAGTATGAATATCTAAAGTATATATGTAAGACAATCAAATTTACTTTTATAGAAATCCAACAACCAGCAACCTAAGAAACATATCGATACTTACATCCACCTTTTCCGGCAATGTATCTCCCGGATTCGTTCCTTGTCTGCTGTTATAGCATTTTTGGTGATTCATTTTATCCTATATACATAAGACGAAAACCCTTAGAACTAAAGAAGAAACGAAAAAAACCCAATTAATCACAGAGAGAAAAAATCTAACTTTAGGGATTCAAATTTCTAATCTCATATAATACCAACCATTTCCTTCAAACTCAGTTGACATATCTAGCCAAGTCTGCATATTTGATGAAAGACCCAATCTCAAAGATTTAATAATTTGAAAGAACAAGATCTAGCTAGAGAATACATACAAGGCTTTGGAAGTTTGGTGTCGAGGTCGGAGCGAACATTGCGTTCGACGGTGACGGGGGCAAGTGGAGCCTCCGATGATAAGGCGTTCTTGTCTTGAGTCGTCATCATGTATGTGTGTTAATCTGATATCCAGAGATGAATGCACCGCGATCGCGTCCTCCATTGGAGATTGTTTTTCGTAGTTTATTGTAGATCGATTTGAAACCCTAACCGTTTTCATATATTTTACAAATGTCTGAATCTCAATATATATACCAAATGCGAGAAATACCAAAGGCGAGAAATACCAAATGCGAGAAATACATTTCTCGTAATTGAGCACCAAATGCGAGAAATACATTTCTCGTAATTGAGCACCAAATGCGAGAAATACCAAATGCGAGAAATACATTTCTCGTAATTGAGCGGTAAAACAGGCGCGCAAGGGGTATTACAGACTTTTTACAGGACAAAAAGGCCCTTTTTGCCAACTTTATCAACCGTGGGCCTTTTTTGAAATTAGACCTCTTATGAGGGCCATTTTATCAAATTTCCCATTACAATGACACATGCCATCTAAAAAAATTAATTTGATAAAATGACCTAATCTCTTTATGTATCTACACGGGGAAAATTTGATGAAATGGCCCCCATAACAGGGGAAATTCCAAAAAGGGTAAGAGAGATGAAAGATTCAGATAGAAGAAATGAATTGAATTGAAAGGAAGAATAATATCTGAAATTGTTTATCATCAAACCCTAACCTGTACTTCTATGGATTGTTTCTTATATATTGAACCTTGGCTTATTTATTAACAATGATGATAAATTTTGAACTTGATAGAGTATAAAGCTGGGTATATATATGGTTTTGGTATAAACAGTCTTTACTCAATCATATTTCTCTTTCAGTTAGTTCATTTACACCTAACAATTGTTATATGTTATTATTTGTTAGTACTGATAGACTTGATTTCATTAGAGTCTTGTAAGAAACAAAGTTTGTTCAATTTGAATACTTATTTGAAGATGTTATTTAGTTGGTGTCTATTTACTTGTATGTGTTGTACTTTAATTATAGCTTTAATATAATATAGAGAGGGTTAAGGACTTGTACTTCAATTGCAGCTCAAGTACCTGTACTTCTTTACTTTGATGGAGAGTGGAAAACTACGGACGATCTTACTCATTTTTCTGCAAAGTCAAACAGCGGTATGATTGTTCCCCAAAATTCTACTTATGCACAATTAGTTGATCAAATTTATTCTGCTACCGATGTTGACAAATCTAGATATGATTTATTGCTTCAAGCCAAGTATAATGCTCCTGGCATGATTGCCAAATTTTCTTATATAACTGATATAAAAAAAGATGTGGATGTGGAGTTCTTTTTACATGAAGCAGTTTCAGTCCACAACCGCACTCCATTGTGTGTATCCTTAGTAGAGAAGTCACTACCAACTCAAGAAAGTGTAGCTGTTCCAGAAATTGATGACCCCGACGTCTTCCCGATGCAGCGTGAGGTTTTCTTTGAAAATGACATTGAAGATGAACATTTGCGTCTGAATGTGGGGGATGATGCTGATGATGATTGGGTTCCTATTACCCAACCTAGTAGTTCTGATTGGGTTCCTAGTACCAATCCAAATCCAAGCGGTTCTTGGGTTCCTAGTACACAACAAAACAATGTTGTTGTTCGTACTCAACCAAGCTGCAGTGAATGGGTTGCTAGTAGCATACCAAGTAGTGAAAATCCTTTACATGAGGCAGTAAGTACCGGAATCGGATTGGAAGTCGGTTCTTTGTTTGAGAATAAAAAAGAACTTCAGCTGAGGTTATATAAATATGCCATGACTAATCATTTTGAATTCAAAGTGTTGAAGTCAAAAAAAGAACTTTGGGTTGTGAAATGTTTGGATAAGAATTGCAAGTGGAGACTGCGTGCTGTCAGAGTAAATTCCTCGGAAATGTTTGAGATTCGTAAATTCGTAAAAGATCATACCTGTTCAATTGTGACGAGGCAAGAGAATCAAAGGCCAGCACCAGCATGGGTGTTTGGGGAATGCATGAAGAGCAAGTACATGGACCATCACCATGACCACATGCCCAAGAAAATAATGGAAGACATACAGACTACTTATGGAATAAAGTTGTCTTATAATAAGGCTTGGCGGTCTAGAGAAAAGGCCCTAATGGCGGTGCGAGGAACTGTAGAAGATTCTTACGGTAAATTGCCATCATACCTGTACATGTTGGAGAAGAACAATCCGGGTACCATAACAGACATCCAGACGGATGAGCACGGTCATTTCAGGTATATGTTCATGTCCTTAGGCTGCTCAATTAGGGGTTTCAAAAACTGTTGTCGTCCAGTATTGTGCGTCGATGCCAGTTTTCTTAAGCACAAGGTTGGAGGTCAGCTATTGGTGGCGATAGCATTAGATGCGAATGAACAACTCTATCCTGTTGCATTCGGCGTTGTTGATTCTGAAAATAACAACTCCTGGACTTATTTCATGCAAAAACTTAGAGATGCAATTGGATTGGTTGATGATCTCGTGTTTGTATCTGATAGACACCCAAGCATCGCCAATGCCTTGTGTGCTGTTTTTCCAGAAGCTGACCACGGTGCGTGCACATATCATATCAAGATGAATATTATGGCCAAATTCAAAACCGATCACTGCCACGCCGAGTTTGGTTTGGCTTCTCAAGCATACACAATCTTGAAGTTTAATCAGCATTTTGACAAGATCAATGCTAAGGACCCTCGTATTGCTATGTATTTGGCAGATATTGGGTTTGAGAGATGGAGTCGTGCATTTTTTCCGGGTAAACGATACAATCAAATGACAAGTAATTACGCTGAGAGCTTCAATAGTCAAAGTAGGGAAGCTAGAAAGTATCCCATATCAATCTTAGCTGATTATTTAAGATTCACATTACAAGATTGGTTTAACAGTCGAAGAGAAAAAGCTTCCAATCACAATGAACGTTTATCTTTTTATTATGAAAAGTTCTTACGTGATCAAGCTGAGAAGGCCAGATTATATAACGTTCATCCACTTAACCGTTTCGAGTTTTATGTCCATGACGGTGAATCTGATTATAAAGTTGACTTGAGAGGAATGAGTTGTAGTTGTAGGGTATTTGATGTATCTGGTCTTCCTTGCACTCATGCCCTGGCTGCATCACGTACCCATAGATTGGATGCCTATGAGTTCTGCTCAAGGTTTACTTTAGATTATTTGCTATTGAATTTATCTAACTAACTTTATTTCTCACATGTTCAATTGTTATGTTTCAGGTATTACTCAAGTGAAATGTGGGTCAATGCTTACGCGGAAACAATATATCCAGTTTGTCATGAAGAGTATTGGGATATTCCAGAACATATCAAACAACGAGTGTGCCTTAAACCACCTGTTAAGGTTAAGAAAGGGCGTCCTCAAACAAAGCGTAGGTCATCCCAAGGTGAAATTCGTAAGGTGCCGAGAAGATGTAGCTCATGTGGTGGTCAGGGTCACAACAGGGCAACATGCAAATCTGTAATGCCTGCACCCTCTACTGCAAGAGCTGCAAGAGCATCATCATCTCAGCCGCCATCATCTCAGCCACAAACATGAATATTGTCTGTGCAATTTTGAATATTGTCTGTGCAATTTTGAATATTGTATACTGATTATTGTTGTTGGTTTTCGAATATTGTATGCTGATTGATTGTTGTTGGTTTTCGAATATTGTATGGTGATTGAAATTTGTATACAGATATTTCCATACAGGTTGGCCATACAGTGAGTGACTCACGCATATATATTGCACAATGCTAATTCACGTGTATTGTATTGTAATACGCGTGATTCATAATTCACGTGTATTGTAATGTAATTCACGTGTATTGTAATATTACAATACGCGTGAGTCATATTGTAATACACGTGAGTTATGAATCACGCGTATTACAATACACGTGAATTATATTACAACCACGTGAATTATATTGGGATATTCCAGAACACAATACACGTAATACACGTGTTTATATAATTCACGTGAATTATATTACAATACACGTGAATTTTATGATACCTATTACAACCACGTGAAATAATTCAGTGTTTACAAAACAATATACTGAAATAATTCAGTGTTTACAAAACAATATACAACAATAATTCAGTGTTTACAAAACATGTTACAACAATAATTCAGTGTTTACAAAACAATATACAACAACAATATTCATGGCTCTAAAATCTGGTGGTACAACCTGACTGCCCACTTTTCTCTATATACTTGCATATTCTTTGATATGCAATTTTCTAGACCAAGTTTAGCAGTCAGGTACTCTAAATACATTAATACAAAAACGCCACAGTCCCCACTCCATTCTGCTTTTGGTACTTCAGGGTGTGGGATTCTATGAAATCTAAAAGTTTCATTTTTCATGTTAGGATACCTGGCCATTTCAACTTCAGACATTGCTTTATGAAGGAAGGGCGGCAACATCTCACAAATGGGTTTCATGTATTTTCCTAATTCTTCATCATTGAAAATTGTCTGATCGCAATCATAAACATCAATTCTCCATTCTTGCAATCGAATAACACACAGTACCCAGTGTAGGTTGTTGAGGTTGAGGGGGAAGTAAATAACATCAACACTGCTCCAACCGGGCATATGTTTATCTTCTCTACCCCAGTGGTAGTGGTAAAAGACGTCAGAGAAAGTATGGCCTTCTGGTTTTTCTGGATCAACCGAGTCAGCAACAAAATCGTCATAGTATAAAGTAACCAAAGGGCCAAACTGGCAATCTAAGATGGTGAAATCCTCCGGGTACGACTTAGGGTAGGCGACTGCTCTTGCTCTTAGCAGACAAATTGCTGCATTCATCTCTACATCAGTTAGCCACTTATTTAACCTCAGAATTGTAGTGAAGAACTTAAGGTCTCCAGCACCATCAGGGAGTTGAACATCTTTAAATTTAGCCCCTTTCGCAAATTCTTTCCTGAACTCTTTCCTCAGTTGCTCATTACAAGTCGACATAGGATCGACAACAATCGTCTTCTTTCTTGGCCGAGGGACGACGTAGGGACTAAGTACAGCTTTCGACGCCGTCCTCTTTCTCTTAAATAGGATGTGGGATGCATCTTCCAGTACCACCACATCCTCATCTATCCGCTTGTCCTCCTTCTTCTCTACCTTCTTCTGCACAACGAAATGATCGTCCACCTTCTTCTGCACCACCCTCCTACCCCTCTGCACCCCCTTCCTACCCCTCTGCACCCCCTTCCTACCCCTCTGCACCCCCTTCCTACCCCTCTTCACAACGAAATCATCGTCCACCTACAAAGAAATCATTGAATTAGGCAACAAAAGTCTTCAATTAGTCCAAATGCAAGAATTGCATACCTCATCTTCATTATCCTCCACCCTCTGCACCACCCTCCTACCCCTCTGCACCCCCTTCCTACCCCTCTTCACAACGAAATCCTCTTCCACCTCCTCTTCAACCTTCTCTTCAACATCATCTTCATTATCTTCCACCTGCTTCTCCACCTGCTTCTCCACCTGCTCCTCCACCTGCTCCTCCACCTTCTCCTCCAAATTCCCAACATTCTCCATTTCCTACAAAAACCAGAAAAGCCAGTCAATTAGTCCAAAGGCAAGAAATAGGCAAAGTGCGCGAATTGCACCAAATGCATGAAATGCATACCTCAGTATTGTGTTCCCCATCTTCAACTGTCTTCTCCATTTCCAACAAAAGCCCATCCTACAAAAACCAGAAAAGCCATTCAATTAGTCCAAAGGCAAGAAATAGGTAAAGTGCGCGAATTGCACCAAATGCATGAAATGCATACCTCAGTATTGTGTTCCCCATCTTCAACTGTCTTCTCCATTTCCAACAAAAGCCCATCCTACAAAAACCAGAAAAGCCATTCAATTAGTCCAAAGGCAAGAAATAGGCAAAGTGCGCGAATTGCACCAAATGCATGAAATGCATACCTCAGTATTGTGTTCCCCATCTTCAACTGTCTTCTCCATTTCCAACAAAAGCCCATCCTACAAAAACCAGAAAAGCCATTCAATTAGTCCAAAGGCAAGAAATAGGTAAAGTGCGCGAATTGCACCAAATGCATGAAATGCATACCTCAGTATTGTGTTCCCCATCTTCAACTGTCTTCTCCATTTCCAACAAAAGCCCATCCTACAAAAACCAGAAAAGCCATTCAATTAGTCCAAAGGCAAGAAATAGGTAAAGTGCGCGAATTGCACCAAATGCATGAAATGCATACCTCTAAATTTTTTTGCCCATCTTCAACTGTCTTCTCCTCCAAATTCCCAACATTCTCCATCTCCAACAACGGCCCATCCTACAAAAACATGAAAAACGCTTCAATTAGTCCAAATGCAAGAAATATGAAAAGTGCGCGAATTGCACCAAATGGAAGAAATGCATACCTCGAAATTTTCTTCCACATCTTCAACTGTCTGCTCTTCATTTTCATTGTCCTCCCCCTCCCCAACAGTGTTCTTCTCCAAGAGACCAACAATGTCTTTTTCCTGTCCATCCTACAATAAACAGAAAAGCCAGTCAATTAGTCCAAAGGCAAGAAATAGGTAAAGTGCGCGAATTGCACCAAATGGAAGAAATGCATACCTCGAAATTTTCTTCCACATCTTCAACTGTCTGCTCTTCATTTTCATTGTCCTCCCCCTCCCCAACAGTGTTCTTCTCCAAGAGACCAACAATGTCTTTTTCCTGTCCATCCTACAATAAACAGAAAAGCCAGTCAATTAGTCCAAATGCAAGAATTAGGAAAAGTGCGCGAATTGCACCAAATGCAAGAAATGCATACCTCAGTATTTTTAACACCATCTTCAACTGTCTTCTCTTCATTTTCATTGTCCTCCTCAACAATTTTTTTCTCCACAACCCCAACATTGTCTTCCTCCTGTCCATCCTACAATAAACAGAAAAGCCTTCAATAAGTCGAAATGCAAGAAATGCACCAATTATACAAATGCAAGGAAATGCAAGAAATACATACCTCAACTTCATTATCCTCCACAAGCCCAACATTGTCTTTCTCCAAAATCAGCACATCATTGTCTTCCTCTTGTCCATCCTACAATAAACAGAAAAGCCTTCAATTAGTCGAAATGCAAGAAATGCACCAATTATCCAAATTCAAGGAAATACAAGAAATACATACCTCAACTTCATTCTCCTCCACAAGCACAGCATCATTGTCCTCCTCAACAATTTCTTTCTCCAAAATCACCACATCATTGTCCTCAGTGTTCACCACATCATTCTCCCCTTGCTGTAGTTGCTTTAACATCCGTTTAATGAGAATTATGCCATCTCTCATTTCGGTTTTGATGAGCCTTATTTCATTTCTCATTTCAGTTTTGAAGAGAGTCAGTTCCTTTCTCATTACAGTTTTGAATTCATTTAGCTCCTTCGAAAGTTGATCCAATCTACATCTATCGTGGGGAGTTGTTGCTGTTGGAGTTGGGGGAGAGGATTCTTCGTCTTCGTCTTCTTCTTCTTCTTCGTCTTTTCTACTCGTGGCGCTCTCGACAGAATAAGAGCTGCTGGTGCTGGTGCTGGGGGTAGGGTTGTGGGTTCTTCTTCTTGTGGAAGGTTTGGCTTTGGCTGGAGTAATTTGTCTTTTCTTCCTCATGACAGTTTTTTTATGAGGAACTCCATCGTCAATATCTCCCAATTTCCTCTTTCTGCAGTCAAGATCAAAAAAGACATCATAAACATTACCTCCCATATCTTCAAAGTCATCCCCAGCATATAAGATCTTCTCTTCTTCAGACAATTCCATTTGCTTAACAATCGTGCCTTGCAGGGCAGTTTGAAGATCAGAGGCAGTGCTCTTCCTCTTTGATTTGTACTGTATTATTCTTGGGCAGACAGGCTCTTCAGTTTGAAGGGTCGTTTTAATTGCAAGATTGGGGACAAAAGTTTGGATCACCTCATAAGTCCACACTTGTAAGGCTAGTGCGAACCCATATACGGTATAAGAAACATCGACATCTTTTTCTTTGTCTTTGTTCTTCTTCCCCGAGGCGGCATCCTTCTTCTGCAGATACAGCTGCCTGTAGCGATCAAGGTCTCTGCTCAAACCCTTCATGGTTGCTCTAAAGGCCACCTTTCCCCATGGAAAATTGAGGAAGGTGTCGATGTCATCGACCATGCTGAAGAGTTTCATATTTATTATCCTCCTCGGGTCAAGGGCAAAGAGATAATGGGAAACAAGGTATACCAGCCCCAATTTCCATGCATCTTCCCTATCAGAGCAGGACAGGAATTTTGAATGAAGGTCTGCTATTCTAATAAGTGGAATACGTTTAAAATATTTAAGAACCAAAGTTGGAGATTCTTCAACCTGGTTGAAAATTGTTTGCTCAGTAGGGAATCTCCCAAAATTGAGACCTGTAACCAATGCAAACTCCCTCATCCCGAAGCACAGCTCTTCTCCATTCACAAGGAACTTCATCTCCATAGAATTTGAGCTGGACTTCCTGAGGAGCATGTGGTGTATAATCATTCCTGAGAAACGCAGTAACGGGTGCCCTTTGAATAAGAATCTGAATTGGGTTTGCTCTACCCTTTCAGTTAGATTCATCTTGGCAAACTTGGCAGCAATATTTCCCATATTGGTTTTCCAGGATACCCTCCCAGCAAACTCGGGTATTGTAGTGGACTCCATCTACAAAACAAGGAAGAAGATGGGATCACCATGATAATTAGCAAAACAAAATAAGTATTTAATTAAATAGTAAGACCAACAACAAAAATGGAACAAAATAAATCATGACAGAAAATAGTTTGGTCCAGTTCAATCATAGCATCTAGTGTATAGATGCACATATATATTCCCGAGTCATCCACTCATCAAAAAGGATTTTACAATCAATGTATTCAATATAAGAACACTCATCTAGATGCAGCCTCCAATTAAACATATTAACACTTGATCAACTTTTAGAAATGCATTCAATCAAGGTAAAAGTGAAAGATATATTTGCTTCCTATAGCAAGTGCAATATGGTCCAAGAAAGTGAACATACAGTGTGGATCATTTATGGCTTTTGATTCAGCACGGCAAATTAGGAGCACGTGTTGACTAAATTTCTTAATATAACATCGAAACCTGTCTCATTGGCATTCTATTAAGGTGCAGTAAAGCAGCAAAAGTTAAACCCTAACCCTAAATACCATTTCTTCACAAGCACATAACAAACACGAAACCTGTCTCATTGGCATTCTATTAAGGTGCAGTAAAGCAGCAAAAGTTAAACCCTAACCCTAAATACCATTTCTTCACAAGCACATAACAAAAACGGAAATGTCATTTCTTAAACGAGAAATGAATGAATAAGCGTGAAATGCATGCATGCAGAATAAGAACACTGATACAATACTCGTCATATACCCTAAAAGCATTTACACACATAAACGAAACCAGAACCAAACCCTAAACCCTAAATACATCAATATAAATCAATATAAACGGAATAATACACATCAACACCTAACCCTAACTATTAAGCCCTAAACTCACCAGAATATGTCAAAAAGACGGTGGAAAGACGATGATGTCGAATAGACGGTGGAAAGTCGAAGATGTTGGACGAGGAACGATGATCTTGATCGATGTTGAAGGAAGTCGGCAGTTGAGAAGACGTGGTTTTGGAAGTCGGAGTGGGAGGGAGAATCGGGGTGGTTTTGTTTTAAATTAGGGCCGAAAAATTATATATACGACTAAAGACGCGATTTACCATGGACGCGATTTAATCTGAATCGCGTGAGTTCATCACCGCGATTTAGATTAAATCGCGTGCATGGTAAATCGCGTACATTTAAAAACGCGAATTACCAATCACGCGTTTCATCTAAATCGCGGTGATGAACTCACGCGATTTAGATGAAACGCGTGATTGGTAATTCGCGTCTTTGAGCGTAAGAAATGGCGCCGAAGGGGTATTTCCGACATTTCGCGGGGCAAAAGGGCCCTTTTTGCCAACTTTAGTAGGCGGGGGCCCTTTTTGGAATTTCCCCTGTTATGGGGGCCATTTCATCAAATTTCCCTCTACACGTGGCAATACATATATTTAATTAAATAAATGAATTATTTATTTATTTATTTATTTATTTTATCAGTATTACAAAAATAAAGATAGCCGCTAGCCAACAGAGAAGAGAAGGGGGGAGAAGATCGAAGTTGGCGCTCCTTTTGTACTCCCCGTTTATCCTCTTTCTCTCTCTAGAAGAACACCATCGCAATTTGTAAATTTTGACTGCAGATTTCTCAAATCTGTTGTACAGATTTCTTCGCCGCTGCTCTCCTTGCAATGTCCTTGCGAAGGAGGATCTTGCTCAAGGTCATCGTCCTCGGCGACAGCGGGTATTCTTCTCCTTCTTCTTCACTTTTTTCATTCAAACATTGTTTTGGTTTGAATTCTGCCTCGTTCATCAAATTGAACTTAGAAATCGAGATTGTTTGGTATTTCACTTTGTTTCTGAGTTGTATAAACTTGATTTAGCGTTTTGACAGCTAAACGTTTTGAATTTCTCTTTGTGTCAGGGTTGGTAAGACGTCATTGATGAATCAGTATCCTTCTCATCGTTATTGATCGATCTGTTTTTCCTTAGTCGAATTAGTAGAGGTTGCTGAATCTTTCTATATATCTATCTTTTGTTTAATTGCATTATCCAAATCAGTTTGTGGTTCTTGAGCTACTTATCTAGATATGTACACAAAAAGTTCAGTCAACAGTACAAAGCTACAATCGGTGCTGATTTCGTTACTAAAGAGTTGCAGATAGATGATAAGCTTGTTACATTACAAGTAATGTTGCTTATCTGACATAACTGCTATGATGGATTCTAGAGTAATAATTTGTGTATTCGTTGTTTTATTTGGTAGATATGGGACACGGCTGGACAGGAGAGGTTCCAGAGTCTTGGGGTGGCGTTTTATCGAGGATCGGATTGTTGTGTTCTTGTGTATGATGTTAATGTTATGAAGTCTTTTGATACTCTTGATAATTGGCATGACGAATTTCTCAAACAGGTTAGTCTTGAAAGATCTCTACATATATCATTGCGATTTGATTTTTATTATGTTACGTTTACTGTTTAGGTTTAATATGTGCCTATATAGGATTCTTTTGTAACATAATAATATTATCTGCATAGCGCACTCAATTCAATACAGTTATACTCTTTACAACTACTGAAGTGCAAATAATTATTCACACGGTATATGCGTTTATTTCAGATATCTTATTAATCTGATAATATTTCTAGTAGGATCACTTCATCTTTTATAAGGAATTAAGGATAATTGTTAATTGAGTAGATAGTGGAACTGTTCATTCTCAGCTTGTAGATTTTGTTGTTAGTCTATCTGTAACACTAGGACATGTAATTAGAAAGGTAAGTCCATCACTCTCACATTTATAACGAGCCCATATTTCTTGTAGATTTTGTGTTCCATTACTAGTCATAGTCTCATCATTGTTTAGGATTCTATAAGGGCCTATGTGGCACTTTGTTTCCACAAGATTCAAGAGGTATCCAATTGCTCTGATACCTTTTTGTAAGGCCATGTACGAGAATATAGCTTAGAGATACATTAGGTAAACAACTTAGTCACAACCACCCAATCCATATAGCCCATTAACCTCACCATTGTTGTGCAAAGAATAGGGATTGGATCTTGATCAGATGTTATCCACGACACATATAGTTAGCAATGTAGCTGACTAGTCTAGTTCGAATACTCTTGAATTCAAATGATGGAATTTATGTTTTATAATGTATATTTTTGCATTTGAAATGAGAACTGAGCTTGTTCAGCGTCTCATTAAAAATTCTGCATATCCTTTTAAGGACTCCACATTTTTTATGATTTTCTGATGAGATATTGCTGACAGTCAAAAACTGCATAATTGCTAACAGTTATAAACTATCTCATTTATTTATATTTATCTAGGAAGCTAGCATGATCCCTTACAGTAATGACCCACACTTATAAACTATCTCTTATCTATGAAGATTTTATCATCATAAATTAAACATCTTCTATCTTGTTAAATAATGAGTTTGGATTTCGGAAGGCTTGACGAACTTATTATCACATCTGAGATCTCTAATCTGAATGTATTGCAGGCCAATCCATCTGATACAAAGAAATTTCCATTCATGTTACTGGGAAACAAGATTGACATTGATGGAGGAAATAGTCGTGTGGTGAGAATTTATCACAAAATAGATATGTTCTTCCATCATATATTTGACTCTAACAACAAATAACGAAAAAATCCAGGTTTCTGAGAAGAAAGCAAAGGATTGGTGTGCCTCAAATGGTAACATTCCTTACTTTGAGACTTCTGCAAAAGAGGATATCAATATCGATGCTGCCCTTTTGGCTATTGCTAAATTAGCTTTAGCCAATGAACATGAACAAGACATGTAAGTTATCATTGAGTTAATGTCGAATTATGAATTGTTGCAACTTTGCCAACATAATTATTGGTCTAAAAATAATTTTCTTACGTGTTATATTCCCGCATTTACAACTAAATGAAGTAAACCCTTTTTTAGCTTTCACCTTCTTGGATTTATACTATGACCACTCTAAACGAAACCTACCTCTCTTACCTTTAGTTATTTATGTTGTCTGTTATGACTTACGAGTCTCCAAACTGAAAATTGGAAGTGATTTTCTTTTTGAAGTTGTTTACAAGTACTATGAAACTAAAAATGGTTTATTGTTCTTGAAAGATTATAGCGTAACTTACAAATGTTTATGATTGCAGATATTTCAATGGTCCCTCGGAGGCAGTTACAGAAACAGAGCAACGAGGCGGTTGTTCGTGCTGATGACGAAATTGAGAAATGCAAAACCCTAACCTTTATTTATATCACTTTATTTGGTTGTGCTATCGACAATGTGATTGATTCATTTGTGTTTTTGTTGTTGAGAATTTAGCAATGTATTATTTTCTTTGTATGTAAAATCTTTTTACGGTTTGGGTCGGGTCAGGTTGTGTATTATTCTAAGATTTTTGTGTGTGTTTATTATTAGAGCAGATATTTGGATATATGATGCTTCAAAATGATTATTCATTACCTGTAACAAAAAAAACAGATTAATTATTATTACCTTTTGAAATTCAATTCAGCTTATGATTTGTCATTGTTATTTTTATTTTTATTTGATAAGTGGGTATTTTACTGTTTAATTTTTGTGACAACTTTTGAAGCAAAGTAATTACGATTTATTTGATAACTTCTAATTAAATTAAGATTCATAGTTAATTGGTAATTTAAGGGTACATTTTCAAAAGAAAGCTAACTAGTCTATTTAGTTACATTCTCATGATTTTATAAGGATTATAAATAATTTTGATTTTATGATTTTACACAAAAAAATAAATAAATAATAAGAAAATGTATTTAAATATATATAAATTAATTTTTTTTATTATTTATTCAATAAATAAATTAATGTCATTAATTTTATAAATTTTAGTTTTACGAATGGCAGATTTTTACTTTATCAATTTTAGCCTAATTTTAACTTTACAGGAGGAGAAATAATTTAGAATGTTGATTAAATAATAGAATGTAATAAATAATAAAATATTATAAAATTAAATAAATGACTCTGTGGCCCAATGGATAAGGCGCTGGTCTACGAAACCAGAGATTCTGGGTTCGATCCCCAGCAGAGTTGTTATTTTATTTTTTGTGTTAGCCAAACAAGCCTTACTATTGACCAGCCAAAGTTATCTCATTGTCAATGAAGCACAATATAGTATACATACATAACTAGCTGCTATTCTTATTTTAACTTGGGACCTAAATTAGAGTAATATTTAAGAATTGAAAGAAGTTAACCAAATCTAGTTAAGCACAATTATAACATAAGAAATTAAATGATCTTTTTCATAAAACTATTTTTTGTTTAATTTTTATTCAAAAGATAACTTACTCCACTGTCACATCTCTCTAATAATATTTAAATTAATAAGAGGGAAATATTAACCCTAAATTCTCATTTTTTTTCCCCCAAAAAAATATTTAAATTAAATAATTGTCCAATTATCAAATTGAGACTCTTTATTAGAGGCCGATTGAGATTTAAACATTTTTATCAAATCTCACCATTTGAGACTTCTTAATTTTAAAGTTGTACACTTAACAAATTTCAATCGTCGTTAATTTTTATTTACGCGACATTTATAAATAAAAGAGTAATGATAAATAACGAGAATTTAATGTCATGAATGAGGTTGAGAATGACGTGACAACACGTGATTGAACTTAAATTTAAAATAAGAGAAACTTCATTTTCCAAATTCAATGACGCATTGCCATATCATTCCCGACAATATTAAGGACACCAAGTTATTGTTCTCTATCGTTACTTTAAATAAAATGTCTAATTTAACTATCGAATTTTATCAAATCAAAGGTTTTCACTAATTCAATAACATGAAAATTTTATTTATTTGTAAACGTCACGTAAATAATAAGTTATTGATCCAAAATTCTAATGCAATTTAAGAATGGAAAGAAGTACCAAACAAGAACAATATTTAAGAATTGAAAGAAACCAAAATCCAATTTAGAAATGAGCTAGCATTTTAGAACTTTTTTAATCATTTCAACTTTGGAGACTATTAGAGCAAATATTAAAGAAGGTAACAAAACCCAATTCATCATTTCTTATTGAAAGAAGAATCCACAGATGAACATCACCATCATCACCAAGTTCAAAGTTACAAACAAAATCTTATAAATCCCAGTATTGAAGGGGGGCAAATAAACAATGAACAACACAACCTTTATATAAATACTATATAATCCCTTATTGACTATAGTTCTTTTTTTTTCAGGGAATCAAATGAATCAATGGCAGAAACAAAAATAATAAATAAAAATTGCAGAACAAATAAGAATGTTTTACTTCCTTCTCATCGACGATCTCCATCAATCTCCTTGCTATCTTACAACATTTCAGCTTCATGATCGCCCTTATCAACCCGTATACACTTAATCTGACGACAATGATGATGATGAATCGTGTTCTACATAATTCCCTTCCCTTCCCTTCCCTTCCTTTCTCTTTAACCTTTTCCTTCAAGTCGATCAGTCACAGTTCAACCCGCAAACTTCAAGAACAAGACCATCTCTAGACACAAACGGGTTAATCCTAACCCACAACAACGTTAAAATTGACGCCAATAGAATCGACCAAACCACAATTATAGTAGGAAGCCGGTCCTGTTTCCCCATCCACCCTTTCAAGAAGGGGTATAAATGAACTATCACCCACAAAGCGAAGAACAGCCTACCGAAAAGAGGTCCCCACGATTCATACCCATTGTTTATCGCGTCAGAGACGCCGACGATGACACCGATAATGTTTATGACCAGTAGAGTCATTGGTGGAATCAAAAGAGAGGTCCATTTAAAGATGTAGAGTTCTGAGAACTGACCGTCGTCTCCTGCTTTTGTTGTGACAGTGAAATTGGTGTTCACTCCGGCTAAAACTTTTAGTAGACCTTGGAAGAGTGCGAAAAGGTGAGAAGAGACACCACCAATAACCCAGAACTGCTCGTTTCTCCACCAGTCGTCGATTCCGACACCTCCCCATCGCATCTCCAATATACTTGTTACAGCAATCGATATGAAAAGCGCCATGAACAGAATACTTGCATAGTTGCTAATCTGTCAAAGTTTATGAAACAAGTACATTTGTTTTTAGATGAATCCTTAATGGAAATTCACATTATTTGGATAACAAGTGAGTTATTTCAAAATAACATAGTTGAATTGATTGAAAGTTATTTGGGCAAAAAGACTTTAGGGTATAAATATATAATGAATATTTTTATTGTTTAAGAAAAGAAATCGAGGGTGATTTGATTGATGATTTGAATGAAGCGATTAATAATTGAATTCTGGGTTATTTGAGATTAAATTCAAATAACCAAGAGTCTATGTGATCTGTGTTTATTTAAAAAAAAAATCAGATAAACAGCCATCCCATCATCAATCACTTATTCCTAACAAATCATCAATTAAAACACCAAAAACACCCTTATTTTAACTTTTAAAAATATAAGGGTAATTTGATAAAAGTGTCTAAATAACTTTTTTCAATAAACTGCATCAAATCAAACAAGATTTTTTGACAATAAACAAGTGTCTTTTCAAATAACCATAGATCACACAAGGCCCAAGATCTAAAACAAGATTTTAGAGCTTGTTTGATCTTGGGATTTTCAAATCTCGTTTGTTCTGACCTTTCAAAGAAATCCTTTGACCAAAATACTCTTTAACTTTTAATAAATATGCTTTTAAGAAAAGAAAAAAACAAAGGTATTTTGGTATTTTTATTTGAG
This sequence comes from Impatiens glandulifera, assembly GCF_907164915.1. Taxonomy (NCBI): domain Eukaryota; kingdom Viridiplantae; phylum Streptophyta; class Magnoliopsida; order Ericales; family Balsaminaceae; genus Impatiens; species Impatiens glandulifera. The sequence continues at coordinate 3,229,142 of NC_061863.1, forward strand.
ATTAATTTCAAATAATACACTATCCAGTTAAGAATTTACCATTCTTTAAATCATCAACCAAAATACCCCCAATCATATTATATAGGTATACCCTTTAAAATGTTTTTACTCAAATAACCTAATTTTTCAATAGCCTATCAAACAAGGTTATTTGGAAATAATTGAATAACCCTAGATCAAACCATACCTCCAATTAAATCCAAATATACTAACAGAAAACAAGCCCTTAAAAGAAAACATACCTCAGGAACGATGAACTTTCCAGTGAGGAGACAGATAGCCGGTAAGGTACAATAAACTAGCAACGGAATCGATGTCAAAGGATACACAACTGAATTGATATACGAAAATCGCTCGAGCGCTTTCAGCCCGCATCCATACCCGTACCAAATCGGGCAATGCCTACTCAACAAAATCTCAACAGACCCAAGCGCCCATCGAAGAACCTGATGAAGACGATCTGAAAGATTTATAGGAGCTGAACCTTTAAATGCAGGCCGTTTAGGCATGCAGTAAACTGACCGCCAACCGTGACAATGCATCTTGAATCCGGTTAAAATATCCTCAGTAACTGACCCGTATATCCATCCCACCTGATAACAAAATAAGATGTGAATTTCGGAACCAACTTTATAAAAAAAAACATATATTATACCTCTTTTCCCCATTCGGTTTTATCCTCGTAACCACAACTGATTACGTGTATTGCTTCTCTCAAGAGATCTGCAGAAGTTGTCCCTGGTGGAACTCCGCCATCTTCCAAAAGTGTGGAAGCTATGAAAACAGATGATTGTCCGAATTTCTTCTGGAATTTCACAGGCACAAGTGATGATTTCTCGTCATTGATTCCTGTTGCACCCAACAAGAATTAGGATTTTTTCTTCTTTTTAAACTAAAATTTAAGAGACTTGAATCGCTCTACCTTCAATATTTTCAAGAGCGTGAATTTGTGTTGAACCTTCCTTGTTCTTAGTCGTTTTCTTCGACTCCTTTGATTTTCCCGTTTTCTTAATCTTCTTTCTAAGTCCAGAACAGCAGCTAGTACACCAAGTTGGGAAACAGTTACATGTCTTTGCCTGAACTTTCTTCTTCTTCGGAGCGTCATAACCATAAAGGGCTTGTCTTCTGAAGACACAACCAGTTCCGACATAAATGGGCCCTTGAATCCCATCTAAACCTTTCATGTTAATCTGTTTCCAAATCAATCAACGTTAGTATTACAATATTTATAATAATAAGACAGAATTCTATTCTTTACAATTTACATACATCAAAGAAGACAACATTTCGATTTGAGTATCGATCGTGACGATCAATCCCATCGAATCTTTGAGGGAACTGAACGTAGCAGATTTTCTTTCCCGAAGTCGGGTCCATCATGAAACACATAGCTTCCCTTAAGGCTTTGCTGTTGTTTATATAGTGATCACAATCAACATTCAGCATGTAAGGAGCATTTGAAATGACTGCAGAGACTCGCATCTGATTATCGATAGACAACATCAAAACAAACGCCAAAGGAGTCAAATCGTAAATCCATAAAAATAAATAAAAAAAGATAGAGAGGGAGGGAGCATTACAAGTGCATTCATGGCCCCGGCTTTTTTGTGGTGGTCGAATCCAGGCCTCTTTTCACGAGAAACGTAAATGAGTTTGGGTAATTCATTGCCATCATCATCACGAACACCGTTTTGACCCAGAAAAACCTATTTGTCAGAATTCAAGTGTAACAGTTAAGGGATTAAATCTATTTCTCATACCATCATACACAAAAGTCAGCTTGAAAGTGAAGAAATAAATACCTGAATCATTCCAGGGTGATCCCGAACATTGTTCCCTGGCCACGGAGTTCCATCCTGCATCGTCCAACCATCTTCCGGAACCTTCTGAGAGGTTGCAACCAAGCCATTGATTTTCACTTTAAACTCCTCGTATTCTCTCTGTTCCAACAACAAAACAAACATCAAGCTAGCACGAAAGAGTCCACTAATATTTCCATTTCAAATGAGAAAAGTGTAAAAAAAAAGTTGGTATACATCACAACCAGCCACACATTTATACCAAATGTACGTGGATCTGTATCCTAAATATGACAGTCGTTTCCACCTAGATCCATCCAAATACAAACAATTTCTACATAAAGCCATCAGGCCCATTTGAAAACACTTTCTGGATCTGAGTTTGGATCTAGATGAAAACCTGTCAATAAAGTTCTATGGAACACTTTTTTCTGTAAGGTATCTCATTTGGATGTGGATCCATATGAGATCAAATTTTGAAATAAAATTTAGTCAGAGATTGACAATTTCTCATTAAAACCTTGTTCAGATTCAGGTTATGTAAATAACCACCTTTTTCATATTGGGGTTTTGGAAAAATGGGTTATTTGAGTAAAAGACTTGAAGGGTATCGATAAATAATTAAAAAAAAATAGAGGGTATTGTGGTATTTATGTTGATGGCTTGAATTGATAAGAGGAGAAATGAAAAGATGGTGGGTAATTTGAAGATTATTCGAATAACCCAATCTATTTCCGACTTTTCAAGCATATCCAAAGAAGCGAGACTTTCAATGGTTAAAAGAAGAAGAAGCAAGTCAATAATTTCTAAGAGCTTAATGTCTAACGATCAATTAGAATCAATTGTAGCCATTCCAAAGAAGAAACTCCGATACCTTCATTGATCGTCGCTCCCCAACAAATTCCGGATGAACTTTATCTTTAAGGTAGTCAACTTTCAGAGCAAAATACCACTCAGGAGCTCGAGGTTCAATATTAAACTTCTTGCAAAAAGGAACCCACCTCCTTGCAAATTCAGCTGTTTCCGAAAGAGCTTCAAAAGTAAGCATGGCTGCACCATCATCTGATACATAGCAAGCTACTTTATCAACCGGATAATCAACTGCCAAGATGGAAAGAACCGTATTCGCTGTGATAAGAGGCGGCTCTTTCATTGGATCAACAGTACTCACATACACGTCAATTGGAGCTAATTGAGACGGTTTCCCTTCCTTTTCATACCTAAAAGACAGTTTTTTTTACTCAATAAACCAATAATAAAATTCAATCAAGAGTTCAAGACAGTATAAGAGTGAAATAGAAACCTGAGTGAGAGTCGATCTAGGTACGTTTCTCGCATAATAGGAACCCATTTTGGAAACTGATCGAATATCCAAGAAACAGCAAACCATATTTCACAAATAATTGAAGTCAGCCACAACCCGTATGCATTGTTGACTGGATGGAGAATACGGTAATGGAAAAACAACCCAACAATAACCAGCCGCATTAAAATGACCATTCTGTATGGGCTGATCTTGCTCGAAGGAACAGGTAATTTCCTCGAGAGTGGTTGCCTTCCTTCATCCATCCTACATAATCAATCATAAGTTTAAAATATAATAAAATAAATATCCTCTCTGATTTAAACGGGGGCTTGTTTTTAAAACATAACAAAAAAAACACCTACATAGGCAAATCGGGATCATCAAGCTCATCGTCACCATTTCCTTCATGTTTAACCATCTGAAGTTTCTCATTTTGCCTCTTCCTCCATTCTTCCATTCTATCCTTCCAAGCAACACTTCCATATCCATAAACCGCCAAATCCTTCTTAGGATCCATTGGCCGAGGGGGAACTGCACAAGAAACATCGATAACAGCTTATTAATCACAACAATCGGTTTCCCCAAAAATAACTGAGAAAAAAACTTTTAAACTTACGAGAAGACATCGATGAATCGGGAAATGAAACAGGATGAACTCGCCTTCCACGAAAAGGTGGGATAATAAGAGCATGTTTATCAGGTGAAATCCCAGCATCCTTAATCCCCACAAAAAATAAACAAACAGTAAGTAAAAGTACTAAACTTTACAAATAGTTAACAAATATACCTCTTCGCCATAGGTTAGAAGAGGGATCCCTGGATTGAGAGAGGCTGCATCAGCCTCAGTAGCATAACTGTTTGGACCACGACCCGTATGAAGCCGAGCAGAAAAAACTGCCTCGGAAACATGTCTAGAATCTTCAAATTCATTTTCTAGATCATCAAATTCATCTTCTTCCTCATCACCTTCCACTCTTGGACTCCCTAAAGAAATTGATGTCAGCAAACTTGAACCAGGAAGTAAATAGTCAAAAAAGAATAACATTACTAACCCTTGATGCGCTTGAATCTGGTTTTACATTGTGGGCAAGATTGATTTCCTTCTCTTCTTTCGTATTCATAGCAAGGTCTACAAATTGGTAATGCACATTCGTTACAAGCAACGAAAGGCTCCCCATCTGCTGTCACTTCTATCTCATCTCCACATATCATACAAATCTGTCCACTCAGTTCCTTAACGGAAGTTACCTAAGATCATAAATCAACACAATATCGTAATTCAGATTAGATCTGACAATATAAGATCAAGTCGAAGAAGAAGAAACGTTATTAACCTAGAAACCGATGAGAAAGTCAATAACTAGTTGATAAAGCAGAAATTAACCAAGCAATCAGTTCAATTTACAGTTTGATCTCGCTAATAACCCTAAAAACAAAGAGAAACGAAGAAGATGAAGGACCCATAAAACTTACTTTTCCAATCTCATCAGCATTGATAAGAACGAACTCATTCCGGTTATGTGAACCAGCAATGAGTCGTCCTTTAGTTTCCATCAGAGTTCCCCCCCGCTGACCCGATTCACTCGCACGGAGAGAGAAAGTTCTCTGAAAACCCTTCTGAGATTAAGAAAGAGAAAGATAAAGAAATGAATAAAGAGAGAGGAGGAGGAGAGAGACTGGCGAATTACTCAAAAACCCATCAAGGAAGAAACCAAATTACGTCCTTTTTTTCTCTCTTCTTTAGCCAACTCTCTTAAAAACCCATCACATGAAAGGAAACCACCAAACCCACATTAAAGAAGGACTGAAAACGATGTCTAAACAGCACCAATTGTTTATAATAAAACTAATTTCAACCTAATAAACTATACCCACAAATCAAAACCCTACCTAGCTTAGTAAACTGTGATACCCACAAAGGATTAAGGCCGGCGACGGCGAAATCAGCTCCGGGAATCAATAAAAGAGTGGACTTGTAGAAGAAGAAGAAGGACCGACAAATAAATTATTGAGATAGAAGAAGGAGAGGGGAATTTTCTTGACGCCAGAAATGGATCTAGCTGTAAAGAACAACTGTGATAAAGCAAATTTGGAAAAAACATTTTATTTTTTTTAAGTAAAATTGTTATTTGGAATTAATTTCCTAAATTATTTTTATAAATATTATTATTATACTATTTTAGACTACAATGTACAGCATGAAATTGTAAATTTTATTTAACAATGTAATTATGATTGTTTTCTTTAACGAATAAATTTAAGTAAGTAAAATTAATATTAATTAAGAGAGTAAATGACTAAAGATATCAATTATAATATCACGCGGTTGTATAGTTTTTTACTATTTAATTGTAATTTGACCCAACCACTAGTAAAAATAAATAATTGTATTACATTATAAATAATATATTTACTTTATTATAATAATATATATTTAATATATTAAATTATATATATTGTCTAAAAAGATTTACTTTTATTATGAATCTTTTTATTAATTAAAAATACTGCATAAATGATGTCATATAGGAATTTTTTTAAATCAAAAGGATGGAGTGATAATAAAAATAAATATTCAAAGTAGAACGGCAAATATTTAAGTTCACTCAATTTGTGACCAATCCGCCCTTGACATTCAAAATCATTATTTTGAGAATCCGCGTTAGTGTTTTTTTAAATAAACTCAATTTTAAGAAAATTAATAATAATTGGGTTATAACTTATATGTGTTTATACTGAAATAAAATTATATATATTAAATTAGTGGGTAACTCTTAGAGATAAACTATTTCCAAAACTGATTTTTATTTTTTCAATAACATAATTTTTTTTTTGTAAATTGCATTCATGATATTTTGACAGTATATATTTCTCTCTCTTACTTTTTAGATCATATTATAATGTTAATATATTTAATTTTTATAATTAAATAGTTAAATTTATAACCTATATAATTTTTATTACTCCTTTATAATTTCATTGAAATCACACATTTAAGTATAATATTGTGACAATTAATTATTTATTTAAAAATAGTCTATAAGTGTTTAAAAGTTATTGTTATTAAAAAACTCATTAAGATGATTTAAATGAAAATTAATTATTGTCTAGATAAAAAAAATTGGTGTTGATCTTCTTTAAGAAAGTCTTAATTTAAAAAAAAAAAACTAACCTTGCTAAAAGATATATATATATATATATATATATATATATATATATATAATACAAAACATTAACTTTACAAATTGTTTTATTGACAAACCTTTATATTATATATGAATTTAAATATTTTTAATAAGAAATAAAATTGATAAAATCTACCTTGCAATTAATATAATATTCTTAAGCAAAAGTAAATAGTATAAAATCCAAGGTGAATATATTTGTAATGGGTTTATTTTTATTCTTTTTGAAAAGTCAATCTTTCTATAACTAGACTGAGTTTAAAAAAATTAATAAATTGTATTATTAAATTACCAGTTTTATTATATTTTAAAATTGGAATATAATTAATTAAAATGATATAAAAGGGATTTATCATGTATATCCTATTGAGAGAACAAATTCATAAAAGAGAACTACATAAGTTATTCTATTTGTAGAATAAATGTTTACATACTCATAATAGCTCAAGTCATGAATATGTATATATATATTTTTTAATACAAAAAGTAAATATATGATTTAAACATTTTTTATTTAAATATATGTAACACAAACAACAATTAAAAATTAAATTACATGCAGTAAATTGAGTCACTGACTATTCAATTTTTCTTTTTAAAAATTAAGTATATTATTATTAATATTATGATTACAATAAATTTGGTTTGTAACTATACTAAAATTATATATAATCCCCTTTCAAAAATGATATGTATAATAATGTTACAACTAACATAATATTCTAGATTTTATAAATTAGTTAGAATTTTAATGATAAATTAACTTAGTATATGAAAGATGATAAAAAAAAATATCACATTAATATAACAATAATTGTGGCTAATATAAAAAAACTAATAACATATACTTCATTTTTAACTATCAAATTATTCGATTTTCAATCAAAATACTAAAATACTTTGATAATAAAAAAATTAAAATACATTTAGAAAGAAAAAAACACATCAAACCAAATTTTTTTATCTAAAAAATATAATTTTTACCTAAAATCTCCTAAATCAAACTAGCTTTGAATATGGAATAAAATCACAAGAAACTTTCAAAATAAAAAACATTAAACAAAACTTAATTCAACGTGACATCAACATTCAAACAACCTTTTAATAAAAATAAATATTTTAAGAAATAACATTACATTTGTTTTATTAGGTACATTGGATTTTTTTCCATCTTAAATGAATTATTTAAGCTAATGATAATTATTTTTAAAAAATTGTTATAATATAAATAATCGTCTTTAACAAACAAAATTAAATATTATTTTACTTTTTTTTATTCATTACATTACTCAATTTATTAATTAAAATATTAAAATATATTTTATTTTAAATTATTATATTTTATTTTATTTATATATAATAATATCAGTATTTTTATCAAAAATAATTATTATTTTTCAAATAACCTCAATCCAAACAAGCTCCACCGACAGTCTGAGTTGGAGAAAGTGGGCATTTGACCAAGTGGCTGAGATGTGGTGCCACGTGGACATTGAATTGGTAAGCTACAGTTAATTAGTCATTGATGAGGTGTCACCATCATTAGCTGTGTCACACAATCGCTCCCAAATTTGTCGGTTTTTTTTTTATAAAAATATTTTATTAAACCAGATACCATTTTAATTTTATCTTTTATTGGCTATTCACAATCTATAAACCACACATGTTAATGTAACAACTACCAACTCAATGATTTATATTAAAATAAAATGTGTTATTATTATTGTTATAATTTATAAATCATAAATTATTCTTACTTTAATTTAAGCCGATCTTGAATAACTTAGTGAAATCTTATAAAAAAATATTTTCAAATCAAATAAATTTGTATATATTTCTCAAAATAACCTATTTTATAAAACCCAACCAAATCTATAAAATTATTGCAAAAATAATTTCAAAAAAATTTAACAAGTATATTATTATCAATTTTATTTTTACTTATTATGATATAAAAATAAAATATAATATTTATAAAATATTTTTAACAATGACATTAACATTCTTTTGTAAAACCAAATTGTATATGAATATTTTATCATTCACCTATAATTATATATAAACAAAACAAGTTTGGAAATTGATTGTCGGCGCCATACAAAATTAGCTCTAACTACTGGATATTTGTTTTCATTTGATATATTGTAGGACCAACATTAAAATTATTTTGTTGTTTAAAGTGTTTATTAACATTTAATACTCAAACTAAACAAATATTATAATTATTTTATTGTTTAATACCATTTAATATTCAAACTAAACAATATGTGGAATCCAAACAAGGCATATTCTATTATTTGTAAGTAAGAATCACTAACATTAACATTATGACATTTAATTTATTTTTAATTATATATTAACATTTAGTGTTTTTTTTTAATTATTTTTTTAAAATTAAACTCTTAACATTAAGCATGTTTAATAGTTGGAATGGACCGAATTCGAATTTAACTAATTTGAATAAACCGAATTCAAATTTTATTTTTCAATTTTCGAATCAAATTTTAAACTATTTCGAATTCGATTTTTTATTTGATTTTCGAGTTAGAGATTTAATTAAAAAACAAAACGAAAATCGAATTATTTTTTATTATTTATTTTAATTATATATTAAATTAATTAGTCGTAGATCATATCCAGAAGCCCATTCTTAGTCTCCACATATCTCTCATTTTTCTTTGTCAAAATAACTTCAAGACTATAATTCTTTTCTCTAGCCGCATACTCTTGAGTCTTGGCATATATTTTTTGCCAAAAACATTCACCACCGCCGTTAACACCTTTCCACCGCCATATTTGATTGTCGCCAACACCGTTTTACTTATGTCGTTCAACCGTCGAACATTGACGGTCAATCACTAAGTATAGTTTGAGTGATTTCTATTCTTGTTGTATAGGTTTAGTACATAATAATTCAAATTCAAAATTGATTTGACAATAATAATAAAATAAATCAAATTTGAATCGGTTCGATTTTATTTAAATTTATTGGAATTCAGTTCACTTTTTAAATTGACTTAAAAAACAAAAAAATCGAAAATCCAAACCGAGTAACTCGAAAATCGAATCAATGAACTCCCTACTTAACACAAGTATATTAAGGTAGGTTATCATGCATATTTATATATACTTATATTATTGAGATCTTTCCAATTATTGAATAATAATTAAACATTAATCCACCGTAGTAGTTCAATGATTTTTGATAGAGTATTGATAGACAAAACACTCTTTATAAAGCGCCATTATACAGGGCGAAAGTTCAGAATTTTTTTTTTTAAAATAATATTAAGTCAAAGTATTATTCTTTAATTTTTTTATTTTTATAAACTTATCTCTCTTCCATAGTTTTATTTTAAGTCATTAAACAAATGAATTATATAATTGAATCATAATTCTAATTTTAATTATGTCAAAATTCCATACCAAAATAGCCTAAAAAATCATTTTCCTTTAAAAATCTAACCCAAAATATATATGTAGTTTTTCATCCTATATAAAATTTCATTCAGATTATAATAATAAAAATATAACATGATTATTTTTTTTTTCATTATTATTATTATTTTTTGTCATGCATAAATTATCAAAATTTAATGATACATAAACCATCACACATGATCAAATTATTGAGGATTAATGATTAATTTTGTTATTTTAGTTTGTGTATTTAGTCTGTATTATTAATTAATATTAAGTAATATTATTTTGTATGAATGTATTTTAATAACTTGCAGATTTAAATTTAAAGAAAAAGACAATACAAGATGTAATGACAAAAGTATTAAGTAAATGTTAAAAAATAAAAAAATATTAAATCAATTCAAATATTTTTTTTACAAATTTTCTTTCTCTTATTTTTTTTTATAAATTTTTTTCTCTATTCTACATCTCTAATCTCATTTAAATGAGAAATAATACTTTATTCTTTTAGTACTGAACAATAAATAAACTAAAATATTTTAGTAAAGATTGGGGGAAAATTAGTATAATCAAATTTTAAACGTTTTTAATTCTTTCTAACATTCTTTTTTTAAAGAGAAAGAAATAAAATTAAAGAAATATTTAGTAGAAAGAGAGAAGTAAATAAAATAGAGATAATTATTATTTTATTTTGTTTTTGGTGAGCTGGACATTCTAGTTAATTCGCTTTATAAAGGGCGCTTTAAATATTATTTTCATTTTTTTATTATCTAAAACTAAAATATTATGTGTTCCATTCTTACTTAAAAGAAAATAAAAAAAATAAGACTTAGAATAAATCCTAATCACAAATACAAAATTTAATTAAGAATATTTTACTTAAAGTAAGAGGACATAATCTTGATACTTTTCTTAATTAAAAAAGTTATCTCTATAAATAATGTTTCATTTATTAATATAAATAAGTTAATGATTTCTTTACCGGATGATATTATATTTTTTATCATCACTAAACAAATATAGTAACTATAATTGAAATGTGACTGATTCTTCTCCTACCATTAACAAAAATTGTCCACATTTCATTTTTCTCAATTAAAAGGACAAATATAAAACCATAGGAAAGAAAAATCATTCCCAAACGAAATGATAAAGTTTATTTACTTAATTTGATATAAGCTTAAATTATCTAAATCTAAATTGATTTTTGTGAAACAAGTGTTGTTTTGGTTGGTACTTCAACTATTAGTAATTTTATATCAAACAATGCTACAATACAAGATAATTGGTCCAAGTTTCTTCTTTGAAGACAATCTTTTTTTGTGAAAAGAAAGGTTAAATACCCATATACCACCATTTATTGAGTGTGGTCCATTTATGCTATTTTAGTATTTACTGTTACTTTTTTTTTCACTAACTTTTAATTAAAGCAAAAGCAAAGAAAAAAAGTTATTTAAAAAATGTACAAGTAAAAAATATGCACGAAATACAAAATTTCAGGGAGGTAAGCTAAATGATTGAACCGAACTAAATGAACTGAATTCAGATGGTCAATTTAGTGGCCATGAAACAACTTAAACTACCAATCATAGTTAATTTATACTTAAATTTGTCTCTTAATAGTTAAGTTTTCAAAGCATATACTTACAATACATGTTTAAAAAATATATACTAATAATAATATAACTATTTTTTAGTAGAAAAAAAAAACCATTTACGATTAAATCGTATTTAGTTTATTATATTATTGTTAGGGATGAATTCATAATTAAAGTTGATTTTAGTTTGAAAAAGTTTAGGGTGAATTTAAGAAAATAAAATGAAAATTGTAGATAAAACGAGTATATGAATATGTGTTTAGCAATTTCATTGAAAATTAGTTAAATAAATAATGAATTAAATTAAAAAATAGAAATTATGCATCATGTCACGTTTCAATCGTAAAAAAAATCATTATTAATATTTTCGATATGGGCTGAAACTTGCCTAAACCTTAATATAGATCCGCCTATATTGTTGTTACAATTTTTTTAAAATCAAATTTTATGTATTTAAATAATTTACTAATAATTTTTTACTATTGAATAAATTGTCTTTTTAACCAACAAATAAATCAAAATCAATGGTTTAGTTATACATTTTAATTATGGATGGCAACGATATCTTACCTGTCGGGTAGTAAAGTACCCATCCTCGATTTGTTGAGTACTCAATCCCCGATGGGTACCTATTACCGATTAAAATATGAATTTATATTTATTATTTTTTAAATATACTAAATATTAAAAACATAAATAAAAATATTAATTATTTGCATTACATAGTTATAAAAATTATAAAATATAACTTTGCTGTTTATTAAATATTAGAATTCAACAGAAATTAAAGGAAAAGCAAAGAAAGTTCAAAATTATTGAACATAAAAATAAAAAATAAATAGAGAGATAAATATTTTATTATTAAAAAATGAAGATTAAGAGTTTAGAATAATATAAATTAAAATAAGTTTGGAGTGGAGTGTGAGAATGGATAAGATTAATAATATATTTAATTTAAATTTGTAATGCCGTGAAATTTAAAAAGTCATTTTAAATTTTAATAAATATATATATTTTAATATTAATATTTCGGGTATTGGGTTTCACACATTTCTCATTCCCGACCTCGAACCCGATCGAGTAATATTTTTATTCCTCATCTTTGATCTCAACCCCAAATCCGATTTAAAATACTCGAACCCAATCATCGAATATCCACATGTATCAAATATACAAGTACCCATTAACACTCTAATTTTGTTCTATAAACCGACCACAGACTTAGCCGAAGCCAGTAAACCTACATACTATACCCTCATCTAATAAAGAAAAAAAAGATTTAAATTTACAAATCCTTGTAATATAAACGGGTTTAACATAGTGGCTTACTATATGAAAATAAAAAAAAAATAAAAAAGTTGATAATGAGATAAAATCTCAACAAAAACAATATTCTAATATTTTTTTTAACTAGAAATATGACAGCAAAAACAAATTTCACTTTTTTCTATTTTGTATAAGAAAAATTGCACATTTAATTTATCAATATTTCAATATACCAAAATTTCGATAGGATACAAATAATATACTCGTTCGACAATTTAATTTTTGCTAAAAAGTTATATATATATATATATTAATTTATAAATATTAGTTCCATATATACCTATACATACATAAATTTTAAAAATCTAATATATTAATAATTTTTATCAATTTTTTAATATATTAAAAAAATTAATATTTTCAATATTCGACTATACAATACTATTTCAATATTCGACTATACAATACTATTTCACCCAATATATTGAAAAAATGTTTTTGTATTAATAGACAACGAGAGTGAAACTCCATTAACCAAATAAATTTAGGATTATTAGCAAAAACAAATAAAATAAAATTAGGCTATGATAAATTAAAATGAGAAAATCTCCCACGATTTCAATTTCAATTTCTTCAATCTTGGATCCTTGGATCTTCGATTAGAAGTTCATGCCGTTTTCCCGATTTGCCGATCAAATCACGCAGTCCACGAATCTCCAGACTTGTGCCATGGCTTCCGCCTTCTTACCCTATTTCTATTTCGTGTTTTCCCCTTTTACACCTCATTGTTTCATTCGACCACTCCTTCTGATCGATCAACACTCGACCCATAACCAAATATCTCCTTCTGCCTTTACTCGGCTCACTTGATTGAAACTTGAAAGCTTCTGCGAAGAACAAACCACCATTCGAGTGAGGTAATATATTATCTTCTCTGTTTTTTGGGTTTTGTCTATCATTCCTGACATGTTATTTGGGGGGAATACTAATTGATTTTCTTTAGATGATCTTGACATAACAGTTGTATTCTATTCCTTTTTGGATTCTGTAATCAGGATGTCTGTAACATGCTACATTTGTAGAGGATAGGAGTTGTGACTAAACGTAGAACCCTAAAGGAAATTCAAGCAGAACAAACTTTATTCTAAGGCATCAGTCTTTTTTTTTTTTTTTTTAAATTTAGGAAGACTCTCTCCACTTCAGCTACACTAGTGAGTTTATGCATATGTCTTTGTGTAACGAATATTATCACTATTTCTGGTATTGGTATCTTAAAGTATGGAAACTTTGCTTTGTATGAGCGGGTTTTTGCAATGCAATGCACCAGCTTATTAACATCATAAAAACACTCTTGAGGCAAGTGATTGGTTTCATCAAAAGCACAAAATGTGGTTTTGATGTAAATAGAATGAATGAGATTTGTTTAATCTGTGGTTAATTTGAGGGGGGTAGATGGTGATTGTCAGATAAGAATTGTGCCGTGAATATACAGTTTGCTCAGAAGCAGATACTTAAGAACTAACTCCTTATGATCTTTATTTGAAGTAAACTTATGTATTTTAAGTGGAAGCAATTGGCAAGTTTGATTTGGTTAAGACAAAATAGTCTCTTCCTAACTGATTTATCATATTTTTCCCCCAGAAGTAAGATTGTCATTTCAATTTTGGGAAGCATAAAATCGTGGTTTACAGCAACAATCATTTTTAGCTTCATTTAATAAAATGCGTGAGACATTAGATGAATTTTAACAATGTGTATACCTTGGTTTAAACCTGAATTTCTTTTGAAATTCCCTGAAATGATAATTAAGTTGATGTTTTGCTAACAGTTAGTAGTAGGATATTCATTGGTGACAGGGCTTATGGATAATTAGCTTCTGTTTGTTCTTCATGGATGCAATTTGAGCATTATAGTGGCTTTATAGTAGCCTTATAATATTAAAATGTATTTCACAATTGTTTCACCTTACATATTTTTTGATGCACTTGCTGTTTTATTTTCATGTTCTTTCTGGGACCCCTTTTGTTTTGTATTTGGTTGAAAACTGTTCCTTTCAAACAAACAAAAAATTAACACAACTTAAAAAGAAGCATGAATCAATGAAATGGAATCCTGGAAGTTTCTCTCTCTTTTTAGTGTACCCTGCAAGTTCTAGTCATTTTTCTCAAGACAAATTTTAGTATGGCCTTTAATTTTCATATTCATTACTTTTCTCCTCATATTAACAGAATCTCGGGGTCATCAAGAGGAGTCCAATGTAGCTCCACCTAGCTGCCAGCGAATGGTATCGATTCAATGTCCTGACTTTTTTCTTTTCTGGGTTTTGATAGCATTTGATGATTCTAATCATCGCATTTGACCTAGATTATGCAGAAACTGAAATTCCAGGCTTCAGAAATTACATTATCGGGTGTTGTTACGATCTGTAGTAATAACCTTAAGCATTACCCAGCTTTCTGTAAGAATGAAGCCACCATAGCTGTAAGTACTAATAAATCCTATTGTGCTTTATATAAGTTTATTTTTGAAGAAACAAGATTATTCAAGAATTATTCATATGGAATAACCTGCCTACGTGCTAAGCATTTCACATGTTCATCAAACTGATTTCATTTGTTGTGTTTCGTATGAAGGCTCATTCGTTCGTTTATATCCAAGCGGCTGAAGATCCCGATTACCTTGCTTACTTGGAAGATATATTCGAGAATAAGAGGAACACCAAATGTGTTAAATTGAGATGGTTTCTCTCGGTCGGGAAGTCGAGGTTAAAAATCCTGAGTTGAATCCACACACGAGAGAAATTCTTCTCACAACTAGTGTTGAGGTGATTCGTGCCGATTGTGTTACTGGTTCAATTACAGTTTTAACCCCTAAGCATTACGAAAGATCATTAACCGTCAGTTCGGGTATTATGTCTCCTGGTTTATATGTGCTCTAGAGATTGTTCCGTTCTCTGTTGATAAAATGGTGGGTTATTCTAAACAGCAGATCGTTTCCTCCTTAGAAAGCTGTATTCTTTCAATACGAAAACCGTTGCATCATAAATCAATTGAGGTAGAGAGAAAGGTTTCATTTGATGAAAATGAGAGGCAGCCTACTAATAAGAAGCTGAAGATCAAATTGTCTAGAAACAAAGGCACTGTAATTTCATCAGTTGAGACTAATCAAATGATAGAGGTACTCCGTGAGGCTGTAATTTCATCAATTGAGAGTAATCAAAAGATAGAGGTACTTTGTCAGGATAGTGGGATTCGAGGGTGCTGGTTTAGGTGTGAAGTTTTGCGGTATCATGCATCGAAGAACCTCGTTCTAGTTGAATATCTCGATTTGCGGACCGAGGGTGGATTGAGCAATCAAGGGTGGATTGAGCAATCAAAAGGTAGTTATGGGGAAAATAAAAATCTGTTTGAAAACAATGAAGTCACTTACATCTTGCTACATTTTTTTTTATCTGTTTTAACAATTTTAATTCTCAGGAGTGGGTTCGTAATCCTAGAGTGGCAACACTCAGTGCTTTTCAAATGAGATGTGATGATTGCCTCTCTATTCGTCTCTTTCCTCCCGAGAGTTCCTTGGATTGTTTGATCGAGGCTGGGACAGCAGTTGACGTTTGGTGGTGTTATGGTTGGTGGGAATGTATCGTGACTGGAGTTGACTCTTACGATCCTGAGTCTGTTGAGGTTTATATCCCTGGTAATTCCTTGATGAACGTGTAATTCCTTTCATGATCTTTTTTTTTTGACGGGTTTTTTTCGTGTATTTTCAGGTGAACGGGAGATGCGACTTCTTCCTGTAAAGGATACGAGGATGTCAAGAGACTGGGTGGATAACAAATGGGTTTGCATAAACCCTAAACCTGACATACTTGACTGTATCGATTTTTCTGCTGTCAAACTTAAGCTTCCTCCAGTTGCAGTTAAGAGACCAAGGGTTGAAGAACTAAAATGGCCTGCGATTCCAGAAAAGGGAAACCCTAAAAGGAGGTTGCGCAGTACTGCAAAAGGTAAATCCATCTTATCAAGATCGTCTTAGAATAGTTTATGTTATAAAATCCGGTTACATTGGTTTTATTTATAGCTTTTTGAATAGACTGTGACTATAGTTCTAAAACATAGGTGCAAAAGTAGACATCTCTGGATCATCTTTGAAACAGATGAAGGATATGAGTTTTCTCTTAGTATAAACTTTATTTGATTCCATTGGAAGTATGTACTCAGGATTTGGTTTCTTCTGTGAATCAATTTTTAGACATGATTCTTACTATTTAAGCTATCTATTGAGATATTTTTCAATTTATGACTGATTGAAGTTGTTTTAAATTAAATTTTGATTATGATATATTTGGATTAGAATTTCATGAATGAAATTTGATGTTTGGTGGGAAAATATGAATGAATTAGTGATTATCCATCTGATATGGCAATTGAGAGTTTTTTGCTTGGTAAAAGAAAATCTTTTAATTAAAAAATGTACTAATTAAATTAATTTTAAAGTGATTAGTTCTAAAGAGAGGATGTCCATATGAAATTGATTTAATTGATTTTGTTTTGGTGACAGAGATTTATTCTTCCGGAGACTAGCACGGCCTCTCACAAACCTTCTGTATAAAGTTCGAAACGGTGAATTGAAGTAGAGTAAACCGAAGATATGGAGTCATTTGGCCGGAAATTGAAAGGATTAATAATACCAACATCAAATTATGTCTCTTTATATGAGTGTAAGAATTGGTCAACAACTTTACAATCTTCTAACAATATTATAATCTGATTGAATGAACACAATTTTTAAAAAAGGTAAAAACAACATCAATTGTAGTCTCATATTTTCAAACATTTGGTCAACAACATTAAAGAGCAATATCAATTGCAGTCTCATTATATGAGTGTTAATTATAATAGGCTAATTTCAATACTAAAAGCTCTCAAATGATGTCTCAATGAGTTGGGTATATGAAAAAAACATTTCTTCAAGTAAGTTATTAGTTGACAATTAGCTAAATTTAGAATTGACTTGTTTACTCTTTATGACTGAGGCTTGTTTGGCTAATACCAAAAATACAACGACTCTGCTGGGGATCGAACCCAGAATCTCTGGTTTCGTAGACCAGCGCCTTATCCATTGGGCCACAGAGTCATTTGTTTATCATTTGTAATATTAAAATATCTATTACAAATCTCTCATTTTCAGATATTTGCCTATGCTTATTGTAAGTCTGGCTATCACTACTTCAATTTGAATATATTAAAGAGAGACTCTTCCCACTTAATCAAACTAATAAGTGAAAAATATTCTTGACCAAAATTAACTTTATACAATAATAAAATCCAAATATTAATATTATAAATATAAACCCAAGTGTCAAATTTATCTAAGAATCTCAAGTTTAATTTTTATTAAAAACACTGAATTAAAAAAAAAAAATCATAACTGTGATGGTTATACTAACTATTACGAGAATAAATCCAAGTAATTTTTTATAAGTATGATACAATTGCCAAATACAATTTAAGTAATAACAACAAAAATAACACTACAAAGAATATGAGTAACCCGAATAAAACAGAGCTACACATATTTGAAGACATCGAACATGGTGGGTAAAGCATAGATAGAATGTAAAAACAAGCACAATTAAAATGGTCTAAGAGTTGAATCGATTACACTTAATGAGTTTATGTATCGTATCTCCGAAAATGTATAATGGTTGAAGGTTATATCCTGTTGATTACTTTGAATATCAAATCAGAGAAATTCTAATGAAACA
Source organism: Impatiens glandulifera (assembly GCF_907164915.1). Classification (NCBI taxonomy): domain Eukaryota; kingdom Viridiplantae; phylum Streptophyta; class Magnoliopsida; order Ericales; family Balsaminaceae; genus Impatiens; species Impatiens glandulifera. The sequence continues at coordinate 3,247,483 of NC_061863.1, forward strand.
AATGAGAAAAACTTTACTCTTTTACTTCCAGAGCTTCATCAATGCGTTCAATAAGTTGATTTGCAGTCAGAGCTCCCTCCTGAAAAAATTTCAAAATGTTACACCTTTGTTTGATCCAGGGTTATTTGAAATTAATCATGTTTATAACAAAGTATATTATTTAGGCCAAACGAGTAAAATATCCTTACTATTATGTATTTTAAAATGGTATGATGAATAAAGTGAGCGTATTTTAGCATATGATTTGAATAAAGAAGTGATTCATAATATGATGAAGGTTCGTTTAGCTCAATAGTAGTATAACGCAAAGGTCTACAAGGTCGTGAATTCGAGTTTTCGTGACCATTTTACAAAATGAAAAAGGGTTCATAATGGGATTATGGGTTATTTGAATTTAGTCCAAATAATTAGTCCTATTTGGAACACTTTATTTTTCTATTTGTTCAGTAAGTGTTATTTAAATAACTTAATGTTATTTCACTTATCCCTTCATCAATAATTTTATCTACCAAAATATTAAAATACCTACTATAATACTATTTACTTAAAATACAAATATTTTTCATTAAATATTAAAGTCTTAAGGTCCTTCACCTGGCAACTCAACTTTTTGTAACCTCAAACCAAACAAGATTATTTTAATAATTCTAATCCGAACAAGTGTTTCTCATCTGGTTACGAATTGGAATACAAGAAAATTAAAATTATAAGTATTTCTAAATAGGACAAATGTACGTTAAACAAGGCCTTTGTAGATTGTGCATGTATTTGCTTATTCTTAATAAGTATGAAATGTTGAATACTGAATTTTAACTACTAAATTAGATAAATGACTGAAAACCAAATATATACTTGATATGCAAGTTGATTTCATAAAATGTTAATAAAATGTCGGGAAAGTACTTAAAGACTAATTCATCCTTAGAGTGACGGAATTCAATTAATTTTTAAGGATTAAATTTGTCTTTTGTATACTCATACTAGACTTATAAGCTATTATTCTAACTCAATTTAAGTTGAATCTAAAGAATTAAGTTATTTTATGGAACACTTATGAAATGGACTTATTTCAAATAAGCTCGTGATAAGTTGTGTTATCAAACAACCTAACTTAGTATTTTTTCCATTGATGATGGCTATACTTATTATCATGCACAATATTTTGGTATCGCCTATATGATGGAGAACCCACCAAAGATTGAAGAAAGAAAGGTGTTAATCTTAGGACCCATGGGTCTCTCAGAGCTTATTTGCTACAACAATTTTCTTTTATTTTGTAAAAAATAATCAAAAAATCATTCATTTCTCACCTAAAAATGTTTCATCTATTCAATCTCATCTTTCATATCAAATGAAAATAAAATCACTTTCACTTTTTAGTATGAAAATTTTCAAAATTGATTGTGATTGTGATGGTAATCGTGACAAAATACTAGTTTCCAAATAACTTGTGGATGTTAGTATATAGTAGATAAAGAAGATGAAGTTTCATATTTACTCACAAAACGATCTTGGGGTTGTCCCTTTTGAAAAAGGATAAATGTTGGCAATGCCTCTATTTTGTACTTGTCAGCAATGCTTGGATACTTCTCAGTATCAATTTTCACAACCTGAATCTTGTCTTTCAATGTAGCACTAACTTGTTCCAAAATAGGTACCATGAACTGACACGGCCCACACCTGCAAATAACAACCAAACAACCCTAAGTTCCATATGTTCAAATGTTCAAAGTCTGGTTTAGGGTTTGTTTCCCCATCAGTTGATAAGAAAACTCACCAAGTTGCATAAAAATCAACCAACACAGGTTTGTCAGAGTTAGCAAGCAACTCATCCAAGTTAGAAAATGTTTGTTTCTTGGCTTCAACCTGATTGAATTACAAGACCAATCAATCAATCAATCAATCAATCATCATACATTGGAAGAGATTAGATGGGTCTTTCAATGTTTGAATACAGATATTGAATCACACTTCAATTACAAGTTAAAACACAGATTAAAGAATTGTCATCTTCAATTACAGCAGCAACAAAGTAAAAGCAGGAAATGGGATTGACTTTGTTTTCCCAATTCATGAAGAGAAATCAATTTTGAAGCCCTAGAAGTATTGAAATGAAGAAAAAGCAGATAATTAATTACCACGACGGAGAGGGTTCGAGGGCGTGAAGAGGATGAAAACCCTCCTCTGTTGCCGCCGATGTGAAGTCTGGGTAATTGGAGAGAGGAGAAATGGTGGAGCTTTGGAGAAAAGAAACAGGTGGAATAGTCGGAGCGAACTGAGGAGGTTGCTGCCGCCGCAACGGAAATCGCCATTGAGATTTTGCGGATTCTTCGCGAGAAAAAGACAAGTAAGCAGGCAGATGGAGATAGATAGCCTGCTCGCTCGAATGGAAGATAAACCAATGTCCTTTCTTTCTTTCTTTTTTGTTATAACAAAATTTTACATTTTTTTTTTTTTTTTTGTATTTTCATAAATAATGTAAAATTTTGCATTAATATATTTGTCTAAAAAAAATCATTAAAAAAAATTGTTGGGTGCTTGAGATGATAATTATAATTTGTTCCACATTATTTTTTCGAATAATTCTGTTAGGCACGATTTTTTTTTTTCGATTTGACTTGCAGTTGACTGTGAATGTACAAAATGATATTTGTGTCCGTTTTAATTCAGTCTTGAACACTAATTAACACAATTAAATAGTAAGATAATCTAATCCCGGACATTAACAAATAAAATAAAATATATTTAATTTTCAAATTTTATAAAAAAATAATTTAATTTTTTATAATAATATATTATAATATATATAATATTAAAAATCTGTCTATATAAAAATTTAAAAAAATATATATATATAAAATATAATTGTGTCCCTCCAAACTGGGGATGGTATTAAAAACGTTGATATCCCTTTAGTACTATGTCTCTCTAAATCAAAACATTTCTTATTTTTTTTTTTGTGTTGAACTACATGTATTTATCTAAACATTATTTTTTAAATGAGAATTTAATAAAGTTAAATTTATCATAAAATCCATGCCCAAAGTTAACGAAAACAAACTGTACTAATATTTTATATTAATAATTTTGTCGGACAAATAATTCTTAAACCATTTTTTTTTTGTATGAGGGCTAGCATAACCAATGAGAACCTTTTTTTTTTTATTAAAAACTGAACTTGAAACTATTGACTTAGTAAATAAAACTATTATGATTTGAAGTACATTTTTTTTTTTTTTTTGAATTTTTGAAATAATCATGACCTACTAATCATAACTTGCACGTTTTAAGTGAAAAACGAACTTTTGATTTTGATCTCTATGAATCACACTTATTTTAACTATATTATTAAACATTATTTAAACTGAGAATTTCATTAAAACACAATAAATGTGAATTTCTCGTCAAGTTCAATTCTTTTTCATTTAGGTATCAGGCCAAACCTTTTTAACATGTCAAATATTACCCTAAAATGATAATAAGTGGACTTTTCTCCTCTCATAAACAGGATTGTATTTATTCTCATGATTTTTTTTAAATCCAAATAACATTTGGTGGGTCTTTGACTATTTATACATCCTGATACCTGTCAATCTTCTTCTAAGCAAAACAAATGGAGTTATTGCATTTGAAATTGATGTTACTGAACTTATTTGTTAAATGTTTAGATAATGTGTTTGATTTCAATGAGCAAAATCATAGTAGGATGATAAAGTAAATAAGATCCTAGTTTATAGATCCGAGCTTGTGTTAGCTTTCTTCAAAGTTTTTCAACAAAGTTGAACCCAGTGTTTTTAGATTTCTTAGTTTAGTTTTAGCTCGAATGATGGCAATCAAAAACATATCAAACAAAACAAGGGAAATAAATGTTATACAAGTTGTCTATCATAGGAGAAGCGGAACCCATCAAAAACACCAAAAGCAATCGAATCTTAGGAGTTAGGACTCCGGGATCAACTGTGGGGGTATCGCCTGAAAAACGACAACATCTCCTCTTACAACCTCCTAAGTTATACATCTAATGTCTTTTTACCAAACTAACATAATTTTCAAATACCTAGGTTATATTGAACTAACATCTTTGTCGTTTGATGTGGATTATTTGAGATTAATTTCAAATAACTCAACAATCTCTACATTATACAAATCATCAAATATCATTTTACCCAAATAACATAATTTTCAATAACCTTACATCCAAAAGATTATTTAAAAATAACCACTTTGATACTCAAATAATCGACCCTTAAATCTATAGGGTGGGTGTCAACTGTCAACAATCAACAATCAAACTATGTCATATTGGTTCTTGGATTTTATGAAGAGATAACCCACAAATATTTTCACCATGAAGAAGTAAAATATACTTTTTTTTAACATGATTATACATAAGTAAGATTAGATAGAAACAACATGGACTACATAATGGGTTCAACCCATAAAACCAACAAAAAAGTGAATAAATACACTAAAGTTACCTCAATTTTCTTCTCTTTATACTACTACCTTCGAACCATTCTTCTCTATTATCTTCAAGTCATAGTAGAAAACCAAAATTAGCCAACCAAAACCATTCAACTCTTTTCGATCAAAGCTCACGAGAAATGAACCAAATTAAACCAAAATATGCTACTATTATTCAGGATGGCTTCCCTTTGAGGAATCAAGATACTCAGTCCTGCCACGAACAATCCTATGAAACACTTCTCTTACTTGCCTTTCCAATGGATCCAATCCATTCTTAATACCTTCAAAAACTTCTGAAAATTCCATAACCCTCCCTCTTACTTCCTGCTCCTTCTCCTCCGTCAATGGAAACTGTACTGAATCCGTTAATTCGTTCATATACCTAGCACATATCTCAATCCTATGTATCTCCTTCAACAACCCACAAGAGTTTCGTCGCTCCTTCTTCTTCGATTCCTCCATAATCCTCTCATGAAGAGAAACAATCGGAACTGACCAAATGAATTGACGGGGGATGTTAAAATGAGTCTGTAAACCGCGATCCTGACAAGGAATTGCAGCCACGAGTGCCCACATTACAAACAGAAGAACCGAACTCATTGTATAAACTGCTAAAGCAAGTCCATTTGTAGCAGCAATTTCATTTGATTTAGGTGCAGACAAATTGTTTCCTAACACAACAAGCTGCCTAGCAGCAGACCATGACCTGGAAACACTCCAAGATAATGATCTGAAATTACTCAACGATTTCTGATCTTTCTGAACAAAATTGCGTCCGAATGATCGATTTCTATTAGCCATAGATACATTCGGTTCCTTCTCATCCAACATACCGATAGCTAAATCAATAAGCGCTTTCTTCGCTCTACGAAATTGACCTTCTCCAAGACTTTTCTGATTATCCAAAGCGCAAAGAACAATTTCCATATGTTTCTGCCACTGTCTGATCTGTTCAATCCCGTCACGAATCGCGTTACAAACATCGAGAGCTTTCAGACTTCTCTCGAATAAATCGAGAATGTTTCGATCAATTGGTGCTTTATTAACAACTCCTTTGTTATTATGCATTATCATTCTGAATTCATCAAGAGAAGAGAGGAAAACGTCAAGAAGCTTACCCATCCATGAGAGTGAAAGGAGATCGTTGGGATCTACAGCGGATAATGTGTGGAATCGATCGGCGACTTGTCTCTGAAATGCTTCGATATCAATAGAGTCATTTGTGGAATCCATTGAATGAATCTTGTGATCTCGATTAATGGTTGATGATGATAAAGTAACAGATGGACCTTGATAATCCGTTGCTGGCATTTCTTTCAGGTAGACATGAGTGTTGTTATCAGAGGATGGATCAAAGGAGAGAATGATGAAATGAAATCAAAAGAAGAGGTTCCAGAATCCGTGGAGGAATGAATGAAATTAGAAAGAGAATTGAATGGAATGGTGAAACCCTAAGAGGGAGAGGGATGTTTATATGGTTGATCTGGACCGCGTAGTTTGATGGTCGTTGCAAGTTGCAATAAAAAGAAGAGAGAGAATGAATTCGAAACTATAATAATCATCAAATCAAATTAGATCTAAATTAATACTTTTAAAAAATAATTATAACATAAATCTGTTTTATCCATTAATAGCAATAACTTCACTTCAACCAAATCATGTTTTCTTTAGGTAGTTAAACTAATGAAACTAACATTTTTCCCGTGCATTTGCACGAGTATTAATATAAAAATCGTGAAAAAAAATTACGAATAACATTTTTTATTTTATTTTTAACCGTTTTAAGTTTATGGGTGGGTCAACCCACAATCCGACCCAAGTATCCATTTACTCAACACCTATATAGATTAGTTAGTTAAAAAGATGAACTTATATTAATATTAAAACGTCCCGCGTTTATCAAATTTGGTGTTGAATTTAAAATATAAAGTCTTTGTAGCCTAGTTGGTTAAAGAGTTGTACTTGTTTTGTTAGGTTGCAAGTTCGAAACATACCTCTAGCACTTTTAATTTTATTTTTAACCGTTTTAAATTTAAAAACGGGTCAACCCACAATCCGACCCAAGTATCCAAATTAACCACAGCTCTCGACCCGCCAATCTGGACACTTTAAAAATTAAGCATCATTATAGTAAATCCGAAGATATTTACTTGTCAACATCTTTTGCAAGCTATCTTGATAAAAAGTTGATTGTATTACTACAAGATGGAAGAAAGCTTATGGGCATACTTCGTTTCTTTGACCAATTTGCAAATGTGGTGCTGAAAGGTGCTTGTGAACGAGTTTTAGTTGGTGATATTTATTGTGTCATTCCTCTAGGCCTATATATTATTCAATGGGAGAATGTGGTTCTAATTGGTGAAATGAATTTGGAAAAGGAAGAACTTCATACTCACATGACCTCTGTTTCAGTTGTAGAAATAACAAGGGCGCAAAAGTATTAATTAAGCATCATTAAAAGTGGAAACAGAAGTTTCGGATATGAAGGGTCAATGAGAAGGAGAATGGAATTCTTTGACATGGATTAATTGATTAATAGATGATTCTTGTGATTGTGTATTTATGAATCCATCCATTTCGGTTGGGTCTTTTAGTCCAAACCACAAAACCTACCTAATATCGTATTTCTCTTTTCAATACATTTGTGTCATTGTTTGTAAGGAGAAACCTTAGTTGAGAGAGAAACGTCTAATAAAGAAGCCTTAAATTACGATAAATGTTTACGTTTTTTAGATCAGTGCGAGAGAAGGGTATGCTAGAGGGGTAAAGAGAGACATGAGATAAAGTTCATAGTATTAAAGCAACTAACATTTTTCCCGTGCATTTGCACGAGTATTAATATAAAAATCGTGAAAAAAAATTACGAATAACATTTTTTATTTTATTTTTAACCGTTTTAAGTTTATGGGTGGGTCAACCCACAATCCGACCCAAGTATCCATTTACTCAACACCTATATAGATTAGTTAGTTAAAAAGATGAACTTATATTAATATTAAAACGTCCCGCGTTTATCAAATTTGGTGTTGAATTTAAAATATAAAGTCTTTGTAGCCTAGTTGGTTAAAGAGTTGTACTTGTTTTGTTAGGTTGCAAGTTCGAAACATACCTCTAGCACTTTTAATTTTATTTTTAACCGTTTTAAATTTAAAAACGGGTCAACCCACAATCCGACCCAAGTATCCAAATTAACCACAGCTCTCGACCCGCCAATCCGGACACTTTAAAAATTAAGCATCATTATATATATATAGATGAGTGGGGGATAGACAAAATTTAGGTAGGCTTGAAAAAAATTTGTGAAAGAGCTTAAAAAATAACGAAAAAGTTATAAATAAAACTGAGTGTTTAAAATAAGTTTTACAAATTTTAAAAAAAAATTAAATAAACAAACATTTAATTATATTGAAATGTTTAGAAAAATAGCAAGTTGAACAGTAAAAAAAATTAATTTGAGGTGGGATAATTTTTTTTAAGAAATTAGCGTTGGTGGGTTGAAACCCTTATATAAATCTCTCCCTTCAATATGAATCTCATTTCAAATAATTATAAACTTTTAGATCTAGTGTATTTTTAATGTAATAATTATTATTAATTTATAAACAAAAACATAAAGTGATGCATAAATACATCATAATTTTAATTTATTTATTATTCGTATAAATCAGATTAATTCACTTATTTAAAATATAAAGTGGACAAACGAAATATTTGCTAGGTTCAAATTATGTTGGTTTGCAACTAGAGAATTTTCATTGGTTTAATTAGAGCATTACAAAATAGTTTTGTCTTTCTCTCAAGTTACTCTTATTTGTTTATTAAAACTTTGAAAAAAAAAATCAATTTATTTAATGTGGTCATGATAAACCTAGAAAACAGATACTAACATAGTGGGATACATGAAATGTATGTAGTTGTGTATATATTATTTAGTGGCACTAACTAATATAATTAAATTCTTAAATAACTAATAATAATAATAATAATAATGCACATATTAAATAATTCATTGCGTGGTTGTCTCCATGCCTATAATGAGATTACTCAAATCATAAATGAAGGCATGAGATGGAGTTTATTAATATAATTGAAAATAATAATAATAAAATAATTATTTATGAAAGAAAGTTTTAAAAAATATTATGTGCTAAAATTAAGGAAATGGAAGAATTAAAGTTGGTGGACCCGCGTTTTGTGGTTTTATATATATATATATTGTGTAAATCAAATCACGAGCGTTGAATTAATTATCATGTGAAATCCAACGGTAGAAAAGAAAAGGGATGATGTGGATTGTCGTTTGATTAGTAGAACAACATCGCTGTTGATGGGTCCCACAGAATTTATTATTATTTTTGGCTCGTCGTATTTGAATAACGCCACGTAGTTATCAATGCCACGTGTAAAAAGGAAATAGTTGGTTGCACACGTGGATAGGAACAGGTCTCCTTGGGCGCGTAAATGAGGAGAGAGAGAGATGAAGAACTTTTCCTATCATGACCAAAGAAAAAGAGACTGAATTTGAATAAAAACTTATAAGAATAAATAATAGATAAATATTAAATAAAAAAGATAAATGATCTTAATGACATTTTACTAAACGAATCATAAATTGAAACAAAAATCAAGGCCTTCTTTGGTTGGGTTATTGAATAATAATTAGTTATGATATTAAGAAGATAACTTAAATGATTTTGATATATATAAATAAATAATAATTGAAAATAAAAAATATTTTAACATCTTAGTTAATAAATTGATTGATTTAAAAAAAAATTGATGTTTAATTTTTGTAAGTTATTTGAATAACTCAAAACCAAATTAGTTAGAGAAGTGATAAAAACATGAAAAATGAAATAAAAATTAAAAGATATACTTATAAGTTTAAGAGAAAACAACTCTTATATATATATATATATATATATATATATATATATATATATATATATATATATATATATTGGTAATGAATCTTTGAAATGAAAAAATTGGGTTAAAATTTAGATGTGACAATTCTAGCCTTCATTTAAATTTTTATTTGTTTTTCAATGAGATCCAAACTATACAAATTTGATAGGCTCAATTTAAGTTTATAATGGAAGTATAAAAATGATATATTAAAACTGAATAAAATCTAATCACCTAACTAAATTTGTATTTAAAATTTATTATTATATTGAAAGGAATGGAGATTTAAAGTACCTAATATTTGTAGATTAATACATTTAATTAACATTGAACTTTTAAATGTAAATAAGCAAAGATGAAAAATTTAGGGTTTGATTTATACACACACTTAAATATGTATAATCCTAATTTGCATGCATTCATTCATTAAGTTAGGGTTATTTTGATTCTTATTCAAATCACTTTGATACTCCAGTGTTTATCCAACTTATTCATGAAAAATGGTGGAAACAGTTTATTACAAATTATTTGTGTTCATCTATAGAAGAAATAAGCTAAGATTCATACACAAATAAGTAATAACAGTCATAGAAATTTTGACAGTTCATTGATCATTCATTGATAATTCCTAAGTTTTCTCATTCTTTGATAGATAACTAGAGTAAAATGAATGGATCGATCATATATGTAAAGACTAGTTAAGTGTTAAGCACTACTGACCTGAAGAAGGATGATGATGATGATGATCTGAGGAAGCTGTTGTGATGATGATCTTCGCATATGGATTCACTGAAAATCTTAACAAAACGTGTTATAAATTCATAATTACAAAATTGATATCAAAATCAAAGAAGAAAGTTATAAGATCTCATAGAAATGCCCTCAGATCTCATAGCTTTAAACAAATCATCAACGGTTTATATACTCCAGTCATCGCTTTCCTTCTCGCACCATCAAAGAAGTACAAATGCAAACACACACACACACATACAGTGATACAAGAGATAGATAGATAGATAAAGCAGCGGTGGCGGAGATTTTAAGCTATTACCGGAGAACAATGGAACCGTTCAATTCGTATAATAGATTTCCATCATCATCGGGCATCTATGAACAGAATCTCATTCAGATAAAACAAAAATATAACTGTTCAAAGATCAAAGATAGATATAAGAAAAACAGATCATTAATCAAGCGCATCCATTGCTACATGAGGTGAATTGGTAGAGAAAGAGAGAGAATATTCAATAACTGTTCATCTCTTTACAAACCCTAAACTGGCGGGAAAGAGAAGAGATCGTGTTAATTTGCCCTAGTAGTATTATGGGCTTCGGCCCTAATACAAAACTAGCCCAATACTTCACATAATTAACCCTAAATAATGGCCGAATTGAGACTTATTAAATTAGAAATCAATTTAATTTTTTTTTAAACATAAAAAATTGGAACTCATTTTATACTTATACAAAATTAAGTTTTATCTATATAAAATTTATTCATTTAACTACCATAACAAATTTAAGGTTTTGACTATTAAATTTTAACTATTTTTTACTATAAAATTTTAAAAATTAATAATTAAATTAATTTATTCTATAGTTAAATTATTAAAATTAATATTTTATTTATTTATTTATAAATTATATATATATATATATATATATATAATAATAAGTTAATTGTGTTTAAAACTTTGAAAAAAAAATTTAAAATTTAAAAATAATATTTAAAATATTATTTATCCCAAACAAAAAGCCTCGATTTAACTATTTATTATAAAAAATAAAATTTGAAAATGTTAATTTGAATAATAATAAGAAAAACAGAAGGAATTTAATGTAACAAATAGAATAAACAATGACTATTGACTATACACATTTATAACAAATAAATTGGTATTAAATTATTAATACAAAGAGAAACATGAATAATAATTATTAATTTCAATCGAGGTCTGTTCATCAGAAGTTCCCCAGACATGCAAAGATCCAGTAAGAATTTAAGGCACGTTTGCATTAATTTTAAATGGTTATAATTATTATAACTAAAAAAAATACAATTTTGTAACTTAAATAACTTTTAAGATTTGTTTGTTTAGAGTTTTTTTTTAATAATAATTTGAGGTATTTTTAAATATTCATTTATGAGAAAAATATTTTTGATAAAATTATTTGAAATGTATTAATATATAATAATAATTTAAAATATAGAGTGTTTTAATATTTGTGTTAATGAATTGAGTAATTTGATGATAAAATTAAAATGAAATAATATTTAATTAATTTAAATTATTTAAAAAAAAAATAGATGTATATAACCTGCAAACACAATTAACTATTAAATAAGGTTATAATGATTTTAATTAATAAGTTATAATTTACAAACAAAAATAAAATTAAATATTCATTAAGTGTATAACCAATAAATTAAATAATTTAGAAGTGTATTAAATAAACTGATTTTTAATAAACTTAAATGAATAAGTTGTTTATAATTTTCAATTATTTTTTTTACGTTAATTTTTATTATAAAAAAAGAAAATAAAAATGCATTTAAACATTAAAAATAAGCAATAAATAAGAAAATAATATATTAATATTTGAGTTGAGGTGGGTCATAAAAGTTAAATGTTTTAGGTTGATTATTCTTAATTAAAAAAATATATATCTTATTTTAATAAACAAATTTATTGTTGAAAAATATATTTAAAAAAATATTTGATTTTTCATATAAATTATAAAATTAATTAATATTCTTTTTTTTTTAATGAAAAATATAACACTGATTATTTATTATTATTATTATCTTGCATTTATTATTTAATTACCTTTACTTTAATTAATAATACTTCAAAATTATAATATTTATTCAATTTAATAATAAAAAATTATATTTAATTATTTTGTCTTATAGCACTAAATTCTTCATGCATTTATTTATTTAACAAAAGATTAATAAACATTTTTTTTTTCTGGATTATAACCATTGATTTTAATTAGATTATGCAAAAAAAAAAGAAAAGAAAATGAATACAATAAATAGAAACTTAAATAGAGAAAAAAAAGAAGCATAAATTAATATATCATCATCATCGTCATCAACAACAACATCAAGAACATCGATGAAGATACATTGATACAACAGTGTTTTGATTAAAGAAACGAAATGAGAATGAACTCTCTTCTTAAACAAGGATTCAAGTTTTGCAGGAAATCAGATCACAATGCAGTGCAATGCAATGCAATGCAATGAAAACAGAAAGAAAAACGAACGAACGAACGAACAGTATGCGAAGAAAGAAGATCTACTATAGATAGATAATGCCTGGCTTGTTCCTGTATGCCTATTGTTGATCCAAGACACACACAAAAAACAAAACGAAGAAGATGAGAAAACGACCTACTCTGCACGGATTCCTTTGTGGTAGCAAGAAAGCGACCTTCGATTTTGAGAATAACCGTCGTCGTCGTCCTCAGATTTGTGTAGACGTACCATCATCGCCGCCATCGGAGACAATGAAATGTACCTCCTTCGTCGTGGATGAGGAAGAGGAGGAGGAGGAGGCGGCGGCGGCGGCGGCGGCATTGGAGAGGAAGAAGTTTCAGCGATTTGAGATTTGAGAGAGAGAGAGAGAGAGAGCGAGCGGAGAAAGATGATGTAAATGAAGGAAGGAGAGAGAGGAGAGAGTTGTTAATGAATGTGGAGGGGACTGATCGTGTACAGGCAACTGCAGGGTGCAGGCACTCTGGAATTTCTGCAGGCCGTTGTTTGTTTTAAGGACCATTTTCTCTCTCCTTTTCTTCTCTCTTCTCTCTCTATGAACCAGATCAGAGCAGACGACCATGGAATGAATGATCAACTTGATTTATCTATCAATCAATCAATAACATTTATTTATATTTCACACACATTTTAAATCTATTTTATACCATTTCTATTTTATATTAGACTAGTTTTTTTAGAGAATTAAAGAATATATTTCATAACCATTCTTTGATTTGTTCCCTTATTCATTTGCTTCAATTTAAATGGTTTTCAGATAAAATTGAAGTGTCTTAAATTAACTTTTACCTTTAGACTATAAATAATGTTTTAACAGGTTGGTTAAATTTTTACTGTTATACTCTTATATAATTTATATATTATTTGATATAAAATAATAAATAGTTCACTTATACAATATTATTTTTATATTACTTAATTTTTAATTTCTCATTATTTTTATAACTTATTATTTTCTATATTTACTTATATTAGAAATAATATTATTTATTTTATATATTATTTTTATTTTAAATTTATTTTATTATAATTATTAATAATACTTAAATTAAATAAATATAATTTACAGTTTATATTATAATTAATTTTTTATATTTTAAATAAATCACATTAATTAAAATAATAACAATAAAATAATTTATAATAATAAATAATATAATTTATAATATAAATAAATATAATAATTAATATAATAATTTTAAATTCATATTTATATAACTTATACCATTTTCTATTCTTTGTACCAAACATCAATATGTATGTTAATTATACTATTCTGTATTATTTATACATCTTTACAATTTATACATTTATACAACTTATATTCTATATAATTTGTACCATGTATTAAACCACGCTAATTAAGAGTAAAATATACTTATCGTAATCATATTCACTCAATTTAAAGACGTTTAAATAATAATTTAATAATTTAGTCTCTTAAAATTAGATAACTATCTAAAATATATTTATTTTATTTCTAACAAATTTAATTTTAAAAAAAATATTATAATAATTTATTAATTCAAACAACTTACTTTTTCATCTAACAATGTTATTTTAAAAAAAAAACTTAAAAAACCCATATTAATTTATAGGTTTGCAATTATTTAAATAAGTTTTAGTTTATTAAAAAAGATAGATTAATTTTTAAAATATGAATTTTTTTATAACATAATTTAAGATATTAATATATATATATATATAATCATAAATTATATTATTATTTTTAATAATATTTTAATACGATAGAATGAATAAAATAATTATAATATTATAATATCTTTAAAAACTAGATTCAAATATGAATATTTTATTTTATAAAATATTAAATATAACAAATATTATAATAATTTAGTTAATTAATTTTTTTCAAACCTTCATTAATAAACAACCTCCCAAATAATAATTAACACTAATCAAGTCTTAGAAGTTTGTTGAGAAAGAGTTATTTAAATAATTATTAAATAATCCAATTTTTTAAACATATTTCTTAACTAATTAAATTAATTAAAATATTTTTTACTTTTATTATATTATTTTTTTATTACAAAAATTTATCAGCCGAAATCTCGTGCGACCGAAGACAGAAGGATTGTCCTATGTGCTCTTACATAGGAGGTTATAACATAATATTTTTTATATATATTCTTCCTGTGTAATCGAGGGAACATAAAACAAATGGTCAAAAATTTAACAGAGTTATTTAAAATACTCATAAGCCGATTTTAAATAATAAGGTCATTAATTATATTATTTAAATAATTATTATAATATAATATTTTTTATTTATATTTAAAAATTGAAAGAGACAGTTGATATTTAATAAAAACTAGACTTGTGACAATGGACGGATATAGGGTCTGTTTGAATGAGTTTATAAATAAAATACCGACAAAGCTAATAAATAGAGTGTTAGTAGAGTCTGCAGTTGATACTCTGTCGTTTGATATGTTCTATTCACGATCTCTCAAATTTTGTCATATGTCATCCGACAACTTCTTGTTTTTTATTACTATTTTTTTTATCAGATTTATTATTCTGATGGATTTTTATTACTCTCAGTTAAGTTAAGTATATTTTGAAACCCGATGCAAAAGTTAGTTATTGATGTGGAAAGATATTAATGTATTAATAAAAAAATAAAAGATATTTTAATTAACTAATTTAATTAATAAAAAATATTTTAAAAAATAGAATGGTTAGTTGCATCTCATTTAGATTTTCGGAAGTTATGTTGCGATTTATTGTTAGGGTGGAATAATAAGACGTTCAGTAAATAATATTGTCCGATGCATTTAATCTATAATTTTATTATTATGACAATCGAATAAGTTTAGTTGAATAAATCGGTTGAGACGATTGGAAAATTTATTAAATTTTTTTAGGACATTCGTGCTTATTAAGTTTTTTTGTTTTGTCCAACGGTGAACATTTTTGTATCGTGTTTTTTATCTCTTATTTCTTTGTAATTTTTATTTTAGTTTTAAAAAACTCTCATTATATCATTCTAACTAAATTATTTAAATACAAGTATTTATATTACTTATACAATTATTAATTTTTTTGCACATATAATCAATAAATATTTTACACTACTATAGTGATATCATTTTATGAGAATACCCTAGTATTGAACCCTAATACATTCTCAGAACAGGCAGTCTTTTTTTCCACATCTAGAAGAAAAAAGAACTCTTCCATATTGCTAAGTTATCTAGATTAGACATTAATAATAATAATTTGTTATTAATTTATTTAAAAAAATACAATAATATTTTTTTAATCTTAAAACTTTTAATAGGATACATTGAGGATGAAACTGCCCACTAGCCCTGGGGCTGAGCCAACTCTAAATGCATTCCCAAAATAACCTAAATTCAAACTCAGTTTTAATTATTTATATTTAAATTTATTATTAAATATATATATATATATATATATATATTTTGAAATTATTATTTTATAAATTTGATTATTTATATTTTAATATATATATTTAAATTATAATTTTTATAAATTTAATTATTTATATTTTAATATATATATATCAATTATTTATATAATATAATAAAATAAATATTTACTCTACTATTTTTATTAATAATTGATAAATACTAATAAATTTAAAATATTTTAACCGTAATAATATAACAATTTAATAATTCATAAAAATGATTAAAATCATAATCATCATTTTCTATATTATTGAAAATTTTACTCAAGATATTGTTGGCTATGTTGTATTACATTATTGGTCACATCTCTCACAAATTATAGTTTTAATGAGTTATCTATATTTTATGTTAAGTAGGTTCGTTGTTGAATATTTGTGCCTTATGTTTTATTATTGTTCCTTAAATGCTTACTCTCGTTATGTTTCGACTTTGTTTTGTTTGGTGACACTTTAAGCTAGCATGTTTTTGTTATTATATTTAAACGATTCTCATTTATATAATATTGGACGAAATTTAAAAAATATATATATAAAATAATAATTGAAATGTAAATATATATTAAAATATAAATAATCAAATTTATAAAAATAATAATTTTATATTTTAATAAAAATAATAATAGAATATATATAATAATGAGTTTAAATGTAAATAAATAAATTAATTAAAAAAAATAAAAATTAAATAATAAAAGAGGTTAATTTAAAAAGTTAACTAGAAATATTCTCACGTTTTATTGTAAACTCCTACAATTATATAATTTACATGTTTTTATATGTCCATATACCTACTATTTAGATTGTTTTAGCCTATTCGTCTTAGCCATTTAATTGTCATCATTGTTTTATCAAAATCAGGTAACCCATCTCAGCATATTCTTTACAAAATCTTTATCCAACTACTATAGATACAACTTCGGTTTGTGATGTTTTTGAAGATGGGCCCATAATCCATTAATATTGTTATCTCTTTTTATGAATTTAATCAACCAATTAATAAAACATAAAAAAAAAGTCTACATTTTCACAGGTTATTAATTTTGTTTTATTAAAATGAAAGAACTATAAATTTGAATTAAACAATGTTTGTTTAGTTCATGGTAGAACCTAGAAACTATTTGTTATTAGAAGAACCCAAAATGTTAACATTTCAATGTTTTTCCAAGAATCTCGTTACTATCTATTGACAAACTAATGGAAACTCATTGGACACTCATTTCTTGAATGCAATTTCCTATATGAACTCAATGTGTTGTGAAATTATTTTTATGTTTATTTTCGAAAATAATTAGTATAATCTCTTTTACATCAGATTTTTCTTAACGAAAAAGAAAACCAAATTTGAAACTTTTAATTGTAGGGAAGACTCATAGTCTTAGTTATTTCCACACATCATCAATACATTGCCTCAAAGAGATGAAATCATTTTGATGTGGGTCTCTCGACTATGAAATCCGCACTTATCTTGAATGTTTTCCCCCTTGTGACGCATTTCCGCGTATTCAATTATTGTGGTTAATCTTTGTTTGATAGGTAGAATGATTGGACGATAATTTGTTATTTTAATCAAAATGTCAATATCTTGTAAAAAAATACACTTTTGATAGGGTGGTTCTATCCACTAGAAGAACCTTTTCTTTTATCTTAAGTGGGTGAAAGAATCATCATTGATGATGACAAACCCATTTAGAGAAAGAGTTAGATTTATCTTTTGGAGAGTTCTATTGAACTTCAAGAGTGCAAAATTCATTTTCTTTTGAGTATAGTAAAATTTACTCTTCTAAGTCAATAAAATCAACAACAATCAATAACTAAAACTTCAAATATTTATTCGTTCGATCTTTACATACTCCACTGATGATTTGTTAGTATGATTCAGCTTAATCCTTGTGAAATGCTAACAAGGTACACTAAAAGCCGAATCAAAGGGAGCTCGTCGATTTATAATCGGTCGATTTATAATCGATCAAACTAACTAAAATAACCCGAGCTGACTAATAAACTAGTTGATGTTCTTCATATTCTTGACTATTCAGATTATGATTTAATTATTCCTTTATGGGTCTTCCTCTCCACTATTGCAAAAGAAACCAATTAATCTCCATGAATCTTATTCCTTTCAAGAGGACCCCTGTCTCCACTCTTAGAAATGCTTATTTACCCTCCTTCTGCATGTATATAATAATAATATGCACATGAATATGCTTCTAGAATTTACATTATTTAATATATGCATGCCATTGTCTGCATTATGGAGTTTAAAGCATTCCTCAACATGATAAATCACGTGTCTATGTTGAATTAATTAAAAAGAAATATGGATTATTGAGTGAACATATTTATAAAGTACTAATTTAAAAATAAACTAAATAGAGAATATTTAAACATACAAAGGCTAGAACATCAGAAGTTAATACACTCTACAACTGCATTACGACTCTATAAAGTTATTTAAGAGTTAGGATGGTCGGTTATTTAAATAATCTAAACCGATAAACCCTATAAAGCACACAAATGACAAAAATACCAATTAATTGCTTGTAAAATAAATAGTCTATTTATGGTTCATCTTTTTTGGTGCTCTTTTTATTTGGATCAGAACATAACTAAAGGAAAATAAAAGTTACTGAATTATTTCCTTTGTGGGTCTATCTTATAAAAGAGATGCTTTGCGTTGCCACAAAGCAGTTATAAGGATTGATTTATAAAAAAGAGACTTATCTTAATTACAACTATCTGATGTAGCTTTCCTTCAAAATCATGAATCATATATTGAATTCTTCATGATTCCTTCTAACGAAAACTTGTTTGGATCACATTTACAAGGTTCGGCTTCGGACAACAATTGAACCACTTCGTTCATAGTTGGACGAAGAGCCGGTACATTGCAAGTACATCGAATAGATACTCGAAGTGCCTTAATCATTTCATCCTTGTAAAAATCGGATAATCGTTTATCTAAAATCTCCATCGCTCCTTCTTTAGTTTCAACTTTTGTCGATACCCAATACACAATATTCTTGTTTTCTCCGAATTCTTTCTCTACCGGCCTCTTCCCGGTTATTAACTCCATTAATACCACCCCGTAACTATAAACGTCGCATTTTGTTGTCGCCTTTGAAGAATACGCATATTCTGAAATCATAGTATATTAAAACTCCATTTTAGGTGATTTTTTTTATGTCATTTGTAATGACACTAGATAGTTTATGACAATTTATGTCATAACTTGGACTGAAAGATGCTAAAAAAGAATACCTGGAGCTAAGTAACCATAGGTTCCTGCAATGACGGTTGTGGTTGAGTCTTTCCCTTTGGCTTGCAAAACTTTCGCTATGCCGAAATCCGCGACCTTTGGGTGATAATTACCATCCAATAGAATATTGGTGGTTTTGATGTCTCTATGTATAATTGGTGGCGAAAGATCGTGATGAAGATAAGCCAATCCTTGAGCGATCCCGATCGCAATTCGATGACGAGCCGTCCAATCGAGATTCGTCTTCTCCCTATGAAGTGCTTCCCATAAGTTACCTTTCGGCATATACTCATAAACCAATAATCTACTTTCCTGATTCGAGAAACAACAATAAAGTTTCACAATGTTCTTGTGTCGTATGTTTCCCAAAGTGTCCACCTCTGTTTTCAATTCCTTGTCGAAGAAAATCCGATCCTCTACGGTTTTCCGGCTACGTAGTCTTTTCACAGCCACGGATTCCCCGTTTGTTAACTCGATTTTGTAGACTGTCCCTGAACCGCCTTCCCCGACAATATTTTTCTCGACCATGGATTCGATGATTTCTCGGTGATCGAAGGTAATGCGATGAAAACTCTTGACTTCGTACGAATAGAACGAGGTGTCGTCGCTGTTGATCGTGGCTTGTTCCTTCTTTAGCCAACGACATAGGAGGAAAACGATTCCAATTACAATAAGTAGTATGATTGGAATTACTATTACCCCGATAGAGTTGATCTGTTTCCGGGTAATCGTGTGTGGACAAATGGGAAAGTTTTGTAAAGTGGCGGTTACAAAAGATGGGATACAAAGTCCCGGGTTGTCTGAAAAGCTTTCAACCAAACCGTTTTCCACAAACGCGAGAGGGATCGGACCGGAAAGGAGGTTATGTGAGAAGTTAATTGAATTCGGAAGTAATTCAATAAGCTCTTGTGGGATTCTCCCGGTCAAATTGTTATTAGAAAGATCAAGAATATTGAGAGATTTCAACGACGAAAGGGAAACTGGGATTGTAGAGGTTAGAACATTACCTTGAAGCATTAACGAGTTAAGCTTTCGCAAATTTCCAATCTCAATTGGAATCGAACCGGATAAACGGTTATTGCTGAGGTCAATCTTCACCAAATTTCCAGCTTGTGAAATTTCAAAAGGCAGAGCTCCTGCAATCATGTTGTTTTCTAGGAACAATTCCGATAAATTCTTCGCACCTCCGATCTTATTCGAGATAGTACCGTTTAATCGGTTATAACCCAAGTCGATTATCGAGACATTAGGAAGACCCAAGAGTCCGTTTGGTATAGGCCCTTCCAAACGGTTATACCTAACTCGAAACCTTAAAAGAGAATTGCATCTTGAATAACTTTCTGGTATCTGACCAGAGAACATGTTTTGCAGCATAAGAAAGTACATTAACTGACCTCTGTCGCATAACCGCGGCGGCAAGCTGCCGGTAAATTGATTCTCCGATAAATCGAGAAGAATCATAGGCGCTATACTTCCAAGGGATGGAGGAACTTCTCCCGTTAGGAAATTATCGTAAACAGACAACATGGTTAAATTTGTCGAATTTCCAAAACCAACTGGGATTTCACCGGTGAGACTGTTGTTGTAGAGCTGCAAAACGGTTAGATTCGGTAGGCGGGAGATTGATTCAGGAATACCTCCGGTTAGCTTATTAACCGACATGTCTAAGTCGATCAGGTTCGTCAAGTTCCCAATTTCTTCAGGAATTGGCCCTTCCAACTGATTGTAATAAAGCTCAAGCTGTTTCAAATTCTTCAGAGAACCAATCTCAGCCGGAATTCGTCTCACGAGGTAATTCCCGCTTAACTCAAGATCAATTAACGACGTCATGTTACCTATCCACGACGGGATAGTTCCACGTAACATACAAGTCGTCAGCACTATTGTATTAAGCTTTGTCATGTTAGAAAAGCTCTCTGGCAGCTCCCATAGATTAAAGTTTTCATTCTCGTTGAAATTAACCTCCTCGAGATTGGTTAGCATAGCGATCGACAATGGAAAATCCCCTGAGAATGAGTTGTATGACATGTCGAGGAACTTCAGTGACTTCATCTGAGAAAAATCAGGCAGAGTACCTGTGAGATTAAGATGGTTCATGTTTAGTTCCTCCAAAACAGAGCAATTTGTGATTCCTTTAGGAAAGCCTCCATGGATAACATTTTTGCCAAGACGGAGAATTTTCAAAGTGGGTAAGTAGGAACAGACATAGTCTGGGAAACGACCGGAGAGTGAACAACCATCAACGTCGATCATGATTACGTTTGATCTGTTGTCACAACTAATACCAGTGAAATTACAGAAGGGTTTTCCTAGTTCCCAATTGGAAAAACATTGACCGCCTGTAAGGGTTGTTTTCATAAGAGTTAAGAAAACCGATTGGTTGTTGGTTGAGATGACCTGACTAGAGTTTAGCAATAAGACAAGTATGAAGAAGATCAACCTATGGTGATGAGCCATGACAGAAAGATAGAAGAGAAAGAGAAGTTTTGTATTGCAGAGATGAAAGGAGGATGAGAAATATATATATTAGATGAAGCAGTAATAATCCACTGATGAAAAAAGTACAGTATTAGATAGAGGATGTGAATATCTTTCTGTAAAGAAGCTTTATAGAGTATTCCCCACCAAAGTAGTATGCACTATATAGAGAGAATAACATCTGGCTATGAGTGTATTTTTCATTCATCTGATTCTGATCAATCATCACATTCCTTTCAATTTATAATCCAATGGCTGAAAATTCTGCAATTTGATCCAATACCCATAACCCATATTCTTTTGTTGTTGCATCAATAATATATTATTTGTATACCATTATTTGTTGCATGCATGTCTTTTCAGATTATTAAATTGGTTCCTACAGTTCAGATATGATGATATTTTTTATGAAAAAGCAGGTTATTACTATATCCACACCCCGAATAAACATGGGTCACAAAAAACAAAAAAATATTATGATATTATCATATTTAATATAAGGATAGTAAATATTACAAAGTTAATTATTCAACCTATTATAAGTTATGTTACCCTTATACTGTTACATGTGGCTAGGAGATTTCTTTGTATGTAATTTTTGTTTTAAAACTTTACGTTTTGAGAAAAGATGAGTCAATTTGATAATCATGCTTAAAATGAAGATAAAAGAAAGTGTCCAGAATGAAATTATCACTTGAAATGGATTTTTTTATTTAGTAGGCTAGGATAGGGTTAATGATGAATTGATAATGGAAACCTAACTTAACTAATAGAGGAGCATATTTGAAGTGGAAAGTAGATCATGGAAAAAAAAATTGTGATAATTCTAGCAATTACCTCCATTAACAAAATTCATTAGATAATAGATGGTCAATTACCTTATTGACAAGTAGAATGCTTGCTCCATTTTGCTCCACATTTGTAACAAAACTCGTATCCACATCTACAAGTTATGTGCAAACAGCCCTCGTATTTATCTACATAGTATTTGCATTTCGGACACTGTTTCCAATTCTTTTTCCTCGCTAATTCCCTCGCCATTTCATCTTCTTTCCCTGATTTTCTAGCGTTTAGTCTCTTATACTCACTGCAGCTGAATTCTGGATGCCAAGGGACTCGACAAGAAGCACAGAACAATCTTCGACATGCTGGGCAATTGATCTTTGTAATGACTTGCCCGGAATCATTGACTAGAAACATTGAGCAATCGCGAAACGGGCAATAAACTGTTTCTGATTCCGAGAAGAGTGACATACAAAGGGAATCATCCCACATTATGAGAATTTCTTTCGGTATGATGCGTCTGCAAGTGTTGGAATCTAATGTGGCCTTGCAATTGATTTGTGGACATGGAATCTTCCTCTTGTTAGCTTGAACTTTCGACACAATATGCTTGCTGGTGCAGTCGTAACAGAAGGAGTGAGGACATCTTTTGTTTATAAACATTTCTTGTCTTTCTTTATCTTCGAAACATATTTGACAGGTGGTTTTGGATGACTCGCATATTTCTCTTGCTTGTTCATGATAACTAGACATTGAATTAGTTCCTGAGGTTAATAATGCCCATAGAGCTTCCTGAAGCTGTAATTTTCTTGTAAACTCTGCATCTAATTCTGGAATGAGTTTGATTTCACTTGTGGACAAGTTCCCTGAGAAGAATCATACATAATTGAGCAATCAAAGAGGTTTCTGCAATTCTGCTAATGAATGATACACTTTATGCACAAAAAGCACAGAAAATTTATTAACATTGGTCTAAAAGCTAGCCAGATATATAGTTCATCATTCCAAATTAGCTTTATCACCTTAATCAAGATATATACTTCTAAATTAGGTCAAACTAAAAGATTTTAGCAATCTAGAATCTCCAATTCAAAGTTCTAGTTTCTAACACTCAGTACGTGAGGCTTTCGGTTGTCCTTAAATCTAATCAACTGAGGAATCATAGGTTTTGAATAAGATCTACACTCGATTCAACTATTCAAGCAAAAACACAAATGAATATACATAAAACTACTCGCATATTGAATCCGACCTTACACAAAACAACTTTCCTGAAATTGTTGATAAATATCGTACTGTCAAGTATCGTATGCGAATAAAAAGCAACAATATAAAGCAATCTATGGAAAATACAGCAGTTCGCAGCATCAATACGGATATATATAACAATATAAGGAGAGTTAGTTACCTTCATCGCGGAGCTTTTCGGAAGCTTGTATGAGAAGGCGCAAGCGTTTCCGATCAGTGTAAGATGATCGAAAGAGCAAAGCAGAGGTGATTATTATGCCGGTGATCACTGATCCAAGGAATACAGTATTGAAGTCAAGAGAACTGGAGAAATCCGATAGCAGTTGCAGGAGGTGATGATAAACGGAGCGGTGCTGCTGATCGAAGCAGCCAATACCTAAAATCTCATGGAAATTCATCGAATCCTTAGCAGCAGAGAAGCAAATCGTTAGAAAAATCATGATCAATATTCAATATAATTGCGGATTGATGAACAAGTTTATATATTTCTCTCTCTGTTTATGTGCATGAAGGAGCCATCAATAAAACTGCCAAAAGGTCGTATTGTTCATAACAAAGGAAATATAGTGATTCACGCTACTGGGGGTTTTATACAATTTTATTTGTTTTATTTTGTTTAAATCAATGTATTCACAGATAAGGAATAAAATATAAGGGAAATTGACTAATTGTGATTTAAAATAGGATTTTTATTTGACAAATATAAAGGATAATTTAGATTAGTATTTTCAAGATAACGACTTAGAAATTAAGAAAATGACTCTCTCCATATATTTTTTAATAATGCAATGACTTTATTTAAAAATAAACTTAAATCAAAATAAGAACTTATACTTGTTTTATTTGTGTGAACAAAATGAAAATTAGCATATTTTTGTTAAAATGTAAAAGAAATTGCATTTGACATAAATTTTATCATCAAGAGAAATACAAATTATTTTACCTTTTAAATACTAAAAATTAATTTTTCACTTTTTATTTTATTAATATTTAAATATTATTGTGATGGTAATTATAACAGTCAAAGTATAACCTTTTTAAATGAATTTGTAGTTATTTAGTTTTAGAAATGGTTACCCAAATTTAGATAGTAATTTATGTAAAAAAAAAATTTAACTATCCTGAAACAAAATAATAATAATAATTATAATTGTCCATATCCTCTCCTAGGCATATGAAATTTGGTTGTGGCATCTCTTAAAAAACATATTTATTTGGTATGATAAATAAGGTAAGATAATAAATAAGCAAAATTTAATAAAAATAAAAATAATGCAATATGAGGCATGACAAATCTATGTTAGGGATAAAATATATGAAAAAAAGATATGACATAAACCTTTTTTTTTTTATAATTTTATTCATTGTCTACTTTTTTTAATTTAAAAAAAAAAACTAACATTCATTTATTCACAATTTTTTTTTTTTATGCTAGACACCCCAAAGTCATAGCCCCGCTTCAACTCAAAATGCTTTCAAATAAAATTAAACCCGTGTATTTTGATCTTTTAAATCGACTCTTACCATTGAACTACATTAACCAATTTCTTTATATTTTTATAAGTCAATATAATATCTTTTAAAAATTGTCTAAAAATATAAAATATCAGCAACATATACTCACAACTAATTTTGTGAGTATTTTTATATTTTTTTTAACTTTAAAATGTCTTGAATGGAATGTATAATATCCACACCTATTTAAAATAAAATATTCTGAAAGTCAAGATATAAACAAAGGTGACCTTCCAACACAAGAAAACAATTGTAATCTTCTTTCATTAAAAAAAGGAGGAAATTTCTTAGAAGGCCGGAAATTTATGCTTAATGATTATGCCAAAAGTCTCTTTTCCGTGTAAATTGGTTAATTGCTATGCTTATTTTAGTTCTAGCTTAAAACTTAAAGGATTATAAATGTTCTTTTATTTTGGAACATCAAACAAAAATGGAAAAGAACCCATATATCTGCTTAGCTTATTTTGACGATTTAATCACCAATTTTAGCATTTCTTATCCAAACTACATCTTCAATACAACTTTTACTTTTACTTTTTTTATATAATAAAATCTTCTATTTTTTCAAAACTCTTAATTGTGTAAGTTCTTACTAGAGCAAATTGTTCGGATTCAATTGCCGATGACTTTAAGGTGGGTATATTTTGTTGTAAAAATACATAAAAGAGTATTAATATATAATAAAATAAAAAATAATAATTTAAAATATAAGGTATTTTAATATTTTAAATAAAAAATTGAATGATGTAATAAAAACGAGGGAGAGTGATATGATATTTTTGGGTTATAGGTTAACCTATACCAAACAAGACCTAATAGGTTTATAGAGTTTTTTTTTTTAATAAAGTAATAGATTGAAAGACTTCTAAAAATAATAAGTTTTTTTTTTATAAAATTATTTAATCAAATGACTTATTTGTATGAATATTGATTATAAATATTATTATAGATAATATTTTAATTTTAAAATTTAATATGTAAATTTAAATGCTACGAAAAAATATCATCAAATGCCATATATACAGATTTTTAAAAGTTTCAATAAAGACGAACTAAAACAATGTATAGGGAAGAAATTAATAAATACATACTTTTATAAAAATAAAAATAAAGCATCAAATATTATCACAATATAGTACCTCCAACAAACAAGACAAAAGCAATTATGTAGCTAAGCCAACAAAAAATTCAAATCCAATCAACCACAAATAAATTTAGAATTACTAATTAGTATAACTCACACTTAAAAATAATTATTTTAAAATATTGATGGTTACTAGAATAAAAGAAGAAAATTATATTAAATCAAGTCTGAAATTCTGAATTCTGTTTTTTTAAGAGGGCAAAAATACTTCTCTAGGATATGTTGTTTTGAAAGAATTCTGGATTGTTTTATAATCTTGTTTATTTTAAAATGGTGGATGGTATTCAAATTTGTTAAAATAACTCAAATATTTTTAATATTTATTATATTAAAATATCATATAATTTTGTAAGGTGAAACATATTATGTTGATTATTTTGTGGAAGAAAAATCCCATTAAAAACAAAAAGAAATAACAAATAACTCAATATTAACGAATAAATTATCGCGTACAAATAAAATTAAACATAAATAAGTGTTTAACATATAAGTTAAAATAAATAAAAAAGATAAATTAAAACAATTAAGCTAATGAAACACACTCAACATTAGTTGTTCTAATAAATTGAATACTCCAACATAATTTAATATCTAACTAATAATAAAGTGAATTAAACTAGAACTTGTTCTTTCTCATCAAATATCAAATATTATAGAAAGTTAAAATAATTTGATATTCTCTATAATTGATTTAATAAAGAAATTAAAGTTGAAAGGATTTAAATCTACGAACTTAAAATATTCTTTTAATAATAAGATATCAAGAGGTAGTTGGCCAGATTAGATGAATGTAGTTTAAGAATGAATTCTTTAATTCATTCATTAAAAGAAATAGAGATAGAGATTTAAAATATATCGGTACCACACAACGAAATGGTCAGCTATCTAAATTGATAACTAGTAAAATATCTGATAAATTTTGATTTAATATAATAAGGATTATTTTTCAACTAAAACACTACATATTAATATTATAATTAAGTAGTTAAGACTACTCATATAAATTAGGGTACTGGATTTGAGTTTTTTTTTTTTAACTTAGAGCAAAAAAAAATGGTAATTATTTGTTATGATTTGAGAAAATGAAAGGTCTTTTGGGTTGAAAGACTTAAAAATTATTTTATATAATAAAAAAATAAAAAATAATAATTTAAAATATATAATATTTTAATTAATAAATTTAATGATAAAGTGAATGTGAACTTAAATATTAAATTTCTTAAAATTGAACCAATCTGTGACACTGTTGTACCAATTTGTATACATTTTTTTAAGATTGGTTAAATATAGGTAGAACCAATGATCTTGTGTGTGTTAATTTTCTTTAAAATTATAAAATGCGCAGATAAGAAAGACATTGAAAGTGTATAACAACAAAGCTTGTCCGGTGAGATTTTTTGAAAATTCTTTGATCACCACTTTAACGAAGATTTAGAGTGATAAATCGACTATTTTAGCGTAGTGCATTGTTGATCTTTTGGAGATTTTCGAAAGAAATAACGTGTAAACAATAGTTTGAGAGCTATTATTTGGATTATTTGGTTTCATTTCTCCTTTGTAATTAATGATTTACACAAAAGTTTGCAGTAGTGAGTTAAAATGCATAGAACATGATTTGTCACAAAAATGTTTTTGAATTTATTATGCATTTCCAGCTACCAAAATGATTTTCAATCAAAATAAAATTTGTTGTTTTAAAATAAATTTTAAATTTGATTTTGATGTTACAATGCCTATCTTATATTACTTTAGAACAAATTTCATCTTCAATTTAGCATATATAAGGGAATTTGATTCAGACATTTCATCTTGCAAATATTGGGGATTTGATTCATACATAATTAAAATTTGGGTCAAACAACAACAAAAAAAAATTATTTAATTTTCATTTAAATATCTCATTTAGACAAAATTAATAAAAAAATTGTTACATTGCAAAACATCTCACAAGAACAAATTTTAATTTTTTATATGTAGAAAGAAGACAAAATCACAAAATAATGAAAGAATAGTTAGAGAGTCATTATTGGTCCAATTAAAATTTAAGTCTTTTTTTCTCTCTAACTTTATATTAGGTTCTTTATTAAAGATATGTAAAATAAGATTTTGTTTTAACAGTTTCAAACGTTGTTAACTTATTATTGATGTGATATTTATAAATAAATTAAATATTCAAATTTACTAATTTTATTACCAAATTTTAATAAAATAATTTTTTTCTACCAATTCGCTAAAATTCGATAATTAAATTAGTGACTGAGATATTTTATTTATTTATAAATCTCACGAAAATTACTAAGTTAACGACATTTAAAAGCATTAAGACAAAACATCATTTTTTATAACTAAGAAATTTAAAATTATAAGATTAAAAGATCGAAATCTTAACTGAAGTCTAATAAAAAGTCCAAATTTGAGCATTAAATTTTTTTTTAGTACTTTTGCAAATGTTCCATTGAGCTATGTTTCCTTCTAATATTTAAAATTATTTTTATAATTTATAATAAGGTTGAAATTGAAATTACAATCCTAACGTAACTGAAATTATATAGTTTATTCTAAGTTTTGTTTCAATTTCTCATCTTAAAATTTCATTTTTTCAAAAATATTAATACATTATAAAATTTAATTGTAATTATATTATCAGGCATACAATTCCCTAATTATTTTAAGTTGTTTTAATAAGTAATAACTCAACTGATCTATTTTAAGTATCAAGAATTTTATTTAAAATAATAATAATAATAATAAAATTTACAATTCTAATATATATATGTTTTTAGTTCCTTAAAAATATTCTTTTGGGAAAAGTACCTGACTAAATAAAAAGAGTTAAATGAACTTATTATGTTTGGTATACTAAAATATAATTTGAATTCATTACAATTTAATTTATATATTTTGAAAATAATAGAACTACAACTCTTTTTATTTCAATAATTAACTGGCCATAGGAACCATACCATTTTAGAAAATAATGCTAATATTTTGGACCCACTAAAAACATAAAAATATGACCCGTTGTGTCACCCATTACATCAAAGTCTTTAACACTACCACATAAAAAATGTAAGACCTTGTTATAAGGTTTATTTAAATAATTTATTGGTTATTTAAATATAAAAAAATTGGATTATAAAAATTTAATTATTAAGTGACATATTAAAAGTGTTAATATTTAATAATATATTTAAAAATAGAATGCATTTTTATATTTGGCTAATTTTGTCGTTCATCGACTCACTTATGTCCAAATTTCGTCTTACATTTTTTATGAAAATTGTTTATTTATATTAAAAATTATCAAAGTCGTTAAAACACAATAACAAATCAATCATTACATAAAAATGAAATAAAACAAATTACAAACACGTTACCAAATAAATTATCGAGTTCATAAATCATTAAAAAGAACGAATAACTCTCATACATAACCCACCAACTTTCCAGAACGAATATCAAAATGCGTCATAATAATAGTATTATAAATGATACGCACCGAACGACTACGATAATTGAAAGTTTGACGATTTCTCTAGAACTAGATAATCCATCAAAAATTCGAACATCACATAGTGAATCTAAATCGTCTTACCTACGAGACAATTTACCCTTTTCGTCTGAAAGTTATCTTGACAATTTACCCTTTTCGTCTGAAAGTTATCTTACATACAAAACAATTTGACAATTTTGTTGTTCGTCGATCTCACTTAAAACGCATTCAAAAACGCATTCAAATGAAAGTGAAACTTGTGAGGTCATTCTACATCTTACATTAAAAAAAAAATTCAAATAAAGACACTTCTTTCTTAAATTAAATAACAAAATGTAACCATACAAAATAAAAGATAAAAATAAATATAGAATATGATAATTGTCACATAATGGAAAAAAATAAATTATAAAAGTAAAAACAACCTGACGCCTCTCTGGTTTCCAGCCGCCTTACAAATCCAGTTCATCAGTTCGAATTCATCTCCATTCGATTATCATCTCAAATCCGATCTCCTTTCTCTTCTTCATCATAAATCTCAACTCGATCTCTAAATCATCGATCAAATTCATCCGATTAATGAGGACCTGAGGTGATCCCAAATTGAATGTTCCAATGGCTTCGATCCGTAGAACTCTATCGCCTTACCACGTTCGCGCGAATCAAAACGGCAATGATAATATCACTCATCCATTTCAAGTCTCCCCGCGGAAATACTCATCATCCACCGGTAAATTCTCATCACCGCCTTTGCTATTTTCTACCTGTTCTCGTCGCTTTATGGAAGGATTCTTCATCCGGCGTCATTCCAGGAAAGTACACCAAACGTGGATGAGATTTTTCTGTATTTGCTCGTTTTACTTCTTCCTAGGGTTTCTGTTTGGCATGTTCATGATGCCTCTAGGTTATATTGATGTAACTGATGTTAGCAGTTATGATGATATCTCCTCCGAAATCGTCAACCGGCCGGACGAGAATGCTGTTGTGAGGCTCAGCGTATCTCGGCCGGATGATTTTGATGATGATATATTTGGTTTCATTCACAGGAAACAGTTGATTATTGTGACACCGACTTATAATCGTGCGTTACAGGCATATTACTTGACTAGACTTGGACAGGTGCTTAGGTTAGTCCCACCGCCTGTTCTTTGGATTGTGATCGAGATGAATTCGGCTTCGATAGAGACTGCAGAGATTTTGAGACACGCAGGTGTTATGTATAGGCATTTAGTTTGTTCGAATAACTCCACGAACATCAAGGATAGAGGTGTTCATCAGAGAAACAAGGCGCTTGAGCATATTGAGCTCAACAATCTTGATGGAATTGTTTATTTTGCAGATGATGATAATATCTATTCACTCGAGTTGTTTCAAAGACTCAGAGAAATCAGGTATATGATAATAACATGAAGATAAACCTTGTTCATGAGATCTATATTTTGAAATTACTCAATTGTTTGTCAAATTTCTCTAGTCGATTCGGAACATGGCCAGTTGCAATGCTTGAACAGAGCAAAAGCAAGGCTATACTTGAAGGTCCTGTATGCAATTCGGCTAAAGTGATTGGTTGGTATACAAATGAAAAAAGCAAGAGACTTCGAAGATTCCATGTTGATATGTCTGGTTTTGCATTCAACAGTACCATATTATGGGATCAGAAAAGATGGAAACACCCCACATTAGATCGAATTCGGCAGTTGGATTCTGTGAAAGAGGGTTTCCAAGTAAAGCAAATATGCTTATGTTTATTTAGATTTTTGGTATATGGTCAATAACAGTGTATGCTTATGTTGCAGGAGACTACATTTATAGAACAACTAGTTGAAGATGAAAGACAAATGGAAGGTGTGCCTTCCAATTGTTCGAGAATATTGAATTGGCATCTCCATTTGGATGCACATGGGCTTGTTTATCCTAAAGGCTGGCAGTTAGAGAAGAATCTTGAAATTGTCATCCCTTTCAAAGTGATCTAATAGTGTCAACTGCCATGATCATTGGAAGCAAGAAACACCCATATGACAGGTTTGAATTATTTAACTTTTAGTTGATGATGTTTATACCATTTTTTCATGTCATATGTCTGAAATGTCACAAACCAAATCCAATAATGACATTTAAGACATGTGAACTAATTTGTCAAAAAACTATATATATTTGAAAATTTTAGAAAACGAAAGTAAGATACAATTTTAACTTGGGTGTTTTAGTTGAGAATGAAACTGGTTTGATATTTAGAGAATACTCTTTTAAAAATATATATATATTATTTATAAGGCTTATATAAATTTTTTAAGGAAATGAAGTAATATTTGTCCTTTTAAAGCTAGAGTTTTTACCCATGCTCCACTAATAAATCATATCAATCAAAATATTTTTACTTTTTTTAAAAAAAATATCTTTTATATTCAGGGTGGAAATGAGGACGAAATGCAAATTAAAATTTGGTGGCTCTTAAAATTATATATACTATATTATTATTATTATTATTTTTTAGAATTAATAATTATAAATTTTATAGTTAATAAAATATATATCCGAATTAAATATATAACAACAATATCTCATAGATAAAACATTTCATAATATATATCAAAAATATTAATATAATAAGTTCTAAGTGAAAAAAGATATAATAATAATTGACGACGATGAAAACAACTCCTTTGATGCAATTCTTTCAATTAAGTCATCATATTTTAGCTGTTCTGAACACTCATTTTCAATTGATATCATCGCTAATTCATTTAATCTTTTTTCTTGTGACATTGTACTTCGTAAGTAACTCTTTATCAACTTAGGAAACAAAAATTCTGCCCAAACAACAATAACCGGTATAGTCAACAAAATTCGATAAACGATCCATACATTTTGAAAATAACTTATTTTCCATAATGGTCTTGTAAAATTAAGGATGTCAATTGATCTTTTTATTTCTAATGGTAACATTATCTTTAAATTACTGAACTCTTTAAATTATTCATCCCCATCAATATCAATGTGTTGGTTGTGTTTCATGAATTTTTTTAACTTAGTCAATCCTTCGCCAATTCTCTTAATTGACACTTTTGAATTTTCCTTTGAACAAATATTAAAAGAGTTCTTCAAAACGTGAAACAATTATAACGTTTTGAAGAACTTTTTGGATTTTTGTTCA
Organism: Impatiens glandulifera; assembly: GCF_907164915.1. Classification (NCBI taxonomy): domain Eukaryota; kingdom Viridiplantae; phylum Streptophyta; class Magnoliopsida; order Ericales; family Balsaminaceae; genus Impatiens; species Impatiens glandulifera. Next base: position 3,280,668 of record NC_061863.1, read on the forward strand.
ATGAAAAGTGTCAATGAAGAACAATTAATGAAAGATTGCACTAAATTAGAAAATTTCTTGAAACACAACCAATAAATGGACATTGTTGGGGATGAATTATTTAAAGAGAGCTTAGTAATTTAAAGACAATGTTACCGATATAAGTAAAAAGATAAATTGACATCCTTAATTTTACAAGGTCAGGGAAGAAGGTTGTTTTCAAAATGTAAGAATCCTTTATCGAATTTTGTTGACTATACCGGTTATGTTACTTCGATAGAGAGAAGTTTTTCTAAGTTGATAAAGAGTTACCTACGTAGTATAATGTCACAAGAAAGATTAAATGGATTAACGATGATAATAATTAAAAATGAGTGCTTAGAAAACCGTTAAAATACGATACTTAATTGAAAGATTTGCCTAAAAAAATATAGAGAATATGATTTTATAGTAGTTAAATGTTATTGTATTTTTTTTATTCACTTAAAACTTATTATATTAATAGTTTTGATATATTATGAAATATTTTATATATAAGATTGTGTTCTTATGTATTTAATTCAGATATATATTTTTTGTTATTTATTAATTCTCTAAAAAAAATTATTTACAATTTTAAGTTTCACAAAATTTAAGCGGGATATATCAATGAAATTTTACATTTTTACAATATAATAACTTTAACATAATGTAATAACATCCTAAATAAATTTAATCATTTTCAATATTAGAGCCTATTTGTAACAAAGTGTTTTTTCACAGTTACTAATTTTGATGGAAAATTGTCAAATTGTTTTTCTTGTCATGATCTATATTTTGTTTATAGTGTATTTTTTTATTATTTAATATAACTATTATCTCTTTTTATCATGATTTAAATTATAATATATTTTTTGACTTCAATATAATTTTTTTTTTTATTAAAGATCTAAATCAATTTGTAAATTATGATTCAATTTATTTATTTATTTTCAATGTTGGTAATGATCTCCAGATGGAATCAAAGTCTTAATTTTTCATAATAGATATAATATATAATACAATTTGAAATCGATTAGGAACTCTATAAAAAAAAGGTATGGCCTAAGAAACCAATAATATATTCTCATGTTTTAGTTTTTGTTCAATTCTCAATAATTTCTCTCTAAGAAATTGACGAGTTCTCATGAAATTTCCAGCTTGATTCCACCATTTTTGAAAGGAAAAGCAAACAGCAGATCAGCTGCAAAAACCAGGAGTTTTAAGAGGCACCAAAAGAAGGAACATTTTATTTATTTATAATTTGTAAACCTCTTTTTCTCAATTTCATTAATGCTATAGAATTATATATTGTATTCTTTGGAGAAATAGAGTACTATATAATAGCATCTAGTTATTTATTTTCAGCTTATAAACATGTTAATGTATACATATCCATTTTAGAGATTTAGGGTTCCTAAAACTCTAGCTAGTGTATCAAGTTGTCTTGAATCTTTATTTTATCTAATTATTTGGAGATTACTTTATAAAACAACAAAGTTTCTTGTATCTTATTATGTCGATTCTCATTGAAAGTATATGATAGACAATAGATTATTGCGTTTGTTAGGTCTGTGACGATTTATTTGAATAATCATAGTAGTTTCTATGTTTTGATTCAATCAAATTATCAAAAAACCAATTATTTTTCTTTCTAAACAATTATTAATTTTAGTAAATAGATAATAATGTTTTGAGAATTTGATGAGATTTGCTTAATATTATAAGGATATGATAATATTTATTTGAATAATTAACTCACTAAATTAAAGTGATTATTAAGATATAAAAATCAAGGTAACAATAATAATAATATTTTTTTTACGCTAGAGTTAATTTGAAAGAATAAATGTTTAAATTTATTAATATATATTTAATTAAAAAAGAATCATAACATTATTTACTCTAAATTAATATTTATCAAGATATTAAAAAATTGTCCAAAACCAACGCTAAAATTGGGCAAATTCTTAAAATATATTTAATATCATCAATTCTATATATTTAAAGAATTTATTTTTATTTTTTTAGTCCAAAGTCCAAATTCAGCACTACGAGCAGAATTGGGTTTCAAAATAATTATGTTAAGCATATTTCTTGAAATATATTTAATATCCTCAATTTTTAAAATTTCTTTGATTAAAATATACAAATATAATTTAAATGGAATTGAAATTAAAAAATTATATTAGAGACGAGAAGAAACGATTGGATTATTCCATTGGTTGCTGCTCCGAAAAGAACATAATCTATTGAAATTCTATGTATTGTTTCAATTTTATTGTTTTAAGTGTTACAAAGATCCTTTGAATATTCTCTTCTACAATTTTCATATATGTATACTAATAATTTTGAATAAAATAAACCAATTACCTAACCATTAATATAATATGTGAATTAATATATTTTTTAATTTATAAATATAAATTTATGTGAACTCTAAGACAATGTTCTAAACTTCATTAATTTATATATTAAAAATAATAAAATTAGTTTGAGCACAACTGGATAAAGCATGAAAATCATAACTTAATTTATATCCCGATATTTATAAAATTTGTTGTCAAAAACACACATTTTCATGTTTTTTCAGTTAGATTGTTCAAAATGGATCTATCTAAAAATACATAGTTTTGAAAAGAAGCATAGAATAAAAAGCAGTAATCATGAGAAGTTGAACAATCTTCACTCACAGCAGAACATTCTTTCTTTCTTTCTAGGTTTACTTTTTCTTATAATGTGAGAGCAGTAACAGCAGCTTCATTCTTATTCCAAGTTTGTGAGAGGAGGAGGAGGAGCAGAAGAAGAAGATGTAATGGAAGATTTGTGAAGAGAAATTTGGCTATGATGAGATGATGATGACTTTGGTCTCTCTAGATTAGATGAAGAAGAAGATTCATTGTTAGTTTCCCCAAATGCCAATTCTACCTTCCTCTTCTTCACTACCCTCGTTTCGTTTGGATTGTTCGTTCCTTTTACCTTTACCTTGTCTTTTCTTGGCCGGTGATCTAACCCCCCGCCGCTAATTGAAGAAGAAGCCATCCGGAGGATAGGTATATCTGTTGTTGAATCTGTCAAAGGCCTGACAACTGATGTCGGGACATGATCTTGATGCTTATGTTGAGTTTGAGCGATAGATTGAACATTGCCTTCGGTTTTCGGAGTCAGCACTTTCTTCCTTCTAATCTTCTCCTGATGATCCTGCTCAGTATGCAAATTTTGGGAATAAGAAATTAGGAAAACTCTAAACAGCGAAAAAGGAAATAGAACTATAAATCATTCCTTATATGGATTGACAAGAAATGACTGCAATTGGGTTCCATTTAAAAACATCTAGATTTCAAATTTGTAAACAGAACTTAGTGAGACAGATTCAATCCAGATCCAGATCCATAAACAAAAAGTGTTCCTCAAATGTTAAATGGTTTTTGGACCTAATTGAGATTTCATTTGTCATGGGGATGTCACTTCTAGTTGGAGGCTTTGGCCAATTTCGAAACACTTTGAGGTTGGAGTTGAGTTCGAACTTGAAAATGTCAATAAACTTCCTTGAAAACAATTTTTTTTAAGAAACTTATCCCGATGTTGATTTAGATGGGATAATGTTCCGGAACATAATTTAATTTGACATATATTCATAAATTTGTTAGATGTTTCTTCGTTCAAAACAAGACACAGATCCAGTTCCAAAAATTGTTTCCCATTATGTTTGATGAGGGCTAAATTTTTTGTAGATATACAGAGGGAGGTGTTTTAGGGTTGCTTCGATTTCTAGTGTATAATAGCGCATTGTTCATTAGAAACGTATCTAGATTGTATCTAGAAACTAATTGACGGTTTCTCAACTAGATTCAGTCTTGCTATGCCATTTCTCAATTAATTTATTCTAATATATATCTAAAACTAGATTAGCCTAGTTGGACAATTTCTTTATTTTAATTAATGAGAACTCGAATAACATCGGACAGCCATGACGCTCTTTTTGGTCTCTTAGGTCGACTATTTCCACTGAGTCACTTTAGTTAAACAATTTCAACCAATAAATCTTGAATATTGCTCTAACTAAGTTTAGTTTCCAAATACAATCTCATTCAGATACTTTTTCTCGACCCTTAGATTTTGTATCCATGTGTTTCCAAATGGGATTATAAGACAAAACGCTTCCAATAACAAGAAACCAAGAGTACCTTATGCCTCTTATAAAGAATTTTCCTCCTATCTTTTGCCCGAAATATAGCATGTTTTATCCCACGGTTGTCCATGAATCCATCTGGCCATAACCTAGCAAGCTGCAGGAGAAGGGAGAGGTGACATAATTCTTGAATTTCATTTATGAACTTTTGAACAACCATAAAATCTAATGAGAACATTAAGATGAGAATGCCGATAAATATAAATCAAATATACAAAAAAATTGTTTAAACCACCTCAACATACAGCTTTCTGACCAAAGGTCCTGCGTCCTCATCCAAACCCTAAAAAAACAATGCAGAGTGAGATTTTAGTGATACAAACTAACTGCAGCTATTTTCCCGAAAAAGAATAAGAACATTACTGCAGCTGACAAACTGAATCCATAATCAGTACTACCTCAACATATAGATCATATAAGTCGCACATCTTGTCCTCCAATATATCATCCATGTTATAATTTTCTTTAACTTTCTCTTCATTCGCAATTGCTCGAAAATCATTAGATGATCCAGTTTTTTGTTCAATTACCTGGAAAGACATGCAGCCATTAGTATCATATGGCTATGTTTGGCTTGGGTGGAATTGGAGGTCCAATTCCAAATCCTATGTTTGTTTGATGGCTAAAATAAGTAATTGGAATTATAGCTTCAATGGAATTGAATGTATATAATTTTTCTAATTTCAATTCCAACCTTGTAACTGAATTGCAATTACAAGATTTCTCCATACATAATTATCTCAGAAAAAGAATAATTGAATTGTAATTCAATTCTAAATATTATTTTAATTCCAATTATACACTTCCAAACATAGCCTAGCAAAATTCTTCATGACTGAAGGAAGACTGGAGGTTTTCTTATATTTTTTATCACCATGGAGTTCAGGCGAGCTAAAAAAAATGTAAGGCAGGACAAGAATGATTATTACCTTGGACTTCATATTTGGGACCCGTGAATCAACCATTTCACGGAATTCCTTCTTCATCTGCTGAAATCTATCATCTTTCTCCTTTTTGGCCGACAAACCCATGTTTACCATTATGTTTAAGTTCCTCTGTCAAATTGCATTATTATCATGAGTGAAATAACCAGGAAAAATGTTTTCATTGCTACAACAAGCAAACAAAGTGATAAACTAATCATCACAGTCTACAGATGTACCTTCAATGTCCTTAGTTGAACCAAGTGACCAACAATACTCATAAGACGATTGACCAGCTCCTTTGATATTTTCCCATGGCTCGCCTGCTGCAACAAACAAGAACAAGAACGCCTAAGTTTTATTACTAAATTGTATACATCAAGATGGCTTCATCACCAATAATCAACAAAAAGAAGGGAAATGGGAGCAACAAGCATAAAACCCAAACAAGCAAGCTTGATAATCCCATGATAATGATAAATGGATATGTGATTTTTTCTTTCTTTCTTAATCCAGGGTCTTTTCCGTGGAGGAAGTTTAGCACAACATCCCACCGCCATTACCCACCCAGGGTAGCTCAAACTAAAAAAAATAGATAGTGTGATATTTTGTCTCTTAAACCAAGGTCTTTTTCCTGGGGGAGGTTTAGTATAACATCCCACCGCAATTACCCACCCAGGGTAGCTCAAGTTTAAAAAAATATAGATAGTATGATAACTGCCCATTCTTAAGTACCGCTAGCCTAGCAACTTTGGCAAGCTTCAATTTTACTTCTCGGGGCAACCTCCTCTTGACAGCTGGCGACGTATCAGCATCCTGAACTTCAACACCTGATGGTCTTGCAGCTATATATATAAGTAAGAGTAAAATGTTATTACATTTAGTGGGGCTATATAGACATTAGAAGAATTTCGTAAAATTAAATTGTTCCTACATACATTCTGCTACCAACTTTTCTAACTCTCTTATGGCTTTATCAAGTACTGTACTTTTTGCCCTCATGCTGGAACCTTCCCTTCTCTGAATAACTTGATCATTCTGCATAAATATATCAACATCAATGAATACCAAGCTTCAATGTCATAAGAAGGACGACAAGAAACATAAAACCAATTATAGAAGCACAAGAATCATTGATTTGAAACAGAAAAAAAAAAGCCTCTTCCAACATGCTACTTAAGTAGCCTCTTCGAATAACTACTGAAGTAGCATGTAGATCAATAGCAAGTGAGGATGTGTGGCTACAGATAATGAATTAAGTGGACAAACATCGTTGGATAAAAAGATTTGTCAGCTAACCAACTCTTTTTAATTTTAACTTAAATTCAGAATGTTTTAGGTGAGTTTGTATGAGAGAATGAACTCATCTCGCAGCTACACTCAACTCAAAAATAGGCTTTCTCAATGAGTTTGAGTCACTGTTATGTATCAGATATCACCAATAAGCTAAAAAAAATAAGTTGTCTAAGTAATAAAAAGGGAGAAAACGAAATATATTGCAAATATACTATGATAGAGCAAAAACAAAATGCAAGACCTCAAAGTAGCACCCTGTGATTATAGTTTATTAAACTTTTAACTAATATCTACACTTATAAAGCACATGCATAAGGAACCAAAACTACAAATATTATAAGAATCAGATATTCTCTTCCTCATAACTAATACCAGTAACATAAGAGCTCACAATTAGGTAAAGGTGAAATTCAATAAGCTTTTATAGAGTAGCTGCCATATAATTGGATGTGCACATATACATATATAGTATCAAAGGTAAGAGTGAGGCACTAACCACAGTTTGTAAGGGACTCTTTCCTGGGGAAGCATTAACAACCACTCGTTCATGAATCACACCATTATCCCTCCTATGAGTAGATTGATCTAACTCATCAGAAGCATTGACTGATCTTCCGGATTGAATGTTGGGTTGCACATTAGAAATTTTATCAAAAGACTTCTGATGCTTCAATGACTGTGTTCCTACCTTCTGCTTATTAATATCCTTTTCCTCAGGCACAGACAAGGAAGCATTGTCATTTAATGATTTAGAGGGAAGAGATGAATCTGATACGATTCTAGTTTCGGACGTTTTCTTCTTATCGCGCATTATAATAGAGGCATTCATCTGATTTTGGAATTTCACATCATCGTAGTGTACGGAAGGGAGAGCCACAACAGGAGCTGGACCAAAGTTTTTCTCAACCATAGGATCAAACTTTCGAGAAGCCTTCTTTCTTAGTTTTACGTGCTTATTTGGTGCATCAATATCATCATTTCCCAAATCCTTCCTCCTCCTCTTTTGGGGTTGCTTTTGAGGCAATAAGGGAGCTTCACTGCAGGTAAAAGTGAAACAGATGAGAGTTAATTTTGAAACCAAATTTCATTTAACCTGTTGCAATTGTGTCTACCACTTGGACCCTTTTTGATGTGGGTTATTTGGGATTAATTCTAAACAACCCACTCAACAATCATATCATTCAAATCATCAACCAAAATACCTTCTATTTAAAAATAATATACAATATATCATTATTTATACCCCCTAATGTCTTTTTACCCAAATAACTATTTTTCAATAACCTGCACCAAACAAGGTTATTTGAAAATAACAACATCATTATTCAAATAACCCTAGATCAAACACAGCCTTGGTTTTGACAGAAAGAATGTCCATTGTCTAAAAGGAACGTGGAACAGGTGTACGTAGGCAATCCCCGGAAAGACCTGAAGATTCCTCACCTTCATCAGCCACAAGAAATTCCGACTTGAGTCACCCGCGAAATACGAGATGTTCTAAATTTGTTTATCATCTAACTTGACAAAACACAAGGCAATCAAAAGATGAGTCAAGCTCCTATAGAATATTGTTAACCAAAAACGTTTTTTTAGACCAGGGAAGGAGGCTATCAAAACATCCCACCGTCTGTTCACTTCAATTGAACGAAGGTGCTTTCAGTGTGGGAAACAAACATGAGACCTCCACAAGACTTTTACCTCCAATAACATATCTTAAAAATGAAAGACACTCACATTCGTTCCAAGGTCCCACGATTGACAAAGAAACCATCATGCTTTATTGCTGAGTTATCAACTTGAAAATACTCATCCTGTTGAAGAGGTAAAAAACAAGAAGGATAAGACTATTAGCTGAGATTATTACCACCCGAAAAAGAAAACAAGCAAGCCATCTAAATATTAATAGAATTAACTGAACACCAACCAGCTCTGCGTCATCTATAAAAGAATCTTCAGTGTCATACTGATCATCATCAGCAACATCATTGTGATCTTCATCATCACTACTATCCTTACCCTAGAAGAACATTGCATTACAATTAAAATAACTCAATACAATAATTCCATATAAGATTCTCTCATACTTGACTAATTCATAGAACCAATAAAATCCTTCGCACCATGTATAAACGCTCTATTTTTTCAATAACAGCACTAAATCGGCTTGCAGGGGGTGGATCTTCAGCTCCAGTATCTGAAGGTTGTGCCTGAAACAGAAATTTGGTATAAAAAAAAACAGTTCATATTGATTGCAGAAACAATTAATCTCCCATTAAATAAACATCCATTAAGAAGTTAAGACACTAGTCCCTTCAATTTAACAGCAAATGAAACCTAAACACGAGTTTCTGCTACGAACTGAACACCAATTTAGCAAATTAACTCAATCCACGGAGAGAATTCCAGTTTCATCTATGTTTGAGCATTAACTATCTCTCCAAAAACCTAAAACTAAAAAAGAGAGAAAGAAACGGAGTCCATACCTCAATTTTAACCGGAGCTACGTGAGAATCGAGAGTAGGATGAGCATTTAACGGAACATCAGTAACAGAGGAACGTCTATCAGCCTTGCTAACGTCCTTCAAAAGCTTCTTCCAAGAAACAATTGTAGTCTCGCCAGGCCTAAGCTCAACGGAGAATCTATGCCTACCGGCGACGGAAACGAAAGACGTTGACATCCTAGAGGATTCGACGGCGCCACTTTTCTCTTGCTCCATGAAGAACGGTGAAACCTAGTATAGCTTTGAGATCTGCGTACAAATCGAGATGAAAGAAAACCCTAAAACAACGGCAAATTATTAGAAAGTAGTTGTCGTTTACGGATCAAGCGCAAGATTCTGAGAAAAGTTTGAGATTATAACTGCAATGGAGAACTGTTGATTCTTCTTCTTCTTGTTCTTCGTTTTCACTTTCTTCTATCATCACCTCTTGGTGAGAACTCCGGCTATCGCCGATGATGGTGGGATTTTCCGACGATCTTAGGTTTAGTATGAAATTCTAAACAATATATATATAAATAAATAAAACTATACGAAATAAATGTATATATATCATTACTTAATTCTGAAAATTTTATTAAAATTGATCAAATATTATTGTTTATATGTATATTTTTAAAATAATTATTTAAAATTAAATTTAGAAATTAATTATAAAATTTAAATTAGTGAAGTAAAAGAAAAGTAGTGTTTTGATTATTTATGTATTTAGAAAAAAGATATTGAGAGCTTGTTTCATAAAAAAAAATTAACTAAAAATAATCTATATCATTCAGGTTTCAAATGGATTTAACTTAGGTTTAAACTTATTAAAGGTTGTTATTGTATATAAATATCTTTTAACTTAATAAGTTAGATGAGAAAGTTACAAGAGATCAAACTTTTCACTAAAATGACATAATATAAAAGAGAAATTTTCATTAAAAATATCTTACTAAATTAAAAATTACTTCAACAATATAGAGAGTTGTTATTTAAAACAACAATAAATGATTGAGAGATGAAATTTGAAAGAGTGAATGTGTAAGGAAATTACGTGATTGATTGTGACAAAATTTGATTGATTGAAAAAATAATAATTTTTGTTTTCTCTACTTTCTTTTTATATTTACGTGATAAAACAATCCGTATTTAATGTACAAATTAGCTTATTTAATATTACCTTCCTATAATTATTAAAGACATAAATATTGAAGTGATAAAATAATATTGTAATAACATGTATTAATTGATTTTATTTTTATTTATGTAAGAAGCTATAATTATAAGGATTCAACTATTGTTATTTATAATTTAATACGTTTTTAGCCATAATTAAAGCATTGATATTTAGCCTTTTAAATAAATATATTAATTAAATTGTCTAAAATAAAGGGAAAAATATTCTATGAAGATTTTTTTTTTCTTTGTTAAGGAAGTAATGCATTGACGGAAAAATATTCTATGAAGATTTTTTTTTCTTTGTTAAGGAAGTAATGCATTGACGTTGTAAAAAAGCACAATTTAGGTCTCGTTTGGATTAAGTTTTTAGATAAATTGAGTTATTTAAAAAGTATTTATTAATAAATATTTTGAGGGTGTAAATCTTTTTAATATATATACTTAAAGTGTATTAATATATATTGATAAAATAAAAATTAATAATTTAAAATAGAAGATATTTTATATTTTAATTATTGAATTAAGTAAGTTAGACAAATAAAAACGAAAAATAAATGATGTTCCATTATCAATTATGTTGATTATTTAATTAAATAACCCCCAAGCCTTTTCAGTGTAATTCTTTTATTTAAAATTACTTGATTAATGTTTTTTTACAGTAATCTCATTACAAATATAATTATTTTTCATATCAGGCTGATATAGATTAATCAAAAAAACATGAGTAAAAAAATGATATATATATATATATATTTTTCTTTTTGTAGATGGTCATGAAATAAAATCTATTTATTTATCAAAAATAGCTAAAAAAAAATTTAGAAAGCTTAAAAAATGGGGGCATTTGCTTCAATAATCAAATAATTCCAAATTTAGGTTATTTGAATAATCTTCAAATAATAATAAAAAATCATTTATTTTTTCATAATCAAATTAAATTAATTAATTTATCAATAAAATATTAAAATACCTTTTAACTTTTATAAAAAAATATATATTATATTAATTTTTATATCTTTTGACAAAATAACAACTTTTTATTAATTAAGTTTATTTAATAAACTAAAACTATCTAAGCTTAAATTGAGTTTTCTTGTAATTGATATCTATATAAAAGTCTTTTTATAAATTATTTTATTAATTTACAACTTTTATTAAACTTTATGATCAAATAATGATAAGAGAAGTAATAAGGGAGATAATTTGAGAGAAGAAAAGAAGAGAAGGAATGAGATGTCATCATAGTATTGATTAAAAATATGAGAAAAAAATGATAAGAGATAATTTTTTTTTTTTTAATTTTTTAATGAATAATTCCCTTCCAAATTTACTCTCTAAATTATTTTTCTAATGAGAATGATAATATGTACTGATTAAGGTTTCTAGATTAAATTTGGAATACTAATGGGTCAAGTCTAAATAATGCTGTCATCCAAACAAAAACAAACGCGGCTTTCTATAGAGTAAATTTGGTGAACTAATCAAATTTGATTTCTATATTTACGTAATATGCATTAATTAAAAACATATATATAGAATTGACTGCACAATTGTTCATATTGCTATATTGTCAAGATCATTTATTTGAAATGTTTAATTGTTATAATGAATAGAAAAAAACAAATAATTTGTTGAAGAGTGTTTTGATATAATAAAAATTAATCTATTGATGTCGATATAAAATATATTTAAATAAAATAACTAATTAAATTTGTATACAAAGTATATTAATTAATTTTATGATGTATAAATAAATTTTACAAATATACAAACTTTATTATTATATATTTGTTTAATAAGAAATTTTATGTAGAATTTTTATTATATTAAAACTTTATTTTGTTTTATTAATTGTTTGAAAAAATAATTTTGAATAAAAATAAAAGTCTTGACTATGAGGAGGGAATTTAGGAATAAGAATGGGGCGGATTGAGATAGGAAATGTATTTATCATTTATGTTTTTTTTTTTCCAATTGATAACTTATTGAAAATTCATATTATTATAAAAAATAAATTTATAACTCAATAAATAGATATATTTAGAGTTTTATATATTTAATTGTGCTTATAGTGTTCGAAATAAAATCAGTATTAAATCGAAATAGAGACACAAACAAAAAAAACGCCCATGAAACAATTCAGATTGGATAGCAGAAAAAATTATAATTGTTATCTCATCCTAACTCTAAGAGATCATGGTAAAAGATAAATGATTGGATGTAGATATTATCCAAATAATTATCAAACAGATCCGATATGATAATTTATATCTGATATAATGTAGTGTATTTAAAAAAATATAACAATCAAATTTAAATTTATAAAAAAAGACCACAAATAATATAGTTTTAATAACAAACTTATTTTAATGAAATATTGCCCGAACCCAATTTAAAAAAAAAATATAGTTATTAAAAACAAAATAGAAAGTTATTTCAAATGAGTCGGTTATATCATTAAATATTTTATTTTCCATTACTGAATAATAATCCTGATATAAATGAACGAAACTTCTAGCTAAGGCATGAAATGTGCCAGATTTTCACACCTCCTTTTTCCAGGAATTTTCTTCCATTTTAGATCATATATACTCATATTAGCATAATAGGTTTTCCATCCACATTCCAATATTGAATTATTCTTCAATATTCATCCATCTTAAGATTGTGTAAGATTTGAAAACAATGTCTAATCAAATAAGCATCAATATTGATTTGCACGCAATTTTCGAGAGCTTGGATAGGAATGGCGACGGTCGAGTTAGCATTGATGAGTTTCTCCACACCATGGAGGGCATCGGTTTGTGCCCTAGCCGTGATGGGCTCGAGTCTCTCATGAGCAAAATGAGTCTTGACTTTGTGGACTTTGTTTTCTTCTATGAGAGCCTCGTGAAGGAGGACTTAGTCGAGAACAACCAAATTCGAGAAATGTGTGACCTAGCTCAAGCTTTTAAGGTTTTTGATGCCAATGGCGATGGTTTCATCACGTCGGAGGAGTTGGGGCTGGTGTTATCCAAGCTTGGGATGTGGAACGAGCATTTCGGGGGAGATTGTAATAGCATGATTAACATGTATGATTTGAACGTGGATGGGATGCTTGATTTTGAGGAGTTCAAAAATATGATGTCGCTTTCTAATGCGAAATAGACCTATAGGTAAAAATAAGATTTTTCGAACTATATGTTCTTTTGATATCTCATTCTTAATTTTTCGAACTATATGGAATTGGGAGATACGTTGGTTTTTTACGTTAAAACAAAAAATAAATACATCTAAACCATTATTACACTCATCAAATATAAATAAAAAAATATCTTATTCATCAGATATAGAGTGACCTTGTATCATACAATTTTGCCAAATTTACATTGTTCGTCACAAAAAAAAAGATAAATGATAAATTTAGGATTGTAGTTGAAAGATTTTGTCAAATTTAGGTCTCTCCTATTTTCTTGTTGTTTTAAAAACTTTGGTTATAATATTTTGTCATATTTAATACTTCACACTAACACCGTTAAATATCTCTGTTAAATTATTTAAGTTGTTATTTAATTAATTTATTATTTTTATATACGTCATTAATAATAGTATAAACTCAAATTATTTTTTTCTTACAACTCCTTCTCACGCCTATTGCTTTCCTCCATGATCACTACCACCACCACCGGGGGCTTCCCACCTATCTCCGCTGTTATAAATCGTTTTCGGCCATATTTCTCTCAAGAAAAACGATTTCTTGAATCCTTTGAGAATCTTTCTGTTGAGCTGCTATACAAAATACCAAGTGCGGACCTCTCTCTAATCCATTTCGTTTATACGAAATCACTGCAATTTCAATTGATTAACGGTGTTAATGGGGTGTTAGTGGGGAGCATTATATTTAACAAAATATTATAACTAGAGTTCTTAAAATGATAAAAATAAATAAGAGATGCCTAAATTTAACAAAATCTTTCAACTACAATACAATCCTAAATGCTTAATCGAGTATCATTTATTATGAAAATTAACAATCTCATTGCTTCCCCTCTTAGAAACCGTCACCACCAACCTAGACATCATTAAATCAATATTCATACTCCATATTTAAATCAATATTCATACTCCATATGATATCACATATATTCCAACAAAATATTAATAGAATTTAACAAGATGCAAAACAAAAATCTCAACGATGGTTGGGAAGAAGAAAGAAGAACAACCAATCTAACTAACTTTTGTTGGAATTAAACTAATTCCATTAATTAAATGGAAATGATATTTGGGCTAATGAAATTCATACCAAATTCAAATGTGAATTAAGTGTGAAATTAATCCAAATGAAATTCACATGAAATTCAAATGTGAATTAAAGTGAAATTAATCCAAATGAAATTCACATGAAATTCAAATGTGAATTAAAGTGAAATTAATCCAAATGAAATTCACATGAAATTTAAATGTGAATTAAAGTGAAATTAATCCAAATGAAATTCACATGAAATTCAAATGTGAATTAAGGTGAAATTTCATCCAAATGAAATTCACATCAAATTCATTGTGAATTAAATTTGTTAATTGTTACAATTAACATAAATGTCTTGAATGAGGCAATTAATAAATGATGTTAATTGCCATTGTAACTACAAAATATTTATTGTAGGATGTAACTTGCAAAGATAATGAAAAGGCAAGCAACGATAACCGTTGGATGAATGGATGATGGATTAGTGACCGTTGGATTAAAGAATTGATTATGAGTTTAATTTTCAACTATAAATATCCCTTCACATTGTATTCTTCTCTACACATTATCTTATCACTTCTCTCTCTAGAATTCTAAAGTCTTTCCTTGTTCTTGTGAGTTTTCTTGTGAGTTTTCTTGTGAGTGTTCTTGTGAGCGTTCTTCAAGTTTCTTGACTCGATCATTTCTGTGCGAAACCCGGTGATTGTGATTCAGGTACTTTTGTCTAGTTCGCTGTTGTAGTGGTTTTTCTGTGCTAAATCATTGCAGGTTCCGTTGTACCCTGGGAAGCAGCCACCGACGAAACTCTCCAGCACAAACGGGAGACGGTGAAACTGTTTTAAGGGAACTGTGTTTCACAGGCCTCGGAGCAAACGAGAAGATATTTTTACATAATCTATTGTATCTGTTGTATTATCCTTTTATTATATTCATATATTATTTACGTGTAATTTTTTACGAGATAAGATAACCAACAATCTTAAAACAGTCAGCAAATATTACTTATCTCAGATTCTTACACGTTTCTGGTTTTGTGATTCAGAAATGACTACCGAAACACCTGCTTCTAACATGAGGATGCCAGTTCCAGCTAACCATCTGGATAAGCCAGAAAAGTTTGATGGATCAAACTTTAAGAGATGGCAACAAAAGATGTTCTTCTACCTCACGACCCTAAGTCTTGCGCGATTCCTCACGGAGGATCCTCCCACTCCCAAAATCGATGAGCCAAACGTGGCTTCATCGTCGGATGCAAACGTGCATCCGAAAGTTGATGTGCAAGCGGTTTCGGCCATTGATGCTTGGCACCATTCAGATTTCTTATGCAGAAATTACGTGCTGAATGGCTTATCAGATTCATTGTACAATGTGTACAGTGAAAAGAATACGGCCAAAGAACTATGACAATCTCTTGAACGTAAGTACAAAACAGAAGATGCGGGTGCAAAAAAGTTTATGGTCGGTCGATTTTTGGACTACAAAATGGTAGATTCAAGACCGGTCATTAAACAAGTTCAAGAGATTCAAGTTATTTTGCACGAAATTCATGCTGAGGGCATGATTTTGGGAGAAACCTTCCAAGTGGCTGCTATTATTGAGAAGTTGCCACCGTCTTGGAACGATTTCAAGAACTACCTTAAGCACAAGCGAAAGGAGATGAACGTAGAAGAATTGGTGATTCGTCTACGCATTGAAGAGGAAAATAAAAGCGCCTCAAAGAAATACTTTAGTCAACATGTGGCTAAAGCAAATGTGGTTGAGCATAGTAAAGACAAGAAGAAACACAATTCTTTTGTCAAAAACCGGAGCCTTAATCCTAAATGAGGAATCTCTAAGAAGTTCACTGGCAAGTGTTTCAATTGCAATGGCATGGGCCATAGATCTTCTGAGTGCAAGAAGCCGAGAAGAGTTCGAGAGGCTAACTTGACTCAAGGATTATCGGACATGGATCTATGTGCGATGATATCTGAGGTTAACTTGGTGGGGTCTAATCCACGAGAGTGGTGGGTTGACACAGGAGCTACAAGACATGTTTGCTCCAACAAAGATGTATTTTCAAGTCTCGAAGAAGTGAAGAATGGTGAAAAGCTGTTCATGGGGAATTTTGCCACTTCTGACATACAAGGTGAAGGAAAAGTGGTGTTAAGGTTGTCTTCAGGGAAAGATTTAACATTGACTAATGTGTTGTATGTTCCGGAGATTCGGAAAAATTTGATATCCGGATCTCTTCTAAGTAAGCATGGTTTTAGAATTGTGATTGAGTCGGATAAAATTATTTTATCCAAAGGTGGAATGTTTGTAGGTAGAGGTTATGCTACTGATGGGCTTTTTAAGCTAAATGTAATGGCAGTTAAGCCAAGAATGAATGAAAAGAATAAGTCTTCTATTTATTTGTTGGAGTCTTCCATTTTATGGCATGGTAGACTAGGTCATATTAATTATGATTCGATGCATCGATTAATAAAATTGAATAGTATACCTACATTCGAAATTAATAAGAAACACAAGTGTGAAATTTGTGTTGAAGCGAAATTGACGAGATCATCCTTTCGAAACGTTGAAAGAAGTAATAGACCGCTTGATTTAAATCATACAGATGTGTGTGATTTAAAAGGAACACCAACACGTGGTGGAGGAAAATATTTCATTACTTTTATTGATGATAACACAAAATATTGTTATGTGTATATTCTTAAAAGTAAAGATGAAGCCATAGAAAAATTCACTCTTTATAAAAATGAGGTTGAAAACCAACTTGGTAAAAAGATCAAGGTGTTAAGAAGTGATAGAGGAGGTGAATATGAATCACCTTTTGCCGAGCTATGTGCTCAACATGGTATAATCCATGAGACGACAGCACCTTATTCTCCTCAGCAAAATGGTACGGCTGAGAGAAAAAATAGAACATTAAAAGAAATGATGAATTCACTTCTATTAAGTTCTGGTCTACCACATAACATGTGGGGAGAAGCTATTTTGACAGCTAATTACCTTTTAAATAAGGTTCCACGAAAGAAGCTAGATAAGAGTCCATATGAATTATGGCATGAAAGAAAACCATCATATGAATACTTACGAATGTGGGGGTGTCTAGCTAAGGTAGCCGTACCATTACCTAAAAAGGTGAAAGTTGGACCAAAAACTGTTGATTGTATATTTATTGGATATGCACATAACAGTAGTGCTTATCGTTTTCTTGTATTTAAATCGGACATTCCGGATATTCATAAGAATACGATAATGGAATCGAGAAATGCATCGTTCTTTGAACATGTACTTCCATATAAGTCTAATGAAGAACAACGTTCTCCAAAAAGATTTCTTGAACTAGATGAACAAGAAAAGGAGAATGAAGTTGAGGTTGAACTTAGACGAAGTAAACGAGCTAGAACCGAAAAATCATTTGGTCCAGATTTTATTACTTTCATGATGGAAAGTGAACCTCAAACGTATAATGAGGCAATTAACTCGTCTGAAGGGCCTCAATGGAAAGAGGCAATTAATAGTGAGATAGAATCTATCTTGCAAAACCATACATGGGAACTAGTGGATCTTCCTCCGGGAAATAAACCACTAGGTTGCCGATGGATTTTCAAAAGGAAAATGAAAGCTGATGGATCAATTGATAAATATAAGGCAAGACTGGTGGTAAAAGGATATCGCCAACGAGAAGGTCTTGATTATTTTGATACATATTCTCCAGTTACGAGAATAACTTCTATTCGATTGATTCTTGCGATTGCTTCTTTGCGCAATCTAGAAGTTCATCAAATGGACGTAAAAACAGCTTTCTTAAATGGAGACTTGGAAGAAGAAATTTACATAGATCAACCTCAAGGGTTTTCTTCTCAAGGGCAAGAAAATAAAGTTTGTAAATTAGTTAAGTCATTGTATGGCTTAAAACAAGCTCCAAAACAATGGCATGAGAAATTTGATCATGCTATGATCTCAAGTGGATTTAAGATCAATGAATGTGATAAATGTATTTATATTAAAGACACAAAAAATGGTTACGTCATTTTATGTCTTTATGTAGATGACATACTTATCATTGGAAGTGATGATAAAATGGTTAAATCCACTAAAGATATGTTAAATTCAAAATTTGACATGAAAGATATGGGATTTGCTGATGTGATTCTTGGAATCAAAGTGATTAGAACATCGGAAGGGATAGTTCTAAGTCAGTCACATTATGTGGATAAAATCCTCAAAAAATTTAACAATGATAATTCTACATTGGCTAAGACTCCGATAAATACGAGTCAACATCTATCTAAAAATCGCGGAGAGAGTGTATCTCAATTAGAATATTCTCGAATAATTAGGAGTCTAATGTACTTAATGAGTTGTACAAGACCAGATATAGCCTATGCAGTAAGCAAACTAAGTAGATACACGAGTAATCCGGGTAATAATCATTGGAAAGCCATTGTACGATTACTTAGGTATTTAAGAAATACTCGTGATTATGGTCTGCACTACACGAGACATCCTGCTGTTATCGAAGGGTACACTGATGCTAATTGAATTTCAGATATGAAAGACTCTAAGTCAACAAGTGGATATGTATTTACACTTGGAGGTGCAGCTATATCTTGGAAATCTTCTAAACAAACTGTTATTGCAAGATCCACGATGGAATCTGAATTTATAGCTCTTGACAAATGTGGTGAAGAAGCTGAATGGCTACGTCTATTCTTAGAAGATATTCCAATATGGTCTAAGCCCGTACCAGCAATTTCTATTCATTGTGATAGTCAATCTGCGATTGGACGAGCTAAGAGTCATATGTATAATGGTAAGTCTAGACATATACGTCGTAGACATAATACCATTAGACAATTACTCTCTACTGGAATTATCTCAATTGATTACGTAAAATCAAAAGATAATATTGCGGATCCGCTAACCAAAGGGTTAAATAGAGAGTTGGTGTTAAAGTCCTCACAAGGAATGGGACTTAAGCCTACAATAAGTTAGTATGAAGGGAAACTCAACCTATGATGACTGGAGATCCCAAGAACTAGGTTCAATGGGACAACCTAATTGTACTAAACTTGGTAGATTGCTATGGGTAAAAATCCTACGATAAAATAGCATTTCGGGAAAGGATAAGCACACAGGCTTTTAATGATTCTTTATGAATAAAGAGATCACCTATGTGAGAGAGAAGTGGGGCCGCTTCGAAAGAATTGCACGGCTCAATTCTAGACCCTCTCACTGAACCAGGCGAGTGTTCATGGCCAAAACGAACACAATCATGAGAACTGACATGTATCAGGAAGAATTTTATGTGAAAGTGTGTAATCGTTTACACAAAAGGCAGAATAGTTCAAGGACATCGAGTCTACTAATCGGCTAGTAAAGTTATATATACTTTCATAAGGGAAGGTTCAAAGGGTTACACCTACCTATCATATGTAAAATTCAACTGTTGAACCTTTCACCGGGTTAATCTTTTAATTTCCATTAATGTGGGGGATTGTTGGAATTAAACTAATTCCATTAATTAAATGGAAATGATATTTGGGCTAATGAAATTCACACCAAATTCAAATGTGAATTAAGTGTGAAATTAATCCAAATGAAATTCATATAAAATTCAAATGTGAATTAAAGTGAAATTAATCCAAATGAAATTCACATGAAATTCAAATGTGAATTAAAGTGAAATTAATCCAAATGAAATTCACATGAAATTCAAATGTGAATTAAAGTGAAATTAATCCAAATGAAATTCACATGAAATTCAAATGTGAATTAAGGTGAAATTTCATCCAAATGAAATTCACATCAAATTCATTGTGAATTAAATTTGTTAATTGTTACAATTAACATAAATGTCTTGAATGAGGCAATTAACAAATGATGTTAATTGCCATTGTAACTACAAAATATTTATTGTAGGATGTAACTTGCAAAGATAATGAAAAGGCAAGCAACGATAACCGTTGGATGAATGGATGATGGATTAGTGACCGTTGGATTAAAGAATTGATTATGAGTTTAATTTTCAACTATAAATATCCCTTCACATTGTATTCTTCTCTACACATTATCTTATCACTTCTCTCTCTAAAATTCTAAAGTATTTCCTTGTTCTTGTGAGTTTTCTTGTGAGTTTTCTTGTGAGCGTTCTTGTGAGCGTTCTTCAAGTTTCTTGACTCGATCATTTCTGTGCGAAACCCGGTGATTGTGATTCAGGTACTTTTGTCTAGTTCGCTGTTGTAGTGGTTTTTCTGTGCTAAATCATTGCAGGTTCCGTTGTACCCTGGGAAGTAGCCACCGACGAAACTCTCCAGCACAAACGGGAGACGGTGAAACTGTTTTAAGGGAACTGTGTTTCACAGGCCTCGGAGCAAACGAGAAGACATTTTTACATAATCTATTGTATCTGTTGTATTCATATATTATTTACGTGTAATTTTTTACGAGATAAGATAACCAACAACTTTAAGAGTTGGGATGAATAATTGAAGAGGTGTGACCTCATAACAAAACATTTAAAAAAACTAATATTCTAAATTTTTAACAATTTGAATAAATAATAATTTTTATTTTTATTTCTTGTGGGTTGGATTTTTGTCAAGTCCAAAAATATATCCACACTTTGACGACCTAATAGAATTCAGCTAACTCATTTTCTTATAATAAAAAATAGAGCGATAAAAAAATAGGGAAAAATAATTTATAGAATGGTTTAAAAATTACAAATTCGATTCTTATTTAAAATATTTTAAGTTGAATTTAAGGTTTCACTTAGTGATGTCATATTAGCTTCCTACAATAAAAATAGAAAAATAAATAATAATAAGAAGAAATAATATATCATGTGAGAAAAATGTGATCAAAGGTCTTAGATTAAAACCACGTATTTCTTTATCAATTCTTTTTAACAACGGTAAAACAAAAATCGTAGTAAAAGACCTTTGGCTAAACTAACTTTTTGATTGTTGTTGAAGTCCCATTAGACATCTACAATCGAAAAACTTATTTTTAAATTCATTTTGATGTAAATATCACATCAAACAGTAATTATTTTCCAACCGAAAAACTTATTCTCAAACTCAAAAGAATATTCTTATAATATTCTTATTTACATCAACATTTATAACTTTTTAATATTACCCCATATATTTTACAAACTTATAAATCACACCACAACATTATAATATCAATATCATTTAATTATTTTAAAATTAATTATAAAAATTACAATACACAAACACAAAAACAAAAAAAGTACATATAAGATTGAAATAAAAAATTATTCGTACAAATAAAAAGGAGATAATTTTTCAAATGTTGGAATTGTTGTATTCCTCCTACAAATAATCAATCAATGCATTTGGAAGTGTAATTAGATAAAAAAAAAATTAACATTATTATAAATTTATGTTATATAAAAAATATTATATAAATGAATTAAATTATATAAATAAATTAAATTAATAATTATATAAATAAGTTAAATATAAAATATAAGATAAAAATAAAAATAAAAATAAATAAAACATATAAACAATTTAAAATATAAATAAATTAAAATATAAATAACTTATATAAATTAATTATATAAATAAGTTCAATATATAAAATTATTTAAATAAAAGTTGAAGGGCTAAAATATAAATAAAAAAATATATGAGATTATGTACCTTTTACGTTTTGGTTTGAAGGATAAATCTCGTTTGCAGTTTCATTCAAGATGATTTTATAACACAATTTTTTCCTGTTAAAGTAGGATAGTAACATTTACTATGCAACACATTATTTAAATGTCAAATAAAATTAATTAATTTATATTTTATTTATATATGTGAGTGAGAAGATAAGTGATAAAAGAATCTACCGATAAAAAAAACATCTAGCAGAATAATCTAATACGTAATAATCTTATTTTTTTTATTAAGCTCACGATGAAAACTAGTGTATGTGGACGGTGAAAGTGTTAGTATAATTTTTTTTTTTGTTATTATATATATATATATATATTTTATGATGGTACATGTGATTTCACGATTTTAATATAATATTCAAATATTATACATAAAAAAATATTTTTTAAAGGTAATAAAATGTGTTAATTTACAAATTTTCAATATATTACCTTATATATGATATTAATATTTATTTATATAATTTTATGAATTTTTTTTATTTTTTAAATAATTAGTGTAACGGCTTCGGGGAATTTTTCAAAATCCGAATAGGACGACAATAGTAGTAAAATAAATCCTCAATAGATGATAAATGCATCTATGCTCTGATTCATCCCATTGTAATCCTACTATTAAACCCTTAACTATATTTTAATATGAGTTTCTCTCTTACAAAACATACACTTATTTCAATAAATAAAGAACATATTTTAAGTATAAAATAAAATATTTTTATTTGTTTAATACGAGTTTCTCTCTTTTTCATTTAGAATTCTTTCATGTTTGACTTTTTAAATATATTTTTAGATTTTTTTTTATAAATTACTTCTTAATCATTTTAATTATCAAATCATTTATTTTATTAATTAAAATATTAAATATTTTTATAATATCTCCCTAGAATTTAAATTCTAAATAAAAATATTATAGAACAACAAATAACTTATTATTGTATCTCATAATGCTCATTTTTTTTTAATTTAAAAAATGGAACATGCTCTTAATGAAAGCCCGAACATACATACATATATATATATATATATATAACATAAAAAAAAAAAAAAATACAATTATATAAGGAGCCCACCAACATCATATCCTATAAAGTCACAAAAAGTTATTAAGATATGATTTTGAGTAAATCATGAAGACCACTTTATACGGGACCACAGTTTTGTTTATGATATTTTGTTTATCTCATTGCATGAAATGAAAATTTATTTAATACTTTTTATAATTTAGTCAAATATTATGTTAATGTTTCAAAATTTTAGTAATACATATTTTAAGTATAGTGGGAAGGTGGTTATAGGCCACAGTCTAACTAATTAAAAACAATAAATAAAGAATATTAATTTGAGGTTTATTCAAATAAATTTTAAATTATTTAAAAATATTGATTATGGTTGATTTTGGGAAAAAATAAATTAGTAAAATAATTTAAATAATATATAATAATAATAATAATAATAATGACCTTATTAGAAAATAAAATAATGTTTTAAAATATACTTTAATTATATATTTAAACACGTTTAATTTAAAAATAAATAGTATTTAAATATTTTTATAAGTTTTTAATGTTATTAATTTGAATATATAATAATATATATTTTTAAATAAATATATTTTAGTATTTTGATTAATAAATTATATAATATAATTAATAAGAGACGGAACTAAATGATGTTTAATTTAAAATAAAAATTTAATATTTTTTTTAATAACTTGATTAAATTATTCAAATAACTTATCTCAAATCAAACTGAATATCAAATATTTTTTTTTCAATACCTTAATGTTTGGAGTTATTTAAAATATTTGAAAGATTATATTTAATATGACCAATAAACCCATTAATTATTAATATTCTTAACTCTTAACCAAAAAAATATATAAATAACCCTAATCAAAACATTATTAAACAGTTTTTTTAATCCAATGCATTAAATTAATGTTTCCATTGACCATAAGTCAATGAGAAAAAATCTGAAAATACCTGTCCCCACTCATACGTTAACCTTTTCAATATAATAATTAAATATTTTAATCATTCTTTCATTACCAGAATCCCTTTTAAGCCCCGTTTGATTTCAATCTTTTAAAATCCCACCACAATTAGTTTTTATATTTTAATATATTAAAATATTCATAACATAAAGTGGTAAACAATAAAATAATATTTTATACAATAATATTTGTTTTTATTTCCATAAATAATTATGAACCGAGTAAGAATAAAAGTGCAAACCAAACGGTCCCTTCTTCTTCATATAATTGCGTTTGCAGAACGGCAAGCCTAGAGAGAGAAAAGCTATGGCGAACTCAACCTTCGTCAAAATCGCAACTATTTTCTTCATATTTCTATCTCTGTTCTTCGTCGGAAAACTTTTTGATGATTCGTATAATCTCACTGATTTCTCTCCTTCAACTCATGCTAAATCAAGTTCATCTTTCCAATCTCCGGATTCCATGAATCCAGTTTCTTATGCCCTCTCATTACCTCCTTCTCCGTCTTTATCAGTCATAGTACCGCCACCGCCACCGCCTCCGCCGCCGCCTCCAACAGTACGACCGCCGCCGCCGCCGTTGATTGCGGAGAGGACGGGAATAGTTGACGAGAACGGAATAATGACATCGGATTTTGAGGTAGGGGAGTTCGATCCGGGATTAATTGAGAGTATAGCGAATGAGACAGAAAAACAAGGAAGACAGAGCGATGAAGAGAGACAATCGAAGGTTAGGTTAAAGAAATATGGTGTTTGTGCTGAAAGTATGGTTGATTACATTCCTTGTTTGGACAATGTTGAGGTGATCTCTAGTTTGAATAATACGGGAAATGGAGAGATTTATGAAAGACATTGTCCTGGAGAAGGTAAGGGATTGAATTGTGTTGTTCCTAGGCCGAAAGGATATAAGTTGAAGATACCATGGCCTCAAAGCAGGGATGAGGTAGGTATTCTTTTCTGTATAGTTCAGTTTGTATTAGGTTTTGATTTAGGGATTTGGAAATCAAACTGATATTTTACAAGTTAGAACTGTCATTGCATGAATGCTTTTTCTTCCTTGTAATATAACACAGGTATGGTATAATAATGTTCCTCATTCACGCTTGGTTGATGATAAAGGAGGACAAAATTGGATATCAAGAAAGAAGGATAAATTCACATTTCCTGGAGGTGGTACTCAGTTTATTCATGGAGCAAGTCAATACTTAGATACGATCTCTAAGGTAGTTTGGATTTGGATTTGGATTCAAATTATCTTCTGCATTTGCAAACTAAACTGGGCATTATCTTGTAGATGGTTCCCGAAATTGAATTTGGTAAACGAACCAGAGTGGCTTTGGATATTGGTTGTGGTATAGCAAGTTTTGGTGCATTCTTGCTAAGTCGAAATGTTACCACTTTGTCAGTTGCACCAAAAGATGCTCATGAGAACCAGATTCAGTTTGCTCTCGAGCGTGGAGTTCCCGCAATGTTGGCTGTACTCTCCACACAGCGTTTACCATATCCCAGCCAAGCTTTTGACTTCATTCATTGTTCGAGATGCAGAGTTAACTGGACTCGTGATGGTATATACTAATTCTCTAATCTTATAATGTGTTTTAAACTTTTCGCAATGTCTATTTTTACTATTTTCTTGTTTGTTAAGAAGATGGGATATTGCTGCTTGAGGTCAACAGAGTGTTAAGAGCTGGAGGGTACTTCATTTGGGCTGCACAACCTGTGTACAAGCATGAAGAGAATCTAATGGAACAATGGAAAGGTGAAACGGATGATCCTCAATTTTACCCATTTTGATATTATGTTTTCTGATTGGTTTCTACTAATATTATTTGCAGAGATGATGAATCTCACTAGTAAAATGTGTTGGGAACTCGTAAAGAAGGAAGGGTATATTGCTGTTTGGCAAAAGCCTCGTAACAATAGCTGTTATATTAGTCGCGATATCGCTGTAAAACCGGTATTGTGTGATGACGACGACAGTCCCGACAATGATTGGTGTGTCGTCCTTGTTTTACCATTGTTATATTTCCTTCCAGTTACGTTTCTAGGCTTGTTTGGTATGTTTTTTTTCCTTAAATAATCCGATTATTTGGAAAAACAAAATTGTTTGATGCATATTTGCGGTTATTTGGGTTATATTTGTTAGAGTTATGGTGACTCAAATTGGTTTTGGTCGGCCAGACAAAATGAATTTTTCAGAACACTGTCGTGGGCATGAATTTAATATGGTCTTGGCAAGGATTTTTTCGGTTCCTTCTATCAATATCTCTAATCTTGAGTTATTTTCTTGTCTTCTTTTATTTACTTGGCATCGATTTATAACAATATCTTGGTAATGTAATGTAATGATAATTTAGTATTTTGAATGATGATTTAGATGTCTACTTTCTTTTTCAGGTATGTTCCTTTGAAGGCATGCATCACTAAACTACCTGAAAACGGTTATGGAGGAAATGTGAGCTTATGGCCTGCTCGGCTTCACAACCCACCCGATAGGCTTTTCAGCATTGAAATGGATGCATACACATCTCGTAAGGAATTACTGAAAGCCGACACAAAATATTGGAACGATATTGCCAGCGGTTACGTTAATGTTTTCCATTGGAAGAAGTTGAAAACTCGGAATGTGTTGGACATGAGGGCTGGATATGGAGGGTATGTAATATCGCCTTCTTTATAGCCTGAGTTTTTGTAATTGAAATGTAAATATCTTCTTCTCATCAGTTTCGCAGCTGCATTGCATGATCTCGGAGTGGATTGTTGGGTTATGAATGTCGTGCCAGTTAGTTCCACAAACTCTTTGCCTGTTATTTATGATCGCGGCCTCATCGGAGTTAGGCATGACTGGTATGAACCTTCTTCGAGCCGTCCACTCATGTTTGTAAACACATTTTTCTGCTAGATTTTTGAACTAAACTTAGGCCTAGTTTGATGAAGGGATCAAATACAGAATCACTTCATCATTCAAAAGTTTTAAAATACCATGTTGGTTTTCATATAAAATTTATACGAAATACAAAGGGTATTTTTGTAATTTAACTCACTAATCGATTTGTCTAGAAGAGATTCTCTTAATTTTCATGTAACATTTTTATGTAATGTGTTCTTGTTACAATAAATTGATTTATGAAGAAGTGAGTTATTTGGGTTTAATGTTTGATAAATAACACCATTAATCAATTTTCCAAAAAAAACAAAAACATTAATCAAATTCAGAAATTAATTCGAAAATCCTATGTAATTTCCATCGAGATCTAAATAAACTCACCAATTCACATTATCCTGATTTGTTGACAGGTGCGAACCATTCGACACTTACCCGAGGACTTACGACATAATAAACGCAGCAGCTCTTTTCTCCGTGGAGAATAAAAGGTAACTAGATCTTCACTTTTTTTCAAGAACTTGTAACGTTATATATCAAATGTAACTTCATGAAACTTGTTTAACAGATGCGATATTGCGAAGATCATATTGGAGATGGATCGAATCCTTAGGCCAGGAGGGTACGTCTATATACGCGACAAGGTTTCCATAATCGATGATCTAAATGGATTAGCAAAAGCAGTTGGATGGGTTTCAACGTTGTTCGATACCGGCGAGGGACCTCACGGAAGTTGGAAGCTTTTGCGATGCGAGAAACGAATGTAACACAAATTGCCGGCTCTTGATCGAATGTTTTGTATCTCTTAGAAGTATCTCCACTTTTTCAGTTAATATATATAGATTCTAATCAAATGTAAAATACTATAATTTAGCTTATTAACATATACATTTGGGATGAAAATTAGTCATTATAATTTTAACTAACTAAACTTACTTCTTATGGGTATCTTTTTTTTTATTTATGTAATTTTTAATAATAAAAGATCTTACAAGTAATAATATGTTTTATTCATGGTTGGTTATTGGCCTATTGGGTAGGATTGGTTCCATAGCAATGGCTTATATAAATTTTGGTCATTTTCAAACTTACACTTTAATTATTTGTTATGTAGATGCTATAAATAAATTTTTATTGTGATAAAAAATTAAAGTAATATATTTTTTATCTATATTTTGAGAATTTTTTTGATCAATTATATTTAAGGATCGAGTTTGATTTGATTTTAAAATGTTTTATAAGAACTACTTAAAAAAACATTTTGTTAACAATTTAATTTATAAATTTTGTATAGTTGACTTTTTATTATTTGTAAAGATTAATTAATTATATTTATGTTAATTTTTTAATTAAAATTAGTATGATACCCTCATCATGCTTTCATGTGTTTAATTGGAAGAATTGATCAGTAAGATAAATTTATTGATCTCATTAATATTTGTAAGCATATTAGGAATTAAACCAAATTTCGAATCACTCATCATTTATTTGAATCCAAAGTATAAATCAAAATGTAGTAAATTGATGAAAATAAATGTATTAACATATCAAAATATATTAAAATTATGAACACAGAACAATTGATTGGCTAAATTTATTTTCTCCTAAAACAAAATTTTATTTGAATTTACACAATCTATACCCAACTCAATCTTACAAATTAAACTTTCATTAGTTTGATCATGCTTATTCTCTTAATTTGAAAAGTTAATATTAGTTTGTTTTAATAGGATTAATTATTTTTATTTTTATTTTCACATTATTCAAACTATTTGTTAAATATATTTAATTTTATTTATTTGTGGTAGCTTAGAGGGAGAAACATATATTATTATATTAAAATTATTTTTATTATATTATTTTTTCAATATAAAAATTAGAATTAAATTACAATTTTTTAATTTTTTATTTTTTAAAATTAAATGATAATTCAATACCAATTCTAATGGATTTGGAATTAGAATTTCAATGCTAATTCTACCGATCCAAACATACCCTTAGAGAATAATACAATATTTTTTTTCCGGACGAGCCCTATCGTAGATCCGTCCCTAATAACTTGTCCGATAATGTTGTTATAACGTCTTGTTAAGTAATCGCAAAATATTTAAAGTTATAAGCTGAATTAAACTAACCATTTATTAAACAAAAACAATTCTAAAAAAATATTAGTTCAGGTTAATTTCATTTTTTCTGTTAAATGAATCCACAGATCTATAAAGTTCAGGGGTGATTTAATATCACATATAAGTCTGAGGGCTATTTTGATCTTCTTTCTAAAGAAGTTCTTACAAGAACCAAAACTAAACTAAACCACCCTGAAATTGGTTCGAAAACCATTCGATGACGCAGACACGGTAGTAGCGAGATCGGAGAGAAATTTTCGAAGCGATGAATTCCTCGACGGACGATCCAAACTTCACTACGGTTCATGAAGACAGTCAAGAACTCTCAAAGCTTCATCAACAAAACAGTAACAACAATGTCAATTCAGTCTTCTCCTCCGTCCCCAGTCGACCTCCAATCCAGTGAGTTTTCCATTTTCATACACGAAACTTCAAAATCTACGCTCGCATGAGGATTCTCAAGCAACTTTCTACTGTTACTCTTTCGTTATTTCCAGTTTTGATCATAATAATCCGTCCGTTCTCAATTATCAGTTTTCTCATGTATTTACAATGTCTACGTCCTGTTGGAGATGTTGTGCAAGTTAATGCTGAAAGAATATTTATCTTAACTTGACTTAAAACCTTGGTTTAGACTTAAGTTCTGTAAGTTCTGATTGTTATTGTTATTCTACAGAACTTCTTCAGAAAAATACAAGCCAATAGATTGGACAAGTTATTTTGATGAAGAGGACGACATTCAAATCCCTAATTCAAATGATGTGAGTTGTTTTCTCTATGTTGCTTAACTTCTTAGAGAGTAGGTTCACTGGTTCTAATATGCATTGTTTACTTTAGGTTTTTCACATATATAAAGCAGGGACAAAAGGACCAGTTGTATTTTGCTTGCATGGAGGTGGTTATTCAGGGTATGCATAATTTTGGTTCAACTTACTGAACATAACTAAATTAATAGTGAGCTTCAACACAAATTTCCTGAATGCATTGTCTACGTTATTAGGTACTTTTATCAGCTATCTGGCAAGTAGAGCATGCTTGGGCGGTATTTTTTTTGTATGCGTACTTTAACCTCTTTTGAGTGACATGCAACAGAAATCTAATACTTTCTTCTGCAAACAAGCAAAATGAATAGAAATGAAAGATACCTACAGTTGTTTTATGTATTGAGCATTAAAATGCCTTTGAATATGCTGTCAAAACACTTGCAGTGACTGGGTCAAGACCAATTTGATATTGGCATGCTGTCAGTGCTTATTTTGGAAAGTTAGAATAGACAGGATGTTTAACTGATTTATATTTGCAGTTCTATGTTACAGAAGATTGATTACATATAGTTTGTGGGTATATTTTAGTTAGCTAACAAATCCAAAATGAAGGTATTTTGTTGAGAAATAACAATGTAGAAAAAGATTAATCTTGTATGGAAAATCAGCTATTTAGAGACATATTCATCAAACATAATGTATAATTGCATTTACAGACATTTCACATGTCGTGCATGATTAAACGTGGTATTCATTTCTTGTTGGTAAACTTACGTACATGATTAGTGTAAATTTGCAGACTTTCTTTTGCACTCGTCACTAGTACCATTAAACAAAAAGCTAGGGTTGTTGCCATGGATCTAAGAGGACATGGAAAGTCAGCCACAGAAGATGAGATTGATCTATCTATTGAGGTATGCAAAAGTGTAAAATGAAATATATATATTTGCTCCCTTTCTGTAGTAATGTAATTTGGGCATAATATTAACTTAGCCCTGTTGATTAAATGTTTTACCCACCCATGGTATTTCAACTAGTAAGAGTTTTGAGCTAAAGTTTAGGTATTAAATTTGATTCACACTGTAAGCATCTTAAATGAAGTGGGGCTCATGGCAGTGGGATGTTGTGCTAGCCACCTCCAGCAAAAAATCCCGAATCTATAAAAAAGGGAACTTCTCATTGGACACTTCACAAAAACTTCAATAGTTCATGTTTGTTGCAGACCCTATGCAATGATGTCCTTGCTGTTTTAAAAGCTCTGTATGGAGACTCCCCTCCTGCAATTGTGCTCATTGGCCACAGGTTTGTTGACTTTACACATCTTTAAGTTGTTAGTTGTAAATTAATATTTAAACAGTGCCTATAAGGGAAAGATGCAGGTGGAAGTCAAATACTAACAAAAACTGATTTTACTGTTTTCTTTAGATGTCTTGTCAACATCAAACTGTTGTCTTAGAAGAAGCAAATATCCCGTAAGAATTTCCTAGGATGTAGTTCAACAAAGAATTTACAGATAATTTAGACATGTCAGCAAGGAAACATGACCATGTAATTGCACTGGTTTCTATACTGCTTGCCACCCTACTTTGATTTAGTTTTGGGAGAAAAATACCATAACAGACACTCGGAGGATATAGATAGATGGTAAACTGAAATTTAAATTTATTTATGGAGCAAGCATTGCTAAAGGCATTGTGGGAAATAGTAGTCTGTTTTGGAGCATAATGATTTGTATTTCTGTCTCTCTTGCAGCATGGGAGGTGCAGTTGCAGTTAATGTTGCTGCGAAGAGGGCATTACCAAGTTTGTGCGGGCTAGTTGTTGTGGATGTGGTTGAGGTTTGACTGGCCATTGAATCATTGTTGACAATTCTTTGATGCACTTTGTGTTTGAAGCTTTTTAATAATTTTATTTTCTCTTCTCCATCAATTTCAGGGAACTGCAATGGCTTCACTTATGCATATGCAGAATATACTTTCAAATAGAGTACAACACTTTGCGACCATTGAGAAAGCGGTAATTTGGTGTCATAAGGCTCTTATCTCTTCTATCATACAGTTGTTTCCTGTGGGAACTAGTAAGAAAAGAGAGATTGTTTTAATTGATAAGGTATAGAACCACATATATACATCAATGGACCCCTTTATTTAGGGATAAGATATATCACAATATTCTAAGCATGATTACATAGAAATTAACCCTAACTGATTCCTGAAATTTACGGATTATCTCATTCATATTGATGATAGTTAGCATTGGAAGACAACAAGCCAATGCTATCTTGGTCATCTATGAATTAGGCCATATCACTTTGGACCAAATTTAATAGTCCACTTCAAAATTCAGAAACCTATTCAAAATTCAACAACTCACTTCAGAGATAATCCCTAAATTTAAGGGATACACTACTGGAAAATGGGTAGTAGTTATTAAATACAAATACAATATCGTCTATGTACAAAAATATAATCCGAGATAAACAGTCCGAATATATCAATTTGGGAGACTTATAAATAATCCCAAACTATCCTGTTTTCTATGAAGTCAACAACTTTATTTGCAATAGGCAAAATTTAATCCAGCAGTGCTGCATTTGTTGTAACAATCTTCTCATCTAATATATCCTCCAAATTCTTTTCTTTTGTAAACAACACTCTAAGAGTTTGTCTCAAATATTATCATTTCATCCAAGAATGATTACCTGTTTGATAGCCTCATAGCCCAAAGAATTGCATTTGCTTCACCAATAAATGGATCCATCCCAGTCTCCCAAGAAAACTTAAGTAATCTTCCTTGATGTTCTCGTTATCATTCCAATTTCTGGATAATTTCCATCTTTATGCACAACCAAATCAGTGTTAACTTTGATAGAACTCTCCATTGGAGGTTCCCATTTGGATATCAACTTTGGAACATTCATGGCATTACTAGTGTCATTTCCATGAACTCCGCACCAGTCCTCCATTAAATTCAAAATTTCTGTTGATATTAAGAAGTTATGCCTCAATTTTTACTGTTAATGGTGTTATATGCTGCCATTGTTCTATCTTAGCTGGCAAATGTGGATATAATAGTTGCTATTCTGCATAGGTTAGATTTCTATTTTAGTCAATATTGTCCAACTATAGTTTTCCTCTTTTGACTTTTCTGAAACATTTGTAAAAAACTGATGCAGTTATTTGATGTGAGGATCAAGATTTAGCTGATACTCTGATTTGGTTTGTAATATCTTAATAGATTGAGTGGAGTATTAAAGGAGGTACATTGAGAAATGTGGACTCTGCCAGAGTTTCTATTCCTGGCACACTGAAGTATGATGAATCAAAAAATTGGTAAGAATGTTTTTTGTGGTTTCATGTTTTGTATCTTGCACTGTGATATCATTTTTTATATGTTTTATTTTGTTCGAAATGTTTTTGCTAATGCATTAAATTGAACATTGCAGTTATGTTCATCGAGCCAAGCTGGAAGAAACTGACCAATATTGGAGGAGCTGGTATATACTTTTTCTTCTCCTTTTTTTTTTCAATTTACTCGCCTATAACAACTTTGCATAATTTTGAAAAAATCTTCATGCATAAATCTCATTATTTTTAGCATTTGAGTATTCATCTTGATTTCAGCTAGACGAAGAACTAGTTGATTTTATCTAGTGCCCTTATTAGATTACTTATCTTTTATCTTCTTCAACCTTTTCTTTTCTTATGCATCCAGGTATGAAGGCCTTTCAGAAAAGTTTTTGTCATGTCCAGTGCCAAAGCTCTTATTGCTGGCTGGAACCGACAGGATGGACAGGTTTTTCTTTCCCCCCTTATTCCTCAAACTTTTTCCTTCTATATCTGTATGGCTCATTCATATATACAGTTTTCAACCATTTTATGTTAGATTAAGTGCCTATTTGAATAAATTCATTTTGACAGAGCTCTAACCATTGGTCAAATGCAAGGAAAGTTCCAAATCGTGGTTGTTAAAAACACTGGCCATGCTATTCAGGTCCAAATAATTTTTACTCCCCCCTTTGTTTTTGCACTATAAAGTGTTCATATCTTACTAATACAGGAAGATGTACCTGAGGAATTCGCCACTCTCGTAATCAAATTCATTTCACGTAATCGAATAGGACCCCATGGTGTTGAGGTTGGTATCATATATTATTTACCCTTACTATTCTTTGTAACAATTTTAAAGAATAAACATTTGATTCAAATAACCCAATTTCACAGATTCCTGGAATCCGAAGACCTTAGCAGGTATCATCTTCTTATTCTACACATTGATTTAATGGAGTTTTAATTTTCAATCTTAACTGATGATGGTATACTTTAGCAGCAAAAATAAACAAAGCTTTTGAAAAAGAATATACCAAATATATAATTTTATGTATTGGACTACTCCTTTGTATTTGAATCAATAATAATAATACAATGTATTTAAAAATCATTTAACAGATGATTTATATCATAACCTGTCTGCAAGCTGTGGAAACTTCTGAAGAAGCCAGGTAACACCACTGATGGCAATCTGTTGTTGCATATTCATTCATATGAAAAAAAGTTAAGAAAAATTTACAAAATTTAACAATAATGTAGATATTTCATGAAGAGAGCTTATTATACATACCAAAGCAAATTCCCCAGGCTTGATTGCAGGTTCAACACAGTCTCTCCCATAACTGTTTCACAAATTTATGATTAATTCATTCCCACCAGTTATATTTGGGGCTCATTTTTATCTGTTTAAAAAAAAAAAAAAAAAATTTGTTTGATAGAAAAATGTGTTATTTGAAATTTGTTTAAGATAAATTATTAAAATATATTTTTATATTTGAAGTTAAATTTAATAAAAGTAAAGTAATAATATTTGAATATTTAATTGATGAATTAAGTTATAGAAGAATATTGATGTAATAGAGAAATATTAAAAAATAAAAAATAAAAATCAAAATTAACAATCTTTTAGTTTTTTTTTTTTTTTTCAATTTAGTTGTTTAAGAAGTTAGTAGACTTTTAATTATGACTTTTTATTGATTTTTAATCTTGAATTTTAATAAACACAATTAAATATATATATATATATATATTACACTATTTATATTATAAAAACATCATTTTATATATATTATTATAGACAATCTAATTTTTTTATTTAAAGAATATGGTATAATGTGGGATTCAAATGAGATGTAATAAAAGAGTTCCTCAAATAAAACGGGATGTCGGGGATGGTTAGTGCCCCTCCCATTGCCATTTTTATGGTAGTAAAAAAATTCTCAAATAAAACGAGAAGATTTGTGTGAAAATCGAATACTAGACATTCGATCTCAAATCTATTAGAAAAAGGTTTTTTTGGAGTTAGCGGGATAAAAAATGAGAGGAGAGGTGGGGTGAGAAATGCTTACATAATTTGTAGGTTTCCTCCATTGATGTGATCCAATCGATAAAAACTGCATCCTTTGCTGAAAGGAAAAGACCTTCCCTTCCACTCTGTATAAAATAAAATATTATCAGAAATGAGAGGAGAGGAGAGGAGAGTAAAAAACAAACAAAGACATGCCTAAATGCCATGTGACGCCAACAGCTGAGTTATCTTGTTGAGATATATCATCAATCACAAATACAAGATCACTACTGATTGAATCAATAAACTTCTCGAAGAATTCCAGGATTGCCTGCATCATCATCATCATCATCCCCGTTGATTAGAATCGAAACACGAAGATGATGATACATTCTAAACCTAACCTAACCTACCTTTCGACCGACGAATGGTTGAGCAAATATAAGGTCTTCGTAGACGCAATCGAAGGCGATGAGGTCCTCAACGGAAGACAAATCACGGTGATTGATTCCTTCGTAGAAGCTTCTAACTACTTCCGATGCTGAAAGATTCGTTTCCGTTGTCAACGTCGTCGGATTGTTAGACGGCGTGGTAACCGTGTATAACTTCTCCTTCCTCCTGCTGCTGCTGCTGCAGGTCCATGTAGTATAACTTGTTCCGTTGTATGATGAAGGAAATGACGAAGACGACGACGGCGTAATTAGTCTGCCGGCGGCGGCGACTGATTGTCGGAGACGACTACGACGACGAAGAGATAGAGGAGGAGGAGGAATTAATGAGGTACAAGTCGCCACCATCTTCAATATCCTCTCTACTCCCTCTCCTCCCTGTCTATGGCGCTCGATTTTTGCTTATTTTCCTTTTTTTTTAAATTAAAAATCTCATTTTTAATAATTATATATATTTAATTCAAAATACTCATCACCATCTTTTATTTTTATTTATTTATTATTATTAATTTTTGTGTTTGAGAACGACGGGTTTTTGAAAACGCTGAGTGTCGCTTCTCTTTTGAAGTGTAACTAATTCTCGCGAATTAAGTACATAATCTACCAACAAAAAATTTATTGTCGACGAGTTCGTACCCAGAATATTAAATAGGATCGGGATAGAATCAATAATGGATTGTTTCATTATATGTACCCAAGCCATACCCGACCCTCTCTTCTTCTCTCCATCTAAAAACAATTCAAAAAAAAAAAATCATTTTGCAAAAAGGGAGAGAGTTTCTGAGTTAGGGTTTAAGAAATCTCAATCGTCTTTCGTAAAGTTGTCAAAATCTCGAGTTTACTATTAAAATCTTACGATTTTACGATTTTACATGAGGTTAACGAGTCTGATTTTAAGTAAACTCTTAAATTAGTAAACTCTTACAATTTTAAATTTACGATAATAAGATTTTATGAGTTTATAAATAATTTCGATTTTACGTTTAAAAAATAAATTTATATTTAAAAATTTAAAAATAGTTATTATTTTTTAAATAAATAAATTAATATAATTAATTTTATATGTATGATTTTTTTATAGTGTTATTTACTTATTATTATTTTTTAATTAATTTTATATTTAAATATATAAATTTTAAAAATTGGTTAGGTATAAAATATTTAATTATATATATAAATAATAATAACATATAACTATTATTTTTTCAAATTAAAGTCTTACGATTTCAAGTAAACTCTAAATTTTACGAGTTTACTGACCAACGATTTTACGTAAACTCTCGATTTTGACAGTCTTTGTCTTTCGTCTACAAATCTCTATGTTTTTACTCTATTGTGACTTAGAAGGTTTAGGGTTTTACTTATATATATTGGAAAAATAATAAAGTGTGATGAGAGAATTGATTTTTTTTTTTTTTTTTTTTTTTTTTTTTTTTTTTTTTTTTTTTTTTTTTGTTAATAAGATCCTCTCTACATAATTGTTTTAGCAATGAAAATTGTAAATTTTAGAGGTTTGAATATGCTTACTTATTATATATTTTTATAATCAATTTATCTAATAAATATTTTACATAAATTTTATAATCACAATTCAAATAATTTAATATTGGAAATATCTTAAATATGATACTAAACATCTGAGTTAGGTTTACTAAAAAAATTATTATGGATTTATTAATATTGGAATTATGACAAATTTAGAATATATATTTTATATTTATACGCTTAATTATTCCCAGTTTTTTTTATAAAAAATATTGGTTGTTTTTTAGAATTTTGAAGTATGGTATATCCTCCGTATCACAAAAAAAACCTGAAAATAATTAAGATCCAAAATGACTCAGACATTTAGTGTTTTATTTAATAATATTTTTTAATATTGAATTACAAAGTCTCATTTGTAATAGTAAGTATATCAAGCCTCTAAAATCCATTAATTTATTATTTTCTTTGCTAAAAAACTATTTATAAAAGCTCCTGAATAACAATTCATATATATATTCACTTAGGCACTCAAACAAAAATCAATTACCGCCCTAACATTTCACATGTTTAATTATGAACTTTATTTAACTCTGACAATACAAAATGATAAGATGCAACTATTGATTGATTGAATAAAAAATGCTCAAACAAATCCATGTCTATGAACTTGTTGAATTAAAACATGTTATCGCAAATTGATATTCTCAAAACAAAAACATCTTTAAAGATAAATAAGTAATTAACTCAGATATATAAATTTGTTTTTTTATCTTTTAGACCGCAAGAGAGTATAATCTATAACCGGAGGTGGACAAGCGACTAGACGACTAAGATGAATGTTGAGAAAAAAATCTTAGCTTTCCAAGTCGTGACATGCGAGAGAATAAATACGTAGAAAATTTACTTTTAACTAAGACGACGATTGAGATTTCAAAAATCTAACTTGGAGTCTCTCTTCTAACGTAAATGCATCGTGTCGAAAAATTTTGTAGGTAGTAATTATGAAGTTATATAATTATTTTTTTTACTTATAAACTTTTTTTTAGTATTATTTATCTATTATTATTTTTTAAATTAATTTATACTTAATTATATATAAAAATAATAATATATAGCTAATATTTTAAAATAACATTTATCAAATTTTTTAAAAAATGACTAATTTTGTAGGACAAAAGTTACTATTTTTATTTAAAATTTAACATTTGTGTAAAAGAATTGTCCATAAATCTAAACAATATTGAATATTTTTGTAGAGAAAATAATAACTCCTCTCATTAAAATAAGTAAAAAATAAATCATTTTGAAAGGATACTAATTTAGTATGATTTAAAAAACTCACTACCAATTCTAACATTCTTTTCATCCCTCTATTTAGGCTTTCAAATGTCTTGTTGAATTTGAATTTTTTAAACTCCTAGGTCTATTATTAATTTGATAAAAAAACTCACATAAAAATTAATATTTAAAAATAGTAATTTCTTATTTTCATTGCCACACCCCACACTAACTTAAGACTTTTTTAAGTACAAATTCATTAAATTTAAAATCTTTACTTTTTGATGTTAGACTCAAATGAAGTTGTCTTAACAACTTCAAAATGTTCTTTAAGTTATTATTTATCTAATATTTTAAATAAATAAAATACATTATTTTTCTATCTTCAAATTCTATTTCCATTCCGCAACAACTCTCCCTCCACCTAGAAGATCAAGAACACCACAACTCTATTCCATATCTTAATTCTCCCTAAACATTATCACATTATCCTTTACTTCGCGACAACTCTATTCCATATCTTAATTCTCCCTAAACATTATCACATTATCCTTTACTTCGCGATTCTCCGACAATTTTCCCTCGTCGTTCATAGCTCGCTCACAACTCAACTATTTTAATCGGATAGGCTTAAATAGTTAATATATGATTTTAGTCTTAAAAATTTAAATGAGAGTTTTTGTTCTTCAGGTATTTAAATTTCAATAAATGCCTATGTTTTTTTGAGTTGACATTAAGGCTCTTTTGTAATGATATAAAATAAATTTTGATTTAGGGTTTTGTTTTTTTAAATAAAAATTAAGTTATTTTTATTTTTTTAGTTGAAACTAAATTAAGAGTAATTTAATAGTAAAAACATACATCTTTTGGTTGTTTGGATTGCTTGTGCCTTTTCTATTTCAAATTTCGTAAAGAGTAAATGTCAAATTGCAATCAAATTTCGTAAAGAGTAAATGTCAAATTGCAAGCAATCCAAATATGTATGTTTCTACTATTAAACTACTTGTAATTTGATTCAATTTAAAGAAAAAAAAAACTAATTTCCATTTCGAAAAACAAAACCCTAAATCGGATTTCTTGTAAACTAAAAAAAAACATATTATCAGTTTAAAAAAAACATAAAACAATTAATTTAAATTTCAAGAAAAAACCTAAATCGAATTGAAGAACAAAAATTATAATTTAAATTTTAAGAGACTAAAATCATATATTAACCATTTAAATATATCACATTAGAATAGTAGAGTTGGGGCGAATTGTAAGATGGAATAGAGTTGTAGTGGTCTTGATCTCCCCGCCCAAAGCGGGTTGTGTGATGTAGTGTAATCTACTCAATATTGTTTTGTATCATTTTAACAAGAGATCCAAAACTGTGAGGTTTTAAAAAAGATGTTCAAAATCTCATTTAGGCTACAATAAAGAGCCCTTAATTTGGTATTTCAGCCAATTATTACTACAATTACTTCATAACATGTTAAACAAAATAGTAATAACAAGCAACCCTGATCTGATGATGTTTATCAATAATAGACACCATTTGATCCAAATGGATTTAAATTAGAACATGAATGATACCCAATATTTGATCACTTACCCTTTACAAGAAACGCCAATTTGATTTACTCAGAGCGAAATCAGCTTATTTTCTTGAGACACTTCATCAAGGCATCTGTATGCTCTGGCTTGCCAACAGATACCCGAACATAACCCTTAAGTTCCTTCTTGTTGTAGTGACGGATCATCACCCCCATCTCCGCTAAATCTTCCTGAGCAGTTTTTTTATAATCAAAATCCAAACCATCCAAATCAGCAACATTTTGCGCCTACTTGGGAAACATTCTTGTTTCTCTTTCCATCCTAGACCCTAACTTTCTATGGCCTTGTTATTTGAAATTGTTTTCAAATAACTCACTATCCAATTAAGGATTCTTAATTGATAAAGTACTAAATTTATTAGTCAATTCTTTTCTCATCTAATTCTATATCTCCTTGCATCATAATCTACTCATCAATCACATTCAAATCATCAACCAAAATATCTTTCTTTTTACTTAAATAACCTGGTTTTCATAACCTACATCAAATGGGGTCAAATAACCCCAGATCAAAAAAGGGTCAAATAACCCCAGATCAAAAAAGGCCCAAATATGATCTCATCTAGATCCGACAGAAAATGTTTCCAAATGAAGGACTATGTTTAATGGTTTGAGCTTGGATATATGTTTTCTAAATTTAGAAGAACAGAGGTGGTGTTACATGTCATTTTAACATAGCACAGTTCACAAAACCTACAGGTTCAAATGGTTCAAGAAAACATGGTCAATGACATCACTATCCAGTTCGTTTTTTTAGTTTTAGGAAACTAGCACGACCTGTTTCAACTTAAGACGTTCTTAGTGGAATCAAACCTAAGACCTTTGTTCTCTTGGGCAAAACTGTCACTTCAGCTATGAGCTAACCTAGTGGGTTAATATCCAGATATATACTGATAAGTTGATAACTGAAAAAAATAATTAAGCCAGCAAGACTGTAATTTCAAGTAGTTCAACATGCAGCCACAAACAAACATAATATACCTTCACTTTTTTAGCATCCAATCCTCCTGTAACCTCGCAAAGGATGAAGTTGGAATGACTTGGAAACGGTTTAAGAAATGGTAATTCTTCCAGTAGTTTGAAAAGTCTTTCACGTTCTTGCACCAATGCCACTTTAACAGTCTGTTGGGCATATTATTAATCACTATGAGAATCAATATTCATGTAAATTACTCCTAACTATTATTGACACGGGGTAATCGGTTAGTTAGAGAAA
This sequence comes from Impatiens glandulifera, assembly GCF_907164915.1. Taxonomy (NCBI): domain Eukaryota; kingdom Viridiplantae; phylum Streptophyta; class Magnoliopsida; order Ericales; family Balsaminaceae; genus Impatiens; species Impatiens glandulifera. The sequence continues at coordinate 3,321,769 of NC_061863.1, forward strand.
AAGAAGTGGTATTTGTCTAGATTACCTCAAGATATTCTGGATTCTTTAGAGCTGCACATGCTGCAATTTCAGCAGTAACCGAGACATTATATGGTTGTTTTGCTCTCCAAAGATACTCAATCATACTCAAAGGAAATGCCCCATATCCAATACGTAATCCAGCTAAACCTATAGAATGCATTTGCCATGTAATTCAGTAGAATTTTCAGTAATTAGTTGAAATTAAAAATTAACAATAATAACAATCCAATGTTCTCATCATGGTTGAATCAGTTATATTGTTATTCTGTATTTGGCAACATAAATTGAGCTTATTTGAAAACTAGTATATTGTCATGATTTCAAGAAGAATCATAAAAGTTAGAAAGTGATTATTTATTGTTTGGTATATGATATTTTTTGGATTGTGATCCATATTATAATATGGCTTTTGTTGCTATATTTAGTATACAAATTATTTTTTACATCATTATCCAAAATTATAGTGTAACTTTTTGCTTCATTTGGTATAAAAGATTTTTTCCTGATCATGGTCATATTATTTTTGGATCATGATGTGATTTTTTGGAAACATAACAAATCTATATTACCAAAACAGTTGATTTTTTGCTTATCAGCAAAATACTGAAAACAAATAAACAATGACAATAGCATTAAACAGGTTAATAAAGCAAAAAGAAGTCAATGGTTCTACAAAAGAAAAAATAAACAAATATTGTGCATTTTAATCTCAACATAAACATACCAGCTCGTTTACTAAATGTACGAAGGACAATCAAATTCTCGTACTTTTTGACCCATTGCATTTTAGATGGGAGTCCGGCAAATTCAATGTATGCTTCATCCAACACAACCAATATAGGCAGCTCAAGGATCTTGAGGAGAACTTCATCACTTATTATACTGTTAATTACCAAAATAAGAATAAATTATGCATAATGCAACTTTTGCAAGATGAAAAATAGGATATTAACCAAGAAAAATGCATGGAATGCAGCATTAAGAAGTTGTTTGATGTAGTTATTTTTTTAATAATCCGACTTTTCAGGGGAGAACCTGTTTGATGAAAAAGTGTATTATTTTGGGTTTATTTGAGTTAAATGAAAAAATACCTTTGTATTTAATCATTTAAAATGTTTAGTATTTTAGTTGATGAAGGGATAAATGTTGTAACTAGTACCTATCTGAATAGAACTTGATGAATTAAAGTAAGATCTTAAAAATGATGAGAACTTATACCTTCCATCTGGATTATTTGGAGAAGTTAGAAAGATGCACTTGGGCTTCTCTTGTTGAACAGCTTCCACGATCTTCTCCACATCCAAACTGAAGTCAGGTTTTCGAGGAACTGCTCATTGAGATTACACTAAATTTATTTACTATGCATGCATGAATATAGTGAACCTTGCTCCCTTGCATCATAATAAAGTTGAAAGGATAAAAGTGAAGAAGAGCTATTTACCTTTAATAACAGAAGCTGCATTTACAGCTGCATCAAATTCATACATTGTAAAGGTTGGGGGGCAATCCAGAATCTTGTCGCCAGGCTCCAATACACAGCTGCAAGAATCCCCCCAAAATAGTGAAGACTAGATTCATAGCACATGCAGAATCATGGAAAATTTCTCTATTTTATATAGTACAATTCTATTTCCAAAGTCCTAGTAGTTCAATTATCTTTTCCAAATTTAAAAATATTATTTTCTTCCTAAACAAAACAGTGGCCAATTTCGTAATAAAACAAATATAGGAGTGTCATATATACCAAAAGTCCATCTTGCTTGACATAGAGTATAGATTCCTAATGAAGTAAAGCACATTTTCAGAATAAGAAAGTGAAAAAGGTTCACCAAAAGGTTCAAGTGTCTTCCATGACACAAGAATCTAACTGTATTATCATTTCTGATGCACTGCACCTAATTTCTTTCTTATATGGACTAGACGATAAAATCTATTGGGAAGCGAAGGAAATTCTGCAGCCACTGAAGAATTTCATTGAATACACTGTCTTTAAAGTTGTTTTCTTGAATAGAAAGTTTGTATGTCATCGCATGAACTATGTAACTTAGCTGAGGTAAATTCAATAATAGACGCCTGGAAAGGAAAAATAGGATTTCAGAGGGTATAACGTTTCCAATATTCCCATTTATTGTATTACTGCTTGCAACTCTCCTTTCCATCCAATATAACAACACTGTTTTTTAACAAAATTGTTGCTTCACTCACTTTTCTTCAGAAACAAAATTTGTTGCTTCACTTACTTTTCCAATAAAAGATCTTACTTACAACTAACACATATTAAGAGAAGATTTTTTACTACCAATTCATATTAACTATTAAGAGAGCAAAATTTTCTACCACTTAAACGAATTAAAGAACTTATTATAGCTAATGATAGCTAAGGAGTTGGAAAGGCTGGTCATTTCTCACCGCATGATCAAATCAATGAGTTCATCAGCACCACATCCTGCAAGTATATATTCTGATTCAAGTCCTGAATCCTGGGCAAGAGCAGCCCGCAACGTTCGGCTCTCAGGATCCGGATAAATATATGGGAATTTTAAAGTCCCAAGTGCTTCAAGGACCTATAAAATACTTCAAGTTAATGTAATGCAGGAAAGAGATTCAACAGAAAGAAATATAGCAATTTTGTTTATACTCCAAGGGTTAAGTAACATTTTCAGTTTGACAACCTAAATCAATTATTTCAACACAAGAAGATTTGTTGGCGATATTGACTTGCCTCTGGTGGAGGACCATAGGGGTTTTCATTTGCATCCAGTTTGACAATGTCCTCAGGTTTTCTACCAAGAGAAGTTGACAAAACCTGTAATGCAAAATCAATAGAGTTCCAATCAAGACCACATCTTCTAGAAAATGCTATTAGTGTTCCTAAACTTTGAGTTTGAAATGAAACAGTAATAATAATAATAACAATAATTGTTTCATTTAATTCACAAATAATATGCTGGCTAGGACTCTAGTTACTTTCAATTAAAAATTAACTGGTAACCCTTGTGCTTGATAACAAATGAGATGTAGCTGATAAAAAAAATACAATAAAAAAAGAAATAGATATCAGGCCATCTTACAATATGAGCCAAAAGATGCTCTAGACAAGAATGCAATTTCTTCAATGACAAATAGCTTATAGTATGAACAACTAGTGTATACTGTATACCCCATTCTTTCATCAAGATTGAGATCGACTACCGGTTAAGAGCACTTAAAAACCAAAACATACAATAACTAAAAAGGCCTCTTGCTTTTTATAAGGGGATGGAGGAATCTAAGCCACTAGTAGGCATCTACTCCTGTTTCAAACTAACACCAATGTCAATCTATTTAGCTTTCCTTTGTAAGCATAAAGCAGCCACAGTTAAAAGTCACTTCAAATCAATTGAGATACACAACGTTGAGTTACATTTGCATAATTCCACAGAACAAGCTAAATAGTACCAGGAGACAGATAGATGAAATGATTCAGTATGTCAGGATTACATACATCTTTAATCACTTAAACTAGAAAGATCAATTTCAAGTTATGTGATAATTCAAGTACAAAATCTGAAATGTTAATGAGAGTTTATTAAGACTGATCAAATAACTTACTTCAAACGGCAAAATAGGTTGATAAGGAGACAATTGAAGGAGATGAGGACGAATAAAAGAAACACCGGTCAGTGGCTGTCGACCTTTCTCCTTGACATTTTGAATCGGTATGGTGGACGTCATACAAGTAATCTGATTTTGACTTATGCCAAATGAAGAACCGATTATGGAGGATGTAGCGAGACGATTACTGCTACAAATTGTGCCGCAGAAATTTATTACATCCATGAACCTTCACATTCAGATCAAAGAACTCAATGAAATTTCCAGATATTATGTTTGACACCACAAAATCAGGAAATCATCAACACAAGTTAGATTAGAAACATGCAAGATTACGAATGGAATTCAGCGAACTTATTCTTTTTCAGTCGGTAGTAGTTGAGAAACAGTGACGCCGATGATCTGCTCCGCCGGCGGGAATATGAGCTTCGCTGGAGAGTGAGTGAGAGAGAGAGAGATGCAGTTGGAACTTCCTACTAACTAGGGTTAGAAAGTCATTTCTCCAAATTCTTAATTAGACAACTTAACAAAAATGTAGTTTTCTTTTTTAAAACAAAATAAAAAAAATAAAATTAATTAATTAAATTAAAATATGATAATACATTGATGTTATTATATATTATTTATTTATTTATTTTTGAGAAAAAACGATTTAGTTATCATTTTATTAAAAATTTTAGAGGAAAAGAAACGGACATAGTTCGTTCTAATAGAATGAAATAAATGTTCATGGTAAAACAAAAAAAATGTAAAAAAAGAAAGAAAAAAAAAGTCTTATGACATATTACAAGAATCAAACAAATCTATCTATCTCGTTTTAAAATCGCTTAGCTTTGTGACTTCAGAATATCGTATCCCTATCTTTCGCAAATAGTCGAATTTTTTCATCCTCGGGAACTCGCCTCCACGTGTGAATTAGAGACCGACAATAAATTATGACATCTCTCCATACTTCATCCGCACTTCTACGAACTCTCCTGTAGACTTTTGCATCCTTTCACCCCACGTATGGTAGACAATCGAGCCAAAACTACTCCTAAAGACACTTGTTGGAATTTTTTTACCTTTGGCTCTAGTTATGGCAGCCCCTTTGATCTCCTCCCAATCCCTCGGAAAACTCAATAAACCCATAGCCGAGGCGAAATCGCACCAAACCAATCTAGTAAACGAAAACCGCCTAAGAGGTGATCTATAGATTCGTCGTTTCCTTCGCATAATAGACAGCTAGCATTTTGGTATGTCTATGTATCTTTGAATCCGATCTCGTGTATTTAGCCTCCATCGAAAAGCTAACCAATGTATGAACTAATGCCTCTGGATAATTTTCGAAGACCTAACAAGTAGAGCCCACCCAACAACCTGCTCTTTTTTCCGAATAACATTCCATACCTTGCTGGAAATTAGCTTTCCGTTTTCTTCGACTTTCCATGTATGTATGTCGGCTCTATCATGAAAGTGAATGTTGTTGATGTATTCGAGAACTCGTTGCCCTTCTGGTACCCGTCTAAGGAGCGAACCCCATTGCCCATCTTTTACATCTCTTACCGTGACAGTCAAGCAGTCTCTCCTTATACGTATACTTCAGAACTCTTCTTTAAGAACTAGTACCCGACTTTCAAACCATGGGTTGTGCCAAAACGACGTGCCTCAACCATCTCCCAATTGTATGTCGAATAAAGAAGCAATGATGTCTTTAAGTTTAAATATTTTTTTAATGACCAACCCTTTCCTTCCTTAATTTTAATTGTCCAAACACTTGCTCTCCGTTTCATAAATCGAGAGTGAACTCATCTTACCCAAAGTGAATCTCATTTTCGCTCAATCGCCCAAAGATGCTTATATGTGAGTGTTTGTTTAATTCGATACAACTTTTCAACCCGACTCCGCCTTCCTTTTTCAGTTTACATAGGTCTGTCCACTTTACTTTTTTACCCTCCCTCGGCTGCCCCAAATGAAATTTCGCATCAATGAATCTAACTCTTTCATCACCTTTTTCGAAAAAAATAAGCTGCTACACCCAATACTCGATAATCCCCATAATCACGCACCTTACCAATTCTATTCAACCGGCATACGAACGGGATATAAATATCATCTCTGTCTTATCCCTGATCAACCACCGGTCAAACTAAATAAAATCGTCTCAAACTATATGATAAGGATTTGATGCAATAAAAACGAATATACCATGGGATGAGATTTATTTAAATAAATGAATATTTTTAAATAAATAAATGAGTCCAATATTCATTTGAAATATATTAATCAATTATAATTTAGAATAAAATGTTTAAAATTGGTATTATGTATAGTATTTTTTTCGGGAAGTATTAATATATATTCATGAAGTTGCACCAATTTCTTAATTTTATTCCCAACCTAAAAAATTGTTGTGTATTCATGATATTATAAATTGTCTCATATTTATTCAAACAAAAAAATATATTTAACAGTGCTAAATTTTTGACACGTAAGCTGTACGCATAGATTATTCTTTTACTTTTTTAAAATCCACATTATTTGTACATTCATCATCTTTTCTCTTTTAATTCTTTCTTCCAGGTTTGAACTCAAAATCTCAATTCCAACTTAAAAAATATAATTGTAACGTGATCTCTTTGTTTTAATTTGCATTTATATGTTTTTAGATTTCAATTTGGTTTTGTTTTGGACTGGCTCTTTCTGCTTTTATTTGTGGTTCTTAGGTTTTAAACCCTTGACATGTGGTCTGGGTTCAAGCCAGGGACCATAATTCAACCGTGTCCGTGCTTGCCTGCCGAGTCCTGCATCTGCGCGTCTGCCCTTTGCCGAACCCTGTTGCACCCATGCCTGCTTGCCGAGCCTCGTTGCACCCTGTCACAGCCCACTTGTCTTCCTAACCCAAGAGGCTTAATCTTTCATGAAGACCCAACACAATGAACCTTCTAGAAGCCTGGTAAGAAAGAATATCATGCTCTACATTAATGGGCCATTTAATGTAGTGGTTGATTAGTAAACTATTAAGGTGGTAGTTGGGTAGTAAGCCATCAATGTAGTAGTTGGATATCACACAATTAATGGGGTAGTTGAGTGTTCTGTAATTAATGTAGTAGTTGGGGATAGCCCTATAAATACCTTTGAGGTATTCCTTTGTAAAGTACCAAGTATTCAAGTGAGATAATATTAATATTATTTGTAAGAGTTTACTCTCTCTCTCTAGAATTCTTGTGTCAATTCTATTAAACGTCGAGTGTTGTGTCGAGAAAGGCTGACTAGTTACTCGTTCTTGCAAAGATCATAACTAGTGCCGCACGGATCGTTAGTGGAAAGACTGAGCCCGTGACAATTGGTATCAGAGCTGAAATGACGAAGAGATCAGATGAAAGTTCAAAGGTCGTGGACGAAGTAGATAATCTTCCCCATGGGACCGGGAAAGATGATAGGATCTCTCGCAAAGTTCCAGTGGGGGGATCCAAAGCTACCAAATAAAGAGAAAGATCAAGAGACGTTATCGTTGACATTATTGTCAGGCTGGAGAAGGTAGAACTCACCATGGCGTACGGACAAGATAATGCCGGGGACCTAGAGGAACGCATTGCCGAGCTCCGAGAAGGAATGCAAGGTGTCTTGAACGAGGTCTTGTCCAAATGTCAAGAGCAAACTCAGATCATGGAGCAGACCCTACTTGGTGAAATCAATACCTTTATCTCCTCATTCATCACTTTGTCTTTTATATACAGTGCTATTGCTGTCTTCTCAAAATAATATTATTTTGTTATCCTTTTAAAATTAAGGTCTTCTTTGGGATTTTGAAAAAACTTGGAGAGGGAAAAGGTAATGATTGGTGATAATTTTGAGAAAGTGATGATTATTTTTGGTAAAAAGACTTAAAAGGTATTGATATATATGAATAAAATAAAAAAATAATAATTTAAAATAAAGGGTATTTTAATATTTTGGTTAATGAAATGAATGATATGATTGTTGAGAAGTGATTGATTAGAAAATTGATTTAGGATGAATTTTTTAAGAAACTCAAAGAGAACCAGGCCTAAATCTATAAATGTAATGTTTACAATTAATTATTAATCAAATTAATAACAATACACTTTGTTCAACCCACTAAATATCTGAAATGTTGATTAAATCCAAATATCACAATTTTAATTTCTACTTAAATTAAAGTGATCTCTAAGTGAGAACATTGTTTAGCCAACTCCCAAACTTCTTGTGTTTCATCCTTTATTCTGTCATATTGAATGATTAAACTAAGTAGACTTAAAAAAAAAAAAAAAAAAAAAAATTAATTATTGATCATAAAAAGATTTAACAAATATCATTGAAAATTCAACTAAAGACCAATGGACTTAACACAATACCAAAAGTGCTAGATAGAAATGAAGGAAGCCAAACTTGAACTAGAAAGATATATATTGGCATGTGCAGATCGAGTGAATCATGAATAAAGATGACTAGAAAGTTTTGGAGTGACGATCAGTTCAAGAGGAGTAGCTTTGGATATCGTCAATCCTTCAGTCTCAGTCATATCTACTAATTCATTGTTGATATTTGAGATCTGAAAAGAATGAAGCAAGCTAGCTAAGACCAAGTGCCCCATTTGCATTCCAAGGTTTATTCCAGGACACACTCTCCTACCAGCACCAAAAGGAATAAGCTCAAAATTCCGACCACGAACATCTATGTTGCTATATTGTGTAGTCGATCATGAATCTCTCTGGCCGAAACTCTAATGGCTCCGACCATATCTTAGGATCCCGTTGGAGTTTCCAAAGGTGTAAAAAAAGCCTTGTCCCTGCCGCCACGTGATAGCCATTCACGACACAATCTCGTATGACCTCTCTTGGGGCTCCTAGTGGACCCGGTGGATATAGTCTTAGCGATTCTTTGAAAACAGCTTGGAGGTATACCAATTTGGGAATATCCGACTCCTCCACGTTCCTTTCTTTGCCCACATGGATGTCCAACTCTTCCTCAACCTTTATCAACACATGGCGGTGGTTCATGAGTAAACAAAGAGTCCATATAAGCATGGTGGCGGTTGTCTCTACTCCCGCAACATTCAAAACCTGATTATAATTAACCATACATCACACTAATTAATAAGTTTTTATCTAAACAGGACGAATTTTTATAATAAAAAGAATTCATTGTATGATCATATGAGATAATACATAATTAATTAATTGATATACGTACCGAGCAGGTAGACTTGTTAATGGTGTCAGCATCATAACCATCTATATCTGTGTCTTTAAGTATTGAGATCATTACATCCATAAAATCACGATCAACATTATCCGGACCATTACGTCTCTTCCGCCAATTATTGTGCTCTTCTAGCTAGCAACTTCACCATGAGTTGGTCGTATTCTTTTGATGTATCTTTCATAACCTTCTCGTGACCTCCTACATCTAGCCATCTAAGCCACGGTATCATGTCCCCCACCACATTTAAACCAAACAGATATAAGAACCTCTTGAAAATTCTTTGATACTTTTGAGCTTCCTCTATGTCAACATCAGCCCCAGAATATCTTTTCCCATAGATCATCCTAAAGATCACGTTTGTTGTGAAGTCTGATATCCATTGCTTCATCTCCACTGTGACACCATAATTAGTCAAAGTCAAGTTGTCATCTCCTTTTTCCGCCCACAACCTATAAAGTTGTTGGATTGCGGATTTTGTCTCGGACACCCTTATATGGCCGAACGAATTGACTCGCCGCATAGACAACAACTCCAAGGACACAAACTTTCGAATCTCCCTCCAATATGACCCGTACGGGGAAAAGGCAAACATGGCATAGTTGTACCCCAAGTGCTCTGAAGCTAGCATTTGAGGACGCGATGCCACGGTTAGGTCGTGAGTGGTGGACAGTTCTTTGGCCAACTCCCAATTGCTAACCACAATGGCCCGGCGAAGTCCAAGACGGATGCTGAAGATTGGGCCATATTTGTCGGCCATGTCAGACAGTGTTAAGTGGAAAAGTTTGGGACCACGGAGAAGAAGGAGGTGACCCAGTACAGGCCAGGCTCCGCTTGCTTCGGGCGGTTTATTAAGCTTATGTTGAGCTCCAGCACCACCCAGGTAGAGGAAATAATAATAGAGGGACGTCATTAATACTAAAATAATAAACAACGAGCCCGCTATTGAAGAGCTAACAAGATCAAGTGAGCAAAAAAAATTAATGGAAATCATGGCTGTATGTATGATGTGGGAATACTGAATGTCTACTTGGAGCTTTTTATAGAAAGTCTCATTATTTTTCTTTTATTATTGACAAGACATTCTAAGGCAATCAATTATATATCAATATCGGGAAATCTCTCAATATGATCTTATCCTTATCCGGTTTTTTTTTTTTTTAAAAAAACAATCAATCCAAAATCAATTTTTTAATTAATTATTACTTTTTTCCATCTCTATATTTTTACAAAAATCTCAATCCGAACAAGACCTTATAAATATTTAAATCTAAAAAAAAAATTAATTATAACGAACAAATCATTACATTAAAATAAAATAATAATAATAATATAATACTCAATAAGTTAGTATCTCTTATATAATTAACTTTATAATATTAAAAATAATTATTATATATTTTAATACTATTTTGAACTTGTTTAACTTTTTTTTAATAAGTAAATAATTTAAATTTATATACATATAATCATATTTATAATACTAATATTTAAAATATATAATTCGTATTTTATCAAGTTAAGTTTTAACTATTATTGTTATTATAATTTATTATTATTTAATATTTTAGTTACATATTTATTTAGTAAATATTTTATTTTAAAATAGATTTTATATATATATATATATATTAAAATTTACAATAAAATTATAATTTTAAAAGAAATTAAATGAAATTATTAAATGAAAATAAATAATCTGAGCAATTGAATATTTTGCAAAAATTGATTAAATGTTAAATATGATAATAAGTTTGGTTAGTTTAAAAAAAATCTTATAAATTTGTGGGATGCTTATGAGGTAATTTTATGCAATGTGGAAAGTTTATTGGGAACATTCATTTTGTTAGTGTGGGTGATGAATGTTCCATTAGTTTTTGGACGATACTTGGTGTGCGGGTAATTGCTTAACAAAAGTTTTCCCGACCTCGTTTCTATTTCTATTTGTAAAGATTCATCGGTAAAAGATATGTTTGACATCCAGTCTAGTGATTTTGTTAACCGTATTAAATATAGAAGAAAATTAACATAGAGAAAATCATTTCCAATGATTGACCTTTGTTCATGGTTAAAAATCAGGAGTTATACCCGTCTTTTCGGGATTATATGTAGTGACGTGGTCTAGATAACTTTCAGGTGTGATATTGTTACACTTTGTTTAATAAAATTAGTCATATTAATCTTTGTTGAGAAAATTTATGGAAGACTAAGATGTTTACAAATATTTTTTTTGGAGTATTATTCACAGTAGAATTTTCATTGATAATAGATGTAAGCGAAAAAAACATAATTATTTTTAAGTTGTATGTGTTACAAGGAAGTAAAGATAGTTTATATATGTTTTTACATTGTCACGCTATTACAAATATATTTTTTAGAATTTGACTGGTATCCAATTAGTTATGTCGGAGGCCGTTAGTGATTATTGGGAGATATAGATTGTGGCAACTAAAAAAGAAATACTTAGAAGATTCACTTATATCCCTATAATTTTTTGATGGACTATATATCTAATAGAAAGAAATCGGAAAACATTTAACCACCAAAATAGGTAGTTCATAATATCATCATCATGATGATGTCGAGATTAGATTTGAAAAACCTATGAATTCGTGTGAAGACCTAATTGTTCTTTTTAAAAAATTTCGAGTTAATTAAGTGTTTTTCTGTAATTAATATTTACTCGCATTATTTTGTCGTTGTGCCTAAACAGTTTAGTTTTTTCAATTAAAGAGTTATTTTACAAAATAATATTTTATTTTAATGTTTATGTTATTATTTTAATTTAGTTTATAATATTTATTTGAATTATTTAATTTAATATGTTTAATTTTAAATATATATATATATATATTATTTATAAAATTAAATAAAAATAAAATATATGTATTATTTTAATATTTTTGTAATATATTTTATTTATTTTAATATATAATATTTAATTATATATTATTTTTTTAAAATGTGGTATACAAGAAATTGTCCCAAAAGTTGGTGGTCCCCTTTCAAGGATGTGGAAATGCAGACGATGGTATCCACGTACACTCATTAGTAGTCTATTAAATTATTAATATAATAATATTAAGAAGAGTCTAGTGTCACGTGTAGAAACTCGGTCACCGAATATTCTCTCGTTCCGCGCGGTAATAGGCTAGATTGCCACAATTCTAGCTAGTTAGCCTTCTAAAAGATGCAAGAAGATGGAATTTTGAGAGAGAAAGAGCTTCAAGAATATCTTGTTTATTGCTTACAAGAGTGAGGTATTACAAGTATTTTGAGTGTTTAGAACATTGGTTGTTGAGTGCTATGACCTAGACTTGTTTATATACAAGTGGGAAGATCATTCTAGATCTTCCTTGTCCTAGACATTTCTAGACTCTTCTATTATTAATCTAATTCTAAGAATTCTTAGAGGTTTCTAGAGAATTCTACTAGCACCTATACATGAAAACTCCTAGAGAATTCTAGAGAGTTTTCCCACCTTACATACAAAAAGGGAACTCCTAGATAAATTTAGAGAGTTCCATGACCAACCAAAATCCAGGAATTCATAGAGAATTCTAGAAAGTTCCAGAAATGACCACAAAACCTGGAATATTCTAGAAAATGCACCTTGTGGGTTTGACATGTGCACCCCATACCAATGGATCGTGACACTAGGCTTGCTTAAAGTTTTTTCCTAAACGTTAAAAATTAAATAACAATATTTTAAGAATCACGACAAAAAAAAGTATAACATAACAATCCAAAATAAAATAAAATAAAATTACAATATACTTAGCTCAAAAATTCTACTAATCTGAGTGAGATTTAAACCATAACTATAATTACATAATTAGGAGACAGTTTATAATCTAATGCATTGTTCCATCAGCCATCATGGTTCTCTAAGGGTTGTTTGATATAAGGATTATTGGGATAAAACCCAAATTTTATCTCAAAACTCATATATTCCATCACATTACATATCTAATCTAACCAACAATTTTATTTATATAAATACCAAAATTTCCTTGTACTTAAATATTTTTTATATTAATAAAATTTCACTTTAATATATATATATATATTTATAATATTTATTTTATTACATTTTAAAAATTATTTTAATATAAATTAAATTATAAAATTATTTCATTTTAAATATTTTTATTAATTATCCCAAATAAAAATTAAAACACAATATAAATTCAATTATAACCTACCATATTAAATTTTAAATAATTCAAATAAATAAATAATTATACTAGAAAATAAAGTTAATATATTTGAATAACAAATATTAATTATTTATAAATATATCTCATATAAATTAAATATTTATGAAGAAAATTATTCTATTTTTATATATATAAACTAATTCTAAATAATATTCTAAATAAATATAATTATAATTATAAATAATTGAAATTATTTTATTTAAAATAAATTAATTAATTATATTAATTAAAATAAATTTATAATGTAAATAAAACTATAACATATTATATTATCTGATATAGTATTTAAATTTTAATAGTAATAATTTATAAAATTAATATTCATTTAAAATTTTATTTTATTTTTAATAAAAGTTAATACTAATAGAGAAATGATAAACCCAACGAAGGGTTAGCGAAAGCAAGGCCACGAATTCTACGTGGCCTTGCCAGCTAGGAGAGAGAAAAAGGAAAAAAAAAATTTTACATTTCTGCATATCCTCTTTCACTCAATAGAGTTTCATATTTCTGCATTTCTTTCTCTCTCTGAAAAGCATCATTTATTTCTCTTCTCCGGCTGCATTTATTTCTCTTCTCCGGCTGCATTTATTTCTTTTCTCCGGCAGCATTTACTTCTCCATGGTATCCTTTTTAAGGATCTTTATTATTTTTTTTTAATATATCTAGGGTTTAGATTTTATAGATCTAGGGTTTAGATTTTACAGATCTAGGGTTTACATTTTACAGATGTATTTATGGATTTAAACTGTTTTCAAGAAACCGAAACACCGAACTTGAACAACCCAATAGATGAAGAACTTAACCTGAACAGATCAACCCCTGTTGAACCCGAAAGGTACCCTAAACAGATCTAGTGGTTTTGGGACAAGAAAGGGTCCTTCCTTGTCCTGAAATGGTTGGTTTCGGGACAAGAAAGGACCCACCTTTGTCCTGAAATGGTTGGTTTTGGGACAAGAAAGGGTCCTTCCTTGTCCCGAAATGTGTGGTATCTTGAAAAAAAAAATGTTGTGTTTCGGGACAAGAAATAGGTGGTTTCGGGACCCGAAAGGGTAGTTTCAGGACCTGAAATAGGTGGTTTATGGACTTTTTTCTTACGGTTTCACTTAATTTTTGCAGTCACATTCCTAGTGTTGGAATGACATTTTCCTCCGAAGAACAACTTCTTGAATTTTACACATCATATGTCCACTTAACTGGATTCGGCATTACCAAATTAGGGAGCAAAAATGTAGGTGGTAAGAGGAAATACTTCAGCGTTGGTTGTGCCAAGAGTTTTATGAAAGAATCGAAGGCAAAAAATAAGTTCCATCAGCCTAGACCAATAACGAAGACAGATTGTAAAGCAAAAATTAATGTTGTTGTTCGAAATGAAGGAGAATATGTGATAACAAGTATTTCTCTTGAGCACAACCATACATTAAGCCCTAAGAGAATACATCATGTTAGATCCTACAAAGTAATTGACGGAAATGTAAAGAGAAGATTGGATACAAACGATGAAGCTGGAATAACTGTGGTCAAAACATTTCAATCACTTGTAGTTGAAGCTGGAGGGTATGAAAACATGTCTTTCGATGACAAGACATGTAGAAATTACGTTATTGAAGCACTCACTAATTATTTCTTAAAAATGCTAACCAGGAACTCAAACTTCTTCTACCTTATTGATTTGGACGAGGAATCCCGAATTAAAAACGTGTTTTGGGCAGATGGTAGGTGCAGGACTGCTTTTGAAGATTTTCATGATGTTATCTCTTTCGATACAACCTATTTGACAAATCGCTATGACATGCCTTTCGCTCCGTTTGTTGGTGTTAATCATCATGGTCAATCCATTTTGCTATGATGTGGGTTATTGTCAAGTGAAGATTCAAATTCTTTCAATTGGTTGTTTAGAACTTGGTTGGAATGTATGCATGATAGATCTCCAAATGCCATAATCACAGACCAATGTCGATCCATGGCGATTGCAACTGAGAAGGTATTTCCTAAAACTCATCATATATTTTGTTTGTGGCATATAATGAAGAAACTTCCTATAAAATTTGGAAGCCATACTGAATACCATCTAATAAAGAAGAGGCTGAAAAATATAGTATACAATTCCATAAATATTCAACAATGTGAAGAGGATTGGAATAGACTAATTGAAGATTATCAGTTGGAAGATAATGTTTGGTTGAAATCTTTGTATTTGGAAAGATTTAAATGGATACATGTTTATGTCAAAGGACAATTTTGGGCCGGCATGTCAACGTCTCAACGGAGTGAAAGTATGAACGCCTTCTTTGATGACTACGTGCAGTCCAAAACATCCTTCAAACAATTCGTCGAGCAATATGATAGGGCTCTGTTGAGAAATATCGAGAGAGAAAAGAAATTGGATTTCCAATCGTTTAATTCTTTGACACCAACTGTAAGTGGATTTGCCTTTGAAAGGCAATACCAAACCTTCTACACTCCAGATATATTTATATTGGTTCAAGAAGAAGTTAGAGGTTTGATGTTGTGCGACATCTCAGTCATTGAAGAGGAAGGGGCAGTTTGTATATTTAGAGTTGAGGAAATCATTTTGGGGATTAATGGAGAACATGTAAGAGATGTTTCTTACAAAGTACATTACATAGAAAATGATTGCAATGTGAAATGTCAATGTCGATTGTTTGAGTTCAGAGGTATTTTGTGTAGGCATATCATGGATGTGTTGAAAAAAATGAGGGTGAATGAGGTACCAATGTATTATATAATGGACCGGTGGCGTAAAGATATTAAGCGTGGGTATCAAAATATCACCAACATTTATGATTCAGATATGTCTGTAGAAGAAAAAAACGTCACAATAGTCTAACTCGATTGATGCAAGAGGTTCAACAAGTTGGAGTAAAATCTGAAGTCAGTTGTTCTTTTTGGATGAACGGAATAAAAGGCTTGATGGAACAGTTTATGTCACTTAATCATGGAAGCACTGAAGCATCTAAAGACCAAAGTACAGAAGCATCTCCATCTCCATCTCCATTTCAATCTCCCGCTACATCCATTTTGATACACTCTCCTAACAAAGTTAGAAGTCGAGGACGACCACCAACAAAGAGAAAACAATCTTTAATTGAAAAAATCACCAAGACTTCGAGATCAAAAAAGAAGGGAAATACGGTCACAACATCTACAGTTTTGGATTCAACACAACAACAACAACAGCAATGGAATGATCCACTTTCAACTCAATTATCCTTCACATCACTTTTGTCCTCTCAAGTATATGTCGAAGATAATGCGTGTGGGGATAACATTCAACGAAGATAGTATTTATTTGATCATGTTGTTGTCACTTTGAATATTTTTACATTTTTATCATATCTTTAACGAAGATAGTACTTATTTGATCATGTTGTTGTCACTTATTTTTGTCCCAAAACAACATTTAGGGTCCCGAAACCACCCATTTCGGGTCCTGAAACACCATTTCGGGTCCCGAAACGTCTCATTTCGGGTCCTGAAACCACCCATGTCGGGCCCCGAAACCACACGTTTCTTGTCCCGAAACGACTCATTTTGGGACCCGAAACCACACGTTTCTTGTCCCCGAAATGACGTTTTTTAACTCGTATTATACTTGTTTCTTGTCCCGAAATGGCGTTTTTTAATTCATATTATACTTGTTTCTTGTCCCGAAATGGCGTTTTTTAACTCATATTATACTTGGTTTTCTTGGTTTATACTTTATACTCAGTTTAAATTTATTATAACTGAAGACTAGAAAATAATTGAACACAAAAATGTACTAAATTAATTAAGAGTTTCTCTTTACATACAACTTATACGTTTCAGGACAATCTTCTTTTAAAATTTCCAGAAACTTATTTAAGATGTTCTTCAGATTTTGGTTCAAACTTGAACGGATGATCATTGCGGTGTATTTCACTCGCAAAGCTTCAAGCATTCCCTTTGCCTAAAAAATGATAATTCAGCGGTTATTTATTCAAGATTTGTGAAACAAATAAAATGTGAAAATATGTAACTTATATTTTTTATGGTTATAGCACATTCCCAATTTGCATCGCCCATGTAAGTATGAATATGTCTCATGCAGTATATTGCGCAATCCGTTTTATTTGAACTGTCTTGACAAGGTAAATTCAAAACATTGACCGGGAATTGTGCAATTTGAGTTGAGATCTCTTAGTCGATAGTATTGAAGAACTCCACAACGTTTTGTACCTGTTTTACAAAAGAAGTTAATAAACACTTTAACATACATTATGTGTAAAAAAAACTTCAACATTACCAGTTTCCGAATTGTGACATATTTATGTTCTCATTCTATATCTGGGTCCAGTGGGAGGTTGTCGAGGACTTCAATTACTTTCTTCGCAATGTTGATGACAACAACATAATAATGACTTTCGTATAAAAATGGGAAAAATATCTGCAAAATTATCACCAAGATTCAGATGACATATATATGAGCAAGAATAAGATAATATAAACATATTGGACTTACCAGATTAGCAGTTTTCATGTCTTCGGGTGTTATTTTGAAAATTCTCATTTCTTCAATCATTATGTCAATAAAAAGGTCTTTCGTTCTCCAAAAGTCATGCAAATTAAATCAACATGACAATAAGACAATTGGTTTATACAACAATGAAAGATATAAAGACTTACAGTAAGGACTGTTGAAAAAACGATTTTCGCTTCGGAGGATAACTTGCAGTGCAATGTGATCATGTTTGCCCACGCATCAATAATACCACTTTCAACATGGCATTTATTTTTCATGGATTGAAATTGCTCGATGTTGATATTGGTATGCTCGGATACATACAATACTTCCTTCCTAAAACCACATAAAGAAGAAATCAAGTTTGAAAAAGTCATTTCGGGACAAGAATCACCTATTTCGGGTCCCGAAACACCATTTCGGGTCCCGAAACCACACTTTCGGGTCCCGAAAGGAGGTGTTTCGGGTCCTGAAACACCATTTCGGGTCCTGAAACACCATTTCGGGTCCTGAAACCACCCATTTCGAGACCCATAACAGCCAAACACATAAGAATACACATAAGAATTCAACTTTCGGGTCCCGAAACCACACTATTTCGGGGCCCGAAACAACCAATTTTTAAAACCAACATAATATAACCAACATCAACTAAGAAAGATTGATTTACCTTGCATTCTCATCATCTTCATTTGCAAAAATGAACCCCACAACGACTTCATCTCGGTAATCTATCATGACAAAATCGTAGAAAACTTGATTTCTTTGCTTGTTCTTGATCATATATTGACTTTGAAGGCGTGCTGGAATTTTCATGACATCGAGAGGATATTTTCTATGTTTTTTGACCAATTTTCTTCCTTTCAACACCACTTTAGGAACTTCTTGACCAGCCTCTTTTTTTACCACCAAATCATGTGCAACTTCATGAATTAAGGTGTGCGTCATATATGGAGATTTAAGGTGTGCTGGAACTTTCATTTGTCGCACAGGATTTTTCCTTCTTTTTCTTGGAGCCACCTCTTTTCCATCGTCCTCAATTTGACACCCCTTATCAAGACCCCCTTCATTTTGAGTAGCAGCCTCCTTGTCAACGGCCTCATCAAGACCCCCTTCATTTTGAGCAGCAGCCTCCTTGTCAACGGCCTCATCAAGACCCACCTCCTTGTCACCGGCCTCATCAACACCCCCCTCATTTTGAGCAGCAGCCTCCTTGTCACCCCCCTCATTTTGAGCAGCCTCATTTTGACCGGCCTCTTTGTCACACTGCTCTTCAGTTGGTGTTTGATCCTTGAAGTATTTATGCATGGCATTCCTGAAAAGTTTATTCTTGTCCATTGCTCTGTAAATGTGCATGGAGTTGTCATACAATGGCATTGCATCCCAGCCTGAACTTAAAGATTCCATTTTTCTCATGGCTTTTTCAAGCATCACTGTACATTTCGTAACCCACACCAAATTCTCTGTAAAAGTCATTCTATCTAAGTCCGGAGCTGTGTTCAGAGGTGTTATATTAAGAAATGGTTGGTCATCATTCATAGTCCTTGGTGGTGACCTCTTTCTAGGTGGTGACCTCTTCCGAGGTGGTGACCTATTCCTAGGTTCTGTTGTTGCCGCCGCCTTTGGGGTCTTAGACACCCCATCATTCATATCATCCTCCTCCTCGTTCTCCCCCACATCCCCGGTAGTGGAATGCGTCCCAGAACGCTTCCATGTCCGAATCCTCCATTATCAAACTCTGTATCCAGCCTAAACTTCAACGTTGTGTCATTCCAACATGACAGTATAGGAAATCGTCGCTCACTAACTCCTCCCAGTTCAGGGTTGCTCACCCTATACACGTAGCATAGCTGAAAACATACATATGTTAAAACTAAATATTTTTGAAAACATGAAAATGAATTAGTGATAACTTACGATAAAGAACGTATGTGGTCCTTGGAAATGTCGTTTTTCATTCTCCTTCACTTTTGCGCATGATTGAACTAATCATTCAAATACAAATTTGTACCAATTGAACTTCTTGATATTGTCAACATCTGAAATAGATTTCAGAATTCTATACCTTCAAATGAAAAAAAAAACATATTTGAGGATTATTTAACAATACATATTTGTTGTCATGCAATTGAAAATAATAGAAATAAGATATACATGGATAGGTTACTAGGGTGATCACACTAGAGAAAGCAACTGACAACAAATAATACGAAGTCTATCTTGAAATTGTTGTCAGCAGCTTTGTTCTCAATGATTTTGATCGGCATAGCAGTCGCTAAAGGAGCGTCATTAATAGGGTTACCCCATCGAGTCCTAAATGCCTTCAACTTGTCATCAGTCTCGTTATTCTGATATTCTACAATGTCCAGCTCCCCTCTAGGGAGACCCAATACCATACGAACGTCATCTTCTTCGATTTTCACTTCTTCACCATTCTCTAGGGTGAATGAACATTTATTGCAGTCAAACTGTCTAACTAGATAACGAGAGATCTCCCCGGGACATTTTGAAAGCGATAATGAAAGTAGAGAGCCAAAGCCTATTGACTTCACAGCATCTTTTTGTTCCTTAGACAGCATTTGAAGAAGATTGAAAAGGCCACTAGACGATGTCCTAGTTAAAAATAAGTTATGGGGGCTGTTTTGGGAGCTGTTGCTCTGGGGGATTTGGGAACTGCTTTGGAAGCTGCATTGGGAGTTGATTCTTGGACATTCCTTTTACGTTTATTTGCTCTACAAAAACAAAAGATTAACATTTAAAAACCATGAAGCAGATAATCACATAAATGAAGCAATTCGGGTCCTAAAACCATCCCTTTCGAGTCCTAAAACACCCTTTCGGGTCCTGAAACCACCCCTTTCGGGTCCCGAAACATCCATTTTGGGTCCCGAAACTATCCATTTCGGGTCCCGAAACCACACTTTCTGGACCCTAAATTCAACCAAATATTAAATTATCCAACTTTCGGGTCCTGAAACCTATCATTTCGGGTCCCGAAACCACAATTTCGGGTCCCGAAACCACAATTTCGGGACCCTAAATTCAGCCAAACATAATATAATAGCACTTTCGGGACCCATAACACCCTATTTCGGGTCCCGAAACCACACTTTCGGGACCGTTAATTCAGCCAAACATAATATAATAGCACTTTCGGGTCCTAAAATCACACTTTCGGGACCTTAAATTCAGCCAAACATAATATAATAGCACTTTCGGGTCCCGAAACCTATCATTTCGGGTCCTGAAATCACACTTTCGGGACCCTAAATTCAGCCAAACATGAAGTTATCCGACTTTCGGGTCCCGAAACCCATCATTTCAGGTCCCGAAACCACACTTTCGGGACCCTAAATTCAGCCAAAATGATATAATCCCACTTTCGGGACCCATAACACCCTATTTTGGGTCCCGAAACCACACTTTCGGGACCGTTAATTCAGCCAAACATAATATAATAGCACTTTCGGGTCCCGAAATCACACTTTCGGGACCCTAAATTCAGCCAAACATAATATAATAGCACTTTCGGGTCTCGAAATCACACTTTCAGGACCCTAAATTCAGCAAATACATAATAATTTTAGTTTTCGAGACCTATAATTCAACCAAACACAATTAAATCATACTTTCGGGTCACGAAAGCTTTGTTTCGAGACCCATAATATAGCAAATACACAATAATCATAGTTTTCTCCAACCCTAACCGCAAAACCCTAACCCTAACCGCAAACCCCTACGATTCTAAAAGAGAAGATGTCTTATTTACCTTGTCCTTGGAGATCTGGGAGATCATGGAGTCTTGCATGGAGATTTACTTGGACCACCAGCCTGAAAAGAAAATATTACGAAATGAACACGAAGGCGGACGATTCTGAAACTGAAATATTAAAGAATAGTCTCTTACCATTTTCGATCGAAAGAAGAAAGTAGAAGTCGGGATGCCGAAGAGAAAAATCGCCAGAGAAGAAGCCGGTTCGTTCGCCGGAAGTGATAAATGAAAAGAAGAAAGAGAAGAAAGAAGAAAAAAGGGAAATGGAAACTGAAACGTTTCATTTTAATTTATTTTTTTTTCTCTCTCCTAGCTGGCAAGACCACGTAGGATTCGTGGTCTTGCTTTCGCTAGCAAGGCGTTGTGTTTATCATTCCTTATATGTATAGTTTTTTAATATTTATTTTATTATATTTTGAAATTTAATGAAATAAGTTAGAAAACTTTTAATATAATTATTTTTAAAAATGTATATTTTAATTTAATTAAAATGGTTTGTTGTGGGGGTACTCTGAAAGTAATATATTTTTTTAAGTTGAAATTGAGATTTTGAGTTCAAACCTTGTTTTATAGAAACACATTATTAAAATTAAAAGAGGAAGGATGAGTGTACAAATGATGTGAATTAAAAAAAATTAAAATTAAAATTGTGTACAGCTTACATGTCAAAAACTTCACACCGTTATATTTTTTTTATGTTTAGATAAATATGAGACAATATACAAAATCATAGATACACATAGTTATATGGATAAAATTTAGAAATTGCTGCCACTTAATGGATAAATTTAGTGTTTTTTCCCTATTTTTTCTAGTTAATTTTGTTTGATTAGTTTCAAACTTAAATTTAGTTTACAAACTTATTGAATATATATAAATGATTGGATTGTATATGGTCAAATAATTAAACAATTATCAAATTTGATTTGATAGAATATATCGGACTTAAAATTATAAAATAAAATAAAAATTGGGAAGAATGTCAATTTTACACACCAAGTTGTAGGAAGGTGTCAAATTTACTTATTAAGTATCAAAATTCTATTTATATGTATGAACTTGTCAAAAAGTGTCAAATATATTTAAAATAACAGAAATGTTAAACGGTGTTAAAATTTTTGCCACATGTAATATCCATATATTTTTTATTTTTTTAAATTGACATTATTTTAATTATTTTTTCATTTAAACAAAACTTATTTTTACTTTCTCTTTCATCCCTCCACAACTCTCCATTTTTTTCTAATTTTTCTCTCTTTGATTAACTCAAGTTTTTTTGGATTTTTACCTTCTTCTAACCTTCAAATGCTCCCTAACTGAATTTTAAATAATCATCATCGTTGGTGGAAGTTTTTGTTGGCCGATTCCTAAATCATAGACGTTGTGGCCAAAATCTTCATTAGTCGAACCTTAAATCATTGTCGCCATTAGCGGACAATGTCGAATCAAGGTAATAAAATTAATAATAAAATTATTCATAGATGAAGAAATGAATAGAGAAATATTTAAAGAAAATGGTAAGTTGTGAGGATAAAGAAAGATAAAATAAATAAGAAAAGATTTTAATGTTTTGTTTGAATAAAAAATAATTAAAGTAATGTCAATTTAAAAAAATAAAAAATATGTGGATATTACATGTGGCAAAAATTTTAACACCGTTTAACATTTCTGTTATTTTAAATATATTTGACACTTTTTGACAAGTTCATACATATAAATGGAATTTTGATACTTAATAAGTAAATTTGACACCTTCTTACAACTTGGTGTGTAAAATTGGCATTCTTCCCAATAAAAATTATGTTTGGTTCAACCTTTCTTTATTTAAAGCAGAATCTGTTTTGCTTTTTATCACCTAATTTTCTCTTGTTTGACTTAATTTTTATAATATTTTTTAGCAAATGATTTATTTCTTACAATTTTGTGAAAATGAAATAAAATTAGATTCCAAGAAAGCTAAATTTTGATTTATTTTTTTTTAACACACAATGAAACTAAATTTTCCTCCAAACTATTTTCAGGATTCAAGTACATAGATTAATGAAGAAGTTCAAAAGAAAAGCAATTAAAAGGATTATAAAACATAAACTTAACTAAAACAAGAAAAGATTCACTACAACACTTAAAATTCATGAAAATAACACAATAACAAAATTACATATATAATTATTATCTTAACTAGTTCCCTTAGAAATAACATTTTTTATATCATTGCAAGTTGACGGACGTTGATAGGGTAAACCACCGACAGATCGCCGGAGAAAGCTTTTTCTCCCATAATAACATTAACCGCCTCCGTCGGGTGAAACGCATCCCAAAAAACATATTCCCGCCTGTTCATGCATGGCATTTGTAGTGGCAGACACGTAATTTGTCCTCGGTTCCTTCCAATTCCACAACATCCCTTATCAATCACGCTAAATCCTACACACACAAACAAAATTGTCGATTAATATAGAATGTTTTAGAAGATAATTCTAGAAATGTGAAGCACTCTCACCATAAGATCTGGGATTTGCGAGTATATCTTGAAACATTGTGTGAACATCTATGTATGTGAAGTGTGAATCGGGGAGATTCCCACTTAAATTATTGATCATGAGTTTCACATTGTAATTGAAAGGAAGGACAAGTTGATTCACGTCTTCCGAACACTTTCCAACATCACTTTGCGCTAAAATGCTCGGTATGCATCCCATTAACCCTAATCCGGCCAACACAATTTTTCTAGCTCCCAAGCTATATAGCCTCTGTAAAAAAATCAAACAATATAAACTTGTTGAATCACATAGGTCAAACAATTCAAATGGCTTCAAAATGATATTACGAAAAATTGAATTATTCGGAGAAAATTGATAGAGGTATTAATTAATATATATTTTAAAGAAATAATTTAAGGTATTATATTCTGATAATGTGATTAATACAATAAATTAGTCGAAAATTTATGGTCCAAACCGGATTATAAGAATTAAGACTTTAATAAAACTTTTTTTCCTTCTATTTTTTTGAAAACTATAGTTTATTTCATGGAGTAAGTAGTGTCACCCTAACTCGAGCATGACATTAGCACCACCCTAACCCTATCACACGAACAAAACCTAAGACTAAGAACAATTTTTTTCTTTTTGTCATTTTTTAAAACTATATTTAATTTAATGGAGCAAGTAATACCACTCTAAACTTTAATAAGTGTTTTTAGTTAAAATCAAACTGTTGGACTCTTATGTTACATTATATATTTATTCTTACAGTGAGTTGTTGCGAGTATTGTTGAACCAAAAGATCGGCATATTGTTGAGGGTTGTATTGATTGCGTGTGTCGTAATTTGGCATTAGATAGTTGTTAAGGTAATCGTTGCTTCCCATTCCGACGAAGAATATGCATCGAGATAACGATTGAGCCACGTCAGCAGCACCAAGCCTTCCGGTGATCTGATCAAGTGTATTCTCGAAGTTGCTTATCTGTTGGTTGAAAGGAATTCTTCCCACCTGTTGTAATTGGTTAATAAATTGTTTTTTTAGTGTATTTCAATCGATGTTATAAAGAGATAAAGTGAGGCTGCGAAGCTTACGAAGTTACGGCCGGTGATGTCGAGGATTCCGGCGGCGGCGGAGGCGTAATTGACACCGTGAAGCATTTGTTCAGGGGAGGATTCTGTGTATGATGGAATAAGTGGCAATCCTAGTAACTCCGCTGCAAATATCTTCATAATTTAATTTGTGTCTATTATGTTAAAATAAATGTACATAAAGAAATCAAAAGAAATGATTAAAATGATTATTTTTCACTTATTAAATCATAGAAAATCCTATGAAGACACTCGTATTAAATCAAAACTAGAATCCAAAATCATTATCCTCTTTAATTAATCATAACATTATTAGTGAAATTGAATATTATATATATATTTTGTTAAGACTTATTATATAGATTGTTTATATTACTAAAACTGAATTTACAAAAAAAATTATTAATATAAATTTTTAAAATTCAAAAAATTAATTAATTTAGTTTATTAATATTTAAATAGACATATAAACATATATATCATCAAAAACATGACAAAATAACTATCATTCAAATGTTTCACATGTAAATATCAAAAAATCTTATATATAATCTATTATTAATATTATTAATTAAATCATAACAAAAAATATTAAAATACTTTTTATTCTATATTCATCTATCTAATGTGTTTTTAATTAAATAATCTCATATAAAAAAAAACTTTTAAACCACTCAAACTGACAAATAACCCTAAATGACCACTCAAACTAATTAATTATAAAAATGAAAAAAAAATAATTGGTGCACATATTTTAATATTAATATATAAAAGGTTAATTTCAAGTTTGTTGTATTTAATAATTAAGATACATTATTTTTTTTCTTAATGTTTCTTAAAATATTCAAACCTAGACATGATGATAATGGGTTGGATCGGACAATTACGAGTGAACCTACCTTTTTATGAACAACATTTATATTATATTTTCAACTTTTATATACTATTATATAATATATTACATGTTTTAATTAACTTAGTTTTATTAAATAGAATAAAATTTATTTTTAAGAAAATAGATAAAATAATAATAGGGATGATTGAAATGAGTTTCTTACCAATTTGATCAACCATGGTGTAGCCGTTGGAAAAGCGACCGGTCGGACCGGCTTGAAAATCAATACCATAAGGATAATAGTTAGCTTTAGCTAAAGATGGAAGATTATTATTGTTTCCATTATCAATAAGAGAATCTCCAAATATGAACATAGCCGGCACCATCTCTAAACCCTTCCTCTCGCCGCCGGCCATCACATCTTGTCCACGCGCCGCCGCCGCCATCATCATCACCACCACCACCGCCACTGCCGTCGCCGCCGCAGTAATATTAATACTAGCCATGGTTTAGGTTATAGAAATTAAGCTATAACTGATGAGAGAGAGAGAGAGAGAAAGAGAGTGTTTTTGAGTGTGGAGGATTGATCGATGAGTGAAGCAGTTTAATAGGGGAAGAGGAAGAAGAAGAAGTAGAAATTTCTAGTATTAATGTTTTTCACCTGTCATTTTCACCTTTGGAGTAAATACATGCAATAAAAGCACTATAGCTGTTTTCACTGTAATTTTCATTTTATTTTTTATTTTTACCCTTACATACATACATACATTAATTAGGGTTTAGTTTGAAAGCTGGAATCAAATAATAAATCCATTTTGAGAGGAAGTTTGAAGAGAAATCAACCCCAATATATATTATTAATATGATGGTAGTAGTAGTCTAAACAAGGTTTGAAATATCCTAAACCAAAAAAGAATTAGAAGAAATTAGTTATTTTAAGTTAAAGTTGAAAAAATGTCATAATTAGTAATATATATTTATTATAACCACGCGAGTATTCAAATCTGGAAACTAGAAATTGAGACCGATTGAGAGGGAATCGTGTATATCTATCCGTCTCATTTTTATTATCATTTCTGTACAATCTATGTCCAGTTTCAGAAAATTACTGCATGACTGTTATACTAAACAAAATATAAAAAAAATCTTTAATAAAATGTTATAAAAGAATTTTTAATATTATATATTGTGATATAAAAATTATATTATTATAAAGAAATAAATTTATAATTCTTATAAAATATGAAAATAATTTAATATATTGTTAATATTACATACTAATTGTGTTTATAACTGTTTGGACCGAAATTAGGGTAATTAAGATCTGGGTAGGGTCGAGGCTATAGACACAAATACTATATATTCTCACACCATACCGATGATGAAAAATCGCTCTTATTGAGATAATTTGAATTGAAAAAATGAGACGGATTATAAATTTTGTTTGACTTGTTAAAAATAATATTTTATAATTATCATTAATATTATCAGAATTGTAAAGTAATTTTATTTATATATATAGTACAAAGAATTTGATTAAATTAGATAAAAAATATAAGAAAAAAGTAATAGAAGTTTATAAAATTTGTACATCATATATATACTAGAACAAAATAATTTAATAAACTTATTTTACCAAACAAATGCATTTATTTTTTTAGTAAAAAAAAAAATAATTTCTAAATAACTTCAATTGGTTGTATTTTCAATCCATTCAAGTTAATCTTGAGAGATGCATGATCAATACTAGTTTTTTCTTTCAAATGATAGATTAATTTAAAGATCAAGTTATATAATAAAAAAAATACAATACTTCAAGTAGTCAAGGCAGCATTTGATGATTGGTCTTCATTTGATTATTAGTCATTAATTATTTCAATGCAGGAGGCCAGAGTCCATCAATATATCTATGGAAGCTAAAGCTCTAATTATTAATCTTGTTTGTTTGAAATTTTCATTGTACATCTACATTTGTTCATTCTTAAAAACAATTTTATTAAATATGAGAAATAGAAGAATTCATATCTTTCAAAACCCATCAATCTTATTAACATCTTGATATATATGAATTAATTTGTTTCAAACATAAAATTTTGTATTTTTTCACTTAATGAGCATTTGACTTTCTCATATAGGTTGACATTATTTGTATGTTTGATCTGAGAGATGTTAGGTGATTGGGTAATGTGGGAGGTGTATTTAATTATATTGATAAAATGAGAGGTATCATAATAAATATGATCAACATTTGACTTGTATTTTGTTGTTTGCATTGCAATTTACACTCATAGATATACATATATATGAGTGTGGCAATAATCTCATAGGGAATTACAACCATCTCTATCTATGCTTTAAATTTGCCCAATTCATGTGAACTTTTAATATATAACTTTCTAAATAGATTTTTAAGTCAACTTTCTCGAAAACCTCATATCATTCTTAATGGAAAAATTTTGTCAACTCCGATTTTTGTTTTTATGTCAGCCTTCATTAGGTTGTTCTAGGGGTGGAGCCAAAATTAGAGTCGTAGTGAGTTTAAAAAAATAAAAATAAAAAATTATAAATGAACATGAATTTTGCCCCCATTTCTAAATAAAGACGAAAAAATTGAATTAAATTTAAAATTTTAGGAAATTATAGGTACCGATTTTTATTTTTTTTGTTATTTTTCTGAGCCCTAACAGATCCGTTCCTATAAAATTAGTTATTATATTTTGTTTATATTTCAATCTAAAGTATGTTATTTATCAATAATGCTCAAGATTAGTTGTTTACATTTTGATCTAATTAAGCTTCTTATTTGTTACTAATGCACAAGATTAATTTTTTACATTTCCATATAAACATGTTATTTATTGTTTTGTGATGAAGATTGATGTTAATGGTTGTTATTAATGTTAATTAGAGATGATATACTTAACAAAAGAAAACTTATTAAACCAGTCTAAGTTGAACCGATTCAAATCACTAAACTAACCTATGCTACAAGCAAAAATTTAACTTTTAACAATGGAATTATTCTAGTGAGTTAAATTTTCATTTTGAATACATAAATAATCAATAATTTATTTGGGATATTTTAAAAAATATATATTATAATTTTTTTTATTGTTTATTTTAAGACTATGTAAGAAATTATTCATTCACTCTCAGAAACACACTTATTAAAACTATTGATGCAACAGTTGAAAGCATGCATTGTTAATTTATTTGAAAAGTATGCCTCCTTCTGTGTATATTGTATATATAAAATTATTATAATTGTTTAGTATGTAGTAATTTTATATAAAATTATTAATAATTAATCTGTTTTTGGTATGGGGATTATTATAGTTAACTAAATTAACTTATTTCATATTTTGATGTCCAATTATAAATAATAAAGTAAATGTAAAATTAATAAAATTCGAAAACAATTTTATTGAATTTTTAACTATAATATATTTCTAAATTTGATGATAGTTAGACAACTAGAATTGAATGAAGTAACAAAATTTTCAATTTATAAAAGCTAGCTATATATTTACAAACCAAGTAAATCATCTTTATTTTTAAAAAAATAATTGTAATTTCATAACTAATTTAAAAAATAAAAATGATTTCATTTCTGTACCAAATTTGAATATTTGAATAAGGCCATTGAATGGGGTAGTTGAGAAATAGTCCTCGAAAATAGCATTAGCTGTGTTGCATAGTTGTTAAATAAAATATATTTTTATAAATATATAAAGTTGACAAAACCACATTCTTACCTTTTCACGTTATTAATAATGTCATTGACCTCATGATAAGTTAAGTTGGTAACTGACATAAAAAGGAGAGTTGTAATAACTTCACATCAATGAGAAATAAAAGTAATTTTAAAAGTCAAAATATATATATATATATATATATATGTAATATAAATAAATTCATTAATATATTTATAGTCACAATTATACCCTCAATTCAATTCGAGTGTCCCCAGATTTTTTTACTTTTAAGTTATTCTAAATCAGTTTTACAGACACAAATATTGATTTGATGTGTAATTTTAAATTATTTTATTATTAAAATTTTAAATTAATCTCACTTTTTCATTAATAAGGATTGACCAGTCTCATTTCAAAAAATATTATTTCTTTCTACCTCTTATTCCTAATATCATTTGAATTTTTTTTTATCAAAAAAATTCTCCCACTCTCAAAATCATCATCAATTGATTACCTTTTTAAATAACCAAGTTGAAAAAAATCCTAATCCTAACCAAATCTATTTATTTTCTAAGAACCAATAATAATAATAATAAAATTATTTATTTTTTTGAAGTGATTAAAGTACTATAATATCATATTCCATTTAAAATATTTTAATTTTAATCAATGAATTATAAAAAAAAGTTTCATGAAAAATTGATATAAAAATTCAAAATCTAACATACTCTTCATGTCAATTTAACATAAAAAAAAACTTTCCTAAATGACATTTGATTCTAATTATAAACGACCTAAATTAAAATATGAACATGTGGTAAAAACTTCCTAAAATAAAATAAAAATAAAAAGACTTCTGTTTTGAACGATTTTTTTCAGTGTTTTCTTCGGGACCATGCTTCCGCAAGACCGTTTACAAAAGAAATGATGCTGAAATCGTAGACTATTCATAACCAATCTACAACAAGTATATTTGTAAAGAAATCATAAAAAAATAAATTACATGCAGATAGCTCCAACTGTTTCCTAGTCCTACGGAACAATATTCATTTTCGCAAATCATAAACTAAACCAAAGTTCTCGATTCGCAGTAATCTAACAGTTATGTCCATAGAAGAAGAAGAAGAAGAAACAACCATTGCCATTGCCAAAATAGTGAAAAGGGCATCCTGCAATCGAGCAGTTGTTTACAAATATTTAAGATTTTAGTCCAAAAGACGAGCCTTTGTGGATCGGACAAAAGGGGATTAAAGCAAAATAAGAATCAGGTAATACTTTCCTGTTTAGGGTTTCCACAATTTCATGGTGCTTTCTTCGCTATATGTAGCAGCAAGATTTCTGTGGGGATGGTGAGTGATGCCTATAACATCCTTATCATGCACCTGCAATAGTATTTTTAAATACAAAGGGACATTTTAGTAAACCTAAATAATCCATATAAATGACCTACTTTTTCATAAACAATATTTTGATTTAATAACCTTCAAATAATCCACGTAACCCCCACATCAAACATGAAATGATATATTGAATACCAAAATGACATATCGATGTCTTACCTTCATGAGATGCTCAAGTTTACCAGATTGATAACTGAAGCAGTACATATTTCTGCAAACAATTAAAAGTTAAATAATTAACAACAAACGTGATTCACAAGGTGCGGGAATAAATATATCAACTTCTCGATTATTGTTATATATACCTGTCTTCACCAACACAATAAATCCATTCTCCTTTAGGTGATAGGCAAGCTGCTACAAAGTCTCCACCCTCTCTTTTACCGGAAGAGAAACTCTTTACAACCTGTCCAACATATAATGGTTCAGTGTTTTTTTATAAGGATAATTCTCTTTCAATATGTTTAAGAAAACAAAAAACAAGCATTTGAATATTCAAATTTGATTTGACATACCTGTCCTTGAAGCGTCATGAGGTAAATTGATGATGTCTTGTTACATACGATAATATGGTCGGGATTTTTGGGGAAAAGGAGAACGGAGTTCACAGAAGCATCTCCCCCCTAGTAAGGTCCAAGAACAAAAGATACTCAAAAATAGTTAACCATCAAAGCTTCATATCAAATCAAAATTCAAACCTAGTAAAAAAAAAGTTTAGTCGACAAGAAAATATTACCCTTAACGGGGGTGGAGGCTTGAATGTTTGCAGACAGTCTGTAGTCTTCACATCCCAAACCTGCACAAAGCAACCAACTCAAAAAGTAGAACAACCAACAGATTTTGTAATGGCTATGATTTGTGGAGGCAACCAACCTTAACAGTACAATCACTAGAGGCGGTAATAACACGAGTCCCATCACTTGTGAAGATCGCATCATTCACATAGGAAGTATGACCACGAAACTCCTTTAGCAATTTCCCCGACTTAAGGCCATGGATTCTATATTGAAAACCGAAAAGGTGACATCGCGATTAATAAAATGGAAAACAGGTTTTCAACATTTATGATGTCAAAATTCAAGGAAGCGGAAAAGGATTTCTATACAAGGTTTATAACTGCAGCATAAAATTCAGTAGTACACCATGTACAGTTGATAACTCTAATTTAAGATTGAGGGGTTGATCGATAAGTTTTATTCAGTGTGCTGTTCTTATAACATGTCAAGCATTTAAATCAGTAACCTTGCACCAACTAATATCACACCACAAATTCTCCACAACCACCACACACCATTTATTTATAACTACTTACAAAACAGCCCAAGTCTGAAGCTCTAAGCATTATTTGATGTGGGTTTATTTGAGATTAATTCCATATAAACCATTATCCAATTGACTTATTTATCAATTCATCAATCAAAATACCCTCTGTCTGAAAATAATAATCATTATATATTTATACCCCTCGTGTCTTACATCAAACAAGGTTATTTGGAAATAACCACTTGGTTATTCAAATAACCCTAGATCAACAAGGCCCTAATACTTAACCGTGAAAGTTCTAACCATCCAGTAGTCAAGCAATACAGACTATCAATCATTTAGGTAGATAAACCTGGCTGTGCTGTCAAATGAGGCGCTTAGCAGTTGGGTTCCATCCCTAGAAAACACGAGACTAGTAACCCCTTGAGAATGAGCATGCTCCAGACGTCGCAGACACTGACCAGTTCTTATACGCCACACCTACAAGATCAGGTTAAACAACAAGGGAGAATACTTTCAATGATACACTTTTTCCAAACAATACTTTTACAGGTTCATGTTATAAGAATGAAATACAATAACACTTGCTTTAATCTTTCCATCTTGTGACCCAGATGCAAGCATCTCAGAATCTCTGCTAAAATCAACACAAAGAACCGCATCATCATGCATCATAAATGTCTCCTGCGAACAAATGAAAATTTTGATATCATGAGAATATTTCAGGAGAAAGGTTAATTTTAATTTAAGCATCCAGAAATGCAAGATATTCACATCAGCTTGGTACTGAAGATCCTTCTTTAGTTTACCAGTCATGTAATCCCAAACCTGAGGATCACAAAAATAATTGGAGACTGTTCAGATATTAACAAATAACTACTGAATACCAAGCACCAAATATTACTATGCATACCTCAATAAATCCATCAACAGAGCAAGATACAAGGAACTGCCCATCTGGAGAAAAACGAGCACATTCGGGGTGACTCTTTTTTCCAAACTGTAGCAAGAAGGCATACCAATTAAAAGGATGTCAAAAATTAAAACTAGCATTGCCAATTTTAGTTGCAGAAGCCAAAAAGGTAAACATGACATGTCAATTCACCAAACAAGAGTTTTTCTCACAAAATGAAAAGATATTTAACATCAGATAAATGGTGGTTCAGTAAGTACATTTCTATTAAACAGGATCAATGATCAAAACCAATTGTAAACATAGTTACTTAATCAAGCTAGTAGGGAAGATTAACACAAAAATGTTTTTCACATGACACTGACAAACGAATGAAAATACAGAAGAAGAACTTCACCTTAATAGTATGCCCTATAGTTGTTGGATACATATCTTCTACATCTTGTTTCATAGCAGCCGTTCCTCTGAACAAATCGAACTGTGTTCCTTGAGGCAGCATCCCTACAAGATGAAACCAAGGAATAAAACATATGCTTCTCTAGGATTTCAAAATAGTTTTGTTCCAAATACAGTCTCTGGAAAGTAGAGAGAGAAAACTAGAAAAAAACGTTAACTGGGGGCTAAAATAAAAAGGGGGGAAAACAGCTTAATATACTATCTTCCCATGGAGGACAAAATATGAACAAATGTTTTGGAACTATACAGCCACTTAGAGTGTCTTTCATATGCAAATAATATCCATATTAACAATAAAAGATGGTGAACAACAAAATATGAGCACACAAAATTATAAGAATTGCACCAACAAAGTGTATAGCGAAAGTTTCCAATTTGCTTAAGGGAACTCATCTAGGCATATTTTATCCTCCCAGAACATGTATTATACATTCTTTGTGTAACAGTTAATTTACCAATCGAAATGTTGCAAGTATTTAATCAAAAAGTGGCATAGAATTGACAAATGACGATCAATATAGAAAAAGTTGCAATATTCATCATATAGAAGTTAAGAGTAATATTAAACAACCTTGGTGTTGTTGCCATTTCAGAGATTGGCCAATTAAAGCCATTAAGCGTGAGGGTGGGACCACTGAGACCTCCGCAGCGAGAGCTGAAAATAAAAGAGAAGAAAATATGTTATAAGAACAGTGAAGATATACAAGCCCTTGCAAACATAACTCTCTCTCTTTCCAAGCACAAGACAATGGCAAAAGGTTAGCGTAAGCAGTTAACTGAACAGAGTCAAGTTTAAATAGTAAGTGAACCTCATCCTTAACCTGGAAATTATGAAATGGGATTAAGTACGCACATCTGAACTACTCCAAATTTAATTTCATGTGAACTTTTCTATTTGTTGCACAAAAAAATATATCTAAAAGGCCTCGTGAACACCTTTGGAGATGTTCAAAACATTATGATTAATGGGCTTTTACTAAGGCTCTTCAGTAAGGGGAGATTACCCATTATGTGGATTGTGAAGTTATTTTGTGATGTTTAAATAATTATAGAATATTAATAAAAAAAGGTCTTAATAATACATGATTTTATACCGTGGAATAAATCGAATTAGAGACAAACAATATTATTCATAAAGGAAAATCTAACGATAGATTTTATAATAAACCAAGAGCTTATTTGATCTCTATTTTGATACTGTGAAACTAATAGGCCAAAAAAATATATTACCTACACATTATTTTTTATTTATATAATATTTTAAAAGAGCGGTCACAAAATAACTTATAATCCAAATCAAGTTCAAACAACCTCCAAATAAAAGATTAAATTAGACAATCCATAAATTAACAAGCAGGGACTTAAGGACTGAATTCCTCATTGCATGTTTACCAGTGTATAGCAAAAACAATAATTTCCTTAATTATTACAGTCTCACAAATATTGCAATTAAAATATACAGGTGCATAGAAGAAAAGATAAATAGGGAGATAAACCTTGAGATATCAATGCTCGCCGTTTCTCTTTTGTTGATTCCTGATATGCCTGCATGTAATTTACAAAATATTAGCTCTTGATGCAGACTTAGTCAACAACACAGAGAAGTACAACTATACAGTCTGTACAAGAATACACCAACTATAACAATTTTGTGAATGATGAGTAATGAACACATTTTTACTTGATGTAATACAAAAAATAAATAAATAAATTGATGTTACTTCATTAGAATGTAAAAGGATTTGTGACATAAAATGGGACAAACAGGGTAACCCATATTTAAGAAATTACATTAATATTAAATATGATAGTTTCTTCACATTTTTAATACATTATCACTAAATTTATTATTGTTGTCACATCTTTACTAGACTACTGATACAGGTGGTTTAGCTTCACCCATAAGAAGGATTAAACAATAGAAAACTGAGCGAGAAAATGTTAAACAATTAAACCATTATCTCTTAGTCTTAAATTTGCGGATATGACTAAGGAGTAAAATTAACAATATTTTGTTTTTCATAGGACCAAAGTGAATAAGTACAGATAAGATAAGATATGCAGTTCATGTGCACATGAAGTCAGAACATCTAAAGGAGAGTACATAAATGACATAATCCTTTGAAAAATAAATCTTATAAGCATCATACAGCTGCAAGTGGTTTTCATGTTCAGATAAATATCTGTTCAACAAGACAATCATCACATAATTATCTCAAGGACTGCACTAACACAGTTGAAAAGTTCTCTAGGGACGAGGAAAGCTAACCTCATTTGGATCAAAATATGTCCTTACTAGAAGGTGCTCAAGTCGCAGGTACCTTTCTGGTTGCTCCTGTTTCATGACACCCATTACTTGGGTTTGTCTCAAAATAGCACGAGCAGTATCCAACTCCCGAAGTTCAATCATTTCCAAAACAATCTGGTGAACAGAAGATTATCTTGAGAGAGGAAGAGATGACTGAAGATCAAATCACACAAGGAACAGACATTATCTGTATTAACTCTTTTAACAAATGACTGGAAAAAAACATGATGTGTACACTTACTCTAAGGCAGGATCACGTATATTTTTTATTTGTAAATATAGCTACTAACCAGATCCACATTGAAAAACTTTCACTAAAGTAGGATAGCCAAAGTAAAGATAGAAAGAAAGACAATAACAAGTAGCATGAATTGAACTTACTTGTTCATATAAATCTTCCAGATTCTTTCTTGGAAGCTTAAGTTGTGCCACTTGAGGCAGTATGGCATCCCATCTACCACTGTTGATATCAGCAACAAAGGTTTCAAGGCTATCAACTGTGTTCAGAGAAACTTGACACTCATTCTGCAATGTTTGAAATGTTTGGTGCAAGGAATTCTCTTTGCAGAACTGAAGAACTATCTTAATCACACTGCAAGATAAAATTGAGAAACTAAATTATTAGACGATCCTAAATAAACCATAAAATTCAAAGGAAGACAAAAATATCAATATTTAAGCAATAAAGCAAAACAGATAAAACATCATCGGCGAATGGTGTTATTGAAGAAAATGCAGAAAAAAGTGACGCCAGTACAGGATAACATGGAAGCTTCAGCTCTTTCTAGTTTCTACAGGTAAAGCATATGGCGATAGGTACTTAAAAGATGTTTATCTACAAATAAATGAAGAGAACTTACTCCCGAGCTTCAATTTCCAAAGTAGACATCACATAACCTAATCAATACCTGGAGTTTCAGATGGATAAATAATTAGCACACATATATAGGGAGAGAGAAACAAAGTCGGAAATGTTAAAAAGACATACCACAAGAGAAGGTAGGAGATTTGAGTTTGAAAGAGAGTAATCAATTCAAGATATACAGTCCACCGGATGATACGGCTGGAAGTGTGCGGCTGAGAAAGAATGAGGTCGTCGCCGGAGGCGGAAATGTATGGTTAGGTTGGAGATGGAGAGAAAACGCACAAATGGTGGCTCTGGTAATCCGGTCTAGGAGTCGACGATGGAAGAGCCGGCTATGGATTGCCCTCCGATTCTTGTGTTTTCTGAAACGTTCATTTCAGACCTAAATTTCATCTTTTATTAAAATTTTGACTTAAACTTTTTTTTTATAATTTTTTTGTGAGGAATTATTTACCTATTGATTAAAACCAAAATCAATAATTGGTAATTTACCTAAAAATAAAACTCTACCTAAAATATTCTCCAAAAACGAACTCATTTGAGATCTTAAACGATGATGGTTGAAGTAGAGTAAGACAAACGAACCAATGAAACGATATCAAAAAAAAATTTACAAAAAAATTTGAGCGACAGTTAAAAATATCTCAAAGGTTAATAAACAACGCCGAAAAATGTGTGAAAATGGATAATCTATATATATATGGCCGAAATAGTGAAAAATACGTATAAATCATGAGAGGATACATGTAAGGGTGTGTTTGATGAGGGGAATTAGAATTGGAATTGGCATTGGAATTCTAATTCCAATTCCATGAGAATTGGCATTGAATTACAATTCAATTCCTATGTTTGGAAAAATGATAGAATTGTAATTCAATTCCAATTTCAATGTTTGTAAAATAAAATATCGGTTCAAAATGTTAACTTTTAAAATATGTTTTCACGTTTTGGCACACATTTAATACGTTTTTGACATTTTTTCATATTTTCACACGTTTTTCACACATTTTAACACGTTTTTCACATTTTCACACGTTTTTCACGTTTTCACACGTTTTAACACGTTTTTCACGTTTTTCAAACGTTTTTCACGTTTTTCAAACGTTTTTCACACGTTTTTCACGTTTTCACACGTTTTTCATGTTTTTCACACATTTTTTACACGTTTTCACGTTTTAACACGTTTTAACACGTTTTAACACGTTTTCACACGTTTTTCACGTTTTCACACATTTATCACGTTTTTCACACGTGTTTCACACGTTTTTCATGTTATTACATTTTTCACACGTTTTAACACGTTTTTCATATTTTTCACATTTTCACACGTTTTTACACGTTTTAACACATTTTTCACGTTTTTCACACGTTTTAACAAGTTTTTCACGTTTTTCACACATTTTTCATGTTTTTTTACACATTTTTCACACATTTTAACACGTTTTTCACGTTTTCACACGTTTTAACGCGTTTTTCACGTTTTTACACGTTTTCACGTTTTTTCACACGTTTTCACGTTTTTTCACACGTTTTTCACATTTTGGCATATTTAACATATTTTTGACATTTTTAATATGTTTAACATGTTTTTCACACGTTTTGATAGGTTTAAAACGTGTTAAACCTATCAAAAACGTAAAAACGTGTTAAACGTATCAAAAATGTATTAAATGTGTCAAATAAGTGAAAAACTTGTTAAACGTGCCAAAACGTGAAAAACGTGTTAAACGTGTTAAATGTGTTTAAAATGTGTCAAACGTGTCAAAAACGTAAAAAACATGTGAAACGTGTCAACAACGTGTTAAACGTGTTAAAAACGTTTTAAACGTGTTAAAAATATGAAAACGTGTTAAATGTTCCAAACATGTGAAAAACTTGTTTAACATGCCAAAAAGTGAAAAACGTGTTAAACGTGTCAAAAATGTGGTAAACGTGTCAAAAACGTAAAAAAAAGTGTTAAATGTGTTAAAAACGTGAAAACATGTTAAACGTGTCAAAAACATAAAAAAATGTGTTAAATGTGTCAAAAACGTAAAAACGTGTTAAACGTGTCAAAAACGTGTTAAAGATGTGAAAAACTTGTTAAACGTGCCAAAACGTGTTAAACGTGTCAAAAATGTGGTAAACGTGTCAAAAACGTAAAAAACGTGTTAAATGTGTCAAAAACGTGAAAACGTGTTAAACGTGTCAAAAACGTGTTAAATATGTGAAAAACTTGTTAAACGTTCCAAAACGTGTAAAACGTGTCAAAAATGTGGTAAACGTGTCAAAAACGTAAAAAAAACGTATTAAATGTGTCAAAAACGTGAAAACGCGTTAAACATGTCAAAAACGTAAAAAAATGTGTTAAATGTGTCAAAAACGTGTTAAACGCGTCAAAAACGTGTTAAATATGTGAAAAACTTGTTAAACGTGCCAAAACGTGCAAAATGTGCCAAAATATAAAAAACGTGTTAAACGTGTTAAAAATGTGAAAATCATGTTAAACGTGTCAAAGACGTGAAAAACGTGTTAAATGTGTCAAAAACGTGTTAAACATGTCAAGGACGTGAAAAACGTGTTAAATGTATTAAACGTGTTAAAAACGTGTTAAACGTGTTAAACGTGTTTAAAACGTGAAAATCATGTTAAATGTGTCAAAAACGTGTTAGACGTGTTAAGGACGTGAAAAACGTGTTAAATGTGTCAAAAACGTGTTAAACGTGCCAAAAACGTGTTAAACGTGCCAAAAACGTATTAAACGTGCCAAAATATGAAAATATGATAAACGTGTAAAAAAACGTGTTAAAAACATGTAAAACGTGTTTAATGTGTGAAAAACGTGTTAAACATGTCAAAAACATGAAAAACGTGTTAATTTGGAATTACAATTCCGACCTAAAAAGATAGAAATTGAGAACTATCAAATTACACTATATTGAATTCCATTGGAATTCTAATTCCAATTCCAATTCTTAATATTAAAGTGTCTAACAAACATAAGAATTTGAATTGGACCCTCCAATTCCAATTCCAATGCCAATTCCAGGTCATCAAACACACCTTAAGAGATTTTTCATATGAAAGATCAAATCGAGTAAATTTTTTATTGAAAAAATGAAAAATAACTTTAGATCTAATTATTTCGTCTCATTTGCTACTAGGAAAGGGACGGAAACATATTCGAGAAAGGATCAACAACACAATCGAAGGATATGAACAACAAACGACCCACCAACGATTAAAATATTATTCGAACTATAAAAATTCGAGACGAAAAAACCGATATGACTAAATAAGACGCTAAGCCGAACAAAACGCAACATCAACTCAAATATAAGTGATAAAAAAAAAACAAGACACTCTTTAATACTAAAAAAAACGGACCACTTACCATGATTGTTTTTCTATAGAAAAACTAAAAGATTTGTGACTACAAAATTTTCAGACATAATATTCTACATGTATCTTAAAATTATTTAATAATTGTTTGAATATACTAACCTATATATTTTAACATGCTTTAAAATTTTAAACTGATTTTAAAATAATGAATTGAACAAAATCAAATACAAAAATATCCATATAATAACAATTTAAAATAAAAATATTATTATATAAAAATATAAAATCAAATTGGTATATTTACAACTCACTAAGGTACAGAACAAAAGTCACAGTTTTCAATAATCATAATGGGTATATTGTTTAAAGTATTCAAATTTGCAGTGTTATTCGTTTATTAAAATTTTCTTCAACTTTATTTTATTTATAAATAAATATGATAGGTCTAAACTAAAAATTTAAAACAAATACATTAGTTTTTTTATTTGAAAAGGAGTTTCAAAATATTAATATAGAGTGAACTGTTATTTACAAATGAAAATTATACTGAAAAATCAAAATAAATACACTAGTTAGCATGAACATATAAAAAAAAATACAAATGGATGTCGATAATCATTTAAGCGCGTACACATATAAGTCATGTTAAAAATTATAAAGGAACATCAATAACCATTTAATGACATATGCATAAAATTAATGATATACTTCTAAACTAGCGTGTATCCCGTACATTTTGCACAAGTAATAATATAAAAAAATCGTGAAAAAAATATTACGGTAAATTTTTTATGGACGGGTCAACCCACAATCTGGCCCAAGTATCCATTTACTCTCACATATATCCAAATTAACCACAACTTTCGACTCGACAATCCGGACACTTTAAAAATTAAGCATCATTATATATATATAGATTAGTTAGTTAAAAAATTAAACTTATATTGTTAAAATGTCACGCGTTTATCAAATTTTGGGTTGAATTTAAAATATAAAGTGTTATTAGTCTAGTTGATTAAAAGGTTATACTTGTTTGGTTAGGTTACAAGTTCGAACTATACCTATAACATTTTTAATTTTATTTTTAACCGTTTTAAGTTTATGGGCGGGTCAACCCACAATCCGACCCAAGTATCTATTTACTCTCATATATATCCAAAATAACCACAACTCTCGACCCGATAATCCGAACATTTTAAAAATTAAGCATCATTATATATATATATATATATATATATATATATATATATATATATATATATATATATATATATATATATATATATATATATATATATATATATATATATATATATATATATATATATATATATATATATATATAACAGTCTTCAAATTTTTATTCATAAAAAAATTTGTATTTTAAATATGTAATTAAGAAAAGTGGAGACTTATATCTTAAAGATAATAGAGCCCAGTTACTTGTGACTTACAAAAAGTAATTAAAAATTTAACATAAGAGTTGGCCCAATTTTTTATTTTATAAGATAATGAACGGTTCTTGGCAATAGTTTATTGTCTTGATTGTGATAATTTTGATAAGGTTAATTTTTTATTGTCCTATTTTGAACCCATTTTAACATTTGTGTTAAATCATTACAATAATTTATAATATTAATTTTGTAGTTTGAGATTTTATACAAATAAATTTAGATTAACTGAATTTCTTTATTTTTATTTTAATATAATTTAATTGATTATTACAACTTATTTTAATACATTTTAAGTAACTATTTTTTTTAATATGTTTTAAGTGACGTAAATAGCTTTATTGTTTACAAAGCACTTCAACTTAAAACATTTTGACATTTTGAATTTATGATTCGGTTTATGTTCAAATCTCACCTCAACTAATCTTCAAGCCTGTAATTCAGTCTATGTTTTGGAATAAATTTGTCCAATCTCACCTCAATTAATCCTCTAAAACCCTTCAATAGTAACCCCTTCAATAATTTCAGATACCCGAGAAATTTGAGATCACAAGGAAACCGATGATTCATCTATGTTTCGGAATAAATTTATCCAATCTCACCTCAACTAATCCACAAAAACCCTTCAATGGTAACCCCAATCTCT
Source organism: Impatiens glandulifera (assembly GCF_907164915.1). Classification (NCBI taxonomy): domain Eukaryota; kingdom Viridiplantae; phylum Streptophyta; class Magnoliopsida; order Ericales; family Balsaminaceae; genus Impatiens; species Impatiens glandulifera. The sequence goes on from NC_061863.1 coordinate 3,363,810, forward strand.
TTGTTATTTATATCAAAAACGCAAAGTTCTTTCTATACGTTAATCAAAACGAAAACTAGCTAGTGAAACGAAAACTGACTGTGCCCTGTTATTATTATCATGGAATTTGAGCAATTTCAAGAAGAATTTTATGCAGAGATTGTGGCTTTGAAAAGAATGGACAATGATCACTGCCTTTAATCTTGAAAACTCCTTCAGGTGGATTCTCTCTAACCATCTTCTCTTGAACATCGGCCGAAAGTGCATTATCCTCTAGTGTTTGAATGTAAAACCGCCTGCCAATCCCATAATTTTCTATCGATAGAGAAGCTTTCTCCATCAGTGGCTGAAGAGGAATTGGCCTCATTGAAACCATTGCTAAGGCCACATCCTGATAACAAGTTGAGAACATAATCAGGATGAATTTGACAAAATCGTGTATATGGACATGGAAATTGAACTATTTTAATTACCTTGGAAGGAGATTGATGAAAGTATAACCCTTTTAACTGTTCTTTTTCAAACATTAATCCAGTTGGGGGTTTGTCTTTGCCATTCCCATAAGTTAAGAATTTTGATTCCTGCAAGAAGAGATCTGCAGATCCAAGCTGCAGCCAGAAAATGATTTGTATGAAAATAGAATCACCAAGAAATCAAAGAGCTTGTTTGATATGGTTTATTTGAAATCATTCAATCATCAGATTTTGTAGGTAAAAAGACTTAAAAGGGTTTATTAATATATAATCAATGGAAAAAAAAAAGAGAAATAGAGACTATTTTAATATTTTGGTTAATAATTTGATTGATGAGAGGATGAACGAAAAGATGGTGGATTATTTGGAGATTATTCAAATAACCTAATCCGAACAAGAAAAAACAGTTTTTAAATAAACATATTGTCTTTATTTAGATTATTTTGATAAAATGATCAAAATATCCTTCATATAAAATTTTAAAATGTTATAAAAGTAAAGTATACTTGGCCATTTTAGTTGATAATTTGATGAATGAAATGATTGACGACGAGATAAGTTTATTTTGATTAAATCCAATCAAATAAACCATCAACTGATTGTTCTTATCAAATCATCAACTAAAATACCAAAACAATCTTACTCTACTTTAATTATTATAGTATTTTAAAATTTAAATATTGAGGATATTTTGTTCATTCTCAAATCATTCAAATAAAAACTTTGGTATTGAAAAAAATTAGTTCATTATTTTTTGCAAAAAAAAGGATCAAACCAGCTCAAAAACAACCTTACTTGATTTTTTATAATGTTTTACAATAAATATTAATATTTGGATCATTTTAACTAAATGTCCAAATAAACCATATTTACATCAAGATTTGTTTGAAAAGAAAAACAAGATCAAACAGGCTATAGATTGATCTTTTATCATTGGACATGAAATCTGGTATAATACAAAATGCTACAATCTGACTAGACACATACCTCTTCGGCGAAGACATCGAAAGGTTTCTGGCCATTGGATACCATCGTAGCGCAAAGAAAAATTGCTTTCGAGATTTTGTTCGAGAAATGTTCTAGAGCATAAGAGATACAAGCTCCTCCACTGCTGTGACCAACTAAAATAACCTTTCCATCATCCTCTTGAAGGTTTTCAAGGTATTTGATTAAGGGTTTCGCATAATCAGCCATGGTGGTTATGTTGTTTGGATCGGTCAAGTCGATTCCAGATCCAGAAAGATCCAATGCTGTTGGGAGTAATCCAGATTCCTCCAATAGAGCAATAGTTTTGTACCAACACCAAGCTCCAAATCCTTCTCCATGTACTAAAACAATTCTCTTTTCTTTTATTGATTCCAAGAATTCTGAAAGCTGCATAAAACAAGATAATGGCAAATTCTTAAGGCTCATTCTTCTGTAGCATCAAATAAGATATAATCAAAATTGTAATATGATGGAACGAAAAAAAAAAAAAAAGATATATTTTTTGTTAATCCGGGTCATGACCCACTACTTCATCCTATGACCTTTGGACCTATTGAATGCAAAGAAACAAAGATTTCACACATTTGTGAAGAAAAAATGGAAAACTCTTCTTGAAGAAACACTATAACTATAAGGGAAGGAGATTCTCCAGAAAGTATTATCCATCAATACAAATCGATTATCGAAAGATGTGATTGGAGAATAGAAAATGGAAGATTATCGGAGACACCAATTCATCTTATGGCTAACATTCATGGGAAAGTTCTTGACAAAAGATAAGTTGTAAATTGAAATTAGTTGAAGATGTTTCATGTCAATTATGCAGAGGTTAGCATTCAAACTCATCTGAACCGCAATAACGATCCAATCTGAACCAAAAAACATTTCATCCACCCGATACAGACTGTAACATTATCTTTTCAAATAACCGAACTAATCTATGTAAGAATTCTATTTTACAGATACACTTGTAGAGGTGAGCATTCAAACTCATCTGAAACCACCATACTGATCAACCAAAAATCATTTCATCCACCCGATACAGAGCATTGGTTAGTAACATTATCTTTTCAAATAATCGAACTATGTAAGAATTTCATTTTACAGATAATATCAACTTGTGAGACCAGAGTTAATAAAACCAACTGATCATCAAATCAACATGTCTAGATATAGTATAATCTACATACTAGGGCATAATTTAATTTTTTTTTTATAAAAAAGCGACCCAATCTAATATAATTGATGTAATTAGAAGAAACAGTTCATGAATTTTAACAAATAAACAAAAAAAATCTCCTTTTGGGAAAAAAGGTAACCCTAAAAGTTCAAATCCCAGAAAGTAAAAAGTTGATCATGTCAGTTCTGATATGATTGATTTCTTATTCAAACCATCATTTTCAACCTATTTCAGTCTAACATTACCAACAAGAATCATGACTCACCGGTTTTCCATTCGAGAACGACTCAGAAAGATCACGGCGCCGTGAACCAGTAGCGGATCCAATACGGCGGGACATTGATCCATTATCGAACCTCTGAGATGTAAGCCGCTGCTGATGCTGTTGTACGACGATAGACAATGCCTGTCTATGCAAAATTTCCTCTTCCGTAAGCATTTTCCGACTGCTCCTGGAAGTTTTAACACCGCCATTGTCGTACTTGTCTTTCTTCGACATGCAAATGATTCGATTTCCCATCTTTCCGGCGATTTCTCAGAGACTCTAGAACTAGAGAAGATGTGAATAAATATACTCCGGCGGGGTATGAAAGTCAAAGATGACGCATCTGCAAACAGTAGAAAACCAATCCAGTGGAGAGAGAAATGGCCAGCGATTTCTGGATTTGGGGAGTAAATAAGGGTGATGAAGACAAGCAATTTTCGGTGCCGTCATCTCTAGTTTGACTAACGCAAGCTTGCGATCACCGATCAGTCTTTTCTCTCACATTAGGAAACCCTTATTTCAACGCCTAGTTAAATACTCCTCAATTTAATGCTTTTCAAATTAAAGTTTTGGCCCCCTATGTCTAACAAAAATATTATATATAATATTGCATTATTTTTAAGAATTTTTTAAAATCATTTTTTATTTATTTTAATGTTGGGATTTATTTAGGTTGACAATTTGGGTCCGTTTCTGGTTGGCAGGTTCGAACAAGTTGAACGATATTAACTTGATCTTGATTTGTTTAATAATTTAGGTCAAAATTTTTAATCGGAATATAACATGTTATTTGTGATTAACCTGAACCTGACTCGTTTGACCCGATTTATCTAACTCAACTTGAATCAAACCCGATGTAATTAATTCATATTTCTGTTTCAAATTAAAATAACATCAACACAAAACAAAAATTAAGTTAAATCATAAATCCGTTTATAAAAAAATTTACAAAAGAAATTGAGTGAGTGTATATTAAAGAATAACAAAAAAACTCAACAAAAAAACTTGTAAACGGATTATCGGGTCTATTTTGGGTCATTTTTTATCGACTCGATTTTGATATATTTATTAATCATGTTACACAGGTTAATTTTGATCCGAATAAAAAAATACATGATCATAACCTGAAATTTTGGTATTCGGTTCGGGTCGTGTTTTGGTGTCAGGTCCAAAATTGACGGCCCTAAATTTATTGGGTGATGTCCGAGTCTTTGGTAGTTGTTGGGAAGTTTAAAATTACGTGGTTAATATAATAGACCTACGTAGAGTTATTATTCAATTTTTTTTTTGTGAACTTTCAATGACCGTACTCATCTAATGCGTAGTATTCATAATGCTATTATTATTATTATTATGTTTTCTAATATTTGTTCTAGAAAGTCGATAGAGTCCGTCGGGGAGTTAATCGTTCTTTTTGAAGACTTACGAGCCCGATAACCTATAAAATATTGTTTTTTCTCTTTCATGTCATTCTATAGGCTTATTGTATTTGTACAAATTATTTGATTAAAATAGAAGATAATGGATGAATTCACTAAAATAATTGAAATGGTACGCCTTTTGTTGAAAAGAATGATAAAAATAAAAAAGTATTTGGTTAAAAAGTTTAGGAATAATTTTTTTGAAATCATATATATATAAATTAAAAATTTAGGGTTTAGAACTCATTCCCACCTTACACTAATATTTTTTTTAATAATCAAAATCTATTAATTAAGTTATCAATTGTATACCATGTCACTTCGTTTATTATCTTTATTCAACCATAGAAAATGTTATCATATGTAATAATATAATGTAATATTATATCTATTTCTTTATATTAATAATTCAACGTCACCACCTCATTGTTTATTCCTCTTTCTTCCTTCATTAAAAATGCTATCATATATAATAATATATTGTGATACTATATCTATTTGTTTTTATATTAATAATATTTTGTATATAAATTATTCAACAATCCCTCCTCCTTACCTATAACTATTCTTCTCAACTATTTAAATTCAATTTTTCATTCTTGATTTTTCATTACTCAACCACCAAAATATGAGCTATTCAGATCCAATCGTTCTCGATATCAACAATGAATTTACACCTTTTCTTTTTGGATAATTTTAATGCAGATTTCACAATCATTGCAAATGTCATGAAAAAAACAAATTCACAAGAAAAAATGGCTTGAGAAAGAATAAAAAATGTGATTGTTGAGCTAATTATCCCTTTGTAGTTAAATGTCTTTAAAGCAATTAAGCAACTAATATACTCACTATATATAACTAAGGACAAGTTTGATGTGTTGTTAAGTCTTCTTTTGGAGGGACAAAGGAATTACGTGATTAGTCTACTCGTTTCCTCCCAAAATATGCAGATAACAAGGTTATATTTCTTTTTGTTGGATTATGATTTATCATATTTTAGATATTACACTGTGTTTTTAGATCCAATCGGAAAAATATTATGTTATAGAATTTTTTTCAAAACAACGTAATGTAATTTTGGTGTCAAAATTTATAAAAAATTATCATATTTATTTTAAAGATAAATTTGATATTTATTAAATTGTATATCCAAATCTCTTGAAAATCAATTATCAATATTTGTAATTATACATAACTAGCATGTAGTTCGTGCATTTACACGAGTAATTATATAAAAATTGAAAAAAAAAATTACGGTTAAAATGCGATAGTATTTTTAATTCACTCTCATATATATATTCAAATTAATCATAACTCTCTATCCGACAATTCAGACACTTTGAAAATTAAACATCATATTATATTATATATATATATATTAATTAGTTAAAAAATTAAACTTATATAGTTAAAACGTCACGCGTTAATCAGATTTGGTTTTGAATTTAAAATATAAAGTTTTATTAGTCTAGTACTTATTTTTTTAGGTTGCAAGTTCGAAATATATCTATACCATTTTTTATTTTATTTTTAACCGTTTTAAGTTTATGGGTGAGTCAACCCACAATCCGATCCAAATATCCATTTACTCTCATACATATATCCAAATTAACCACAATTTTCGACCCGTCAATCCGGACACTTTGAAAATTAAACATCATTTTATATATATATATATATATATAGATTAGTTAGTTAAAAAGTTGAACTTATATTGTTAAAACGTTCCCGCGTTCATTAAATTTGGTGTTAAATTTAAAATATAAAGTCTTATTAGTCTAGTTGGTTAAAAAGTTATACTTGTTTTTGTTCTATTACAAGTTCGAAACATATTTATAGCATTTTTATTTTTATTTTTAACCGTTTTAAGTTTATAGATGGATCAACCCACAATCCGACCAAAATGTTCATCATTTATTCTCACATATATATCCAAATTAACCACAACTCTTGACATGACAATTCAGACACTTTGAAAATTAAGCATCATTATATATATATAGATTTAACTTATCAACAAATAAAAATATTGAAATGCTAAACCCTTCTAAGACTACTATCAAACTCATTCTAATTCCAGTATTTAAAACCAAACACCCCTTAAATTGGAGAGATCATGAATGATCATCTAGATATATCATACATATTAACATACTTAACCAATTAGATTATATAATTATTTAAAAAAAAAATACTATATCCATTTATTCATTATCACCTAAAATATAAATAGTTAAACAAAAATAAGAACAAAATTGTTTATTTTTGTTTAGGGTACTTAAAATCAAGAATGGAGCCAAATATTTGAAAAAATAGATATACAATGTTTATTTTAAAAATCACTAGACTAGACTACTACTCTATTATAAGTTTTGAAAACTTAACAATCTATAACACTAGTCAATACTGCCATAACCTATAAGCCCCACAACTCACACGCACCATTAACCTATCTTGATTAAAATAGAACCAACAACTCAGTAAAAAAAAAAAAGTAAAAAATATAATAACAGAAGTTATGATATTTAGATACACAAATGTTTTGTAAGTAGAATTTTTTATTGGACTTAAGCCCAATACAAACTTCTACATATCCACCAAGCCCACACCTCGTGGCAATATTAACTCATTGTTAATCAATTGCATGTATTAAATGATAAAAATATTTTAATATTTTAGAGAGTATAATTTATAATTTAAAATTATAACTTTAAATTATTATAGTTTAATTTATGTATTTTATTTATTTATTTATCATTTATATGCATTATTTTATATACTAACTATATTTTGTAAGAAATTACAATGTTATATGAATAGTGATTTAAAAATTATATTTATATCATATAAAGTAAAAAAATATAATTAGTCCTAATTGGAAACTATAAGAGACTTGTGTTTGAAAAAAATTAATTTAATTTAAATTAAATAATATTCTAAAGTATATTTTAATTAAATATATATTAACAAATTTAATAATATTTATCTACTTAAATTATTTATCCACTCAAAACAAACCTAATAAATTAATCTTATTATAATTTAATTTAATTTATTTTATTTTTATATAAAACAACATTTTCAAATATGCTTATATTACTAAGTAAGAAGACTGTCAGAACCCCGCCCTGGCCATAACAAAACGCCGAAAACGCTTACTTATCGCGTGAAATCTCGAGCTTATTGCACGCGCCCAGCGTTCTCCCCAAACCTCTGCTAATTCCCGAGCCTATCTATCTTCTTCATCTTCTTCATTCGTCACTCTCAAGAACATCACAGTCTCCGTTTTCTCTTCTTCTTCTTCTTCCGAATCGATTTGACTATGGAAAACCTAGCTTTATCTTTTCCATCTCCCAAAATGGTTCTAGGTTGTTCATTCAACCCTAAAGACGGCATTCTAAACAGAACCGCGTTTTCATTCCGCTCTCGCCAATTGTATAATCGAAGAAGAAGCTATGATATCAGCCGCCCATCTGTTTCTATTGTTTCAGCTGTTTCTTCTTCTACATCTCAGATAAGCAATGATCGACCTGCTCAAATAACTCTGAAAGTTGAAGGTAACTTACTCTCTCTTTTCTCCACAACTAACTCCCTCTTTAGAAGATCTCAGTTTACTTGAGGGTTGCAGGTCTTTTGAACCAGTAATTCGTTAAGATTCAGATATGATTCGAATTGTACAGCTCAATTCACATTAATGATTGAGATTTATAAGTTCGAACTGCTGAGTTGAAGTTAGAGGCATGTGATAGTTGCTCCTTGTTCATTTTTTATTCACTGTGGCCATGGTTTGGGGGATCATCATCTTCTTTCTCCTTTCCAAGTTGTAGAAATGAAACAGGAAAGCAAATTTAGATTTATTTGTGTGAACACAAAGAGAACGATAGATATTTGAATCTCCCTAAAGAATGTAACACTAAGTGGAGTGAAAAAGGTTTTTGAGGGAATAATCATAGTTGAGGTTTTCACTTAACCGTAGATTGTCCAAATAACTAGGAAAAGAGCTTGACTACAACACCCTATAACTGTCCTTCTAATTCTGCAAATATTTGGAGTAGAGTTTATAATTCAATTGCGATTAGATGATGGATTGAGATGACATGTTGATATTGTATTGGACCCTCTAAAAGACTATAGTTTTAATATTTTCACGGTTCCTGTATTCTATTTTTTGTATAATGCTTATAGATTGTGTAATGCTTTAGATGACATAAGATGGTTATCTGTGCTTCCTGCTATCATGTGCTTCAATATCTAATCTGTTTGAATTAATTTTGGAATCACATAATTATGATCCCAAAGCACTGCTTTTGATCAATTGACTTTACAGAAAAGTTAGATTCATTTTTTCATGACATTTGAATGTCAAGAAAAGGGAAATTTTGTTTCTTTCCTTAAAAAAGAAGTATAATGCAGTATCCTGTCTATAATGCAGCTTTACAGAAGCAGCAAATACCATGTTTCGCAAGCACTACTACTTCCAGTGGCCAAACTACTTCTTCCATTGCTGTTAACCCACAGCTTGTGGCTCGCCCCCCTCCATCAAATGTGTAATAATATTTTTCTATTTGCCCAAGTGTCCTTGTTTTGGAGTGCTTCTTATTATCACTTTTGATTTTTTTGTATTAGTATTTTGGGCTTATCTTGTTGTTTTCTAATTCTTTGCTTGGTTTTTAGAGGGTCTCCTCTCTTTTGGATTGGAGTTGGTGTTGGGCTTTCAGCATTTTTCTCATGGGTTAGTGATTTAATTTTATTTTGTTTGTAGTTGACCTTGTTTGTTACAAAATGTCTGATGTTCTGATTTTGGTTTTGACAACTGTATGATATTACAGGCTGCTGGATACTTGAAGGTGAGTATCAACCTATCTTGAGTCCACTCCGGTATCTTCTTTATTAGTCACTGTCCTTTCTTCAAACTTATAGCCATAATTAAGCAAGGATCACTATTAAAGATATACCACTTCTATCCAGAAATGGTAACTATTGTTTACTTCAGAAATGTAGATAGTACCAAAGTGTTGGAATGATTTCAACTGTCCAGTTTGCATTCTATGACATGTCCTTATTTGTGAGGAATTGTCACTGGTGGCTAAAGTGCAGATGAGAATAGGAGCCAACATGTATTTGAGAAACATGTATAATTACTTGATGAACCTATTTGAAAACTAGTATTTTGTCACAAATGGTTACAATTACAATCTCATTCGAAAATTGCCTAAGTTAATTGATTTTTTTTTTAGTTTGATATAATATTTTCTGGATCCAAATTATAGTGTAATTGTTTTGCTTCATTTGGTATACAAATTATAGTGTAATTGTTTTGCTTCATTTGGTATACAAATTATCTTTTTGATCATGATCTAAATTACAATGTAAATTTTTGTTTTACTTGGTATACAAATAATTATTTTGGATATGATCAAATAATTTTTCAGATCATTGTGATTTGACGACAAACATAACAATGTAGATTTTTCATGATCCAAATAATTTTTTTGTTGTTACAAAACAGCCCGATATGCATCTCGATCTCATTAAAACTTGGTTCTTTATTTAATCGGATATGTCAAGTAGAACCATATGTTACTAGCTTAGATTTTGGATCCAGAATATCAGAAACTTCAATGTAACAACTCTTATATTTCCTTTTAAGGAAGTACCATGTTATGCCTATGTATCCAATAATATAATTCAACAAAAACAAAATCATACTCCCTAAAGATTTCTCATTAGAACTGTATTAGCTCTCAGTCAGATGTATCCTAAAGAATCTTTTTAGATTATTACACAAATGCCATTATAATGTGCTTGTTTCCTTACCAAGTGAGGATGATTAAGAATGATCCTCTCCCAGTATTGCATTTAATTTTCTTGTCTGATCAAGCGTACATTAGAACTGTATTAGCTCTCAGTCAGATGTATCCTAAAGAATCTTTTTAGATTATTACACAAATGCCATTATAATGTGCTTGTTTCCTTACCAAGTGAGGATGATTAAGAATGATCCTCTCCCAGTATTGCATTTAATTTTCTTGTCTGATCAAGCATACATTAGAACTGTATTAGCTCTCAGTCAGATGTATCCTAAAGAATCTTTTTAGATTATTACACAAATGCCATTATAATGTGCTTGTTTCCTTACCAAGTGAGGATGATTAAGAATGATCCTCTCCCTGTATTGTATTTAATTTTCTTGTCTGATCAAGCGTATATGTTTTTTTCTTGTTTCCAGAAATATGCAATGCAACAAGCAATGAAGACCATGATGGGGCAAATGGGTTCACAAAACAATCAGTTCAATACTGCTGGCTTTCCATCTGGATCACCTTTCCCATTTCCTACTCCATCACCAATGCCATCAGCTTCTCCTTTTTCAAGTCCATCTCCAACAAAAACTGTTGTTTCACCTTCTCCAGCTAGCTCTCCATCTGGAATGACTGTTGATGTATCCGTCACTGAAGTTGAAACCTCATCTTCAGTAGATGCCATTGATGATTCGAAATCTGATAAACCAAGAAAATCTGGTAAAATTAGAAAGATCTAATATTTTAAAGTTCTGTTTATATATATATATATATATATATATATATATATTTATTTTCTTATTTCTATTTTATTGGAACATTATTGTCTCAGTACTAATTACCTTTCAACAATGCAGCATTTCAAGATGTATCTCCAGCAGAAACATTACAGAATAGCCCCTTTGGAAGTTATGAAGAAGCAACTAAGACTAAATCAACGGGGAATACCAATTCCTCCAACCAAGTAAGCAATCAAGTTACCTGTTGATTTCAAGGTCCATTATACGGTTATATCATGCACTAATCTATTCCTTCTTAAACAGGTTTCTCAAAATGGTGCTGCTTCAAAATCTGTTTTTGGTGCATCTGAAGGTTCCCCCTTTACTGGTGAGTAGATGAATGTACTAAAATGGCTTCTAATATAATTTCCTCTGTAAATAATAGGCAACTATCCATCTTATGTTGCATATTCCTTAAAATGGGAAAATATATATTTTCATGCAAATTACTAAATATTAGTATACTTTTTCAGTTACTATTGTTTTTATTGCTTAAAGTAAAATACAATCTTTACCAATATCCAGTTCTCCAACTGAAAGCTCAGATTTGGACCTTGTTTGTTGAAGGGCTATTTGGGTTACTTTATTTTTTTATAACATTTTTAAAATACTACATACAAAGGATATTTTAGTCATTTAATGCGAATAACTCCAAATAATCCACTTTTTCATCAAACAAGTTTTGTTTTTCCCCCAAAATCAGTTTATTAAAAAACAATCTGCGTCACAAGCACTTGGTGTTTCTGTCTCTGTTAATGGTTATATGGGAAGTTTTTATTAGCTCAAACTCCTTTACATGATATTGTCAGGAAACCAAAGTTCTGCTTTCTCAGTGGAGGCTTTGGAGAAAATGATGGAAGATCCAACAGTGCAGAAGATGGTTTATCCGTAATGCCTCTTAACCTTTATTCTGAAACATAAATTCTTCCCCATCTATCATGTTTCATTATTTTTTGTCATATTTTAGACTACATTACCCTGCAAACAGCTTTAACTTCTTCTGGTGAGAATCTGGCCTTCTTGCTCATGCGTGTATAAATAGCAGATATGATAAACCCAAAAGGAAAACTTGTTTATTTACTTCTTTTTAACCCATTAGGTAGCAAAAGTGACAAGAGTCTTGCCTAAGTGACCAAAGGTCTCGGGTTCTTCGATTTCTACTAAGAACGCATTAAGTTGAACTTGGGGGTCATGTCTTGGATTATAGCTTCTTGTTTTTGTTATTTGTCTAGGATATTAGAATTTGATGCCTAAGTATTTGGAGTTGCTTTCGTCCCATTTGGAGAGCTCACATAAATCTAAACTGAGTATTTGATTTCAGCCTTTGATGGACAATCAGTGCTATTTCCTTAACTAAATTGTTGTTCTTACCCTTCACATTTACACACACAATTTGATTTCTGTCCTTGGAGTTGCTTTCCTCCCATTTGGAGAGCTCACATAAATCTAAACTGAGTATTTGATTTCAGCCTTTGATGGACAATCAGTGCTATTTCCTTAATTAAATTATTGTCTCACCCTTCACATTTACACACACAAATTTGATTTCTGTCCTTGCAGTTATCTACCAGAGGAGATGAGAAATCCAACTACTTTCAAATGTTAGTGCACAAAACTTTCTTGCTTTCTATCTCAATTTCTTCTTATTCATGGCTTAAAATAGCAATAATGTTTATATCCATTATGCGGAGTCTAGCTTCTGTAAATATAAGAAATTCTGATATTAGACTTTTATTTTTATTTCATTTTGACAGGGATGCTACAGAATCCAACATATCGACAACAACTGCAAGATATGCTGTAAGTGCATAATGCATCTTTTATCTAAATTTTTGTTTATTGCATAAAGCTTCCAACTATTGTATGAAGTTCATTTGGGTCTTCGATCCTTATCTGATTTACTAATATTAGTTTTTATTTGGAGCTTGTTTGATTTACTAAATAATCCATTTATATATGTCTTTGTACTCAAATAACCTGATTTTTCGTTACCTACATCAAAAAAGGCCTTGATGGTTTATATGATCATCACTTTGTATCCATTTGTTTATATGATAACCTCTGAGTCCAAATGTTGTCCATTTCCATAATTATGTATAAATAACTTATCTGAAATTCTTATTGAATTTTTAAAAAAAATCTAGATTTTCACAAGGCATTGGAAATTTGAATGTATACCTTTTCTGCTAAGCGGTTTTTAAACATCTTATCGAGAAGGTTACTTTTAACTACAGAAATAACATGGGTGGTACTCCAGAATGGGACAACAAAGTGATGGATTCGATGAAGAATTTTGATCTCAGCAGTCCTGAAGTAAAGCAGCAGTTTGGTGAGTATAACTGCTCATAGTAGAAATCATGTTTGGCATCTTTTGGGTCCCTTGTAATATCATCTTGCCTTAATGCTCATAGTAAAACACTAAAAATCATCATTATTAACTTTCCGCTTTTCATTTTATTTTTTAGCATCAACCATACTTGGTCACGATGTCACGAGATTTTGTTACTTTGGTTTAAATGTCACTTTATTGTTGATAATTTTTCTGTTTGTTCACTAATTTTTTTAACATTGCCCATCTGTCTGTCTGTCTGCTCTAATCTCGCAGATCAAATTGGACTTACACCAGAACAGGTTATTTCGAAAATTATGGACAATCCTGATGTTGCCATGGCATTTCAAAATCCAAGAGTCCAACAAGCCATCATGGAAGTATGTATATTTTATATATGTATTTGATTGAATCACCAATTTGGAAACTATTATTTTGTCAGTCACGATCCAATTGAAAATGATCTTCTTTTCGTAAGATTTTTTCTGGATCATTATCCAGATTATAGTTTTGTTTCTAGGATCACGATCGATTCCAGCAATCATAATCTCAATATTTGTTTGTTTTTGTGTGCAGTGTTCCCAAAATCCTCTCAGTATAACCAAGTATCAAAATGACAAGGAGGTAATAATTATCGAACCAATGCTTCTTAATAACATGCTCCATAGTCTATAATGCTAGATATACTCGAAAATTCAAACTGTTGGTCAATATTGCACACAATGAAATGTGATGTATCTTGTTATTGGACTCAGGTTATGGATGTATTCAACAAAATATCAGAACTCTTCCCTGAAGTGACAGGATCACCATGAACTAGAGCTTAAGTCGCCAAAGCCTCGTTTGAACTGCAAAAAAAATCGATAAATTCTTGATTTTGATCAAGTGGGCATATTCTCCTGACATAGAATTCCATACAGGGCTGTTTTCCAAATAAAAGAAGATGAAGGATTTAGATGTAATGTATCCTTAGATATGCGGTATTTTGCAAATTTTTTTCTTTTCTTTTTTTGGGGTTTCTATATAAGATGATGGATTCATTGTTTTGTGATGATTAGGGTTGGTAATGGATGGGTTTTTAAAAGGGACCCAATTCAAACCAGTCAAATACCTGACCCTGACCCGATTTGATTTTGGATTGTTTGTTTATTAGGCTGTAAAACTTAGAGGGGAGGATTAGATTGGTAAAAAATGTTATTTTTATAAGAAAAACAGATAGAAAGTTTGAAGCATTTCAAGTTTGAAGCTCTCATGATACTAGCAGATAATAATTGTCATTTGAAAATACATAAAAATGCACTTATATGATTCTAACTTTTTTTTAATTAAATTCATATCTTATAAATAAATAAAAAATGTTTTGAAATGATTAAATATTCTGTAGAAGTTGAATCCCAGTAATTGACTGTCCCCACTAGTCATGAATTTTGGTTCTTTTACCTACCTCTTTGCAAAAACAGAAAAAGAAAAGTTCTAAATTTATGTATATAATTTTATTTTTAGTTTTCATTTCATTTTTATAAAAAATAGTAAATAGTGTAAAAAGAGAATTTCAAATTTATGTTTATATTTTTATTTTTTATTATTTTATCTAAACTTCTTAAAAGAAAATAAATATAGTAGGAAGAGAATTCTAAATTGATGTTTATATATTGTTTTTGGTTTTTTTATCTACCTTCCTAAAAAGAAAAAGTGGGAATATAGGCCTCGTTTGATTTAGCGTTTATAAGCTGCGTATATGCGTCTGTGTAATAAGCTGCTACAGTAACTTTGCCTAATAAGTTCACGCAAAAAATTACAATCAAACACACTTTTGCGTTTAAACTCAATTTTCTCTCTACTTCCCTTCTCAGATTTTAATATTATAATACACATTTCTTTCTCTCATCATTTTTAAATATTATTTTATTCATTCTCTCTTAACTATTTCATTTATTTCTATTCATTTTATTCTTTCTCTCTCATCTATTTAATCTATTTTTAATCATTTTTTACATTATCTCATCTATTCTATATATTTATAATATTTTTATATAAAATTATTATAATAAAAAATATACATTTAAATATATATTTATTTTTTATTTATAATATATGTATTTTAATATATAAAATAATAAAACAAAATATGAAATATAAATACACTTTCATATTTTTTATTTATAATTATAGTTTTAGAAATCAAACTAGCCTTAATTAATTATCTAAAATACCGATTAAATTTAGATGAATCTCCAAATGAATGATAATATTAAGAGTGTGAGAGTGCACGAAAATAAATTGACAATTGAAAGATCAGATAGAGGAGTGTGAAAATGTAAAAAAAATATATTATTTTTATATTATTATTTTTGATTTTCTATCTGACCCTCAAGAAGAGGAACGAATATAGTAAAAAGAGAATTTCAAATTTATATTTATATCTTTGTTTTTGTTTTTTTATCTGACCTCCCTAAAAGAAGAGAGAATATATTAAAAATTGAATTCCAAATTTATGTTTGTATCTTTGTTTTTGGTTCTTCTATCCGACCTCCCGAAAAAAAGAGGGATAATATAGTAAAAAGAGAATTTCAAATTTATGTTTATATATTTTTTTTGATTCTTTTATCAGACCTTCATAAAAGAAGGAGAGCATAGTAAAAAAGAGAATTCTAAATTTATGTTTTTATTTTTGTTTTTATTTTTCTATTTGACAACCTTAAAAGAAGAGGTAATATAGTAAAAAGAGAATTCTAAATTTATGTTTATATCTAAATTTTTTTGTTATTCTATTTGACCTCTCTAGAATAAGAGGAACATAGTACAAATAGAATTCCAAATTTATGTTTATATATATATATATATTTTCTATCTGACATCCCTAAAAGAAGAATGAGAATATAGTAAAAAGAAAAATCTAAATCTAAATTTATGTTTATATTTTTATTTTTAGTTCTTCTATCTAACTTCTCCTAAAAAAGAGAATATAATAAAAGAGAATTTCAAATTTATGTTTATATATTTGTTTTTGATTTTTCTATCTAACCTCCCTGAAAGAAGAAGGAGGAATATAGTAAAAAGAGAATACCAAATATATATTTATATCTTTGTTTTTTGTTTTTCTATCTCACCTCCCCATAAAAAAAAAGAATATAGTAAAAAAGAATTCCAAATTTATGTTTATATCTTTGTTTTTGGTACGTGACTCCTAATTTTACTCAAGCTAATGTGCCTCAAAACCACTAAGACAAATATGAGCGGTCAAGGAGGTAGAATGGGCAGTTAGAACTAGACTAACTAATAAGATAAGAGGTTCTCGAAAATCAAGGTTTAAAGGCTACTACTTCTTTGCTTGGACCGGCTTGGAGACTAATTGGTTCCCCGATGATGGATTGGTTCTTGCAACGCTATTTGTCTACTTGGCTCTGGTTGTAGGCTGGCACTTGGGCACCCAAATATTCCCGCTAACAAGATCTCGAAAAGTTTGACCGGCCCGTTCTGAAAACTTGGGATTATATCTATCTCCTTTCTTGACTTCTACTCCGGATAAACAGGAAATCTGTCCCGATGCTTAGCAGCTTTAAGCGGTCATTGTTTGTTCTTCTATCTGATCTCTCTGAAAGAAGGGGGAATATAGTAAAAAGTTAGTTCCAAATTTATGTTTATATCTTTGTTTTGATTCTTCTATCTGACTTTCCTGAAAGAAGAATGAAGAAGAGGGAATATAATAAAAAGAGAATTCTAAATTTATGTTTACATTTTTGTTTTTGGTTCTTCTATTTGACTTTGTAAATATATATATATATATAGATAGGTATGCCCATTAATGATAGAGGTTAAGGTTTGTAAGTCTAAATATAGTTTAATATTAATACTTTTAAGTTTATAAGTTAAGTCTTCTATTTAGTTAATAGAAGATAAATGAATGACTAAAATGTAATATGTATACAATCATTTTATTTTTAATATACGGGAGGTGAGCACGTATGATTCACCAAGTTTCTACAATTTATCTTTCTCTTTTCAAGATTCTCTTGTTCTTCTCAAACTCTTCAAGAAAATAAGATCTTGGAATTTGACATGCTATTAGAGCTAGACGACGAATCAAAAGAAGATGCGAGTGTAGAAGAATTAGAAGATAGAAGTTCTACCTACAAATCGAAGAAACAACAGAAAGGTAAAGACACAAAACAATGAAGCTTACAGAAGATCCGCTCGATGTGGGGCTAATGGCAACCCCGATGTTCCAATTGTAATTATATCAGTTGGAGTCATAGCATTCAGATCGCCTTAACAGCGAAATCAAAACTAAGGTTCGTGGATAATGCAATTCCTTATCCTAATAACGACAACGATTGTAAACGATGGACGAAGGTAGATTCATTAGTGAGATCATGGATATTAAACTCATTAGAGAAGGAAATCAAGGAGGACTTCATTCATATGGAGACCACTTTAAAACTCTAGGAAGGGTGGAAGAAAATGTATCAAGTCAAGAATGGACAAAACTCTTTTTAGTTACAGAAAGAGATTAATACTATGAAAAAATGGAACACAAGTATAGAGAAATATCACTCGAAGATGTATAGACTTTGAGATGAGTTTTGTTGTATCAATCCACTACCTCGATGTAAATGCAAGGTTAGAATCAATCCTTGTTGCATTCTTTCTAATCAATTTGAAGAACAAGACGTCAAGAAACGTTTTAGTCAATTCTTGACTAGGTTAAATGATTCATATGATTTCGTGAGGAGCCAAATTTTGGTCTCGAAATTCCCCATGACATTGACAGAGCCTATTTGACACTACTACTTTCTGTCCAAAGACAAAGACAAATCAGCGAAGTTGGACAAGAATTTAAAGGACATTCTGTTATGTCCTACAAAACACAAGAAGGGAATTATGGAAAATCACAATTTAACAACAAATGAAAGAACACAGGAGATCAGAAAGTTTATCGAGGAAACACTTCTAAACATGATTTGTAATGTACACACTATAGAATGAGCAGTCATTTGAAGGAAGGGTGTTTCCAGATTATTGGATTTCCAGATTGGTTTCGAGGAAACAAAGATTACAAAGGAAATAAATCGGTGAACATTGTAGAAGCTCCATTTGATCTAGAAGTGATCAAACCTGGAAGAGTAGATAATCAAGTTGTGTTCATGGAAGTAATACAATCACTAAACGTGTTGATGAGACAGTTGCATAATGGAAACAAGAATGGAACATCTTCTTCAAAAAAACACACTGCGGTACTTATTGTACTAATATATTTCAAATATAAAATGTTTTTAGAACTAAACAGAATATAATGAATACAATAAAAAATTATGTTGGAGAACAAGTTTGGATCATTGACACTGGTGCGAGTAACCGTGTTTGTCATGAAAAAGAGATTATGTTTAATTTGAAAAGTGTAACCAAACATATTTCACTAAACCTACCAAATGGAACAAATGTACTTATTAATTTTGGAGGGAAAGTAAAATTAACAGAAGAATTAATTCTTCTTAAAAAAATAATTTTTGTTCTAGAATTCTAATATAATTTGATTTCCATGTCAAAAATTTTACAACATAAAAAATATGAAATGTGTTTTTTATAAAAGAAAATGTACTATGTAGGACCTTAATTCGAATAGAATTCTAGCATCTAGATCACTTCATAATGGCTTGTATTTGTTAGATTCTCCATTAGATGATAGTAGTATTTTGAATAATGTTGAGTCTGTTTTTAATGTTTTAGTATGTTCTAAAACAATTCATAATAAAATGGGTCATCCTTCTGATGTTATAATTAAGAAGATTTTTTCGAATGTTGTTTTTAATTCTCATCCATGTGATGCTTGTAAAATATCTAAAATGCATAGGTTGCCATTTCAAAACAATATCACCATAAACAAAAATTGTTTTAACTTGATATATACGGATGTATGTGGTCCTTACAAAGAAGTCTCATATATCGACTCTCATTACATGCTAACATTAGTTGATGACCATATCAGATGCACATAGACTTTTCTAATGGAAAATAAAAGTCAAGTGTACTGTATTTTAAATGATTTTTGTAAACAAATAAAAACAAAATTTGATACAAAAATAAAATTTTTAAAACAGACAATGGAACATAATTCATAAATACTAACTGTATTAATCTTTTTAAATTACTAGGTATTATTCATCAGAAAAATTGTTTTTACACACCCCAACAAAATAAGGTGGTTGAAGAGAAAACATAGACATTTATTAGAAGTGACAAGAGCTTTGATATTTCAAGATTGTTTGCCACTGAAATTCTAGAGTTTTTCTGTTTTAATGGCAACTTATTTTATTAATAGATTGTCAACCTAAAATCTCAATTGTAAATGTCCATATGAGATTTTGAAGAAAAATAAACCAATTCTTGATGAAATTAAAACTTTTGGGTGTTTATGTTATGTTTCAAATAATCACCCTAACAATAATCACCCTAATAGAACTAAATTTGATCCAAGAGGTATAAAATGTATTTTCTTAAGTCATCTAAATGAACAAAAAGCCTTCAAAGTTTATGATATTGATAATGATAGAATTATCATATCTAGAGATGTCATTTTTTATGAAAATATATTTCTTTATCAAATTTTAAAAGAAGATAATAAGATTGAATAAACTTCATCTTATCTGATTTTTTTAATATAGGAAATAATTCAAAGTTTGTAGAAACTCAAATAAGTTTGTCTCAAAACAAAAATGAAACAGAAAAACTCAATCCTAAAAACTCTAGGATTTAGAAAATAATAAAAATTAATTCAGAAAATAATTTCATATCAGAAAATGATCAAAAAATTATTGATGAATTAGAATTGAAAAAGAAATTCATACATCTGATCTAACTGAACCACAAATGGAAGTTCATAGTAAAAATCATATGAGGAAAAGTGATCAAATAAAAGAAAAATCTATTTGGAGCAAATATTACATAAAACATTTCAAAATCTCATTATGTACAAAAAAAAAAAATAAAAAAATTATCCTTTTGATATTTAATATCAGTAATATAAAAGATAAGGAATTCCTTATAAATATTACTGAAATTAATGAACCAAAATCTTTAAAAGAGGCTAATTCAATTCCTAGCCGGAGAGAAACAATGAATTCTGAATTAAATGCCTTAAAATAAAAATGGTACATGGATAATTGTTGATCTTCCTAAAAATGCAAAAACAATTGGATGCAAATGAATATTTAAAACAAAATTAAAACAAGATTGAAGTATTGATAAACTTAAGGCCATAGTAGTTGCCAAAGGCTATCATCAAAAAGAAGGTTTAGATTTTACAGAAAGTTTTCCACATGTAGCTAAATGAGTAACTATAAGAATAATTTTAAGTCTTGCTGCTGCAAATTGTTGGCATCTACATCAAGTAGATATCAATAATGCATTTTTACATTGATTTATAGAAGAAGATATCTATATGAATGTACCTAAAGAACTTGATTCTATTAAACCAGGAAAAGTTTGCAAATTAATGAAAAGTCTATATAGACTTAAACAAGCCTCAAGACAACGAAATGATGAATTTACACATAGATTGATTGAATATGGATTCAAACAATCTACAAATGGTTATTGTCTTTTTATTTTTAGAATATGCACATTTACTATAATATTATTGATCTATGTTGATGATATTCTTATTTGTGGAAATGACATGACTGAAATTCAAAAGGTAAAATCTTTTATAGATCAAAGCTTTTCAATAAAAGATTTAGATGAAGCTAAATATTTTCTGGGTTTAAAAATAGGAAAAAATAATAAAAATTTATCATCAATCAAAGAAAATATATCCTAGATATTCTAAGGGAGATTGGAATGATATAAGCAAAACCAAAAAACAACAATATTGTCTAAAGGTATAAAATTAGAAGAAGAATGATACAAAACAATGAATGATCCTGAAAAATATAAAAGGCTAGTTGGAAGGTTAATATATCTAAATTTTACTAGGCCAGACATATCATTTAATGTACAACAATTGTCCCAATATATGAATGAACCAAATTTACATCAATGGGAAGTTACACTAAGAGTAGTGAAGTACTTAAAATAAACTCCTTCATTGGGATTATTTTATGCTTTTGGAAATAATAAAAACATTTAGAGTGTGTTTGATGAGGGGGAATTGGAATTGGAATTGGCATTGGAATTCTAATTCCAATTCCATGAGAATTGACATTGAATTACAATTCAATTCCTATGTTTGGAAAAATGATAGAATTGTAATTCAATTCCAATTCCTATGTTTGGGAAAATGATAGAATTGTAATTCAATTCTAATTCCAATGTTTGTAAAATAAAATATCGGTTCAAAATGTAAACTTTTAAAATATATTTTCACGTTTTGGCACGTTTAATACGTTTTTGACATTTTTTCACATTTTCACACGTTTTTCACACGTTTTTTACATTTTCACACGTTTTCACACGTTTTTCACGTTTTCAAACGTTTTTCACGTTTTTCACATGTTTTTCACGCTTTTCACACGTTTTTCACGTTTTCACGTTTTTCACACGTTTTAACACGTTTTTCACATTTTCACACGTTTTAACATGTTTTTTACACGTTTTCACACGTTTTCACGTTTTTACACGTTTTAACACGTTTTAACACGTTTTCACGTTTTTCACACATTTTCACGTTTTTCACACATAATATTCACGTTTTTCACACGTTTTCACACGTTTTCCACGTTTTCACATTTTTCACACGTTTTAACACGTTTTTCATGTTTTACACGTTTTACATGTCTTTCACGTTCTACATGTTTTTCACGTTTTTCACACGTTTTAACATGTTTTAACACGTTTTTCACGTTTTCAAACGTTTTCATGTTTTTTACACATTTTAAAACGTTTTTTACATTTTTCACACATTTTAACAAGTTTTTCACATTTTCACACATCTTTCATGTTCTTTTACACGTTTTTCACACGTTTTAACACGTTTTCACGTTCTTCACACGTTTTAACACGTTTTTTTACACGTTTTAACATGTTTTCACACATTTTCACGTTTTTTTCACATGTTTTCCACATTTTGGCACATTTAACATGTTTTTGACATTTTTAATATGTTTAACATGTTTTTTCACACATTTTGATAGGTTTAAAACGTGTTAAACCTATCAAAAATGTAAAAACGTGTTAAACGTATCAAAAATGTGTTAAATGTGTCAAATAAGTGAAAAACTTGTTAAATGTGCCAAAACGTGAAAAACGTGTTAAACGTATTAAATGTGTTAAAAATGTGTCAAAAGTGTCAAAAACGTAAAAAATATGTGAAACATGTCAACAACGTGTTAAACGTGTTAAAAAACATGAAAACGTGTTAAACGTTCCAAACATGTGAAAAACTTGTTATAATGCCAAAACGTGAAAAACGTGTTAAACGTGTCAAAATATGGTAAACGTGTCAAAAACGTAAAAAAAAGTGTTAAATGTGTTAAAAATGTGAAAACATGTTAAACGTGTCAAAAACGTAAAAAAATGTGGTAAATGTGTCAAAAACGTGAAAACGTGTTAAACGTGTCAAAACCTGTTAAATATGTGAAAATCTTGTTAAACGTGCCAAAACGTGTTAAACGTGTCAAAAATGTAAAAAAATGTGTTAAATGTGTCAAAAACGTGTTAAACGTGTCAAAAACGTGTTAAATATGTGAAAAACTTGTTAAACGTGCCAAAACGTGAAAAACGTGTAAAATGTGGTAAACGTGTTAAAAACGTAAAAAAACGTGTTAAATGTGTCAAAAACGTGAAAACGCGTTAAACATGTCAAAAACGTAAAAAAAACGTGTTAAATGTGTCAAAAACGTGAAAACGTGTTAAACGCGTCAAAAACGTGTTAAATATGTGAAAAATTTGTTAAACGTGCCAAAACGTGCAAAATGTGCCAAAATATAAAAAACGTGTTAAACGTGTCAAAAACGTATTAAACGTGTTAAAAACGTGAAAATCATGTTAAACGTGTCAAAAACGTGTTAATAATGTCAAAGACGTGAAAAACGTGTTAAATGTGTCAAAAACGTGTTAAACATGTCAAGGACGTGAAAAACGTGTTAAATGTGTCAAAACATGTTAAACGTGACAAAACGTGTTAAACGTGCCAAAATCGTGTTAAACGTGTTAAAAACGTGAAAATCATGTTAAACGTGTCAAAAACGTGTTAGACGTGTCAAGGACGTGAAAAACGTGTTAAATGTGTCAAAAACGTGTTAAACATGCCCAAAACGTGTTAAACGTATCAAAAACGTGCCAAAATATGAAAATATGTTAAACGTGTGAAAAACGTGTAAAACGTGTTTAATGTGTGAAAAACGTGTTAAACATGTCAAAAACATGAAAAACGTGTTAATTTGGAATTACAATTCCGACCTAAAAATATAGGAATTGAGAACTATCAAATTACATTGTATTGAATTCCATTGGAATTCTAATTCCAATTCTTAATATTAAAGTGTCTAACAAACATAAGAATTGGAATTGGACCTTCCAATTCCAATTCCAATGCCAATTCCAGGGTTATCAAACACACCCTTAGTGTTTTACAAATGTTGATTGGGCAAATTGTTCAAACATCATAAAATTATTAATTGGTTTTTGTGTTAAGTTGGGAGATTCTTTGATATCTTGGAAAACAAAAAACATACTACTATTTCAAGATCAAGTGCAGAAGCTGAATACAGGAGTTTGGGTACTGCATTTTGTGAATTGAAATGGATACAATACATTTTTGAAGATCTTGGAGAAAATATTTCTATGCCAATACATTTGTGGTGTGATAATCAATCTACTATACACATCGCCAAAAATCCAGTATTTCATGAAAGAACAAAACACCTTAAGATCGATTGTCATCTTGTGCGAGATGAATTCAAGAAAGGTTTTGTAATCCCTAAACATATATACACACAATATCAGACTGCTGATTTCTTTACCAAAGCTCTTGATCTAGTAAGATTTTAGTTTTTATTTCTCAAGATGAATTTACAAGATATTCATCTTGCAAGGGGGTGTGAATATATATATATAAATTATGCCCATTAATGATAGAGTTTGTATAGAGTTTAGGATTTGTAAGTCTAAATACAGTTTAATATTATTAGTTATAAATTTACAAGTTAAGTTGTTTGAATATAATTTATGAAAAGGGTTTAATAATGAATGGATAAAACTAAGTTCAATTATATAAGTTAAATTATATATATATATATATATATATATATATATATATAATTGCTAAGTCATATCAAGTATATTAATATATTTAAAGATAATAATGTGTTGTAATACAACCGGTGTTTGTAAGCGTTCAACGTTGCGAGACCCTAGTCTCTTTCGGCGATCCCAATCCTATCATAAGTTTTCTATTTAGTTAATGGAAGATAAATGAAGGACTAAAATATAATATGTATACAATCATTTTATTTTTAATATATGGGAGGTGAGCCCGTAGGATTCACCAAGTTTCTACAATTTATCTTTCTCTTTTAAAGATTCTCTTGCTCTTCTTAAACTCTCCAAGAAAACAATATCTTAGAATTTTGACAGATCCGGAAGAAAGAAGGAATATAATAAAAAGAAAATTCCAAATTTATATTTATATTTTTGTTTTTGATTATTTGATCTGACCTCTCTAAAAGAAGAGAAAATATAGTAAAAGAGAATTTCAAATTTATGTTTATATGTTTGTTTTGGTTCTTCTATTTGAAGAATCGTGAAAGAATAATGAGAATATAGTAAAAAGAGAATTCTACATTTATGTTTATATATATGTTTTTGGTTCTTCTAGGGAGAGTATAGTTAAAAAATAATTCTAAATTTATGTTTATATTTTTGTTTTTAGTTTTCTAGCTGACCTCCTTACAAGAAGAGAGAAGGTAGTAAAAATATAATTCTATATTTATGTTTATATCTTTGTTTTTAGTTTTCTATCTGACCTTCCTAAAAGAAAAAGAGAGAATATAGTAAAAAGAGAATTCCAAATTTATGTTTATATCTTTATTTTTTGTTCTTCTATTTTTTTGTTTATATCTTTGTTTTTAGTTCTTCTATCTGACTTCTTGAAAAGAGATGGAATATAATAAAAAGAGAATTCAAAATTTATGTTTATATTTTTGTTTTTAGTTTTTCTATTTGAATTATCTGAAAGAGGAGATAATATAGTAAAAAAGAGAATTAAAAATTTATGTTTTTATTTTTGGTTATTCTATTTGACCTCCCTGAAATAAGAGGGAATATAGTAAAAAGAGAATTTTAAATTTATATTTATATCTTTATTTTTTATTCTTCTATCGGACCTCCTTGAAATAAGTCCGTGAAATAAGAAGGAACGGAACAAAAAGAGAATTATATATATATATATATATATATAATATGATGCTTAATTTTTAAAGTGTCCGGATTGTCGGGTCGAGATGTGTGGTTAATTTGGATATTTATGTGAGAGTAATGGATATTTGGGTCGGATTGTGGGTTGACCCACCCATAAACTTAAAACGGTTAAATATAAAATTAAAAATGGTATTTGTAATGTTCAAACTTTTAACACAAAATAAGTACAACCTTTTAACCAACTAAACTAACAACACTTTATATTTAAGATTCAACACCAAATTTGATGAACGCGAGACATTTTAACTAATCTATATATATAATGATGCTTAATTTTTAAAGTGTCCGGATTGCCGAGTCGAGAGTTGTGGTTAATTTGGATATTTATGTGAGAGTAAATAAATACTTGAGTCAGATTGTTGGTTGACCCGCCCATAAACTTATCCAAATTACTCTCACAATCTATCCAAATTTAAATTTATATTTTTGTTTTTGGTTCTTCTATCTAACTCTTCGAAAAAATAGAGAATATAGTAAAAAAAAAATCCAAATTTATGTTTATATATTTGTTTTTAGTTATTTTGTTTGACCTCCGTGACATTAGAGCGAATATAGTAAAAAGAGAATTTCAAATTTATGTTTATATATCTTTATTTTTTGTTCTTATATCTGACTTCCTTGAAAAAATTGAATATAGTAAAAAGTGAATTCCAAATTTATGTTTATACGTTTTTTTTTCTATCTTATTTCTTTTAAAAAGATAAATTATAAAGTAAAAATAGAATTCTAAATTTATGTTTATATATTTTTTATTTTTTATTTTGTAGATATGCCGTTTATACCTTAGAAGTATTTTGTAATTTTTTTTTTTGAGGTTTCTATATTATAAGACGATGGATTCATTGCTTTCTAATAATTAGGGTCGGTAATGAATGAGTTTTTAAAAGGGACCCAATTACCCAACCCTGACCCGATTTGATTGTTTATCAGGCTGAGGAGGATTAGAATGGTAAAAATTGTTATTTTTATTAGAAAAATAGAAAGAAAGTTTGAATCTGTCATGATACTACCAGATAATAATTGTGTCATTTGAAAATACATAAAAATGCACTTATAAGATTCTATTTTTTTTTAATGTTTAAAAAATATGTTTTGAAATGATTAAATATTCTGTAGAAGTTGATCATGGTCTTTGACTGTCCCCACAAGTCATGAAATGGTTCTTCTATCTAACCTCTGTCTTTGCCTGAAATAGGAGAGAATGTAGTAAAAAAATAGTTCCACATTTATGTTTTATATCTTTATAGGAATATTATGCATTGTTTGATGTTTTGGGTTATATTAAAAAAATATAAGTTATTTTTTTGTAAGTAAATTTATTTAAGTTAAAGTTAGGTCATGACTTTGGTCAGGTTAGTTCTTTCTTAATTCAATTTTTTTAATAAATTAATATTTTTTTTTTAAAACTCACTAATAACGAGCTCATGACATATAATCATTTGTCTTAAAGTTAAATAAATTTTAGTATTTTATTTAATAAATTATATAATTAATTTATAAAATTATCCAATAAAAAATTAATTATCTTTTTTACTAAGAAGGTATGAGAAATGTACTATTTTAATAAATTAACCATAATTAGAACATTATAATAGATGAGTTTAGTACGGGTATAAATTAAATAAGAAGTTTGGAGTGGTTTGGTTTGAAATATATAAGTTGTATATATTATAGTATTTATTATCAATTAGAGGGGAAATATTTGATTTTTTTTTGTTGTTTATTTATTTATTATTTTAATAATTATATTTTAAATAATTAATGATAATATTAATTAATATATAAAAATGATATATATATATATATATATATATTTAATGTTAGAAATTACTTTATATATTAATTATAAATATGATTTATTAATAATGAAATTTATAATTAGAATAAATCTTATTATAATATACATAATTATAAATATAATAAATGTGAACATAATATTTTATTCTTATATAATTAATAAGTTCATAATTAATAATTTTTATTTTATTAAAAAAGAATTTACATCCTTTACATCATCACCTATTATTATCTTTTAAATAACCTTATATTAAATAAAAGCCCTATAATTTATTTTTATATAATATAAAAGATTTTACTTATAAATGAAAGTGTGAAAGTAGCATAAAAAATATTAATTGTTTATGACAATGCAATGTTTGAAATAAAAAAATATTAACTGTTTAATGTATTTTATTAGTGCTTTACATCCCATCACTTTCTTTTAATGCTTCTTCTTTTAACCTTCCTTGTACATATGCATGTGTCTTTTTTACCGACACCCCTTTTTAACCCTCCTTAGGCTTGTTTGATGTAAATAATTTAAGTGAAAACAAAAATATACTATTTGAAAATATTTATGTTATAACTTTCAAAATTAAATTTTAAGTGATTGAACCTTCTATAAGGGTCATGGTGTATAAAGTCTATTTACATATCAAACTTAAAATATTTCAATTATCTTCTTTCTTTTCCTTTCTTTATGTTATTCTAAATAAGTATTAGATATTTTGTTTATATCATTTAAAAAATAATTAAAAATTTTGATACACTGAAAATGATATATATTAAAAAAAAATGCTTTTCAGATCCGAATGGAACGTGATACCGCTAGAAGGTTCAACGGTTCAATTTTTAGGTTATTCGATTTTCTATTTTGAATTTGAATTTGATTTTTGAAACAAAAAAATATATTTGAATTCGAATGAATTTAAAAATTAATTCGTAAACTAATACATGAATATTTAAAAAATAAATAAATATTTTAATCAATAAATTTATAAAAGATATATTATTGAATGTTATTTAAATAGATAAAGAATTATTAAAATAACCATTTTCCAATTAAACAAGAAAAGGAAAAGGTACAAAATAGGAAAGAAAGACCAGAAAAAGTTTGACCATCTTCAATCGTACGGCCTTCTCCCTCCTTTGACCAGTCCAACTACACTGAGGAGGATGACAAAAGAAGTCAGAATTATCAGCACCTTCCTTTAGATGTTTGATTGTTGTTTTTTAAAACTTTTCAAATAACTTTTATTTCATAAAATAAATGAAAAATAAAGAGAGAGAAAGTAGGTTTTAACAAAACTTTTGTTTTATAAAATAAAAAATATTATTAAATTACTATTGTATGTAATTAAAATTTTATAAAATTAAAATTAAAATAATTTAAGTAATAAAATTGAGTGATTTAATATTTATAAAGAAATATAATAAAATAATAGAATATATAAAAAAAATTAAATTAACTGATTTTAGAACTTGTTCTGTTACTGTTTATTTAAAAAAAACACTAATTTATTTAAAAAATATTGATGGATAATAATTTTAAAAAATATATATTTTTAGAAAAAAGAGTTAAAAGATTTAATATATGATAATAAAATAATTTTTTTTTTTTAAAAATATAGAGTATTTAACTTAATAAACTGATTAAAAGAGATAGAAACTATTTTTAAGTTTAGTTAAATTAAAACAAAAATAAGAAGGTCTTAAAACTTGTTTCACCTGGCTTTCCTAAGATTTTGGTTGGATTATACTTGTTTTTGTTTTAGAAATTATATTTTTATTATATAATTATATTTTTAACAGTAAAATTACATATTTAATTGAAAAAAATATTAAAATATTTTTATTAAATTTAAAATTTATATACTAAAAAATATTTTAACAATTAAACAAATTAAATAACTTTTATAAAAGTCTAAAATAATGAAGATCAGCTTTTAAAGCTTTTAAGATGAGAATATTTTTTTTAAAAGATTAAAGGTATATATATATATATATAAATAATATAATAATTTTAAATAAAAATTATTTTAGTATTTTAATAATGAATTAAGTGATTTAATTAGAGAAGATAATGAAATGATGTTTATTTTTATGAGTTATTTAAATAGCCAAAAGAAAATGTGAGTTTTTTTTTGTAAACTTAGATTTAGGTCTCCATAATTAAATATTATTTATTTATTTTCTTCTAATTATATCCCTCAATTAATTAATTTAAAGACTACGATGGTATATTATAATACCTTCTAATTCATTTTAATAAAAAAATACCAGTTTAGACAAAATCATGATCACTCAAGTTTTGTTAAATAAACTAAGGAAATTTAAATAACCCAGTCGAAATAGTTTTTGAAAATATTTTAATATATAAGGATAAAATATTTATTTTGAAATAAAATTTATTATAATATTTTAGTTAATGATTAATGAGAGAAATGAAATGATATTTTTTTATTATAGTTGAAAATTTGAAAAACAAATCATCCAAACAAGGCCTAAGAGCTTATTTAGATTAGTTAAATAATCTATATAAATTGTTTTTAATTTATGAAAATGTGAGTTTTTTTAATATTAATATACAATAATAAAATTTGTTTTTGATTAATAAAAATTATTTTAATATTATGATTAATAAATTAAAAGTTACTGTTAGATAAATTCAGACCGGTTCAAATAAACCTAACTTAAATAAACTTCCCATGTAGGAACAAGGAACCGGACCGGATGAAAGAACCGACTAAAGAAAACCAATCGGTCAAGCTACTAAACCGATAATGAATATTCGGAACGTGATCGCACAAAGAAAAGATCGGCCAAAGCTTAAAACCGGAATCATCAAACAGCCGATCATCCACAAGAGAGGAATAACCGGAAGAAGTCCGGTTACATCACTCATACCAAAAGCCCTTCGGCCAAGTCAAATGACCGACCAGTACAAGAAGACATTTCGGGTATCTGCTGAGAATGATACCAAAGGAACAGACTGAATACTTCCATATCAATGCAAGTCTGAGGAAAGACTGTAGGCTGCAGAAAACAGTACTACCGGATCCTTCTACTTCGGGATAAGCCAGAAAGGAAATCTTCCAAGTACAGACAACTGTCCAACAGACAGTGCCTATATCAAGTAAAAGACAAACCCGACAGGTTTGTCTTACAAACCGGAAGAACAGACCGGCAGGTCTGAGACAGAATACCAGGTCTGAGGTTGACCATCAGGTCTGAGGAAACGACCGCAGGTCTGAACCTCTGAAACACTGAATCACTGCACCTCTGCTCAGCCAATCAGATTCAAGGAAGTGAAATATGACCGTTGACATATTTCACCTATAAAAGGAGGCAGTTGCAGAAGAGTAAATGCGGGACATTAAGAGACAACAGGGTGATATTGAGATATTAAGAGCATTTACTACAAGTGATAGAGTGTGCTGTTCTAAAAAGCCTAAGTGTTGAAAGTTAAAGTGTGTCTTTACAATTTCGGTGTAAATTGTAAGAGTGTTATCGAGCAGGAAATAAGTCTCGATCGGCCTGTACTTGTATTCCTTAGTGAATATCCTTCTCGCGGTTTCGAGAGGAAAGGGTGACGTAGGAGTTTTATCTCCGAACATCCATAAAATCTGTCTTGTCATTTACTTTCTGCCGGCTTCATTATCTAACCGACTAACCTAACCACACCGCTCCAAACCGACTCTATACTAACCATACCGAATATCCAGATTATCGAAACCGACCCACCATTTCCAAATCTCCATCATCCGAAACCGACTGTGCCTATCATACAAGCGTGCCACTTCAACCTGAAAGCAAATCTCTTCCGCGCTTGAACCTAGTTCAAGGATTTGTGACAGGTTGTGTAGTATTGAAACCCCGGTGTTAATCTCTAACCGGATTAACCACCACCCTACGAGTGAACCGCTAACCGGTCCAACCCCCGGTCCACCAGCGGCGACCTAGATCCTAACAATTGGTATCAGAGCAGTTAGTTTCAATACTCAAGCAAACATGTATCAGGATAGGCCTCCAATGCTAGAAGGTGATGACTTTGCCAACTGGAAGGCACGCATGCACCTGCACCTAGTCACCTTGGATGATGAAATGGAATCCATTCTGACCGAAGGACCGATAATTATTGACAAAGATAGAAAGGAATGGACGACTGAAGATAGGAGAAGGAACAATCTGGACAACCATGCTAGAAACCGGATCTCCAACAGCGTGGACAGAAACACATACTGCAAGATCAGAGACTGCCAAACCGCGAAGGAGAAATGGAACACGGTTATCCAGATCTTTGAGGGAAATGAAAGAACAAAGGAGAACAAGATAATGGTAGCCACACAGAAGTTTGAGAGCATCAAGATGAAACCAGGAGAAACTATGAAGGAATACAGTGACCGGTTCACTGGTGTGTTAGATGAGTTAGCAACTCTGGGCAAGAAGTATGACAACAAAGAGGTCATTATGAAGGTTTTGAGATCTCTTCCAAGTTCTTGGGACATAAAAACGATGGTAATGAGAGAATCAAAGAGCTTACGTAAGATGAAACTATACGATGTATTCGAAGATTTAAAGGCATACGAGTTCGAGATGAGATCCAGAACTGAAGAGGAAGTCTCGGCCCCAACATCAACCAGAGCGCTAATCACATCTACAGAACCGGCTGCACCTGCTCCTACACCTGCACCGGCACCGGCCCCTGCACCTGTACCAATCAGAACTGCCGAACAGTTCACTGAAGATGCCATGGCAATGCTTGCACAGAAATTTGGGAGGTTCATGAAAAGAAGCCAACCTACGAACAACTACTATGGTGACAAATCCAATGTAAGATGCTACAACTGTAACTGTTTGGGATATTTTAAGTGGGAGTGCAGGAAACCGAGGAGGGATACCCAGAAACCGGACTATCAAAATGACAGAAACAGTTATCAACAAGCCAGTGAAGGAAGTGAGGTACTGAAAGCACTGATAGCCGGCGATGGAGGAAGTCTATGGGCTCGCAGTGATAGTGACGATGAACTCACATGTCTCATGGCAAATGAGGAACATGTATTTGACTCTCCTTGTGAAGAATTTACTAAGGATGAGTTATACAATGCATTGAATGACATGGTAGAAGAATATAAGAACCTATTGACCATGCTACCTAAGCACCTCAACATCAGAACCGATCCCACAATACCCATTCCGACAGAATCAGAGGTACCCATCATAACCGAACCGGAGGTCATACAATCTGATGATACCCATACTCTAGAAACTGAGTTAGATCCTAAGACCAAACAACCTAGTGAACCGACTAGAGAACTAACCAAGGAAGAAAATGCCAGACTTCAATATAAGATGGCCGCCTATAAGAGATCTAGCAATATAGTAAAGAATATGAATAAACACTATAGGCATCCTCGTTGTAAGCGTGGCCTAGGATACACAGAGAATAGCTCTAAAGACCGAAAACCCATAGAGAAAGCAAGGCTTACAAAAGGAAACCTTCCCTTTATAAAATTTCTTAAGAGCACCTATACCGCTGAAGAAGAAGAGACCGCATACTATAGGGAAGAAAAGCTATAATATGATTATGTTGGTCCAACCGATTCATGGCTTGACCCTGAGAAAAGAAAAGCCGAAATCCTCAAATATAAGAAAGCCTTTCCTGAGCCGCGTAGGTCAAACCATAGATCACCGAACCAAAGACCATCACCATTTAGGACATTTGAAGGAAAACCGAAATACACAAAACCAAGTGTCAAAAGGACAGTTAAAACCCTAGCAAAGAAGACTGTCCGGTTCATCAAGGTCTGGATACCTAAGGGACTAATCGCTTGTGGACCCAAGTAAACGTGGGTACCAAATAGTTGTAAATATGTACATTTTGCAGGATCCAAAGAAACGGCTAGGAAACTCCGAATGGTTCTTGGACAGCGGTTGCTCCAAGCACATGACCGGAAACAGCAATTTGCTAACCGACATCAGATCAGTAACCGATGCTCTAATTACCTTCGGTGACAACTCAAAAGGTAAAACTGTGGGCAAGGGTAAGATTGTCCATGGTAACCTAACCATTGATAATGTACTTCTAGTTGAAAACCTACGCTTTAATCTACTTAGCATTAGTCAGATGTGTGATGCCGGATACACGGTAGAATTCCTTAAACATGCATGCTTAGTTAAGAATTCTCAAGGCATCGTACTACTAACCGGAAATAGGATAGGTAACATTTACAAGGTAGACTGGAAAACTAGACTAGAATATCCTATATGCATGATAGCTAAGACTGATCAAACCTGGCTGTGGCATAAGAGACTCAACCATCTAAACATGAAAACCTTAAACTACATTCGCGGTAAAAAGCTAGTTGAAGGTATTCCTGATATAGTATTTAACCAGGATAAGGTTTGTTCAGCATGCCAAATGGGTAAACAAACTAGGTCATCTTTTAAGAGTAAAGGAAACATTCAATCTAGCCGTTGCTTAGATCTTCTACACATGGATTTATTTGGACCGATTCAGGTCATTAGCCTAGGAGGTATGCTTTACACCATGGTAGTTATTGATGATTATTCTAGATATAACCTAACCGGTCAAGCTACCAAACCGATCAAGAGTATTCGGAACGTGACCGCACAAAGAAAGGATCGGCCAAAGCTCAAAACCGGAATCATCAAACAGCCGATCATCCACAAGACAAGAATAACCGGAAGAAGTCCGGTTACATCACTACCAAAAGACATTCGGCCAAGTCAAATGACCGACCAGTACAAGAAGACAATTTGGGTATCTGTTGAGAATGATACCAAAGGAACAGACTGAATACTTCCATATCCATGCAAGTCTGAGGAAAGACTGTAGGCTGCAGAAAAACAGTACTACCGGATCCTTCTACTTCGGGATAAGCCAGAAAGGAAATCTTCCAAGTACAGACAACTATCCAACAGACAGTGCCTATATCAAGTAAAAGACAAACCCGTCAGGTTTGTCTTACAAACCGGAAGAACAGACCGGCAGGTCTGAGACAGAATACCAGGTCTGAGGTTGACCATCAGGTCTGAGGAAACGACCGCAGGTCTGAACCTCTGAAACACTGAATCACTGCACCTCTGCTCAGCCAATCAGATTCAAGGAAGTGAAATATGACCGTTGGCATATTTCACCTATAAAAGGAGGCAGTTGCAGAAGAGTAAATGCGGGACATTAAGAGACAACAGGGTGATATTGAGATATTAAGAGCATTTACTACAAGTGATAGAGTGTGCTGTTCTAAAAAGCCTAAGTGTTGAAAGTTAAAGTGTGTCTTTACAATTTCGGTGTAAATTGTAAGAGTGTTATCGAGCAGGAAATAAGTCTCGATCGGCCTGTACTTGTATTCCTTAGTGAATATCCTTCTCGCGGTTTCGAGAGGAGGGGTGACGTAGGAGCTTTATCTCCGAACATCCATAAAATCTGTTTTGCTATTTACTTTCTGCCGGCTTCATTGTCTAACCGATTAACTTAACCACACCGCTCCAAACCGACTCTATACTAACCATACCGAATCTCCAGATTACCGAAACCGACCCACCATTCTTCAAATCTCCATCATCCGAAACCGACCGATTCTACCTATCATACAAGTGTGCCGCTTCAACCTGAAAGCAAATCTCTTCCGCGCTTGAACCTAGTTCAAGGATTTGTGACAGGTTGTGTAGTATTGAAACCCCGGTGTTAATCTCTAACCGGATTAACCACCACCCTACGAGTGAACCGCTAACCGGTCCAACCCCCGGTCCACCAGCGGCGACCTAGATCCTAACAATTGGTATCAGAGCAGTTAGTTTCAATACTCAAGCAAACATGTATCAGGATAGGCCTCCAATGCTAGAAGGTGATGACTTTGCCAACTGGAAGGCACGCATGCACCTGCACCTAGTCACCTTGGATGATGAAATGGAATCCATTCTGACCGAAGGACCGATAATTATTGACAAAGATAGAAAGGAATGGACGGCTGAAGATAGGAGAAGGAACAATCTGGACAACCAAGCTAGAAACCGGATCTCCAACAGCGTGGACAGAAACACATACAGCAAGATCAGAGACCGCCAAACCGCGAAGGAGACATGGAACACGGTTATCCAGATTAGGTTTTTTTTGGGTTATTTAAATAATTTTGAATTGTTTAAAAAATGTTAAAGTTAGTAATTTTAAGAAGGTAATTGTTTTTGTTAAAAAAGTATAAAAGATATTAATATATAATAATAAAATAAATAATTTTTAATTAAAAAATATTTAAATATTTTAATTAATAAATTAAATAATTTGACTATAACAATATTATTTATACTAACTTTAATAAAATTATATTTAATTTTGGGTTTAATAAGAAGGTCTAGTTAATCATTATTTATAAGGATTATTGTTTTATTTTATAGATTATAATATTGTTTTATTTTAGAGCTTCTTTCATGTTAGATTATTTAGATTTTTATTAATATTTTAAAAAGAATATGTGAAGGAATAAATAATTTTGATTTTTAATTATTTAAATTATTATAATTATTGTCATTATGTATTAAAATTTATAACAAATAAAATAAAAATATTTTGATGAATAATTGAGTAAATGACATGGGGTCT